>NC_030385.2:45210941-46410941 GCF_001625215.2 Daucus carota subsp. sativus | reverse complement strand
TCAACAATATTTAACTAAATTATGAATATTTAGTAAAGAAGTTCTAAATAAGCGCAAAATGTTTGACTGTAAGAGTATTATCATGGTGATACGTCCAATTAATTGAGTATCAGATGATACTCCAATGGTGGAGGAGTATCAATGTGATATTCCACTCGGAGTGAAACTTATATATTTATAAAAACTTAATTGAATTCTTCAGTAAATGCCCGTCCAAACTACCCAATTTTCAACAATATTTGACCAAAATATGAATATTCAGTAAGTTGGGGCTCTAAATATCCAGCATGCCCGTGACTCAACAATATTTAACCAAAATAAGTGTATTAAGTAAGGAAGGCTCTAAATACTAACAAAAGCTTTGATTGCAAGAGGATTAATATGATGATATATCATAACCAGTTGAGTATCAGGTGATACTCCACGGGTAGAGGAGTATCAGTGTATTCCCCACTATGAGTGGAGCAACATATTTATAGACTTGGTTAAATTTTTGGGCAAATTTCCGGCTGAAATAATCAATTTTGAACTATAGTTAATCAAAATATAAATATTCAATTAGAAAGGGCCTTACTACCCACAACATACTCTAATATCAGAGTATTATCGGGATGATAGTGACCAGTTGAATATAAAGGTGTTATTTTGCTAAGGAGGACCCTAAATATCTACAAAATTTTTACTATAAGAGGATTATCATGATGATACTTCACAACCATTTACCTATCAGGGTGATACTTCATGTGTCGAGGAGTATTAGTGTGATGTTCCACTGACAGTGGAACAATATATTATAAGTTTAATTAAATTTTTAGGTGAATTATTGGTCGAAATAGTCAATTTTTTTAAAAAAAATAATTAGAATATATTGAAGGTGAATGAGGAAGATACACTACAACCAGTTGAATATCAACGTTATGCTTCACTGATACAGGAATATCATTGAGACACTTTGCTTACATTATTTTAAGGACAACTAACAGTTATCACACTCTAATAATAAAATATATGTTTACACTGCACCGCAATAACAAGGATCTAAAATTTAAACTCTTTATTTTTGACATTGTCGAACAATAACAAGAATAACAATATTCATCACGCATATGAGAACATGCCCGTGCCTCGCACGGGCTACGGTGCTAGTTAAATATAAATATCTTGACACTGCATGAATTTCTAGCTGGGTTTACTTGTCCAGATCTGATCTTGCAGATCATTCGCTTCCACTCATTGAAGTAAAATGTTCGGCCCTTGTAATACTGCAGCATGATTTGCGGATCATCATGGGACAGGACTTGCAAGGTAAACTTGGTCTTGTTCATAATTTGCACCTTCTATACGTCTCTCTTGTAAAGTCTAGTCGTGGGACTTTCCACAGAAAATGTTACGAATTAAAATTTAAAATTTATGTCACTGGTCTCATACCGGGGAATCTCTGTAATGAAGACAGCAACTGAGAGCTGAACTTGTCGTTATTCATGACTTGACAAAATACCAAGTCAGATTATGTTACCAAGAAAAGCCTGAGGATTCACCCTCACCTATGTGTAAGCTCCTTGGACATGAATGCATTAGAGATTCATTTGCAGCCGGGATTCGTTTTTACGTGCCATCCAATATTTGATATAATTATAATATTTTGAGTTACGCCAGGTGATGTGACTCAATTTAAACCCTTTATGTGTCGTCTATAATATAGAGTAAACATGAATTACTACTAGTACGACTTGCGAGATTTGCGGATCATCACGGGACAGGACTTACAAGGTTTAGTTGATCTTGTTCATTATTAGCTTCATGCAGCACCTTCTATACGTCTCCCTTGAAAAGTTTAGTCATGGGATTTTCCACAGAAGATGTTACAAATTAAAATTTATGTCATTGGTCTGCGTACCTTTAAAGTCGGGAAAATCTCTGTAATGAAGACAGCAACTGAGAGCTGAACGTCGAGTCTTGGCCAAATACCAAGTCAGAATATGTTATCAAGAAAAGCCTAAGGATTCACCTTTGTGTAAGCTCAGTTACCGGAGGCTGATCAACCTCATCCAGATCGTTCGTTTCATTTAGTGTTTTTCCATTCTCAGTCTTTGGCTTAAGAGCATCTCCAACCATACAAACCCTTTACCTAAAAAGTGATTTGGCATTCCAAATATAAAAAATTTAGCCAACTTGTTGAAAAAATCATACTCCAACCACATGAATCTATTGTCTATAATTTTAGCCAATCTCCCGTGGATGGCTATATTTGTCGAACTTTTACAGGTCTGTAAGAAATCTGTAGGATGATTGCACCTCATTTATTACCATATTAAACTGATATATTCTATTTTAACAAACTAAAATATTAATAACATTCTGTTTTTAAATTATAGCCAACCAACATAGCTACCATTGAAGTACAATGTCTTACAGGTTCAGCAAATTTTACATAATGTCTTACATGTTCAATTTAGCCAACGATTATGGTCAACGCCGTTGGAGATGCTCTAACAGATCTATAATTTGAAGAAGGCTGCAATCTTTATTTTATATAATAAGCAATTACCAATTTTAGAATATTACAACAAATTATTGGCACCAGGCATGAGGCTTTCTACCTTTGCAGATTACTTGCAATCAGAGGATTCAAATACAGAAGCTGAATTTGGGGCACTGCATGGCCAAGTCCTTGAACATATACAACATTCTCTACACCCATATGATTGAGTGCCGAGGTTGAATACGAGATTACTGATTGCCTTGAGATTCTTGTGCTTATGAGAAAAGCATTGAACAAGTAGGATAGAAACACATTTTATACATCTCTGAAGCTGAGAATCTGTGCAAACTTGTTGCTTATCCAGTTATCCTAGGCAGTTCCTGGCAAACCAGAGATTTTGAGCTTAATGCCCCTCTCAACAAGTAGGATAGAAATACATTTTATACACCTGATCATGTTGTTGGCGAAATAACTAGTGCTTAAGTGAAGAAACATGAGATGAAAGAAGCTAATGTGGTTTTTTGTTTCTCCAAGACTGCTTAACTAATGCAAATGCACGAATAAATAATTTCTTAATTTTTTGATATATTCATAGATTGTGCTCGATTTTCTTTTATCACAACATTTGGGGGCACTTTGATTCACGAATCTGTTTTCGCACCCTAGCATACCAAAGCCCACATATTCAAAAAATTAGGGATTAATTTCATATATTGATAATAAAATCATGAGTGATCTTATGTTTAGTTCAATAAACTAAGAGTGATGTGTATGAAGTTATACATTATCATTCTCTCCTTTTTTTTATTAAACAGATAATATTGCAGTATATATATCTTGGTCGAAAGTAAAACAAGGATTAGTAACTCAAACCAGCTATAAATATTTTTTTTGTGAAAAAAAATGTTTCAAAATACTCATGAAAAAAAATTAAAATTGTGGGGTGCAAAGTGAAAACCTGAAATCTGTTAACTTTAACGGTCAATTAACGGAGAGTGGTCAAAGGGGTGCAAAACGAAGCGCTTTTCAAACTTTAGGGTGCATACTGCCAAAAAAAATTGTTTGAGACCAAATCGAAAAAGCGCCTAAACATAAGGGGTGCAAAGTGTCAATCACTCTAAAATCATTTAGTACTCGAACCGAACCTCAAGGGTTTTAAATAATTGGACATTGAAGCCAACTATTAGATACATACATGTCAATCATAGTTTGTGGAATTAATCGAATCCAATTCAGACCTCAATTTCTTCCGCAACTCCACAAGTCTCGATCTCAACTCCTTCCGCCATTCCTTCCGCAATCCCACAGGTATATCTCGTATTGACTCACAACACATCGACGTGGGCATCTCATCATACGCATACAACAATAGAGCCGTCTCATTTATATAACTTTCAACAACACAACCTGTATGTTGTCCACGTACACAATCACAAATATAAGGATCGATTGTGTACATGTATTAAGATTATATCTAGAGAGAGACATCTTACCTGATGTAACAATGAGGATGAAGAGCAATAAGCTTTTCTCCATTTTCACACCCCAATATTAACAAGGTTTCCACATAAGAAGTTAGAGAAACGTATTACGTATGTGACTGGAATAGCTACGATAATCTTTGAAGATTCTCCTACATTTTTCTTTTTGAATTCCGGACTTTATTTCTGAAATAATAAATATACGTATGTCAGAAAATAATTTTTTTCCCAATAAGGTGAACATAAGAAAATTGACAGCAAGAAGAAACAACCGAGAAGTCCCTGATGTTTCTGCAATCTGTACAGTGAATTTGTTACTTGTAAGGTTGATAGGCAGCAGTGAACATATTCGAAAACTTATTTTAGGCTGTCTTAACACCTTTGTTCGTTAAAGTTATCAAGCTCTGATATTGCCAACTCTAAGTCTGGATATATTCTGCAGGCAAGTTAGCAGTTAAGTAGTTGTGAGAGAGATGAATAATCCTCAACAGTATCTGGACAAACTTAGGTAATTATCAAATTTAAAAAGGAAATGAACCGTGTATTTTCATTTCCAAACAGTAAAAAGAAAGGATTGTGCATACAGAAGCCTGCGGAAACTCAAACATTATATGAAAGGAAAAATTGCAAGACTCAACGGTTGTTAATTTAAGTGTGTGTTTTTGGGAATGGGACTTCTGGGCTTAAAAGCCCAGAAGCCCGTTTCTTCTTTTTTTTCCAACCATTTGGCAAACAAACTGAAGCACTTAAAACTGTAAAAGAAGTCGGGCAAAAAAAGCTACACATCTTAGCTTTTATATGGAGCCAACTTAAACTTCTTCCGCTTCCTGCTATTCAGTGTTCGTGTTATCTTAAGGAGATAATTGAATATCATTTTTTTTTTCTATTTAAACTTATGTCTTTAATTTTATATAATACTCAAATATATTAGTATTATATATTAATATTTATATAAATTTTTAAACACACTTATAGATCACTTAAATATGAGACATTTTAGTACAAAATATAGTTTCGAATCATAATTTTACTTATTTAAGTTATTAATTGTGAATAAGTTATAATAATAGAAGTTTGTTCAAATCTTTTTGTTCATTCCTAAATTATATTTTTAATATAATCCTAAGAAATAAATAAATAAAATTTATAACAAAATGAGAGACAAAGCAAACCAAAAACTTATATAATATAAATATTAATCTAATCTAATATTATTATCAACTTTTCTCAATTTAATTCGTAAATATCAAATAATTATTACAAAACTACGAAACTGTACCAACTTATAAGTTAAGTTATCCAAACACCTAAAAATTTATAAGTCACGGTATCCAAACACTTATAATAACTTATAAGTTCAACTCAGCTTCTTATTTATAATCCACTTCTTTACTTTAAGCAATAAGTCACTTCTTTTAAGTCACTCCACCTCCATTTGTATAGATCAAAGTAATAGATGTATCGAAAAGGAGGGTTGGTGTTGATGTTGTTAAATAAAATACTCCCCTTTGAAAAGAAAAAAAAAATCCTATTAAAATACTCCCCTTTGAAAAGAAAAAAAAATACCTATACTACAAAAATATTAAAATTATCTTGATTTAATGAATAAATAACTCATTTCAATACAAAATTTGATTAACATGTAATTAATTGAAAAGGGTCCTCACTAGAGGTACGTGTACAAACGATCCGCTCAACCGCATTAACCGCTCGCACCGATCGCATCCGAACTGCATTGTGCGGATAACCGTAACGTGTGGGTTGGTTGCGAATGATATTTTAAATAATCGCTTATTTGTGGTCCGGATGCGGTTTTAAATATTTAAAAATCGTAAAACCGCAACCGCAAACCGCAAATATATATTTATAATAATTTATATTTTTAAAAATATATTATTGTACTATATAAATTAATAAATTATACACAAATATATTTATATAATATTAATTTTATGATATTATAAGATCTGTAAATGAATGCACATGTATTTACAGAATTTTTTCATCTGCACGTAGATAAAAGATTTAGATTGTTGAGATTCATGATTCAAGTGCTTCTATGACGGCTCCATAGATGTGCATGGATTAATTCTCATCTTCTTCTGGTTACAAAATTCCAAATCATGTATTATCTATTATGACTCATGTATTTTACTTTTGGGTAAAAAATGATGCTTTGGATTTAAGATGTATAATATTTTGTAGTAGTTCGCATTTATTTTTCTTAAATTATTATATATTTATAATAGGTGGTTGAACCGCAAACCGATCCGCATAAATCGTTAAACCGCGGTTGGAAATTATGTGGTTAATCGCAACCACAAATGCGGTTGTGGTTGTAGATTTTCTAAAACCGCTATTCGCGGTCTGGTTCGACTTTGACCTTAAAACCGATTCGATTCGAACCGCGTACACTCCTAATCCTTACAAGCAAATAAATGAAAAGTAATGAAAATTAATCAGTCAAAATGTGTGTCTAAAACACGGATCATTCACGTTACTGCTACATTCACGTACAAAAATAAATTTTATGTCTTTGAAAGATAAAATATCACGATGCAAAAGGAGGTTGCCACTTGCCAGGACCCCGAACATCTAGTCTATGGCTCCTTTTCATTCCTAACCAACCTGAACACAATCCTTTTAAAAATAATCAGTTTTTTTCGACTTTTCAAAATTAACCGGTCTATTCTAAAAAAATTTGGTCATTCGATTGGTATTTGACCTTACGGACCTCCTTAATTTATAAATGTTCTAATGATTTTTATTATTATCTATTTAGCAAAATTTTGAAAATATTAAAAAAAATTGGTTGTAAGCTATTATTATACGATTAAAACCGAAACATTAAAAGTTTGGCCGGCCGGTCGATATGTGAGCCGAGATACGGGTCTATTTATATAACCAATTATTTTTTTTAATTGATATATATTATCTTTATATATTTTCTAACTAAAAAAACTTAATCTTCTAAAATAACATCGAGCGATATAGTAATATTTTGGGTTATGAGCCAGTAATTTATATGATCTAAATGAGTTTTTTTCTTTTGGGAAAGTAGATTTTTTTGCCACTCAACTTATAGTGTTTTTTGAAACTTGTCACCCAACTAAATCTTTTTTCCTTTTACTCACTAATGTTAGGTTTGGATTTGTTTTTAGCCACCAACTTAGGTTCGGATTTGAATACTAGCATTATGATAATTTTATTTGTCACTAAGTTTATTGCGTCTTTAGAAATTAACCACTCAATTATAAATTTTTTTATTTTACTCACTAATGTTAGGTTCATTTTTTTTTTTTGCTGAAGTTAGGTTCGGATTTGATTATTAGCATTACATTAATTCGCATTATTAAAATATAGTGTTAGTCTGTAATATCTTGTGTTAGATATAATTGATGATTACTAATGTTCTTAAAGTTTGTTTTAGAACAGGAATCATCAGAGTTTAATCTGGAAGCTGATCAGAGTTTAGTAAAGTCCGACAGAGTTTGATAAAGTCTGATCAGAGTTTACATAGTCAAGACTCGTCAAAGTTTACACGTGGAAAGAGCTCAGAAGCGGATATACTTCAAGGAAGGATAGAAGCTGAGGAGTGATTTGCTGACTATGGAAACTAAACAGAAAACTGGAGCAATCTTTGATTGATAGATTTATTAGCTGATTTATAGGATATCAAATCAGAGATTGATTTTGTAACTGTGTCTATATAAACACAGATTAGGGTTACTCTATATGAGTTGAGTTATCGAGTATATTGTTAAGAACCCTAGCAGCTCTTAGTGATACAATATAAATCACTGAGAGAGTTTTTGTAACCATTAAAGCTTTGTGAATAAGAGTTTATTGTTTTCAATCTCTCATATTGCTATACTGTGATACAGATTGTGCTTACTATATCATCTTATATAGTGAGTTAACAGGACCTAACAAGTGGTATCAGAGCCAGCTCTGTTAAGATTACTACAGTGAGATCTTAATCACAATCATGTCTGAAAAATCACAAGCTTCATCCTTTAGAGTTCCAATCCTTAAGGCATCTGAATATCCAGTCTGGAAAGAGAGAATGATCATATTCTTAGACTCTGTTGATCCAGAATACCTTGACAGGATCTATGATGGACCACATATGCCCACCAAGCTCTCTGTTGGGCTTGCAGATGAACCTCAGAAGATGGTCCCAAAAGAAAAGAAAGATTATACCCCTGAGGACATCTTGTCAATTGGTAAAGACTCTAAGGTGAAACACCTTCTGCACAGTGCCCTTGATAATGCAATGTCAAATAGAGTGATTGGGTGCAAAACTGCTAAACAAATCTGGGATGCTCTGGAAACCAGATGTCAAGGAACTCAGGCCATTAAGAAAAACAGAAAAACAATCCTTACACAGGAGTATGAGCACTTTGACTCAAAATCTGGTGAGTCCTTGACAGATCTGTAAGACAGATTTGTCAAACTGTTGAATGACTTATCTCTGGTAAACAAGGAATATGATCTTGAAGACTCAAACCTCAAATTCCTTCTGGCTCTTCCTGAAAAATGGGATTTGAAAGTCACCACAATAAGAGACAATCTTGATCTTGGAGAAATGTCTCTTGATGATGTTTATGGAAGACTGAAGACTCATGAACTTGAGATGGAGCAAAGGAGCAAACGTCAAGGAGGAAAATCAAAGTCTGTTGCTCTAAAAGTTCAAGAGGAGGCTGCTAAAAGCAAGGGAAAAGCTCATGTCACAAAGTCTGACATTGAGTCATCAAACTCTGATGACTCAAACTCTGATGTTCCCTCAGACTCTGAAGAAAGTGATGATGAGATGATGCAGTTAGCAGCATTGATGGTGAAAAGCTTCAAGAAGTTGGCCTACAAAAAGTTCAACAAAGGCAAAAGTTTTTCAAGGAAAGACAGAAACTCTGATAGAGTTTATGATAAGAAGAACTTCAAGAAGAATGAGGGCAAGGAAGGGAAAGCTGGAAAGGCTGACAAGTATACCTGTTTCAACTGTGGTGAAAAGGGTCACTTTGCATCTGAATGCAAGAAAGCCAAGAAGGAAAAAGAAAAGGCCTTTATCACCAAGAAAGGAAACTGGACAGATACATCTGATTCAGAGGAAGAAGTCAATTATGCTCTGATGGCAAACACTGACAACAACTCTGAATCTACTGCAAAGGTACCTCATTCCACTCTTGCCTTTGATACTGAAGATATAACTGAGTTAAGATTGTTTCTTAAAACTTTGCATATCAGCTTTAGAGATCAGACTTTAGAAAATGAAAGATTAAAATCTGAAACTCTAAGTGTAAAGAAAAGGAATGATTATCTAGAAAAGGAATTAGTGCAGATGTTGGAAGTTCAGAAAGAAAGAGATGATGCTGTCATTGTCAAAGATGAATTATTAAAGAGGTATGCATCTCTTCAATCAGAACTTGCTAAGGAAAGAGACATTATTAAAACATGGACTAATTCAGGCAAAACTACTCAAGATATCTTAGGTAGTGGAAACTGGAAAAAGGGACTAGGTTACACTGATAACTCAGAAGCTGAGTCATCAAAAACAGAGTTTGTTAAAACTCAAAAACCCAAGGTTAAACCTGTTAAATTTGTTGCTGAATCCTCTAAGTCTAAACAGAGTAGACCAAAATCAGAGATTAACAACAATTTAAAATCTGATAAGCACAAACAGGTTAACATAGGACTGATGACTCAGAAACAGCTTAAACATAAGCTTAAAGAGGTAAAGTCTGATGACAAAAACAGGGAGCCTAGGAAAAATAGAAATGGCAAGATTGGAATAGACAAGAGTAATAACTACATGCCTATTCCAAATGCACCTAGGAAGACATGCCATAACTGTGGAAATACTAATCATCTTGCTAATTTTTGCAGGAAGAACAAGGACATTAACTCTTTACCTACAAAGTCTGGAGTTAGAAAAAATAGTATTAGATATAAACCACAAGATCCATGTTTTCATTGTGGTAGTTTATGGCATTCTATTTATACTTGCAAAGAATATCATAGTTTGTATTATGATTATTATCAATTGAAACCTTCTTTAAAGGTTAATAAAAACTCTGCAAGTACAAACTCTGTTGCAAAGTCTGTTAGCTCAAACTCTGATAATAATAATTATTCCGCTGCAAAAGCTAACAAACTTAATAAGGCCAAGGGATCCAAGCAAGTCTGGGTCCTTAAAACTAACAATTAGTGGTCTTTGTGATTGCAGGGCAACAGGAAGAATATTCTAGTCTTGGACAGTGGATGTTCAGGACACATGACTGGAAATAAGGCCCTGCTGTCAGAGTTTGTGGAGAAGGCTGGCCCAAGTGTTTCTTATGGAGATGGCAACATAGGAAGGACTCTGGGATATGGCAACATCAATCTTGGAAATGTCATCATATCAAATGTAGCTCTTGTTCAAGGGCTAAAACACAATTTACTCTCTGTCAGTCAGATTTGTGACAGAGGATATCATGTTGATTTCTATGAAGAACACAGTGAGATAGTAAGCAAGTCAACAGGCAAAGTGGCAGTGATTGCTCACAGACATGGGAATATTTATGAAATCCACTTGCCTACAAACTCTGAAGGAAAAGCAATTTGCTTGTCTACAAGGATCTCTGCAGAAGAAAGTTGGAAGTGGCACAAGAAGCTCTCACACCTGAATTTCAACTCCATAAATGAGCTTATAAAGAAAAAGCTTGTGAGAGGACTCCCTGAATCACTCCTAACATCTGATGGATTATGTGACTCATGTCAAAAGGCCAAGCAGAGAAAGACATCCTTCAAGAGTAAGACTGAATTCTCAATAAAGAAACCATATCATCTTCTACATGTTGATCTATTTGGACCAGTTAATGTACCATCCATTGCAAGGAAGAAATATGCTCTTGTCATTGTTGATGAGTATACCAGATACACTTGGGTATATTTTCTTCACTCTAAAGATGAAACAGCCTTGCATTTGATGGATCATGTGAAGCAACTGGATCATGGATCTGAAGACAAAGTGAAGATCATTAGAAGTGATAATGGAACTGAGTTCAGAAATTCAACAATGGAAGAGTTCTGCAAAGAAAGAGGTGTAGTGCAACAATTTTCTGCACCTGGTACACCACAGCAAAATGGTGTAGTTGAAAGGAAAAACAGGACTCTTATAGAAGCTGCCAGAACTATGCTTGATGAGGCTAAACTACCTACTTATTTCTGGGCAGAAGCTGTTCAAACAGCTTGTTTCACTCAAAATGCAACCTTGATTAATAAGCATGGCAAGACCCCATATGAGATGGTGAAGAAAAAGAAGCCAAATCTGAAGTACTTTCACATATTTGGGTGCAAATGCTTTGTATTGAAGACTCATCCAGAACAGCTTACCAAGTTTGATTTAAAAGCTGATGAAGGCATTTTTGTAGGTTATCCTCTGACAACAAAGGCCTTCAGAGTCTACAACCTCAGAACCAAGGTGATCATGGAATCTATACATGTGTCATTTGATGACAAAAGAATCATGGGATTAGCAGATATGGATGATCATGAAGAACTGAATTTTGAAAATGAAGAAATATTCTCTGATTCAACAAACTCTGATGAACAGTTAAACTCTGACTGTAATCAAAATACAGCAAACTCTGGTGAAAATTTACAAGTTCATAATGATGAAGCACATGTTGAGGGGGAGCATGAGAATGTTTCAGACCTAACCCAAGACTCATCAGAGAATGCTGACTCAAACTCATCAGAGAATACTGATTCAAACTCTGATAGCACAACTTTAGGGGGAGCTACAGAGAATAATCAACAGAATCAGGAGAGCATGGATCAAGGGGGAGGATCCAATGATGAAAATGGTCAACTTCCATATGCTAGGAAGTGGACAAAATCTCACACACCTGATTTAATAATTGGCAATCCAGAAGCAGGTGTGCAAACAAGGACAGCTACAGCAAATGAGTGTCTACATCATTGCTTTCTGTCACAAACTGAACCTAAGAAAGTGGAGGAAGCTCTTCAAGATGCTGACTGGATTCAAGCAATGCAAGAGGAGCTAAATGAGTTTGAGAGAAACAAAGTATGGACCCTAGTACCAAGACCTAAAGACAGATCCATAGTTGGTACAAAATGGGTATTCAGAAACAAAATTGACAGTGAGGGTGTCATTACAAGAAATAAAGCAAGGCTTGTGGCAAAAGGGTATTCACAACAGGAAGGTATTGATTATGATGAGACATTTGCTCCAGTTGCAAGATTGGAGGCAATCAGAATCTTTCTGGCCTATGCTGCTCACAAGAAATTCAAGGTATTTCAGATGGATGTCAAAAGTGCTTTTCTAAATGGGAAACTGGATGAGGAGGTATATGTTGAACAACCTCCAGGCTTTGTGGATCCAAAACATCCAGACTATGTGTACAGATTGGACAAAGCACTTTATGGACTAAAGCAGGCTCCAAGGGCATGGTATGAAACTCTAGCTCAATTTCTTCTTGAAAGTGGATTTACTAGAGGTACCATAGATAAAACCCTATTTTACTTGAATCATGGTAATGATCTGCTTTTAGTTCAAATCTATGTTGATGATATCATTTTTGGTTCCACTAATGCTAAACTCTGTCAAAGATTTGCCAAGCTCATGCAGTCTAGGTATCAAATGAGGATGATGGGAGAACTCAGTTACTTTTTGGGTTTACAAGTTAAACAGACTGAAGATGGGATTTTTATAAATCAAGCCAAGTATACCTGAAATCTTTTAAAGAAATTTGGTATGCAAGACAGTTCAGCTGCAACTACTCCTATGGCAACAGCAACCAAATTAGACAAAGATACTGGTGCATCAGTGGATATCACAAACTATAGAGGAATGATTGGATCTTTGCTTTATCTGACTGCAAGTAGACCAGACATCATGTATGCCACATGTCTATGTGCAAGATTTCAGGCAGACCCAAGAGAGCCTCATCTGATTGCAGTAAAAAGGATATTCAGATATCTCAAGGGAACCACATCATTGGGATTATGGTATCCTAGAGAATCAGATTTTAGTCTAATTGGATACTCTGATGCAGATTTTGCAGGTTGCAAAATTGACAGGAAAAGCACAAGTGGGAGTTGTCAATTTCTGGGTGGAAGACTTGTTTCTTGGTATAGCAAGAAGCAAAAGTCCATTTCAACATCAACAGCAGAGTCAGAGTATATAGCTGCAGGCAGCTGCTGTGCTCAAATTCTTTGGATGAAGAATCAACTTTTGGACTATGGGTTATCCTTTTCTAAAATTCCTATTTACTGTGATAACCAAAGTGCTATTGCTATGACAGGAAATCCAGTTCAACATTCTCTGACAAAGCACATCAGTATAAGATATCATTTTATAAGGGAGCATGTGGAGGAAGGAACCATTGAACTTCACTTTGTTCCTACTGAACAGCAGCTAGCAGATATATTCACCAAACCACTAAGTGAAGCAACCTTTACTAGGCTGGTGAATGAGCTAGGAATGATATCAGGAATTGAGTAAACATAATGGTCAGATCTTTCAAATTTCAATTGTCAAATTACCATATGTATTGCTCACAAATTTGCCATGATATACTCTGATTGTTAAAATCTGATGACATTCTCTGATGATATACTCTGTGTGCTATACTCTGATGATATTCTCTGATCGTCATTCTCTGACGATATTCTCTGATGTTTGTAAACTCTGAATCTTGATTAATGATCTTTTTTTTATTATTTCTCTGAGAAAACAAACCTGTGAAGATAATATGAAGCATGATATGAATTAGTAATCATGAATCTCAGTTCAGTTCTTTAATCTTGATCTCAATTTTGTGCTACTACTTTACACTATATGCATGTTGATATCATTGAGACTCTATTACTTCACATATCTTAATTATAAGTGAGACTGACTAATTTGCATTTTCTCTCAGAAAATTAGACAGTGATTACAAACTCTGATGCTATATACATACCCCTGCAAATAAGCATAGTACTCCTTTGAGATCTTTGATATATGACAGTGACTGGGAAGACCCAAACACTTACTGGTATTAAGTAATTGCCAAGATTTTATAATCTATGGTGACCAGTCACAATCTCTGATTACTGGAGAAATACTGTTGCAAAATAATATTTAAAGGTCGTGATTCATTTACACTGAAAAGCGTCCTTGAAAAAAAAAAAAAGGGGGGGGTTAGTTTATTTTATATTTCTCCATCAGAGTATATCTTTTGTCTATGTTTGAGAGTTTAAATAAATTATTCTTGTCTACCTTATAATTACGAAATTGTGAAATTCTCTAGTCTCTGATTTAATATGTTAAATCACACACATTTTGTCACAAGCACATTATTGAGCTATGGATTTTATGACAAACTCTGATTTTTTGATGAATTTTCTGAGGTATTTAGAATTTATTTTCTTTGATTTAAATCTCAGAGTTTAATATTCGAGGGATTTGATCTTGATTTTCTAAACTTTTATACATTTTCAGGAGTTCAAATTTTCAGAGAATATGAAGGGAGTATTTCAAACGGGTGTATTGTTAGTGGGTTTACATCAAAAACATTTTAATAGGAGAACGTGTAATCAGCATTAATAATTGCACATGTTTTACTGCGCTCATGATTATTACTCTCTTTTCTCCATCCCACTAACTCTCATCTACCAGTTAAAATCTGACAGGTGTCCAAGTGAACAAAGAGCCATGCGTGTACAACTACACAAAATCTGAAGGGTTTATCACATCAGATTTTATTGCTTATCATTCACTTATACACTTATTCACTTATACACTTACACACACTCTCTCAACAAACTCTTGCTCTCTTCTCTCTGACATTCAAATTTTCTCACACACACTTCCTCAAACACCTTCTTTCTTAAACTCTGTTCTAATGGCCACTACAGCATTCATCTTTGCAGGTGTGGAATTTGTAACCAATAACCATGCTGCTATTCTAAACACTGCCGACGCTCCAAGGGATTATCATCCTATGCAGCAATTTCTGGCACAGAGTGCCATTGCTACCGCTCTCACCGCTCCTGCCAGACTCTCAGGAAGCCAGATCATCAATTTCTGGAGGACGGGTAAGTATGACAATGGTGGTGAAGATGGATCACCATCGATTGTGTTTTCATATGAAGGGGAGGAGTATTTTGTTACTCCAGCCACAGTCAGAACAGCATTCAACCTGCCAGAACTAGACACTGCTTACATCACTAATGGAGATGCAAATCTGAGAACAATGATGACTGATTTGGGCTACAGTGAATCACTTGACAAATTGGGACAACTGAAGCGCCCAGGGCTCAGAAGGGAATGGAGTTTCTTTTTCGACTGCATCACCAGGGCATTTCAAAAGAAGTCTACAAACTGGGATGCCATTCCAATGGACATGCTGCAGATTGGGTATTCTCTGATCTACTCTACTAATTTTGATTTTGGTAGATTAGTTCTTAGAAATATTGGTGAAAGAATGCATGAGAATAGACAAGTCATATATTTCTCAAGATTCTGTCAATTATTGTTTAATGCAACTGTTGGTGAGGTAGATTTTGGTGTTGATGATGAAATCAAGCCATTCAGGCTTCATAAAAGAGTGTTTAAGGACCTCATCTCCAAGGATGAGAAGTATCCAATTCAGAGACCTCTTCTGATTCCAGCTCAAGTTAGAGCTAGGATGGACATGCCCCCAGTACAACAACCACAACAACCTCAACCTCCAGTCTCTCCTACAATCCCCAAACAACCCAGAACTTCTGCATCCAAGTCCAAGAGGGCTGCAAAGTCTGATGCAGCCCCCTCCACTGCCAAAAGAACAAGAACCTCTGTTGCTACACATGTTCTGAAAGCAAACTCTGAAGTGTCGACAAACACTGATGAGCCAGTAAACTCTGAGGCTCATTTAAACTCTGAGGCTCCAAACGCTGATATTCCAGTAAACAATGAAGCTGCTTCTCCTCAAAAGCAGAAAAGAAGAAGACTGGTTGCAGCCTATGACTATGATGATCTTGAACCTGCACATGCCGTAAACTCTGAACCTATTCCTACAACAGACTATGAACCTGTTCAAGCCAGTCCTCAAAAGCCAGCCAGATTCAAAAGAAGGGCTCAAAAGCCTGCAAGGGCAAAAGTCCCAATCACTGAAATCACAGACTTCACAGTTGAGGAAGAGCAAACACCATCAACTCCAGTTGCTGAACATTCTCAAGCTCTGATGGTGCTTCCTATCCAAGCTGTTCCTCTAACATCTCCTACAGCATCTTCTACTTCATCTGAAGTAGATGAAGAAATTGTTTGCAAGGAGCAAGCTACAGCTGAAGCTGGAGCAAAAATGTCTGATCCTCAAACTCCATTATCTGATCATGGCCCCTCCACTCCAATTCCTCATTCTCCAATGAAAATTCCTGAGGATGCCATTGTTCATGATACAGCTCCAGAAAACTACAAGTCTGATGTAGTTGATGAATCTGACAAAGTAGCTATGGAAGCTTTACAGTCTCTTGCTAAGGCTAGTGAAGAGCCTAGCAAATCACAGTCTAAAGCTCAAGAAAAATCTGCTCAAGATACTGTTGAGAAAGTTGTTGATCCTGCATCTGATAATGATGAGGATGATGAAAGTTCAGATGATGACAATAATAACAATGATGATGAAGTCCCTCTGTCAAATCTACAACAGAAGTGGGAGTCTACCAGCCAGTATAATGCCAGGCTACAAACTCTGACCACAGACTCTGAGCCACTTCCCAGGGATCTTCAGGTTGATCCACCAAATGAAGTATGGGATAAACTCTGGCTGAGCCATCAGCATTCTCTGGAGCCAACTAAAGCTGAAGAATTCTTATCTATGGCAGAGAATAAAATTTCAAACTCTGATGTTATGTCAAGCCTCAAAGGCACAATTCTCTATCTGAAGACATTTCATCCTGCTCATGCCCAGACATCTAAATCAATAGATGGTCTAAGAACAGAGGTGGCTAATATCAAGGAGACAAATGACATGGAGAAGAAAAGGACTATACTACCTCTGAGAGATAATGTTCAGAAGCTGGTGTCTGCACATGAATCTCTGGACAAGAGGATGACCATCATTGAATCAACTCAAGAGAAGATGTCCAAGCAGCTTGAAGCCATCCAATCTTCACTTTCTCTGATCACATCAATTCTGATTCCTGATGAGGATGATGTCAAAAAGGGGGAGAGAGTAGCTAAAGTCAAATGCAAGTCTACTACTCAAACTCTGAAAAGAAAGAAGAAGGATGATGATGATGATGTTGATGATTTCACAAAGCACAAGAGATTTCAAGCAGGGACTGGTGGAAGAGTTTCAAACTCTGACAGTCAGAAACAGTCTAAGCAAAGCACAAAGTCTGCTCCATCACATAATTTCACATCTAGATCTAAGCAAAGACCAGTGACTGGATCAGACAAACCCATGACTGATGAAGAGCTTGCTAGATTGATTTTTGAACAAGAAAATCCAGAAGCCAATTTGGATTTGGAGTTGATTGCTGCAGAGGAAGAAGAACTAAAGAAAGAACATGCTGAAGCAATAAAGTCAGGAAACATCCAGAAACCTGCAAAATCAACTGCCAAACCAAAAGAGAAAGGGATATTGATCAAGGAATCTACTGTTGCTGATCAGAGTTTACCAGTCAAAAAGGTATACTCTGAAGATGAATATACTTCCAAGGGCAAAAGCAAAGTAGATGAACATCTGGAGAAAGGCTGGGATAAGAAGAAGTCTACAACCTCTGACAAGGATCAAGTTGTAAAGGAAAAGAAAACAGAAGCTGCAATCTCTGACAAAGCTCATGTTGCAGAACCTCAAAAAGAAAGATTAACCTCTGACATAGCTCAAGTTAATAAGGATGCAAAGAAAGACACAACCTCTGACAAAGCTCAAGTTGTGTTCAAACCAACAACTACTCCATTAGCTGGATTTGCAAAGCCTAGTCTGATGACTGAGATAAGCTTTGAAAAGGGACCAATTCAACCAATCTCTCATCGTAAAGCAGGGAGAGATAAAGGAGGGCTGGGATCCAAATATGAAAAATTTGATCAGAGTATAGGATCAAGACCAGATGACCCCTCATCTCTATGTGCTCCCAAGACTGGAGCTTTACAAGAAAGAATGGACAAATTAGATTCAGTCCAGTTGGTGAAGAATGACAGAGGAGATAATATTCTTATCTACTTCATGTCTGATGGAACAGTGTTTAGAGCACTTGAAGCAGACCTCTATGCTAAACACTGGGAGGAATTGAGATATGTATCACACATATTTCAAGTGAAAAACAAGTCATGTCAACACATCTCCAACCTGCTTAAAGATCAAATCAGAAGAAAAATGGGTATTACAGGAAACAAAAATGCTGGACCTTTTATTCCAAAATACTTCAACAGTCAAGGACAGCTGGTTGAGATGAAGAAAAATTCAGCTAAAATAGAGACAGTAGCTGGAGTCAGTGCTCTGAGTTTCAATGAAGAGTCTGACAAAGGCCACATTATGTTGAATAAGGACATGAAGAAGAACAAGATCTATGATCTCAGAGCTGCAATATATCAAACTGGAGTTTCAGATCCAGAGCTAAGAGATGTAAAGAGACAGATGGTAGCAGCTCTTGAAGAAGCAGAAAAAGAACTCCTCAGAGGATACTTAAAGACTGCTCATGGTGTCTATGAAGTTAGGGAGTAAAGTTTCTGTAAGTTTTAAAAGTTTTCTGTTATATAGTTAAACTCTGTTGCATTTGACTTAACTGTTTTGACATCATCAATTATCTGTTAACTTGCACATAACATATTTATGCACAAGTTGGGGGAGATTGTTAGATATAATTGATGATTACTAATGTTCTTAAAGTTTGTTTTAGAACAGGAATCATCAGAGTTTAATCTGGAAGCTGATCAGAGTTTAGTAAAGTCCGACAGAGTTTGATAAAGTCTGATCAGAGTTTACATAGTCAAGACTCGTCAGAGTTTACACGTGGAAAGAGCTCAGAAGCGGATATACTTCAAGGAAGGATAGAAGCTGAGGAGTGATTTGCTGACTATGGAAACTAAACAGAAAACTGGAGCAATCTTTGATTGATAGATTTATTAGCTGATTTATAGGATATCAAATCAGAGATTGATTTTGTAACTGTGTCTATATAAACACAGATTAGGGTTACTCTATATGAGTTGAGTTATCGAGTATATTGTTAAGAACCCTAGCAGCTCTTAGTGATACAATATAAATCACTGAGAGAGTTTTTGTAACCATTAAAGCTTTGTGAATAAGAGTTTATTGTTTTCAATCTCTCGTATTGCTATACTGTGATACAGATTGTGCTTACTATATCATCTTATATAGTGAGTTAACAGGACCTAACATCTTGATGATTTGGTATATGTCTGTATCTTTAGATATAGTACTTTTTATGTCTCCAATGTCGTTTATCTCGGGTGATAAGAATTTTAAACGCATTTTAAGACTTTTAAAAGATGTAGTTTCATAAATAATTTTACTTTTTTCTTCGGAATAAAAATTCAGCGTTTAAATTTTTACACAAAAATAAGTTATGAAACTATGTTTGATAAGAGTCTTAAAATACGTGCTAAGGAGTAGAAAAACTGTAAACTAATGAGAGGGACAGAGAGAGTAATAATAATAGAATGATGCATTAAAGAGGACGATCATCGAAAATTAAGTTAACCTCTCTATTTATTTATCTTGAAAATTGTAATAAGATAGAGTTATTTAAAATTTATGAAGATAAAATTTAGAGAGATATTAGACTGAGCTCGTCGATTGAAACTTTAATAGCGAAAAATGATGCATCATATCACTCAATTACACTTAATCTTATCAGGGAGGGTGAATTGTTTGAAGTCATTGATTTCATATTCATGATTTATTGAATTTTAAGAATTCTAATTATGATTTTTCCTGGTTTTAATTTTTCATTGACTCATTTTATATTATTATTGTTATATATAAAGATATAAACATACGACACATCATTAAAATATTACATACTATCACTATGTATAAATGATGCTACAAAATTATCATAATGCTAGTATTCAAATCTGAATCTAAGTTGGTGGCTAAAAACAAATCCAAACCTAACATTAATATGTAAAAGAAAAAAAAGATTTAGTTGGGTGGCAAGTTTAAAAAAAACACTATATGTTGAGTGGTAAAAAAAATCTATTTTCCCTTTTCCTTACTTATCTTTTAAGGAAGATATTTTGTCCTCTCAAATGTCACCGAGTCCACAACCACTTAACCTGAAAATTAGACTTATGCTCAGTAATAGGAAGAAACATACAACAGAAAACCTCTCCGGCATATCTCTAAAATGATGGTTCAGAATCAATGGAATCCAAAATTACTGTACAATCTCACTGAATCATCCACCACTGGGCCGTGAAACTTTTTAAACAATCCAAAACGCAGTTTAGCAACAACTGCTAAAACTTAAAACATACTTTTAGTAACTAATTCTGGAACCTTGATTAGTATAGCAGCAGCTCCTTGTTTAAAACACAATAAGATTTCTCCGGTTTGTGCACATATTTAGTCAAATTAATAATATATTTCACTAATAAAGAATATACTTGGCGTAACATAAAATATTATAATCATATCAATATTGAAGTGGTACGCAAAACTGAATCCCAGCGGCAAATGAATCTCTAATGCATTCATGCCCAAGGAGTTTTTCATACGGGTTATACTAGCTTTGTTTTAAAACAAACAAACCGCAACCAGAAAATATTAGAAAGAACATAAGTACATAAAACCAAACATAAGGGCCAGCAAAAGAGAAAACAAAATGCATCTTTGAGTACCTGTCAGAGTAATCCTGTTTCTTAAGCCCGAATGGTCTGCCTCCTACGCATTCTCGGTTTCTTCTGTCAGTCCGAATTTCTGAACAATCCCACGAATCAACCAGGGGTGTCTATCCATTGAAATGTCTCCCATAACAAATCCAACAACAAGCCCACTTCCAAGTCCTACTAATATGAATAACCAATCAAATCCACTTGGAAACTTCTCTTCCTCGGAACCATCCTCGTTGTCATCAGGTGGTGACTGCGGTGTTCCACAATTCTTAGATACTGGGAATCCACATAGTCCCGAGTTCCCGATGTAAGAATTGTAGTCAAAAGTTCTGAACTGCGGGCCTTGTGGTATGGGACCACTTAGGTGGTTGTGAGACACGTTGAAGAAAGAGAGAAAGTTGAGTTGCGCTGCTAACTGTTCAGGGATGACCCCCCAGAGCTTGTTCTGTGAAAGGTCCAACGATTCAAGCTGTGTTAGATTCCCAAGTGAGGGAGGAATTGGACCTGTAAGATCATTGTTTGAAAGGTCGAGCAACTGAAGAGCCTTAAGACTTCCAAGAGATTCGGGAACCTGTCCTGTGAACTTGTTACTTGAAAGGTCAATTGCAGTGAAACAATTTAGAACCTCTTTGTACTCCCTCTCTGCACCTTTGTTGGTAAGAGTCATTGGGTTGTAATAATGGTAAAGGTCCCTGTAAGGGTACTTGCTATGAGAAAACGAAATGTAGACATATGTCTCAATATATGGTTCAATGCCTGTACGAACAACTTTCATTGCATTCCAAAACTGGATATAATTCACAGGCAAAGCACCGGTAAAAGCGTTATGTGAGAGATTAATAATGGACAGCAATGGGAACTCCGAAGGACTCCTTGGGCTACCAATCTCACCATGAAACATGTTGAAATGCAGAAGAAGAACCTGTAACCGTGGAAGAGTCCCCAACCAAGTGGGGAAAGTTTGTTTCATCTGATTATTTGACAGATCCAAAACCTGTAGCATTTTACAATTTGACAACGATTTTGGAACTTTCCCTGTTAACTGGTTTTGACTCATGTCCATCATCCTCAGGTCGCATTCTTTTGGGTATGTTTGAGGAATTGTACCAGAAAAGTTGTTCTTTTGGAGAAAAAGGGTTTCCAACGAATCGGCGAGGCAGTGTGGAATTGGCCCACCCAGGTTGTTATCTGACAAATCTAGTAATTTTAGAGACACCACACATCATGGGTGAGAGCTCCCCTGGTATTCTGTTCTTCTGCACCGAGTACAAATATGTATTTGGTGGTGGAATTGGGAGATTCCCTTGTAGCATATTATTGCTGATGTCTATGTATCTCAGACTTTTACTTTGAATAGCAAGGGGATTCTCAAAGGCTGTTAGGAAGTTGTCACGAAGGTTGATCAACTCCAATTTATTACTTGCATGCCAGATCCAGTGTGGTATATTCCCATGAATATTATTTTCACCCAATACAAGTGCCCTTAAGTTACTCGCGAACTGCAGAAAGTATGGAAACTCTGTTAAGTTGCAGCGAAACAATTCTAATATTGCAAGCTTTGGAAGACTGAAGTTAGAGTGATGGGGGGAATTTAACGTTATCTTGCACCCAGATAGACTGAGAATGGCGAGGTTTCTAGAACTGAAAAAAATGTCAGCCTCTACACCAGTGAAGTTATTATGAGAAAGAGATAGATGTTCCAGGTTCTTGAGTTGAGAAAATGAGCGAGGAATCTGACCTGTTAGTGCATTAAAACTTAAATCTAATGTTTTTAACTGGGTCATGTTCATCAGACACAATGGGATTTCACCAACAAACCTATTTACCGCAAGTGAAAGAATAGTAAGTTGGGTGAAGTTTGCAAAAGATGGTGGGAGGTAACCATATAGATTAGTATCCTCAAGGTTTAACTTAGAGAGTTTAGTTAGCTTCTGAAGCCAAGAGAGATCATCTGACTTATTAAACATGTTGTATGCAAGTGATAAATAAGTAAGTTGGGTCATGTTACCAATTGAGGTCGGAATAGATCCAGAAAAGTAGCAATTTCTAAGTCGTAGCTTATTCAATGACTTCAGATTTCCGATTGAGGACGGTATGGTACCAGAGAATTTTGTGTGAGCAATATCCAGTTCCCTGAAGGGGCTTGTTGTGTTGAACTCTGGTAGGTAACCACTGAGATTTTGATTGCGACTTACATTAAGAACAAGCAGGCCTGATAGATTGAAAATGGCAATTGGGAAGTCTCCATACAAATAGTTGAAAGACAGATCAAGTGAAGCCAATTTGGACATTCCTGACAACTCGTGTGGGATTTGGCCGGAAAATAAAGAGTTTGAGAGGTTTATAAAGGACAAACTTGAAAGACGGGAGATCTCGGGTGGGATTGAAGAGTTCATGAAGTAATTTTCAGCAAGATTTAGGCTCTGAAGGTGAACAAGGCTAAACAGGGTGCTTTTGGAGTGAAGAGTAGCTTGCATCAGACTACTACTGAGGTCAAGACCAATAACGTAACCAGTAGCATCATCACACTCGACCCCGTCCCACGAGCAGCAATCCCTGCTACTATTTCCACTAGCCTTCCAAGATGCAGTCTTTGAGTAAGCAGATGAACTAGAAGAAGCAGGAAGGCTCTGTTTAAAATGTAAAAGAGCAGATCTCTCGTGATCGTGGCACAACATAGTAGTAGTGACAGTAATAATATGAAGAGAGTGTAGCAGAAACAAGAAAAATAAGAGTTTAAAGCTATGTGAGGCTGCCATGGCAAATGATCAAGTAGCTTTGTGTCAACTCCTATGTCTTACTGGCAACAATATGTACCAGTATTTATGCACACAATGTGAGTCTTTAGTTCCACAAGAAATATCAATCTAAGGAAATTTCTGATGTGCTGAGATAAAATCTCTAATTAAAATTAATAAATTGGTAAATAAAAATTATGAAGAAAATGTAAAAAAGATTTATCACCTCCAACAGGACATTTTTACTCGTTAAAAAATTTAGCATATCCCGTGACGTTGAAACTCTAAAGACATGTAAAAAAAAGGATGTTAGATTTAGGGAAGGTATCCGAGTATATCGACGGTGTGAAAGGCTTGGACCAGGTCTTGTAGATGATTTGATTCCACTTGCTGATATATCACACTGTCTACGTCTCGCCTGGAAAGTTTAAGTTTTCCACAGAAACAGTTGAAGAAATTGCATGTCACTGGGACTACGTACCTTGGCTGCTTGGCATGGTTCCGAGACAGGGCGAATCTGGGAATAACTATGAAGCTACAAGTCACCGGAGTCTGGACCCTGATCTTGATACCAGCTACCAGGTCTACTTGACTCGATCATTTGCTTCCAGTAACTGAAATGTCACCCTGTCTATGTCGACAAGGTTTCCACATAAGAAGTTAGAGAAATGTGTGTGACTGGAAGCTCTTTAAAGCTACAATCGCTCAGTCAAGATAACAAATTTTTTTGAAGATTCTCCTCTCTTTTTTCTATTTCAAATCAAACTTTGTTTCTAAAACACTAAACAATAAACATAATTATGTCAGAAAATAGTTTTTTTATAAACATAATTATGCAGTGGGCAGCATCTTCGGCTCTCTACAATAGCAGAACTTAGAAGCATTTAGTATAAGCCACCGCTACAATATCAGTTTTTACAGACTGATATAGAGAAAGAATCAATTCAGCTAATTATGTTTTATATGCTTTGATCATCATAATTTTAGTGTTCTACTGTTCTGTATGCAACTAGAAATATATTGGTTCACGAATCTGTTTTAGGACCCTAGCATACCAAAGCCCATATATTCAAAAAAATTAGGGATTAATTTCATAATAAAATCAAGGGTTTTAAATTGTTAGACATTGAAGCCGACTGTTAAAATACATATCAATCATATATAGTTTGTGGAATTAATCGAATCCAATTCAGACCTCAATTTCTTCCGCAATTCCACAAGACTCGATCTCATCTTCTTCCGCAATTCCTTCCGCAATCCCAAAGGTATATCTCGTATTGACATCTCATCATACCATTTATATAACTTTCAACAACACAACCTGTATGTTATCCACGTACACAATCACAATATAAGGATCGATTGCGTACATGTATTAAGATTATATCTAGAGAGAGACATCTTACCTGATGTAACGAGGATGAAGAGCAATAAGTTTTTCTCCATTTTCACATCTTAATATTGTTTATACCAATTACCAAACAATATTGATTATAGTTTTAAAATTTTGGAGATGAATTTATACTGAGATTTATATATTAGTGGTAGCTTTGAGAAAATTATGGTTCTTTAATAATATACCTAATCTATAAAATTAAAACTATTCTTAATCATTATAAAGATAATTTTGATGGTAAAATAAAAAAATTCCTTTTATACGTATTCTTACACGTAAAAGTATTAAAAATCAAAACAATTATATAATTTAAATTCTATTCACACGCGAAAAAATTGCATTCTTAATAAATATAAAACTATAACTATGATTAAAATTTGGTTTGAGTTGTATAACTTGACTTGATAATTCGCTACATTATTAACAAAATAATTTGTTTTAATTTTTAAAATTTAAATAATTAATTAATGAAACAAATTTAATTTGTTTATCATCATATAATTTTTTAACTTAATTTCCTGAGCATCTCAAACCGTAGAAAGTTCTTAACTAAAATGTGAGTTGACATAACAAAATAAAATATAATCAATCTTCTTAAAAAATCACTCTTCAACTATAATCAACTCTTATCTATAATTATAGTCGGAAAATGCTTAGTGCGCATAATTTTGTACGTAATGATATATGTTGAGTTTTAATTAGAATAGACCCACTGCATTTACATCAACAAATCCAATTAAAAATCATCACATCAATTGTCATCTTATTATGTGCAAATTTTATGTACCCAATTTTGTGCACCTAGTACTGCTCTTCACACTCCCTCAGAGGTCTATGAATAAATAAGTATTCGAAGACTACATATGTTCTTGATGAATCTTTCAAAAGGTCCATGAATAAATAAGTATGCGAAAACTACATATGTTCTTGATGAATCTTTCGAAAGGCCCATAAATAAATAAATATGTGAAGATTATATATGTTCTTGATGAAACTTTGCTTTTGATCAATGTTTCATAAGAGTGAACGGTTTAACTAGCTGAACTCAATTACAAAATTTGACTAAATTTTTTGCCCGTCAAAAAGCAATATTTAAGGACCTCAATTTATTTATTTTTGCCTAAGACCTCCGATATGCTCGAGCATTATCTCTATCTTTATTTTTAAAATTTCTCTGTTAATATGACAAAAAAAGTCTCTGTTAATTATCTCATTTTGCATGTCTTTTATGTACTATCTCTATTATCACAAAATTAATTATTGTTTAAAAGACAATACATAAAATCTCAGAACCCAGAGTTAGAAAGAAATTAAATCCAATGCGCACATTTTTCTCATATTAAATATTTTGTATTTTAAATTATCAAGGATATTATAGATATTATAAGATCGGATCATTACAAAACTTGTCACCCAAAATGCCCACACTCCAACTGTCGAGGTTGAACTCGAAAACATGATACTGTTGGCTCAGCAAACCTAGTACAGTGTATTTCTTGTATCTTCCTCCAAAACGGGAGCTTCTTCGAAATGATAGACAGTGTAAACCTGAACGAAGCTCATGAAGATACACGTTTCGAGTAATTTCCATAGTTGCTCCCCCACCACCAGCAAAATTGATAATAAGAGAAGGATAAGATGATTCATCATCATCCAACTTTCCATCGTAGCATAACATTGAATTGTTTTTATATAATCCCGGCACATAAGTCTTGTTCTTCGATTTCATCATTTTAATCACCGCATCTTCAACAGCAGCATATGCTATGTCTGGTAAAAAAGAATATATCGCTCCCGTGTCGATGGACACTCCAGACTTAACACCTGGAATGTGCTTGAATACGGATGGATCAATTGGCAAACACACATTACCTAAACAAATCGATTGAATTTCTATAATATACTGTGGATAACCCTGAATTATCGGTGTTGTTTGAAGATCTCCGGTGTAGTCATTCGCCTCCCCAAAATGAATGTAGCCTTCGGATGCATCTGCGCTACTAAGATTTGAGACACAGTAACTGAACAATTTCGGTCCAGGTAGCTGATTGACAAGGGAAATGCTTCTCGGTCCTAGTCCTAATATTCCATTGAAATTTTTGTCTTTAGTCGACGGAGTACCATTTGTTATATTGCCGAGATAACCAAATACAACATTATCTACAAAAGAATGACTTCTAGGTTCTTCATAGTTTACAAACCCAAACTGATCGTAGCCTATCCTTCCAGCTGACTCAGTCCCGTCGGCGTAATAAATCTTATACCCGCACTGATTAATCTTTTGTGTAAGACACTGAAAAGTATTTTTCGAGGTGCATATAGGATCCCCACAGCTCATTTGCCTAAATGAATAAGACTTTGAGGGGACGTAATCGTCTCGTCTCGGAGGATAAGTACCTCCACGAACCCATGTGAGAGAGCTGCCGGTATCCACCTCTAGATATTGTTGAACCGGTGGGTTCCCGATTGTCACGTTGACAAAATATAATAATCGATAGAATCGTATCATTGGAGTTTCTAAACTGAATTCTTCTTGATCATCTAATGTAGCAAACTTCATTTCTAGTTGCTTCAAATTTATTTCCGCAAGCTGCTGGAATGTCTCATTGGAATTCTCCGGCAAAGAAAGTCTGTGAATCAGTGGTAGTTTAAGAGTTTCGGTCAGACTGCCATGGCTTAAAATATATAACAAGAAAATGACGAAGAGCGAGCTAAAGAAAGATGAAATCATTGCTGCTTTGATTTAATTTTCTTATAAATCGATCATATTGTTTGTAATTTTTGCAGATCATGCTAGAGCATTGGATGGGATATATAGACTAATATACTAAACTAATTTTACTATCTTTGCTGCCTCATTAATGTACGTATGCATATTTGTAATCCTAAAAGAAATCTGTAGAATAATATAAAAAACATAATCGTGCACAATCATTTTATAAGCGTCATCTTATTAACTTATTTCCATTTTTCCCATTATTAATGTCCTTTTTTGATTATCTTGTAATATATGTCTTCTCTGTTTCCTCATTTTTATCTTCTATTTAAGTATTTATTATATATTATAAGTGAAACTTTATAAAATTATTATATTACTTTAATATATTAATCTTTCGCGGCTATCTTTACTTGGAATAAAATTATTTTTAGCATTCATGTTATCTTTTCTAAATTAAGTTATTTAAAGCCAATTGTGTACTTGATGCGATAATCTGATCATCATAATATTAATATTTTATTAGTTGGGTTGAAAGAGAATCCAATTGTTTTAGCGCAACAGATACAACAATGTATTATTATAAGGGTCCTTGATAACTTTAACCCACACTTTCAAGGGCGTCGGATCTATATTTCAAGAGTCCAGATTAAAACTTCGTTTTTTTTAAATATCCGTTATAATTTTCTGCGGGTATGAATTTTTCCAGACTCTTTTCAATCCAGACCCATGAAATATAGATCTGATGATAATGGAGCTGTGTGTTAAATACAATCTGTGGTCATGGACCAAAACCTTTATTATAAAGAACACGAGTACATACAACCAACCATAAATAGCACAAGCATGTCAACTGTCTAGTACATTTCTTAGCAAGCCCGAATGATCTGCCCGTCTGCATCCTCGGTTTCTTCAAATGAATCTCAAATGCATTAATGTGCAAGGACTTTTTTATTTGGATTATACACTAGGTTTGTTTTTTAAAACAATGAACAACCACAAGCAGAAAATATTAGAAAGAACATAAGTACATAAAGCCAAACATATATAGAACGCCCAGTAAAAGAGAAAACAAAATGCATCTTTGAGTACCTGTCAGAATAATCCTGTTTCTTAAGCCCGAATGATCTGCCTCCCACGCATCCTCGGTTTCTTCTGTGTCAGTCCGAATTTCTGGACAATCCCACGAATCAGCCAGGGGTGTCTATCCATTGAAATGTCTCCTATAACAAAGCCAACAACAAGCCCACTTCCAAGTCCCAGTAATATGAATAACCAATCAAATCCACTAGGAAACTTATCTTCCTCAGAACCATCCTCGCTGTCATCAGGTGGTGACTGCAGTGCTCCACAATTCTTAGATACTGGGAATCCACATAGTCCCGAGTTTCCGATGTAAGAATTGTAGTCAAAAGTACTGAACTGCGGGCCTTTTGGTATGGGACCAGTTAGATGGTTGTGAGACACATTGAAGAAAGAGAGAAAGTTGAGCTGTGCTGCTAACTGTTGAGGAATGACTCCTGAGAGCTTGTTATGTGAAAGGTCCAAAGATTCAAGCTGAGTTAGGTTCCCGAGTGATGGAGGAATTGGACCCGTAAAATCATTGTTTGAAAGGTCGAGCAACTGAAGAGCCTTTAGACTTCCAAGAGATTCGGGAACCTTTCCTGTGAACTTGTTACTTGAAAGGTCAATTGCAGTGAAAATATTTGGAATCTTGTTGTACTCCCTCTTTGCACCTTTGTAGGTAAGAATCATCGGGCTGTAATAAAGGTAATGGTACGTGTATTTGCCCTGAGTAAACGAAATATCAAATTTTGCCTCAACATATAATTCGATGCCTGTACGAACAACTTTCATTACATCCCAAATCTGGATATAATTCACAGGAAAAGCACCGGTGAAAGCGTTATGTGAGAGATTAATAATGCACAGCGATGGGAACTCTGAAGGACTCCTTGGACTACCAATCTCACCATGAAACATGTTGAAATGCAGAAGAAGAACCTGTAAGCGTGGAAGAGTCCCCAACCAAGCGGGGAAAGTTTGTTTCATCTGATTATTTGATAAATCCAAAACCTGTAGCATTTTACAATTTGACAACGATTCTGGAACTTCCCCTGTAAACTGGTTTTGACTCAAGTCCATCACCTTGAGGTTGCATTCTTTTGGGTATGTTTGAGGAATTTTACCTGAAAAGTTGTTCTGTTGGAGAAAAAGGGTTTCCAAAGAATCGGCGAGGCATTGCGGAATCAGCCCGCCCAAGTTGTTATTTGACAAACCTAGTACTGTCAGAGACATGACACCACATATCATGGGTGAAATCTCCCCCGTTATTCTGTTGCCATCCATCAAGTAGAAATATGTATTTGATGGAGGAATTGGGAGATTCCCTTGGAGCATATTATTGGCGATGTTTATGTATTTTAAACTCTTGCTTTGGATGGATACTGGATTCCATTCAAAGGTTGTTAGGAAGTTAGCACTAAGGTCGATCAACTCCAAATTATTACTTGCATTCCAGATCCAGTGTGGTATATGACCGTGAATATTATTACCGCGCAATACAAGTGCCATTAAGTTACTCGCAAACTGCAGAAAGTATGGAAACTCTGTTAAGTTGCAGAGACTCAAATCTAAAGCTTCAAGCTTTGGAAGACTGAAGTTAGAGTGATGGAGGGAATTTGACGTTATTTTGCACCCGGATAGATTGAGAAAGGAAAGGTTTCTTGAACTCAAAAAACTGTCAGCCTCTACTGTCCCAGTGAAGTTATTATCTGAAAGAGATAGATATTCCAGTTTATTGAGTTGAGAAAATGAGCGAGGAATCTGACCTGTTAGTTCATTAAGACTCAAATCTAAATGAATTAATTGGGTCATGTTCATCAGCGACAATGGGATTTCACCAACAAACGAATTATTTCTAAGTGAAAGAAAGGTAAGTTGGGTGAGGTTTGCAAAAGATGGTGGGAGGTCACCATATAGATTAGTATCCTGAAGGTTTAACATAGAGAGTTTAGTTAGCTTCTGAAGCCAAGAGAGATCATCTGACTTAATAAACATGTTGTTTGCAAGTGATAGAGCAGTAAGTTGGGTCATGTTACCAATTGAGGCCGGAATTGATCCAGAAAAGTAGCAATTTCTGAGTCGTAACCAATTCAATGACTTCAGATTTCCGATTGAGGACGGTATGGTACCAGAGAATTCCGTGAAAGCAATATCCAGTTCCCTGAAGGAGCTTGTTTTGTTGAACTCTGGTAGGTAACCACTGAGATTTTGGTTGCCACTCACATTAAGAACAAGCAGGCCCGGTAGATTGAAAATGGCAATCGGAAAGTCTCCATACAAATAGTTGTAAGACAGATCAAGGGAAGCTAATTTTGACATTCCTGACAACTCGTGTGGGATTTGGCCGGAAAATGAAGAATCTGAGAGGTTTATAAATGACAATCTTGAAAGACGGGAGATCTCGGGTGGGATTGAAGACTTCATGAAGTTATTTTCTGCAAGGTTTAGGTTCTGAAGGTGAACAAGGCTAAACAGGGTGCTGTTGGAGTGAAGAGTTGCTTGCATCAGACTGCTACTAAGGTCAAGACCAATAACGTAACCAGTAGCATCATCACACTCGACTCCGTCCCACGAGCAGCAATCCCTGCTACTATTTCCGCTAGCCTTCCAAGATGCAGTCTTGGAGTAAGCAGATGAACTAGGAGAAGCAGGAAGGCTCTGTTTAAAATGTAAAAGAGCGGATTTCTCGTGGTCGTGGCACAACATAGTAGTAGTGACAGTAATAAGATGAAGAGAGTATAGCAGAAACAAGAAAAGTAAGAGTTTAGAGCTATGTGAGGCTGCCATGGCAAATGATCAAATAGCTCTGTGTGAACTCCTATGTCTTACTGGCAACAATATGTACCAGTATTTATACACACAATGTGAGTCTTTAGTCTCCTCTAGCCCACAAGAAATATCAATCAAGGAAACTCCTGTACTGAGAAATTTTGGGTTTATTATTGTTTTGAATTATAGTCTCTTTACTTTTTTACATGTTTTACTTTTTTACATGTACTTTTAATAATTTGGTCACGTATTCAAAAATCTTGTTTTTAAAATTTTATTTTTGTGAATAAAAGTATTAGTGTGATATTATCGCTGATATATCACACGGTCTGTTTCGGGCTTGGAAAATAATATTTCCCGACAAACAGTTCAAAAATTTGCATGTTACCAGTCTACATACCTTGGCATGGTTCCCAGACTGGGAGAATTTGTGGACCAACTTTGAAGCTCCAGTCAACGGAGTCTGGACAATAGTAATTTACATGAACCTGATCATGACATGATACCACTTACTAGGTCTACTTGACTTGACTTCAATATAGATCATTTGCTTCTAGTCACTGAAATGTCGCGTAGTCTGCATCAAAAAGGTTTCCACATAAGAAGTTAGAAAAATGTATGTGACTGGAGTCTAGACTGGAAGATCATAGAAGCTACAATCCTCGGTCAAGATAAAAATCTTTTTTGAAGACTCTCCTCTCTTTCTTATTTTTCAAAATCAAACTTTATTTCTAAAATGCTAAACATATATATGTCAGAAAATAGTTTTTTTATAAACATAGAACTACGGTAACAAGAACTAAATTATCATAGAACAACCTGCACAGAACTATCATCTGTGATGAGCACCGGTCTTGGTGGAAACAATGAACAATGTAGGTAATGGGTTGCCGATGGTGGATTTGTTCCATTGCTTGTGATTGGCTTGCGTGATCAATGAAATAATTTGGGCAACAAGCACGCAATGAAGAGGTATAAGATACAATGAGGAGTTCGAAGAAATTCAGCTGTCCAGCTACTTGTTGAGAGAAGACACCTGATAACATGTTTTGTGGGAGGTCCAACGATTCAAGCTGTCTTTAGGTTGCTGAGGGATGATGGAACAACGCTAAGCTCGTTATTTACTGATTAAACCGCGACATAAACTCTACTGTAGTATGTCATTAACATTTTTTAAACATATTTGCATACGAAGGAGTTTGGTTCCTGAGCAGTAAGCAGCATCTGAAACAGTTCTATGACAAGTAAAACTTCAATTGCCAGTTGCCATACTTTTCAAGAAATTGCATGCCTCTACATGTTATAGTACAAACATGAATGATCAACTGCAGCCTACAGGCAACCAAGCACAGTCAACAAGCTCTAGATCCCAAGACCATTTGACCATTTGTAAAAAACTCTCAGCACTGTTCTAATATTCTATAAGAGAAATTCAACAACATTATTAAATTCAAAGTCAATACTATTTCTATCCCTCTGATAAATTTGGAAATATAAGGTTGATTTACAGGAAAACAATTGATCACAATTACTAAAGGTAACCGAAAGAACTTAAGTTCACTACTGACCTTAGTGTTGGATCCTCACCAGTAATCTCCGCAGGAACACTGTCCCTCTTTAAAATGATGAAATCTACTGCTATCTCGAACAATAATCTCTCTGTTTTTTATCTCTGATATGTATTTGATAGCAATATGGCAGTCGGTGCATACCCGCAAGTTCTTCATCACCCTTATCGTTACACCAGGCGGTGTGTTCATTAAAGCAAAAGCAATTGCCAACTTTTCGCTATGGTGTGCCAAATTGTATTCTTTTTCTTCAAGATCCATATCATGAAGTACAGAGCTCATATCAGGTATATAACCCCGTAACTTCAATTCTGCTGTAAGTTCTTCCAAGTATGTATCAATCTCCATCAACTGCGGATGGGATTTGTCACCCGTACAGAACTGGTGAACATGATTTTTTAATTCAAACCAACTTATACCAGGCTCTTTCTTCACCCTCCTGTCTCTCATTGCTTTCCTCAAATCTGACACATCCTGCCATCTCTTCTCAGAGGCTTGAATACTCGAAAGTAGCACATAAGAAGCTGCATCATTAGGATCAAGGTTAAGCACTTCTCCAGCTATTCTTTTAGCCATATCTGCATTTTTATATGTTTTACATGCCGCTAACAAAGTTTTCCATATGACTGCATCTGCCTTTACTGGCATAGATCTAACAAAAGCTTCTGCTTCTTCCAGACGACCAGACCTTCCAAGGAGATCTACCATGCACGTGTAGTGCTCTACACGAGGCTCCAGCCCATACTTTTGCTTCATTGAATTGAGAAATGCAATCCCATCATCCTTCAAGCCACAATGGCTACAAGCATAAAGCAAGCTCAAGAAAGTAATATCATTTGCTTCTAGTCCTTTCTGCTCCATCTGATTAAACAGCTGTATTGCTTCCTTTCCTCTCCCGTGAAATCCATAAGCTGCAATCATCGACGTCCACAGAACAACATCATCATCATTCCCAGACTCTAAGAATGCTTTTATAGAGTCATCCAAACACCCGCATTTCGAATACATACTAACTAAAGTACTTACTACAGAAAGCGAAGAACAAGCTCCTGATTTCAACGCATCTGCATGAATCTGTTGACCTTGTCCGATTGTTGCTAATTCTGCGCACGAACTCAATACACTAACAAATGTAATTTTATCCGGTCTAAAACCAGCCGCTTTCATACTATTATACTGATCCAAAGCACCCTCAGATAAACCCCTCTGCGCTCTCCCCCCTATAAGAGTATTACAAGAAGCTACACTATGAACCGCCATCCCACCAATCAACCTCTCTCCCTCCCCAAACTCCCCGCATTTCATATACATATGCGCCAAAGAACTCCCAACAACCACACTCACCAAAAACCCCGATTTCACCACATACCCATGAACCTGCCTCCCCATCCTCAAATCCTTCATCCCAGCACACCCTCTCAGCACACTCCCCACCGTAAACTCATCCGGAAAAAAACCACCCCCAAACATCCCACAAAACAACCTCACCCCCTCCTCATTAACCCCCGACTGCGTCAACCCCGCCACCATCGCATTCCACGTCGCCACATTCCTCTCAGGCATTTCATCAAACACCTTCCGCGCACTCCCCAAATCCCCAATCTGCACAAACCCACCCAACAAAATATTATACGTCATCACATTTCTCCTCGGCATTACATCAAACAGGTCCCCAGCAATACCCACCTGCCCAAACTTGAAGTACACATTCAGCAAATGGTTGCAGACAAACTTGTCTGCTGAGCAGCCAGAGGTGATAATAATGGAGTGGAGCTGTTTCGTGAGGGGGAGAAGATGGTGTTTGAGGCATCCCTGGAGAAGGGTAGCGAAGAGATTTGGGTTGGAGTAGACGTAGTGTGAGAAGGTTTTGAATGCTTCAGTGAGTCTGCCTTTTGAGCATAAGTAGGAAATGTGATCTTTTGTGGGTGTGAGAGACTGATGATTTGCAGTGTTAAGTGACACAGAACGGAGGGGTCTGAGGAAAGACTTGCCCATACATTTGAGCTATAGCTTTTGGCCAGAAATTGTTGTAAACGCACACTTTGTATCGTTGATCAAAATCGAAATTGGTTTATTCATGCAAGAAGAATGAGGTCTTTCCAAACAATTCATTATAGTGGGAGTAAATAAATAATAAATAATATATATAATATAATTATAAATATTTTTGTAAATAATTATATCTTGTATATAATAATTATTATTATTAGAAAATTGATAAATAAGCTCCAAAATTACTATTTAAGCTCTAATTCAATTTTTTTATATATCCAAATCTCATTATCACCACTAATATGTATGAAATATGTGGAGAAGGCATGGGTAAATATGGTATAAAATTTGGATTTGGAACTTAAATAATAAACTTTGGAGTTTATTTATCAATTCCTTATTATTATTATATATATTATTATAATATAAGTTTACATGAAAACAAGTGTTCAACTAAATTTTGGTACCATAATTATATAACTAGCATAAAAGCCCGTGCGAGGCACGGGCCCGTAATTATAATTTTATAAATATAAATTTATTTTAAAAATCAACTTACAATGTTAATAATATTGTTATTTAACTTGAACTAACACAACATAATTTGTATACGAGACGTTTATACTGATATTAATTTGTCTAATAGATTGTTTAATCAAAATTCGGTAGCTAAAATTGATTTTAGGTCAAATTGATTTGATATAGTCATATCAATATTATAGATGACCATTAATTGTTATCTAGGAACATGCACGCGTCACTAATTTTAAACTTCTTAATATAATATATATATATTATATATATATATATATATATATTAGTAAAATATAGGGCTTTTTTTATTAATAATCACGTTTTCAATCTTATTTCCAAAAATACTACCTTATCCAATCTTATTTTCAAAAATACTACCTTCTCTAAAATATTTTCAAAAATACTGTGGTTGCATATGCAACCATATTTGCAACTGAATTCCTGATTTCAAGTTCCAGTTTTCAAATGTCATTTTCGACCTCATATTTGGAATCGATATATCGATTCCAAATATGAGGTCGAAAATGACATTTGAAAACTGGAACTTGAAATCAGGAATTCAGTTGCAAATATGGTTGCATATGGGTTGTATTCAGTTGATTCTATTGTAATCTAATGGCCCCGCCAGGGGCACCCATACATCAGTTGCAACTTACAGTTTTCCGTTGCATATGAGGTTGCATATGAGGTTGCACGCAACCTCATATGCAACTGAAAACTGTAAGTTCCAACTGAAGTATGGGTGCCCCTGGCGGGGCAATTAGATTGCAATAGAATCAACTGAATGCAACCTCATATGCAACTAAATGCAACTGAAAACTGTAAGTTGCAACGGATGTATGGTGTGCCCCTGGCGGGGCCATTAGATTGCAATAGAATCAACTGAATGCAACCATATGCAACTGAATACAACCATATGCAACTATATATGCAACTGAATTCCTGATTTCGAGTTCCTATTTTCAAATGTCATTTTCGACCTCATTTTTGGAGTCGATATATATATATATATATGGATTCCAAATATGAGGTCGAAAATGACATTTAAAAACTGAAACTTGAAATCAGGATTTGTAGTTGCATATATGGTTGCATATGCAACCACCGTATTTTTGGAAAATATTTTCAAAAAGGTAGTATTTTTGAAAATATTTTAGAGATTTGAAATAAGATTGGATAAGGTAGTATTTTTGAAAATAAGATTGAAAAAACAATATACAAGATAATTCCCCTAAAATATACATAAATGAGTCAGTTAAATAATTATATAAATATGTATATGTATATGTATGTATATTATCTTCCTCCTTTCTCCAATTGTTCGCCGGCACTAATTTTAAACTTCTTAATATATACTTATAGTTTGTCACTCGTCGACTGAACGATACATTGATCACTTTTAATTGATCCTTTATCGCTCTATTATCAATGAAAACGTATCTATATATTACATGCTTGTTTAAGAAATTTTTATGACGATTATTTATCTATCTTCCATTTATTAGATTTGGTGTTCGAAATTACTCAGTCGATATTCAAACATAGATCATTCTCCTAGTTGATTTTTACACTATTTGCATGACATGTAACTTGATTTCGAACCTAACTCTGGTCAATTTGACAAAACTTGGTCATATTTCTCAAGTTTGATACATCTCATTCTGATCCTTTGTATTTCTCAAGTCTAAGTACTTATGCTCGATTGGCTTATTAAGCTAAATAAATTAAATGTGCAATTCAAAATCACTAAATTATTTAAATGATAACGGTCTATTTTAGATCACACACATGGAAGCGAGCATTTATTTTTGGTTAACCAAATACCGGAACACTTTGATTCAATTTTTGTTCATTTATGATTTTTATATATTTCAATATTCAGATATTTTTGATATATTTTAATTTAAATAATTGAATAAACCGAATATATTTAAAACATAAAATTATTATCAATATTTGTATCATATAAGTAATGATATATTTATAAAAACATAATTTAGTTTTTTTAGTGACTCGTGAGTAATGAGTGACAATTATACTTATTCGATATTTCAGCTATTTATATATTCAATAATCCGGTTCGATTTTTACCGAAAATACAGTCTACACACACATATTCTTGTGCATATAATTGAAAATTTAATTCAGTGCACAGTACCGTAATGTAGGAGTCAATCAATAATTTATTTATAAAAATAATAATTGAAGTTCAAACGATTTCAAATTAATGATAACACATTTACAAATTTTAGATACTTTTTATAAAAATTAAATGAGTGCTATCTTTATGCAAATGAATTAATTAGAATAATACTTTTATTAATGAGATGCAATCAATATAAATATTTATTGCGAACACCGTTCATTAATCAGTGAGAATGTAATAATCACATTAATTATTGGTTTTTTTGTAATTATATCATTACGAAGGGTATAACTGAAATTTCACAGCCATTTTTTTGACATATTTTGCCCTTGGTTCTCCTTTTATATATATATAAGTAGATAATTATGTAAATAATCTTTTAAATTTTTTTAAGTACATACTTTTATTATCTTACTTTGTTTACAAACGACATATATTACAAATGAAAAATACGATAAAGTTTACAAAATAGGTACTATTATCGAAAGTTCTTGCTGCACCGCGGCGGCGGCGGAGACAGGGTCTAAACCACACTCAGAGTGTACTTTCTGAGGTTCATCACTCTTTCATCTTGTTTTCATTCATAATTATATATTCACCTGCTTACACCATGCCTGTATGTATATAAATTGAGATACAATTCTTATACGAATATTTCATCAAAACAATTTCTTCACAATTTTGATTTCAAGAATCATGATTATGCATTTCCGTAGATTATCTACCCTGATTAATCCAACCCCACGAAACCCATTTGCACCATCAACCCAAAAAATCATGAAAAAGAACAAGTGGGACCCAATTCCGTTGCCTCATAGAACCATGCCTGAGCCTAAAGGTCAGGATCTTGATTTTGTGAATGTTGCTTATAGTCATCTGGTACACGCTGATTGGGCTCAACTTGAGAAATTAGCATCTGGGTTGTCTTTGTTTCGAGTAAAGCACATTCTTTTGAGGCTCCGGAATGACCACGTTCTTTCATATAGGTTCTTTAGGTGGTTTGGGGGAAAGAATCCGTCTTTTCGTAATGTTGAAACCCTTTCGATGATTTTGCATATTTTGAGTAAGCACCGGAAGTTTAGATCTGCGGAGGGTGTTTTGAAGGAGATTGTTGATTCTGGTTCGGTTAGTTTTCATTTTGAGCTGTTCGATGCCTTGGTTGATTCGTATAGAGTTTGTGATTCTTCGCCTCGGGTTTTTGATTCGGTGTTTAAGACATATGCTCATTTGAAGAAAATTAGGAATGCTACGGATATGTTTTGTTGGATGAGGAATTACGGGTTTTTACCGACTGTGGAGTCGTGTAATGCGTTATTGAGCTCGTCACTTAATCTGAATCGGGGGGATATTGCATTGAAATTTTACAAGGAAATGCAGAGGTCGAGGATTTCGGCAAATGTTTATACTTTTAATATGGTTGTTGCTGCTAATTGCAAATTGGGGAAATTGGAGAAGGCTGTTACTATATTTAAGGAGATGGAGAGCTTGGGGTTTAATCCTACTGTTGCTTCTTATAATACTTTGATTGCTGGATACTGTAAACAGGATCTTTTGAGCTCTGCCATGAAGCTAAAAGATTCGATGGTGAGGAACGGTGTGCAGCCAACTGATATAACGTACAACACACTTATTCATGGACTCTGCAAGGAAGGAAAATTACTTGAAGCAAATAAGATTTTCAATGAGATGAAAGGATCAGATGTCACTCCTACCACTGTTACTTACAACACTTTGATAAATGGGTATGGCCAGATAGGTAATAATGATATGGCTGAGCGACTTTTTGAGGAAATGTCCAGAGATGAAATCAAAGCTGATATCTTGACTTACAACGCATTGATTTTGGGGCTATGCAAGGAGGGAATGACGAAGAAAGCTGCATACCTAGTGAAGGAACTTGATAGGAAACATTTGGTTCCAAACTCGTCAACCTTTTCTGCGCTGATTAGAGGACAGTGTGCAAGAAAGGATTCTGGGCGAGCCTATCAATTGTATAAAAGCATGATAAGAAGCGGTTGTCATCCAAATGAATATACGTTGAACATGTTATTGTCGGCGTTATGCGAGTCTGAGGACTATAATGGAGGAGTCCAAGTTCTGACAGAGATGCTGAATCGAGGTATTGCTCCTAATTCTACTACCTTAACTGATCTTTATAAAGGGCTTAGGCTGTGTGGAAAAGATGAGTTGGTGTTGAAGTTGTCAAAAGAGATAAATGATAGACATATTGTAGTAAAAGATTCTGAAAGGGATGAAAATAACATTTCCCAGCCAAATTTTTAAAGCATGAAAATGGCAACATGACTTGTAAGATCTTATCAATCTTTTGTGTGTAAAGAAGTATCATTCTTGCTTGGTGATATGTAATTGTCTGATATTGACAAAGTGCAGCAAAACAATTCCTCATAATATAAGATCTTTGTAGGTTTTCCACATGTGTATCTTCATATCTTGTGAAAATCAGACAATGAATTTAGTACTTTACCTGTTAACAACTTGTTGCTCAAGTACAACACTTTTAAGTCACATTCATTTAGGGTGGTTGGAGGAATTGTACCAGAAAAGTTGTTGTCTTCTAGAATAAGGACTTCCGAAAAAGTGCCAAGACATTTCGGAATAGGTCCACTCATACTGTTATTCGACAGATCTAATACTTTGAGGGACAGGCCACCACAGATCAAGGGTGGAATATCTCCAGTCATTCTGTTGTTAGACACAGAATACTGTATCTGGTGGTGGAATCAGAAGATCCCCTTGCAGCATATTACTGCTCATATCTACAACTCTTAAACTCTTGCTTTGAAGAGCAACTGAATTCTGTTCCATGGCAGATAGAAAATTAAAGAAAGGCCAATCGCCTCCAGATGATCTCTTACATCCCATATCCAGTGTGGTATTTTACCGTGAATATCGTTTCCTTTCAGATATAGTACCCTCAAATTATTCTGGAATTGTAGGGAAAATGAGATATGTCTCAAGTTACAGAAGCCCAATAGTAATATTTCAAGCTTTGGATGAGTGAAGTTAAAGTGATCGTGGGTAAGTAATGTTATGTTGTTATAAGATAGACTGAAAACTGTAAGCTTTCTAAGGCTCAGGAAAATGTCGATCTCTACTGTGCCAATGAGGTGGTTTTTCTGAAGAGAGAGATATTCAAGGTTCTTGAGCTGAGAGAATGAACTTGGAATTGGCCCTTTCAGTTTATTAGATGTCAAACTACACACTTCTTTAAAGATACAACTGCAATGTCAGCCATAATCACTGCCCAAGTCAAGATTGAAACTCAACATCCGATAATGAATTTTTAGTACTGCACTTATATTAAAACAATGCGGCCAGTAAATATGAAGTACATATGTTCACACGACATAGTTAAAATCCCAAAAAATTGACACCGACATAAAAAGCATAGAACATGTTAGTTTTCCACAAAATCTCAAACACATCACTGGGAAATTAGGACGCCTCGTGCTTCACGAAAACGAGGGGATGCAATCAAACTAAGGTGTTGTATTCTTACTCGTACACCGGATCTTTTTCGGTAACTAAACTGTTAGTTAGTTCTTACTCATACACTGGTCATGTTTATACTCTAAAAAAATCAACAACAAAGGGAAGTAACAATGATTCTATTCCTCTTCACATGCTTCCGCAGCAGCTATCTCTGAATCTAACTTGTTCATCAGCTGCTCACTTACATGTATACCTACAGATATCATGTCAAGTATAACACTTGGGTCCAGGCCTGCACTACCTCGTTTTGTCAGTCCGCAAATATTTCCTTTTCTATTAACAGACATTGAAATGGCCGAATTCATATGGGATTCCTCCTCCGGAGTTGCATCCACAATATAATGCCTCCCGACCTGCATGAGAATGGAAATTAAGTTTCATACTATGTAAAGTATAATGAAGTTCAAAGTAAATCGAAGAAACCTCTGTTAAAGTAATAATGACGGGGACAGCAGAGGTGTCGAATTGCAAAAATTCTTCATCGCTTATGTCAACTTCAGGCTGCTCATCAGAAGAGGCACCGGCAGCCACATTGACTTTCGGAATACCTGTATTGCTCAGTGCAGCCTAAAAAGAAGCAAATAAGTTTAGTGATGACATATATATAATAAACTCAATGCATTAAAATTTCAACCGTCAAGCATATCAAAAATCCTGTATCTCATTAAACAAAGACCACTGAAACCTAGGATTCTTGGTCTTTAAATTCCACTCCAATATAAAATAAATTATCTATAACTTGTGGAGGCATTTTTTGTGTTTTGATATTGTGTGATATTCCCACTTGTTATATTTTGATTGCCGTAAGTAGTTATGTCCTGAACTTTAAAATGATAAAATTTCAGCCTGACACTTTGAATAAATGTGGAACAAGTAAAAGGTTGCTGATATGTTTTTATACAAGTCTTAAGAATTGCCTCCTATGTCTTGAAATTAACTTTCATGGCAAAATATGTTTTGAGAGTACAAACAGCAAATCTGAATAAATCACCTTAATAGCAGCACCAAGCGCATCTAACAGGTTCCCATCTGCACTAACTACTAAACCATCGATATAAAGGTCCCAACAGATTTTTCCTCCCACAATTGACAGAGAGGAAAGGTCAATTGCAGCTCCTAAACATATTCAATAAGTGCAAGAACAAATACAAATAATTAATAAACCTTTAATTTACCTGAAAAATTAAAAAAAATAAAAAAATCAGTAGGATAATATGCACCTGCGCCACTTTTTCCACCAAGAAGACATATCTGAAGAGCACCTGAAAGTTCTGTAGATAATTCCTCACCGCCTCTGCCCTGCATGAATAAGACATTTTTAACATGTTTACTAGAATGTAGGGAAAACATTGAAACGAAAAAAATACCATGTTAGCTCTGTCCAAACAGATAACTATCTACCTTCGGCTTAGGCAGTTAGGCCAAGTTATTACTTATAACTCATCACCCTTGTGTAATTGAATCATTAAAAGTTCATGAATTTATATAGGAATATGTGTCTGTTAAATATTAATCACGAGGAATATTAATAGTAGTAGTTTCGAATTTAGGGATGATAAAGTAATCAATTTGGCATTTAAACAAATCTAAACAAAGATGTATTCATATATTTTGATTCAACAAGAAAGAATTACTGACTTTAAGAAATTAATCAACTAACATTAGTCTCTACCACGTTCCTAAACAACCCTCCCCCCTCCCCCCCAAAATCAAAATAATAATAGTAATAATAATTATAATTATATTAATAATAATAATATTATTATTATTATTATTAATCCACCCCCAACAGTCCAACACACACAAAGTGGACAGCACTTACGGTAAATTACTTAAAAATATAGATTAAAAGAATGTATCTTTGTTCAACTAGGTGGCTGGTTCACATAAAAATACAGCAAGAGCTTGCTAATGGATATACCACATAACAATATATAAAACTTAATAAATACCATGTTCAATCTATCAACTACAACTCAATATACAGAAAAATGTTACATAAATTTTACTAATCAATTTACATAAATATGCCCAATACGCCAAAAAACTAAAAGTCAAGGTAAATATAAACCTCAAATATTGGATCAGCTGTAGGGCTACAATCCACATTGATAAAAACTTTGCCTTTATCCGGCTGCAAAGAACTCGGCCTTCCCAGCTCCGCCTGCAAAATCAAACATAATAACATTTACACAAGATCCAACAGCCCCAAAGTCCAATTCTCATATACGTATAACTTTATACCTTCAAGCTATAACAACGATTACACCATAACCCAACAATTTAATAATCATAAACAGTACAAACTTTGAATTTTAGTACTAGCGTCTATCTATAACAACAATCACACCATAACGCAACAAACCCATGAATCCAAATATCATAAAGTTACAAACTTTATAATTTAACACTAGCTGTAAAACAACAATCACACAATAATAATTAATAACCCAACACAAAGATACAAGCTTTATACCTTATCACTAGCTATAACAGCAATTACACAACTACCTTGTGAATCAAAATATCATAAAGATACAAACTCAACAAAAACCCAAAAACCCCATGAATCAAATTATCAAAAAGTTACCAACTTTATATCTTAACATTAGCTATAACAACAATCACACCATAACTCAAGACCCCCAAAATCCAAATACCATAAAGATACAATCTTTACACATTAACACCAGCTATAACAACAATTACACAAGAACCCAACACCCCCAAAAATATAAATATCATACAGTTACAAACTTTATACCTTAACACTAGCTATAACTTCAGTGCCACCCATTCTAACTCTAGCTGAGCCATTAGCTTGAGGAATAACCCCAGTCTGAAGCTGAATTGGCCTGTAAACAAGTCTTCTCCGGCCATCAGTTCGAATATCTTGAGCTACTCCACCTTCTATGAAGTGCTTTTCTCCAATTGAAAGCCCTACCATTACACCCAATTTGTATGTATATGTGTATGTATACGTGTGTCTAGGGAGAGTGATTGGGTGGGTAAGAAAGTTATTAAATTGATGGTTTTTTGTTGATGCAAGTCTGACCTAGGTACTTGCATATGTTCGAGGATAAATATGGGCATAGCCCATAAAGTTTAGTTGGCCCAACTGAAATTTAATGATATGGCCCAGCCCAACTTAAAATACAATTTTAATATAAATTTTCCTTCTCACTCATTGTCATCGGTGATTTTATTACCAACTTTTTTGTTTTGAGAGAAGTTTTTATACTAACTTTTTTTTTTGAAACTAGTTTTTATACCAACTTAAAATACAATTTTAATATCATGATCAATTTTAATACCATGATAAAATTTCCTTCTTACTCGTTGCAAAAATTTAGAAAATTGTAATCGATGTTTTAAAAATCTTTGTTTATAAAAACGGAGATTAATTTTAAAAATATTTTATCAATTACACTGTTATTTGATTAAAAATTATATATTAGAAAAATCTACAAATACTAAATCAATAAATTAATAGATCCTGCTTACTGCTTAGTTCTGATTCTTGAATTTCAGAAAATAAAAGGTCGTTACACCACTGCGATTACTCCAAAGGTTTAAACAGTGCATTCTTTGAACAAGAAGCAAAAGGAAAACAAAAACAGCTGGGGTAACAAAAAATGCAGGACACCAATTGCATATATTGATAAAAGCGAACAAGATAGATGCGGACCACAGTTCAAGTACAATGATACAAAGGCCTTTCTTCTTCTACCTCACTTAACTAACAACAGTTTTAACATGAAAAGGCAACTACAGATGTCTTATGAGTAGTCATCAAAGTTAAGCTTTTGCCTTGGTCCCGGAACACAACTCCAATCAACCTTCCGAGGTCCCCTCACCCTATAATGTGTCTTATTTTCCGAGAACTAAGCAACATATGCAAATCTAAGATCAGCAACCTTACCCCCAAACCAATGTGCTTCCAGTTAAATTGTCAATCTACCTGTGAAAGTGAAAGTGTATCTGAGGCCACCGCTAGATAGTCTATGAATCCGGTCCTGTCAATTACTTACCCCCGCCAATGTTAAACCGATGAGCTTACTGCTTACAAGATACTAACTTGTACATGCATGCTACATACTAACCTATGGTTACTACCTATTGCACTCCAAAGTCCCACAAGTGAATTGTGTTATCAGACGAACAAGCTACCAGGTATCTTTCGTCTGCAACCAGAGCAGTCGCTTCTCCTATTCTCTCTACCAAACTATACAAATGCTCTCCATGCTCAATCTCCCATGCTCGAATAAGTCCTCCTACACACATTAATGCATATCCACCGTTTGTGCACCCCAAAACACCCCTTTGTGAAGCTCCACGTACATCAAATCTGCAGACCTCCTCCAAAGTACCCACCCGCCTCACGCTAGCTGATCCACGTCGGTCCACTATGACAAACTCTTCATGCCTGGCATCAAAAGCGCCCACCATCAGCCTTCTGGGAAATTCTTCTTCTCCCAATACGATAACTTGATCCCTTAAGTCGAACACAATAAATCTGAGGCTGGTACATGCCACGGCCAATTCACGACTTGTTAATCTTACTCGGCCTATGAGCTCAGTCAACTCTGTCAGTAGATGCCAACCCCTTACAGCTTCATGGTCTGTCAATGTCCCACCAATAAAAACTAGCTCTTCTGTCACTCCATTCCACACATGAAAAGCACGCCCAGGAACTCCTGAAAAACATCAGTATGCATTTGTCAATATTAATATTTAAGATCTAGAAATATAAAAGTTACGTATATATGTTCTCAATATGATAATGCACCATCATTACTTGGTGAACAATTCAATGATAGTAATTTAATGATATTAATCTAACTCGAAATCCAAATATGCAATTATCTTTACTGTGTTACAGCACCTGCGTAGAGACCAACCCACCACTGGCTACATCCATTAAAGTCGACTAAAGCTCCATCATTAACTACATCCCCCAAATGGGCTCTACGAGGTGGTATAGCATTGTCAGTCATTGCCACATGGATGTCACCATCGAGGGAAGCAAATACAAGTCGGGATTCAGATAGAATAATTCCAGACACGGCAGGTGAGAAGTGTCCTAGGCGATTACGGTTTTGGGGACGGAAAGTGGATAAATAGAGCATGTTGGGGAGGTGGAATAAGCGAACAGTGCCATCAGAAAAGCCAGCTGCAAGATAGTAATCAGATATGGTGAGGCGACGACAGACTAAGTTCTCATTGTTGTTATTTTCATCTGCTGGGCTCAAGTGTAGTGGGTTATATAAATATCTTCCAACACGGAAGTTACGGGCTAGGCGATGGTGGTGTACATATTCCTCATACCATGTATTATGGCGGAGATTGTTACAGTGCCAGATTCGGCGGGTGAGGTTCTGCCACAAGAGATCAGAGTTTGACACTGCTCGCCAAGTAGAACATACCTGCGTGCAAACAATATTATACTCGTTATTAAGTTTGCATAAGAATTAACGCGCTTGCAATCAACTATGGTCACGTAGAGCTGGTAATAAGCCAAAGCTGCAACTGACATTTCATCCGCAATCCAAAATTTAGTGAGTCTTGCTATAGCACAACTTTTCTTAATTCCATATATGCTTGAATTGTCACTGCTTGAGAGCATTTTTAACACTTAATCAAAGGTCAGTTAAAGGCCAGAACCAGAAAAAACATTCAAACAACTGTGCACGGTGCAATACAAACTAAAAATATTAAAAGAATAAAATTTATTATGCAGACACTTGAATATGCAAAGGAGAATCAATTCTACAAACCCTAATTCACAATTTCAAATAATTAAGAGAAATTAGTTTGTTAATGACAAAATGCAATTTAAAGATGATGTGGGACTATAAAATTTATTCTAATCAGGGTGGGGAGGTGGATACTAAAAAAACTGTCAAACCTCACCCATTGTTCATATTATATATTTACTTGCAATATTTTTACTGCAAATAAGGACATATGTTAAAGTTTAAACCATAAAAATAAAAAGGAGAGCACATAAGCTTAGATGGCAACTGAACTAACAATATCTATAGTCGAAACCCTAATCAACTCTCCAAGCTAGTTACAGGAAGAAAAAACGATTAATTTATTCTTAAGGGAATGTCAAACTTTTTAAGCTAATAAAGTTGTGCCGCTTTAGTGATTCAAATCCCAGATTACAGAGATGTTATAAACAAGATTAGTCTTCATTATCAAAACATTGATCCATAAAAAATATGCGGTTTCTTAATACCAAGAAACTTTATAGCAAAAAGGATGGCCAAGGCCAACTGAGTAGAACTTGGTGGGAATAAATTATTAGTATAAAAACTGTGTCTGGCATGCATCAGATTAGAGACAGTTAAGGAATAAGCATTGCACGCCATATTTACATAGCATATTTATATATGCAAGTAGGTTTAGGTGGTGGGTGGAGTGCTGGCTAGAAATGCTCAGAAAAGTGGGAGAGAGACAGAGAGAGAGAGAAAAGAGAGAGAGAGATGTGCAAGAATCAAGAAGTCAGAAGGTAGTCTGAGGTCTACTAGGCATATATAGGATGTGATAGGGTTGTAGGAGATAAGAAGTAAAGGCTGAGGATTAGACTTGTCTTGAGCAACTGTAGCATACACACATTTATCTATACACAGAGTATTAAAAAGAGACAGCTACTTTTTCCTTCTTTTTAAACTCTTTATTTTACTACATGAGAATGAGACAGGCCACAGTACCATTTCAAGTTGTACAATTTGTAACCACAAAAGAGACCAATGACTATATTATCATTGCATATAATAATACTATTCTCTGTACTGGGATATTCTGAGATCCATTTTTAGATTTCAACTGCATCAACTAACACCACTTTTCTTAATTAAGCTTAAACAAGTACAGATTCATTAAACACCTGCAATTCTCATCCACAGAGACACACTTAAGGAAATATACCCATATTTTATCAGCATTCAGCAGTATATCACTTTATAACATAGATATAAGTCATGCACTTTTAAAATGCGGGTCTTGTCCATCTATAGTCAGTTCATCGAGACTCCGGTGTGTGTCCCCAAGGAGTTAATACTTGGGAGTACCCAACATAGAAAAAGGGCTCTGCTGCAGGGAGACCACTTTGATGGGATAAAGAATTAAAAAACAGGAGGACAAGAGACCTAACAGTAACAGTGAATAATCTGCTGGAGACGGACCAAGTAGTTAGGCAGGAAATGTGTTTTTAACAAGGAGACCATACATAAAACAATTGCTCTATATATAACTGCTGAATGTGCAAGACATATATCCTCTACCTTAATCTAGTTGTGGTCCAGATCATATGCCTACTTCTATAGTTCTATTATACAGTATCATAGGAAAAGCTTATAAACATTAACATCTTTATAAAACCAAAACAAACACTCTCTTTCATTCCCAAGAAAGTATTTCCCCATTAAAAGGGGAGAGGAATCTTTGCCATCTCTTGGACAAAATTTATAATTAAACACACCCGACTTATTTTTGACACGGTTTGAACCCTCGATTATCCGTGAACAGTTGTTACTCCGGAAAGATACTTGTAAGTTGTAACAAGCAAAATTCTGGAGCAGAACAGTTGAGAAAACAAATCAAGAGGAACAAGTAGTGGATACAGTGGAATCTTCAACTAGATAACACTATTAAATTAGAAAGGCAGAAAGAATAGAAAGAAAGTAAAGAATCCTAAACTCTACTGGAAGAGATAGATGGAGGACCCTTATCTATTGAAATGACAAGAGAGGGAAAGGCATGGGGATTTTTAAAACATCAACCCAGGCATTGGGGAGGGGGGCTCCATGTGCTTTCTGGCCGGTGCTACACAACAAAATGTTGGACTTGACCACCCATGTTGCCCCTTTTCAATCATATTTTTAGAACTTCCAACAATGATCATGCTTCTACTAACACGCTTTTACTAAAATATTATTCTTCTAACATCTCGAGGCTTTGGAGGATTTGTTCATTGCAATGTTACTAATTCCGTTGAGTTGAGTTCCGCGAGCTCGAGAACTTTAGTAGCTAATTGTATGTACATATTTCTGAAAAATAAGATTAGTCAGGTATCCCGATTACTGATATCTGATTCGGATATATTGCTCTCGAAAGTGGTTAAAGTCTAATCTTTCGATGACAGCCTTCCTCGAGTAATTTAATCTATAATATTAAGGGAATTATGTTAGCATTATCTACTTGGGCTAAGTAGGCAGACAGTGGAACAGATACCAGTGTTCCACAAAGTTTGACTATTGACTGAGATGAACATAACTTTTCAGCTACTTTCAAAAGCCCTAATCAGAGAATCATAGAAATGTAAGAAGACTTGCTGTTTGACAGACTGAAGCACATATAACCATATGTATGTTATGCATCCTCCAGCTCTATGATACTTCTTTGATTAACAACTGCAGCACTGCCAACAACTAACCAGTTCTCAAATGTCCCTTTCAAACATTTATAAAACTTTCAAAATTTTCATTTAACATGGAAGTACATATTCCATCTTCATTTATCAATGCAGAGAGAGAGAGAGAGAGAGAGAGGGGGAAGGGAGAGAGAGAGAGTCAAAAAAGGGTAGTAATAAATGATTTGTAGTGAAGAAATACCAAAGGAACATGCAAAGAAAGGGAAAGGAGAAAGGAATTCAAAAAACCAAACAAGCCCTTTTTATACTAAGTGTTAAGATACATAGGAGGGGTATATTGGATCTAGTATCCATCCAAAAGCTGAAGAGGGTCCCATTGCAATGTAGCTATTGCTCAAGTGAGAAAAGAAGAGACCTACACTACATACTTGCCAAACAGAGTAACCAAAACATTACAAATGTGAATTGAATCAGACAAACATGCACACACTGTCCCTTCCATCTTTGCAAACAAAGGCAAGTCTCATGTTTTTTTACAAATACATACCTTCACAAGAATTCAAATAATCTCGATATTTCCGACAAAATTCGAACTCTCGACATCTCGTTACGAGGCTCTAAATCTTAATCTATGATGTCCTACAAGTCAAATGAAAAAGCATGGACACTTTCCTCTCTTTTATCCTTAGATTGCTCAAAGTACACATTCCACTTAACAATCAAACAGTACAGTTAAAACAACTTTAACCATAGTAGTATTTATTTATCTTTCCAAGGTTTAAGCATGGAAAGTATAGAAAAACAGTGATTTGGTCAAAGATTTTAAAGATCTCAAGTCATGATAGAGTGGGAGCCTCTAGCCAGCTACACACACAATATAGCTTAACATACAAACATATATAAACACAAAAATCTAAAGCTCATAACCTCAGTGTTTTTGTCTTACTATTCAATATTCATTTATATAATAAATTTTCATGATCACATTCATGGAGATATTGAAATGAACCTGGAAGAGATTGAAGAGAACTTGGGCCGCCACAAGGCGGCCTTCAGACTGAGAAGCCTCAATGGCGACATGAGTGGCGAGAGCCTCCACGAACGGCTCCGGCCAGACCCCGTTGCCGGAGCGACGCTGACGGGAGGAGGAGGGAGCGTCGTAGTCGCCGCCTCGAGCACCACCATCTCCGGGAGAGGAAGAGGGTGATGACATTTTTGCAACAGAGGGTGGTGAGTTGTGAATGTGTGTTATATAGGCGGGAGAGATTTAGAGGAGAGAGAGGGGGCCACCGAGAGAGAGAGAGAGAGAGAGAGTATAAGGTATTTTGAGGAGGAAATTAGTAGGAGTTGTAGCAGTATATAGTTGTTTGTGTACGGTAAGAGTGTGTATGCATTTGCAAAGCACCAAAGAATGAATATATTAATATAGTATTGCATGCGTAATATTATAATGTTTTATATAAGAGTATCAATGTTAAGTGAGGTTTCGCACTCTGCAACGACGGCGGGGAAGGCTGGCTGGCTGAGCTGTGTATTCAACGGTTACGCCCAACTTAGAGTGACTGAGCTCACTCGCGTTATTTCACTTGCCTCTCTGTCGTTCTTTTGAACAAGAGCGAAACCTCAGTATATAATAAACCGGTTTTTATGCTAAAACTATATATTTATTTATTTATTTATTTATATTTTTGTCAGGCTATTTTTATTATATTTTAACTCAGGGTACTACTTATTAATGATGGTGAATATATACAAAATCTCCACCAATCAAAATAAACTAAATGCCATCAAAAATAATTTTTAATCACGTGCGCACACCGCCTAAACCCATAATAAATATACTCCCTCTGTCCCAGTCAATCTTTTTCACTGCTCGACACGTTTTTTAAGACACTTATAAAACATAGTTCTACAACTTATTTTTAAGATTTTCTTTTTTTGTATAAAAGTATAAATGTTATACTTTTATACAGAAAAAGAAAATTTTAAAAATAATTTACAGAACTATACTATATTAAAGCATTAAAGTCCGTGCCGCGCCCCCGTCCCCCAATGTATACTATTGACTGGGACGGAGGGAGTAGCTCATATAGTCATGTTGATGTCAAGATTTTTTAGCTATATTATATTTTATGAACATATTATAGGCCGGAAAATAATAAAAATTAAAATAGAAACAAAAAATATTTCATCACCCCTTATAACAAGTTACCCATCATCACCCTCTTCTAATATTTTATTTCTTTTAATAATTCGTATGATATACATCTTAAAAAATATTTATATTAATATTTATGATTTAATATATAATTACTTGATTTATTTTATAAAATATTATTTTACTAATATTTTATATCCTCGTCCATGTATTATTAAAGTAAAAAATTTCATTTCGGTTGAAATGTCAAATTTTATGATGATTTGACATGTGAAGACCAATAAAAACCCTCAATAAGAGAAAAAAGATGAAATTCTTTTATGGGAGCTGAGACTGGTGTTTTAGATCAATTCCAATAGATTTACCGTCTCAATATCTATTTATAATATAAAATAATAAATTTTTGTAGGAAAGATAAAGAAAGAATGAGTGAGATAGATATTTATTCATAAATATTAAATTGTCTAAAAATAGATAATGATGGCAAGATTTGAAGATGTGCTAGATTAGTGGGATAGTGTTGAAGTGCTTCATTTATTTTCACACTTTTTAGGCGGCTAATATTTTGGAGAGGGTGTTAGAAATTTAATATTAAAAATTTTACTAAGACGAAGAATGTCAAAAATAAATTAACAAACAATATTTTAAATACGTTTAAAATACATGTCAAATAATTAAAAAAACGGTTAATAAATGAAACAAACATGATAATCGTGAGAGGGACATCAATTAATACTTCTTTCTTCGGTCTCGTGGGTTGTATGCATTGTAATACGGCGACGCAACACATTAATTTTAATGTTTTTGTAAAATATAATTTTATAATTTATTATAAAAAAGTTTCTTAAGTAGAATTTAATATTTAATTTGTTTGTATAAAAGGTTAAAAAAATTATAAAACTACATATTTTATAAAATATTGAAATAAATAAGACATGTCTGAATAGTAAAATATTTTATAAAATATTGAAATAAATAAGAATTTAATATATTGAAATCATATATTGAAATTAAAATACATGTCTGAATAGTAAAAAAATATAGAAATAAATAAGACGTACAAGTTCTTAATGTCTCATATCATATCAATTGTATGCTTTTGTATTTCCTATAATCAAATCATGTTTCATAACCAGTATTCTTATATTGCGTCGGTGTCGTGTCGTCATTCAGCGTATCCAAAGTTTAATTTCAAATCCCGACAAAAAAAAGTTTTATTTCAAAAGAAAATATTGCTCTAGAATCATGATAGCGTACCTTTCTTGTACCCCATTTTCCTAAATTTAGAAGTGCTCGGGTTTAAAGTGATGATTTATAATTTAATATGATTTAATTTTAAAATTAAAAATATTATTTAGATAATTTAATTTACCGGTGATTTATAAATAATTAAAAGTATAATCATAAAATATAAAGTGATTTATAAGTAATTTCTAACTTATGAATAAATTTTATTAAATCACTAAATAAAATATCTCAAATTAATTTTTCATCTTAAAGCCGAAATTGATCTTAATTTTAGGGGTCGTTTGGATTAAGGTTGGGAATAAAAATCTATAATGAGAATGGAGAGTATGGAAATGGGTTAATGAGAATAGTATGGTAATTGGTAACCCAGTGGATAGGGAGGGTATGATTTAACCACCAGGATTGGGGTTCCCATTTCATAGCACCAAATAATTTATCCAAACACTTGTCATGGGATTAAGGTTCCGATTCCCGTTAACCGGGCTCATTAACCATGAACCAAACACCCCTTTAGTTTCACGAGACAACTGAATGTTATAATTCCATTCATCTTTTAATTATTCTTAATAATCAAATATGTGTCAAAAAAATTATTATGAAAAATAATACTCCCTCCGTCCCTTTTTACATGTCCACTTTGAAAAAAAAAATTGTCCCAAATTACTTGTCCACTTCTCTTTTCAAAGCAACTTTTTGTATGTTTTTCCAAAAGGTAACAACTTCCTATGTTTGACTAGCATATATATATACACAACTCTATCTAATTCATTACATTTATCAGGGATATGTATAAAAACAAGATATTCAACCAACATTTTCTTAAGATGCGTTATTTTTTTAAAAGGGACAAGTAAAAAAGGACGGAGGGAGTAGAATACTGTATATTTTAACATGACATGTCGCAAACACGTTAAAAAGGCTTAAAAAGGAGTGGTTAAAACTTAAAACAATTCGTCAGTACAGTACTAGAATTACCGTCCACATTTTTCGGCAATTCCAAAAAAATAGGAAATTTAAGGGGTGTTTGTTTCTGGCTTTAAACCTAGCTGCACTTATTTTTACCGTTTGCGTAGAAAGTGAAAAAGCACTTATAAAAAATTAGGAATGCTAACTTTTGTTTCATGGTTTTCATTTCAGGTATCTATTTTTTTTCAAAATACTTTAATCACTTATAAGTATTAACTTGTTTCTAACTTCTACTCCATTTTTTATTTTAAGAAAAAAGCAATTATTATAAGCTTACCCAAACGACCCCTTAATCTATTTATCACAATTTTAAGAATTAACGCTTATATTAACCAAATTTCTACTGTGTCATAATCATAAACAACAAATTCTTGGTTCACACCTAACAAAACGGCACAATTTTTACCCCCAGGAAATGAAAAAATTTACTAAACAAATTGAAGTTCAACGTGACAGCACGGAAATTCTATCAGAGAACCTTTGAATATTACACAGATTCCCTGCGGTATGAAGATTATAGACAGTTGCATGCAACTATGCAAGTCTAATCCACTAAATTTCCAAATCTAGCTCAACATTGTGAAATCATCATCATTTTACAGAACCGGCCCGGCGAATTATACTGCCTTTCTCCTACCCTGACAGGCACAGAGGACTCGAAATTTCAATTGCTTGTTTCGTGCAAATCATTTTTATCCTTTGTCTTATACTTCACAAGATTCAACAAGTTTTCTCTATTATTCTTGTTCCAATTAGTTGGCCACTTCGTTCTATGTGATTCTATCCGCTAACCAGACAGGGGTCGCGGATATTTCTGTATTCGGAGAACGCTCAAGAACATTGTCCGATTACTTCCTATGTCCCGCTAATTGTTTATATTGAGGACTGGACTTGACGCGCATTCTAATATATTCATAAAATATAATTTAATAAATTAATTTTAATATTTTTCTCGTGAATAAATATTAGTATTAAATTTTTATAAAAATAAATTATGAAACTATGTTTTATATATCTTTTAAAATGCGTAAAAAAATTTGAAAGATAGATAAAGTATTTATCTGTTCATCATCGTAACTGAGTCGAGTTTGTTAGAGATTGAGTTTAATTTTATTTCGATTATAAAAGAGTAAAAATATTTATTCTAATCGTGATTAGATAGCTCAAATCACGGATTTATGTGTCAGAACATCCGGGTCCGACAATACTCATTTGTAAGATGTAAAATATTTATTTTTAAATTTGAAAGAAACTTGACTCAAACATGACTTGTTTAGCTAATTTCAATTGACTGGAACTTTATGATATATTATAGCGTCATATATAGTTTAAAAATAAAATTCGTAGTCTTCATAAGTAATAGTTTAAAATATTGGATGTATTTTTTTATCTCGAGCCTTTCTTGTAATTTCAATAATTTATGTTAGGTCCAAGTATGCTTTTTAACGCTTCAAATACGTTCTAAAAAGGTTGGTTCCTGTCGATTTACTCGTAGAATGAATATCTCATTCATTGTTGTTTAGATCTACCAGACCTAAAGAAATCATTACTTGAATCACAAATTATTTCATTCTTTACGGTTAAAATATTATTTCAATTCGATATTGAAATTCATCTTAACTTGAAACTCGTCAACAAACCCGAACTTGACACTTTCAACATCGATTAATACCAAATTCGATCACGATACGTGCCCGAAGTGTTCACATATGACAAAAATGAAATAATAATTTTCGGAATTTTAAGAAAAGAAGAAGTGGGTGTTTGGCGCGGGCTCATAAGTCCGGCTTCTGAATTATAAGTTATAAGCACTTATTTTTATCGTTTGGGTAAGAAATCAATAAGTACTTAAAAAAAGCTACGAATACTGGTTTTTGTCTCACGGCTTCTACTTATTTCCCAAACATTTTTATCACTTATAAGTCTTAACTTGCTTCTAACTTCTACTTCATTTTTTTACTATTAAGTAATAAGCACTTATTTTAAACTCACTCAAATGGCCCCGAAAACAGGTTAATTATCAAACTCATCACTGAAGTGGACAAATGGTATCAACTTCATCACTGATCTCCACGGGGTCTCAAGTTGCTCACTAAACTCGCTTAATGGTATCAAACTCATCACTGCCGTTAAAAAAAAATAACGGAGGTTAGACAGAGTGACAGACTGGCGGTTGATGTGGCACATTATAAAAAAGACTGAAGAAAAACAAATGAAAAAAAATAAAAAAAAGTTGAAAATAGAAATGCCACATAATTGAAGTTTATATGTAAATAAAATATGCAAACTTTTTATTAAATTGATTTTAGGATATAATTATCTAAATAAATGTATCGAACTAAATTTTAATATATAATTAACTAAACAATTAAGATTAACTTTTATGTTTTTTATTAGATTATAATTATTTTTGAATAATATTGAAATGTTTTCTCTTTTAATAAATTTTATTTATGCGAATATCATTGTTGGCAAAAAAATATTTTCAATTTTTTTTATATCACCAACTTTTTAAAAATTTTAGAAAAATTTAGAGATAAAACATAAAGAAATTCATTTCGATTTTTAACACTTCTAATTATTTTTGGAGTTTCTTGTACCAAACAAAAACATGAAAATACATATATGTAAATTTAACATATGAAGCAACACACATTGTCCAAATCTTCAAAAATAACACATAATGTTTAAAAATATTTTTTTGCCAACAATAATATTCACATAAATAAAATTCATTAAAAGAGAAAACATTTCAATATTATTCAAAAATAATTATAATCTAATAAAAAACATAAAAGTTAATCTATTTTCTACCTTTTTTTTTAGTTTCTTTCATTTGTTTTTCTCCAGTCTTTTTTATTAATGTGCCACGTCAACCGCCAATTTGTCACTCCGTCTAATCTCTTTTTAACGGCAGTGATGAGTTTGATACCATTAAGCGAGTTTAGTGAGCAACTTGAGACCCTGGAGATCAGTGATGAAATTGATACCATTTGTCCACTTCAGTGATGAGCTTGATAATTAAAACCCCCCGAAAACTAAGCATCTTATTTTGAAGAGCAATGTTTTTAAAACCGGAGAGAAAAGATGAGAAGTACAAGTAAAAAAAGGGCGGGGAGGTGCAGAACGTAAGAAAAGTGAAGAGACACACATTATCTGGGGCCATAGAATTGCCACGCTCACGTCCCTAGCAACTGTAAACCACCATTATTATGACTACCATCTTGTTCCAGCCAAAGTACAAATTATCTGACACTCAACTCGCTTCCTTTATATACTTTCTGCTCATCCTATTCTACCACCTACATACCCCTATATATATTGTGTTCAAGTCCTGGAAAGCTGAGGGCACTGATGAGAGCTAGCTAGGTCTCTACTGTAGTCTATGCCCTGTTTTTACATGCATGCCTGTGTGGAATAGACCCACGAAGGTACAGGGGTACAGATGCACATGCGGGTGTGGTTATCACAAGTATTCTTTTGCTGTCCAACCATATCTAATGTAAAATCGGACTATATATATTTTTTGGGTTAGGTCGAAATATTTATATATGGATTGGACATGAAAATTAATAAGATAAATAAAATAATGATATAAATATAAGAAAAAGTAGGACAATGATAAATAATATTTAACATATAAAATAAGTATGATAGAGAAAAATAGTGAAATTAGTTGATTTTTTCTTTTTTTTATATTGAGTAATTTTTGAACAGTTTTTGCAGTGTGGGCTCACAAGCACAAGTCAAACATTAAATTTTACTCTCTCCGTCCCACCCAATTCTTTACATTGGTTTTGGGCACGGAGGTTAAGAAATAAGTATAGAGTAGTAAAAATAGAAAAAAAAGTGGGTGAGGTGGCGGGACCCACTGATTTTTAATATATAAAATAGAGATAGTGGAGTAAAAGTAGTGTGAAAAGAGAGGAAAAGTGGGAAATTGGTGGAACCCATTAACTATTTTAGGGAAATTTTGTAATGTAAAGAAATGTGTGCGACGCCAAATAGAAAAGCAGTATACAAATATGGTGGGACGGAGGTAGTATATTTTTGACTTATTTTGATTAGCGTGGTTGTTGTATATGCATGGGATGCATCATTATATAGAATTGGTCCATGAATACAAAAATGTAAAGATGCTAGTTGAAATAAAAGGAGTTAACAGAAAATAAGGGGCTGTTTGGGTGAGTTTAAAATAAGTGTTTTTTGCTTAAAATAAATAAGTGGAGTAGAAGTTAGAAGCAAGATAAGACTTATAAGTGATTAAGGTGTTTGGGAAATAAGTGAAAGCCGTGAAACAAAAGCTAGCATTCCTAGTTTTTTATAAGTGCTTCTTGACTTATTAGACAAACGGTACGAATAAAGGCTCCTAACTTATAATCCAGAAGCTGGACTTATAAGTCTTTACCAAACAACCACTAAATTAACTACAATCGGGCCTGAGCCAAAGCTTTCAAAATTCATAAAATTTAAAAGCTTGACTATGCTCTCAAGCTCAGTAATTCGAAGCTAAAGTTCAGTTATACTCCCTCCGTCCCATCTAATTCTTTACACTTTCCAACTATCTTCTTTTTATACATTAAAAATCAATGGATCCCATCATTTTACCCATTTTTCTTCCTCTTTTCCACTACTTTATTTATACATATTCCTTAACCTCCGTGCCCAACCCATTTGATAAGAAATGGGTGGGACGGAGGGAGTATAAATTATTTTCATAATTCGAGCTCAGCTCGATTACTTTCAAATTAAACACAATATTTTGAAAATTATATTCGAAATCAAATAACTCACGACAATTTAGTCAAAAATAAAAATTAAAAAAAATAACTCCCGAAAAAATTGACTGGTTTTCTCGATGCATGCATGGAAGCAATAATAGCATGGGAGAGCTTTATTATTATCATCTGCACATATCTTACAACTTTAATGATCAGACAACACCTATCTATCTATCCAGCCCTGCTTTTTATAGGAGCCGTATAACGTATGACCCTGCAATGTTTCTTCTCTCTTCTCTTCCCTTGTTTGACAGGAGTAGATTGCATGCCTCAGAATAAATGAGCTTTAAACACTGCTATTTGTGTATCTGTATTGCATATACGAAGCATACAGAAGAAAAATGTCCTTCCGACTTGCTTCTTGCGTACATATTATTGCTGTCAACTTTCTGCCTGTTTTCAAGACCGGGAGGAAGTGATTCTTGTTTCATGGCAGATATCAAGTTGAGCCAAAATTTGTAACTAATACTATCGTGCTAATTACTAGCAGTTGTCACTTTGTATTGTTCGTGTTATTGGTAGCTGAACTGCTGGATTATAGTCTATGTTCTGCTCCCTCCGTTTGTACACTGTTAGGATGAATAGATTATTCTAGGTGAAATTAAGGGTGAATTAAAAAAAAGTGAAATTAATGATAAATCGATGAAATTACGGAATAGAAATTCATCGTATATTTAACCAGTTTGGCGAGTTACGAAAGATTAATCGGTTATTAATTATGATTACTCTCCGAATTTTAGAACTAAGATTTTAATACTTAATTTTATAAATTATTTTAATTTTTATTTACAAATAAAAGTTTTAAAAAAATAAAAATTATATTTTATATCTCATAACAATTTTAAAATACGTGCTTAGACGGTGGACGGTAAAGTAACTTCTAATTTTTAATTTTTAAATGATTTTTGTGAAGTCAAAGCAATTTTTGAAAATTTACTCCAAGTTGTTTTAGAATTTAGAGTATCTGTGTTTATGAATACAGCGAACCCGTCTAGTTGTAACTTGTAAGGGTAGTGTTGTGAGTTCGAGAAGTTAGGATTTTGAGTTCTTCTATTTTTTTCACAGACAAGTCAATAAAAGTATAAATCAAAACAAAAACTGTTTCTGGCAAACAAACAGGCTCAAAGTATTAGAGCATCTTCAATAGTCTCTTCATAGTGGCTCTTAAGTTGATGTTTGAGAAGGATTATAGTTTTGTTTGCTCCAATAGACTCCTAGTCACTCGTAAATTTCCCAAATTTCTCTTCTCTCTCCTCAATTGTAAGAGCTACTAGTCACCTCTAACTAATATTTTATAATAAATTTGCAAGCACACATTCTCTCACCATCCCCTTGTTTTTGTACTTATATGCACATAACTTGCTTTTAATAACATAACTTGCTTTTAATAATATAAAACAAAATAAGGAGTGAATATAAGGAGTGTTATTGGAGTTGAACCCACATTAAATCACTAAGAGTTATTATTTTATATTATATTTAGGAGTGAGTTAAAGACTATTAGATATGCTCTAACCAAGTCTAATGAAAATGACTTCGCGGAGGCCTTCCAGGCTGCAGCTTAGTTCATGTTATGGGCCCGAGAAGGCCTAGATCCAAAAAATATACTGTTAGGATCCAACTTATCAGGATGGATGGAAATTCTCGTCCCGCCTGTCCTTTCTCGAATAAATTTTATTTAATTTTCTTAACAAAAATTTAATATTTAAGTTTTTATAGAAGAAAAAGTTATGAATATTATATATATATATATATATATATATATATTTTAGAATGTGTGAGTGAAAAAAATTGTAATAAAATTAGAAGGATGAATGGAGTATATATTATGATTTTATTAAAATAAATTTGATTAAAGGCTTTTAGAGAACATATTATATTTTTTAAAGAAGATAGGAATTTTCTGATTTTCGTGAAAAACAGGATTCGGAAAATAAGAAAATATATCTTCTCCAGCATATTATATTTTGAAATAGTTTTTATCAAAATACTCTTCACAAAATATATTTTAAATTGAGGATGGGGAGTAAAGACAATAATGATCACTGTTTCTGTTTTTAAAATCTTTTCCTTAAAATATCTTTTCCTTAAAATATTATATATTATAATTGAAAAAATGAATCTTTAATAAAAATAATTAAATTTAGGAAAAGGGGAGTATATTATTATAAGTAATCTTCTTTATTACTTACAGCCTTATAGGGATAGCTGGATTGTATCATTGGACTTTGGGCTGTTTTAGGCTTTGGGCTGGTAGGATCAATTCAAAAACAGCAATATGTTCTTGTAAAAGCCTGGTTCAGGTTGGAAAAATTTCACCGACTTTATACATGGACTAAGGCCCATTTTGTTTTTGTTTTTAAAATCTCAGATGGGCAAGTTTTTTTCCTACTTGCTTGGGTGATAGTTTTGGTTCTGGAACTCTTTTCTCATTATTAGAGCAAGCAGCAAGCTACTTATATGTAGAATCATCCACATTAAAATCAACTTATAAGGAGTCCGTTTGATATCCAAAAACTGCTTAACAACAGTCAGACCAAATGGCTTTGGACTCAGTACAGACCAGTCATGGACTGATGGACTAATTCACCACTTCAGCCTAGTGAAGGAATGCTTCTGCATTACTAGAAATCACCAACAATACCAAATGCTGTTAAATTTCACAGCACCTTTTCGTGAATTCCAATCAAGAAGGATACAGGAATGTAACACAGATAAAAAGCTGAGATTTTATGAAGCTAGTCGAGGTTTGAGAGGTCAAATACGAATTAAGATTTATTCTGCCAAAAACCTTGAAATCTTAATAAATGTTTTTTCAGGTAAGCTATCTGACTAGGACACAAAAACGCGTATTAACAATGTGTCAAGACTCCCAGATCATGATAATAGCGATCACAGCAACTCCAACCAGCACAGCCAAGAACTTATGTAGAGGTGTGTCGACTGATACCTTACTATGTGGAGAGTACCCTTTGGAGACTAGATGATTCACCGAGACATAAAGAAAAACGCCACTTGAAATCCCTATGAATATTGCATAAATCCAGTCTGCTACAACCCCTTGAACTGTAGAATCTATCACAATTCCAATGCCTACACCGAGTGGTGTAGAGATGGCGAAAACAAAAGAATAGGCTGCACATGATATGAGTGGATGATCAGGAATAGTCCGCATTAATGCTATTCCCATTGCTATGGCAGCAAAGATCTTGTGCAGGCTAACCACCCAAAGTGTTCGCCAGGCTTTACTGCCTGTGCCTGCGATGCCAATGGTGATTCCTTCGTAAACAGAATGGAATGACAGCATCACAATTAACAAGATGCTGTCTCCGAAAGAGCTGGTGCTGAAAAATGCTGGATCTACGTAATGATTAAATCTGTCATCAGGAACCTGTTCAAGGTCAAAAGGCAGGTTAAAGTTATTTTACAAATTATTTTTTCTATGAATGAACAAAGCAAACTTTCTTCAATTGAGTCAGTTCAGATGCCAACCCAACAGGCCAAAAGATTATTGCTGTACCATCAAGATAATGTTAATCCAGATGGTCTTTTTTATCAATGATAGAACTAGTAACAATTATGCAGGTGAAAAATAAATTGCTGTTTCATCACCTGAATGCGTGATTGTGAGGTCCCAGTGCTACTGCTGGCTACGTTTGTGCTAGATTTTCTTTGCTGTGCGGCTACAAACAAGGAACAATACAAGAAATCGGTCACCTGGTAAGCATCAGGTCCTTATGTGCTTAACCTTAGGACTGGTAAACCCACTGTTAACCCCTAGCAACTGCTACTATGCTTTCATAAATACATTACAGAGTATTATTTTCATGATAATCAGGGCTTAATCATAGTATGAACCTTTGGACTTCAGTCTCTGGAATAATCTAAATGCCAAGTGTGTGTAAATTCTTGATCAAAGGCGTCACTCAAGGTTCCCTGGAACCAGAGAATAATCCTTTGTTTCATAAAAACTTAAGTGGGATTATGTCCGGGAATCAGAAAGATAAATAATTTTACGCGTTAAAGAGGACTAAGTGTGACCCCTTTCGACCTCGTTTTATTGGGGACTAAAGAGTCCAACCCCTGAGCAAAACAAACATGGGATTATACTAAGAGCACTGAACACACAAGGATTTTGCCAACATTGCAATGAAGGTACTAACTCGAAAAACATTCCAACGAAGCTCCTCTAATTTCAAACAGTATTACTTAATTAAACGAACACAATGCAATTCAAAACACAACAAGAGCACATAAAACAACTGCAAACATATATTTATCAAACCTAAATAGCAAAGAAGAGCTTCAAAGCATTACCAGTCTCTCTACATTTTCGCTTTCTGTACACATAAACACACACACAATCCGCCAACATTGTCAACAAATACCCAGAAACAGCCAGCATGAACGCAAAAGGGTAATCATCTGAGCCCAACTTGTCAAAAAACTCATTCGAATCACGAAGAAACTGCAGCAAAGCAATGCCCAAGAACACTCCTCCCGCAAACTGAGTACCAAGCAGAATAAAACCTTCATTCCACTTCATAAGATAAGGTGAAGTCCCAGCTATGAAAGTAAGATTGAACACAATAATCAAAGACCATATTTTGATAAGTACTAATGATCTGGATCTCAAGTCTGGTGTGGCCTGGAGTAAATAACGGGGCATTGCAAATTTTGCTCGAATGCATTTCAAGATTCGGTGGGTAAAAGTAGTAAAAAAATGTCAGTTTCTGTTCTGAGGTTTGGTAAATGATTGTAAAATAATGTCACGAGTGAACAGAGCCATGCAGAGCTTGTCTGCCATTCTTGTTTTCTTCTTCATTTCAATCCAAGGGGTGGTGGTCGAGTCCATTACAAATTTCAAAACTAATTATCGGGACAACTGTGTGGGAGTTTTCATGTCAACATTAACGACAATTAAATTTCATCGATAAATTACGGTTGACAAATATCAATATCCTTTTATTAGTCGTTATTTCTTCCACAATTAAAGACGGTTTCGTTGATAAATTCCATTACACTGCACAATTATATTAGTAATGTTAGCCGATTATTGTAGCAGTGTTCGGCACTTCTCTCTGCAGTTATATTAGTAGTGTTAGCCGATTATTGTAGTAGTATTAGTGCTCTTGTCACCGTTGAAATTTATTCTCTATTTTATATTTTTCCAAATTTAAACTTTCATTTGTTTTAACAAATATTTGTGTGCGACAAAAATTATTAGATTTCGGTTTGGTATAACAACCTTGGTTTGAATTTAGGGAGCAAAAATATTTGTTAAGTATGAACATTATATGCTTGAAATTAATTACATTCATCAAATTGTCGTGGCCAAACTTTGTTGGAAGCTTCACTGAAGTTGCACGTATACTCACTCGGGTCTCCTCCTCGCCCCACAATTTATAAGTCAGTCAACTCCTGAAGAGACCATTTCTTATTTTAAATCTTTGTTCCTTCAATTTCAGATTGTTTCTGTGTCGATATATAAAACATTTTGTTAGCTTTCCTTGAGACATTGTTTATGCAGGTGAAATCATTCATGAACACCGTGATGCAGGATCGCCATTTTTACAAAAATTGTTTACAGGATTTTTAGTCAACCATAAACATTTTATAACTTTTTTTGATAATATATTTTATAAATTGTACCGACTACAAAAAACTTTTCCACCAAAAATGTATTTTTCTTTGACATCACTCTCTTATACAAAATTTGATTAAAATATATTGTATTATCATTATTGTTATTATTTTATATTTGAATACAAAATTTATAGGTGAGAAATGATAAACACAGCTATTTTTATCATGCATTAAGAGTTGAAAATATTTTAATTATTTTTACACGGGTTAACACGAGAAAAATATATGATTTATGTAATTTTTAAGAAAGCCAAATACTGAAAAAATGTTTATTATTCATTACTTAATAAAAACAAGTATTTGTTTAAAAATATGTATATACTAATCACCCTCGTCTGGCTGATTGATTCTCATGCCTGATGAGAAAAAATGGCAACCAAATTATATCAATAAATGTAACATTTGTGTGATAAATAGAAAACCATTTATTATATTCATTATTGAGTAGGATAGAAATATGTAAATCCCACGACAATGACAAAGATATTATAATATTTCCAGACAAGTTTGATAATTATATATTGAAAATGTGCCAAGTGGGGTACAATGCTTGAAAAACTTGTCATGGACACTAGTACAGTATGTACACAACTTCCTGTATATAAGTGACTCAACATTTTAGAAAAGGCATCACACATTTCCATTCTTCATCCATCTTCTCTTGTAACAATCCATAGAAACACTTTTTCCGAGTCGAGTTTTGTCCGAGCCGAACGAGAAAAATGGACCCAATTTTTAGCCAAATCAATTCCTCAAGCAAGGCACTTCAACTCCTGCTTTCACTTTCTGCATTAGCCATCATAGCTTCCCAATACTCTTCACTTCTTTCTGATTTATATTCCATCAAAATTCTGAGCTTCTCCGCTACTGACAGACACTACATATTCCTTATCTGCAATGGAATTATGCTTCTCGTCATCAAAACCTCCGGCTTTCTCGCCTCTCCTGCCACTCCTGTCACTGAATTTTATCGCGATAGTTGATGAGCTTTATAAATTAAGCTCTAAAAGACTGATATAGAAGCTGAGATGCAGAAGAGAAAAGGCTGAGAGCACAAAAGTTAAGTTGGAAATTATATTCCTTTCTTGCTCATAAAGAGTGCTGCATACAAGGGTTATATATAGCCTAGCACAGCTATGATACAGCTTGCTATTTAGGTAGAGATACTAGGAAACAAAAGTAACGGTCGCGCAGGACACGAGTAGAGGAAACAAATAACAGCCTAACAGACAAGGACAAACAAGGACTCAGAGAGACAGCAACAAAATGGGACCAATGCAGCAGTATGCAGGACCACTATCCTTAATACTCCCCTTCAAACTGAGGAGCGAGAACAGAGAGTAGCTCCAAGTTTGCTGAGAATCTGCTGATGCTGTTGAACTGGGAGAATCTTGGTGAGAATATCAGCAACTTGGTCTTTGGACGGAACATGAGCAGTTGTTATGGTGCCATCTTTGATTTTGTCGCGCACATAGTGGCAGTCAATCTCAATATGTTTGGTTTTTTCGTGTAAAACAGGGTTGGCTGCTATTGCTAGGGCAGCCTGATTGTCACAGTTGAGGATGGTTGGCGGAAGCTTTTTGACACCCAAGTCTTTAAGTAGAGCAGCAAGCCATGTAACTTCACAGGTGGTTAGTGCCATTGCACGGTATTCGGCTTCGGCAGAGGAACGAGCAGTGACAGATTGCTTCTTAGACTTCCATGAAATGGGCGATGATCCGAAAAATACCCAGTGGTAGATTTTCTGGTGATTGGACATCCGGCCCAATCGCTATCGCAAAATGCTGTTAATTCAGCTGCTGAAGATGATGCCAGGAGAATGCCCTGATGGGGAGAGCCACATAGATATCGCAGAAGTCTTTTACCAGCCTGCATATGAACAGTTGTAGGTTGGTGCATAAATTGACTTAGAAGTTGTATAGTGAAGGATATGTCTGGACGAGTAATTGTGAGGTAAATCAGCTTCCCTACTAGGCGTTGGTAAGGTGAAGGATCAGGTAAGATATCACCTTTGTCATGTGTGAGTTTGAGATGGGAATCCATTGGAAGTTTCAGGGGTTTGGCATTTAACAGACCATATTCCTTTAGTAAATCGAGTGTGTATTTGGCTTGGGAGATGAAGAAACCTGATGGTGATCTGTCAATTTCTATTCCAAGGAAGTAGCGAAGGGTGCCCAGGTCCTTCATATGAAAGTGAGAGGAGAGCATGGATTTCAGCTTGTCAATTTCAGTAGCACTGTTTCCACATATCATGAGATCATCCACATAGATGAGAATGTTCGTGATAGTGGTGTCACTTGTCTTTGTGAAGAGGCTGTAATCCGCTTTGGATTGAAGGAAGCCGTCTTGCAGGAGAGTAGAAGTAAGTTTGTGGAACCACAGCCTAGGTGACTGTTTTAACCCATATAGTGTTTTCTTCAGCTTACAGACAAGGGTGGTGGTTGGCGTGGGGATGGCAGTGGCATAAGTTGAGTCCATTCGACAACCATAATGAGTATACCCTGGGGGGAGTTTCATGTAAATGTCTTCCAACAGATCACCGTGTAAGAATGCGTTCGAGACATCCATCTGAATGGCTATCCAATCTTGTGTGGCTGCAACAGCAAGTAAAGTGCGCACAGTGGTGAGTTTTGCCACTGGGGCGAAAGTCTGATCATAGTCTTCCCCGGGCTTCTGTTTGCAGCCCATAATAACGAGTCGAGCCTTATAACGCTCTAATGTGCCATCAGGATGAAGTTTGGTTTTGAAAATCCATTTGCAGGTAATAGCAGTTTTGTTTGGTGGAAGGGTAGTGAGTATCCAGGTGTCATTTCGTTCGAGGGCGTCTAATTCAGAGTTCATAGCTTGAATCCAGTGTGGAGAATGGACAGCGTGTTTAAAATGAACAGGGTCTGCCACAGCAGTGAGACTGGTCATGAAGCTGTTAAAGGTTGGGGCAACTTCTGTATCAGCCAAATTGGAGATATGGGAGGTTTGAGTGACAAAGTCTTTTTGCCAAGCAGGGGGGTTATGAGGGCGGTTGCTTCTGCGAATAACAGGAGAAAGGTTGAGTGGTTCGGATGGGGGTGTGGGGGTGTTTGTAGGAGATGATGATGAGGGTGGAGTGTTCTGTGATGTAGGTGTGAGGATGTATTCATCATCTAAGATAACAGGAGGTGGAGTAGGAATGGTTTGAGGTGGTAGAGGCTGCATATATGAAGAGGTGGAATTAGGGTGGAATGGGAAGACTGATTCCACAAATTTGACATCTCGAGAGATGAATGGCTGCATAGTGGAGAGGTTAAGAAGCTTGTATCCCTTCTTGAGTGGAGGGTATCCCATAAAAGCACATGGGACTCCCCTTTTTGAGAATTTGTCCCCTAAAATTGTTGGGTTGGAGGCAAAGGCAAGACAACCGAACACTCGTAATTCGTCATAGTCCGGGGGAGATCTGTAAAGTGCTTCATATGGGGTTTTTTGCTGCAAGACAGTTGACGGAAGGCGGTTGATTAAGTAGACAGCCGTTAAGACACAGTCACCCCAGAATTCTAACGGCAAATTGGCTTGAAATCTTAAGGAACGAGCCACTTCCAGTATATGGCGATGCTTCCTTTCAACTCGGGCATTTTGCTGTGGGCGATAGACACAAGAAGTCTCATGGAGAACACCATGTTTGTTGAAGAATTGTTGACAGTGTGTTGTGTCAAATTCCAGAGCATTGTCCGAGCGAAGAACCTTAATGTCAGCCTCAAAGTGGTTCTTCACATATAGAAAGAATATTTCCAGAGTCTGTAAAGCATCAGATTTGTGTTGCAACAAGTATACCCAAGTGTATCGAGTATTGTCATCAACAATCGTTAGAAAAAATTTGAATTTGCCCTTAGTAAACACTTTATAGGGCCCCCATATATCAATGTGGATAAGATCAAATCGAGACACAGCATGAGAGTCACTGAGGTTGTATGGTAAATGAGTGAACTTAGCCAGAGGACACGAAATGCATACCTTATCTGGAGATTTAAGATTTGACAATTGTGGGATATGCTTGATGTTGGGTACAGGAGCATGGCCCAATCTGTGGTGCCAGACTTCTAACGACACAGTTGAGGCAGCATTGAGACTCGATGGCATATTTGTAGCAGCAAACCAAGTCGATGGTAGTTGTCGGGTCTTGTGGTTTATCAAGTAATACAACCCGTTTCTGGCTTCGCCAACCCCAAGCACATTTCCAGAAACGGAATCAACAATCAAGCAGTGAGTTGGATAGAACTGAAAAAGGCATTTCGAGTCTTTGACCATTTTCTGAACAGACAGGAGGCTGTGTTTGAAGTTTGGAACATAGAGAACTTTCTGGAGGAGCAAGCCAGTGTCAAGTTTAACAGTACCCATGTGGGTTATTTGGGCTTGAGTACCGTTGGGTAAGTTAGTGTGAACTGGTGTGGTAATAGTTTGGACAGAGTGAAGTTGGTTTATGCAAGGGGTCATATGGTCAGAGGCTCCACTATCAATTATCCATTCTTGAGGTGTAGTGGATGAGTTGAGGGAGGTAATCATTCCTGAGAAGTGTTCTAATTCGTCATCTGTGTCGGGCAGCTGGGTTGTGTTTAGTTGTATTTGAGGGAGAAGTTTGGCTAGTTGTTCGAGTTGTTGAGGTGAAAAAATTGCAGGAAGTTGAGGTGTTTCTACTACTTGGGAGGTGGCTGCCATTCGATGTGGTTGAGGGGTAGAGTTCCATTTGTTTGGTGGTCTGGATTTTGGTTTTGGTGAGGGTTTGTTTGGGTCATGTCTCGAGTGCCAAGGTGGGTATCCCACAACTGTCCAACATCTTTCAGCAGTGTGCCCTCGACCCCCACACGCAGTGCAGTTAGGCACAGGTCTATCCGGGTTTGAAGGTCTAGGAGTTGCCTTTCCATACAAAGCAGACACAGGGTCCTCGACCTTGACTGATGATTGAAGAACATCACGTTGTGCTTCTTCTTGCATCAACGCAGCACACGCAATTTCAACGGTGGGCAGAGGAGTGAGCATCAACAAGTGGCTCCTCTGTGGGTTATAGCTTTCATCAACCCCATTCAAAAACTGGAATAGTTTGCACTCTTCTCTTTGAGCATCAATAGTAGTGAGAAGCTTGGTAACTTCTGCACTAGGTGAGTTAACAGCAGGCAATATATTTATGGAATCAAGTTCTTCCCACAAAGATTTCATCATAGTGTAATAATCATTGACACTCATATGATTTTGTTTAATTTCATAGAGTTCTCTATTCAACTTGTATTTTCTAGATCCGTTAGTGACAGAAAAACGCTTTTCAAGATTAAGCCAAATTTCATGGGCTGTAGTCATATACATAACAGATCTACGAATAGTTGGAGATAGATTAAAGGTAATCCATGCTATTACCATGTTATTGCAGGTCTCCCAGAGCTCTGCCTTCTGTTCATCATCATCTGGAACTGGGACAGTACCAGTAACAAACCCCAGCTTACGCTTTGAAGCCAGGTTAATTTCCATGGTTCTTTTCCATGTCCTGTAATCTGCCGATCCTTGTAGTTTGTCAACTTGGATTGATGCAGCATTGTCAGATGGGTGTAAAAAAAGTGGGTTTAACATGTCTTGGAAAGATATTCTTCCATTTCCATTTGCCATTGTTGGAAGTGGATCTTGGAATGAATGTTTGAAAAGGAGAAAAAGGTTTTTAGGATCTGGTGTATATAATCAGTGAAGAAAGGAATGAGATGTGAATCAACTGCAAATCAGTTCTTTAGGAACCTGGCTCTGATACCATGATGAGCTTTATAAATTAAGCTCTAAAAGACTGATATAGAAGCTGAGATGCAGAAGAGAAAAGGCTGAGAGCACAAAAGTTAAGTTGGAAATTATATTCCTTTCTTGCTCATAAAGAGTGCTGCATACAAGGGTTATATATAGCCTAGCACAGCTATGATACAGCTTGCTATTTAGGTAGAGATACTAGGAAACAAAAGTAACGGTCGCGCAGGACACGAGTAGAGGAAACAAATAACAGCCTAACAGACAAGGACAAACAAGGACTCAGAGAGACAGCAACAAAATGGGACCAATGCAGCAGTATGCAGGACCACTATCCTTAATAATAGTCATGTTGTCAGGCACCATGTCCACTCGCATCATCAATCCGATTTAATCCGCGAAAATGCACATTTAAATAACAATGTGGCTTATAATCAATTTTTGGAATCAAATAATATGAAGAATATTAGGCCACAAATTGATGATCTTCCCGAAGCTGATGCAGAGACGAACGCTGAAGTTGAAACAACAATAGGAATAACAGAATTGGATCAGGCTGCTGAATTTCTGACATCTACAGCTGAAGAGGTCATCGATGATCTTCTTGATATTGTCGACGAACAACAAGAACACGAAGAACACGGAGAACAAGAAGAAGAAGAAGAGGACGAGGAAGAACAAATTATGCTATGGAGTACAGAGGAACTTAACAAGAAATGCGACGATTTCATAAGAAAGATGAGATACGGAATCAAATACGAGGCCCCCCTTGTCATGGTTTAGTACTAGTAAAATTCTTCTTGCTAATTAGTCTCTTATTGTAAATTTTAACCCCTGCTACTTTTTCTTTTTCTCCGTTCCATTGTTCTTGGAGTAGAGAGCTTCGTGCTTTCTCGGAATTTCAGCTTAAGGTTATTTTACAAATTGAGATTATCACTATTCCATCAATAGGAATGTCTATTGAGATGGTCTTTTTTATCAATGATAGAACCAGGTAGCTTATCTGTGGAAATTTCAACTAACTTGACACAGAATATGAACAACCTAGTAACAATTTTGCAGGTGAAAAATACATTGCTTATTCATTACCTGATTGCGTGATTGTGAGGTCCCAGTGCTACTGCTGGCTACGTTTGTGTTAGATTTTCTTTGCTGTGCAGCTACAAACAAGGAAATATACAAGAAATCGGTTACCTGGTAAGCATCAGGTCCTAATGTGCATAATCTTAGAACTGGCAGACCCAGTGTTAACCCCTAGCAACTGCTACTATGCGTTCATAAATATATTACAGAGTATTTTTCTTATGATAATCAGGGCTTAATCATAGTTCGAACCTTTGGACTTCAGTCACTGGAATAATCTAAATACCAAGAGTGTGTAAATTCTTGATCAAAGGCGTCACAGCGTCACTTAAGGTTCCCTGGAACTAGAGAATAATCCTTTGTTTCATAAAAACTTATGTGGGATTATAGTCCGGGAATCAGAAAGATTAATAATCTTACGCGTTAAAGAGGACTAATTGTGACCCCTTTCGACCTCGTTTTATTGGGGATTAAAGAGTCCAACCCCTTTGCAAAACAAACATGAGATTATACTAACAGCACTGAACACACAAGGATTTTCCCAACATTGCAATGAAGGTACTCTAATTTCAAACAGTATTACTTAATTGAACGAACACAATGCAATTCAAAACACAAAACGAACACAATGCAATTCAAAACACAACAAGAGCACATAAAACAACTGCACCATATATTTAGCAAACCTAAATAACAAAGAAGAGCTTCAAAGCATTACCAGTCTCTCTACATTTTCGCTTTCTGTACACATAAACACACACACAATCCGCCAACATTGTCAACAAATACCCAGAAACAGCCAGCACAAACGCAAAAGGGTAATCATCTGAGCTCAACTTATCAAAAAACTCATTCGAATCACGAAGAAACTGCAGCAGAGCAATGCCCAGGAACACTCCTCCTGCAAACTGAGTACCAAGCAGAATAAAACCTTCATTCCACTTCATAAGATAAGGGGAAGTCCCAGCTACAAAAGTAAGATTGAACACAATAATTAAAGACCATATTTTGACAAGTACTAATGATCTGGATCTCAGGTCTGGTGTGGCCTGGAGTAAATAACGGGGCATTGCAAATTTTGCTCAAATGCATTTCAAGATTCGGTGGGTAAAAGTAGTAAAGAAATGTGAGTTTCTGTTCAGATGTTTGGTAAATGATTGTAAAATAATGTCACGAGTTAACAGAGCCATGCAGAACTTGTCTGCCATTTTTGTTTTCTTCTTCATTCCAATCCAAGGCATGGTCATCGAGTCCTTTACTATTCCCTCTGTCCCATTTAATGCTATACTTTTCTTTTTATCTGTTCGACATGCACTTCAATGCTCTTATAGAATATAGTTCTATAATTTATTTTTAATTTTTTTTTCTGGATAAAAAAAGAACATTCATACTTTTATTTAGAAAAGAAAAATCTTAAAAATAAGTTATAGAATTATACTTTATAAGAGCATTAAAGTCCGTGCCCCGTCCCCGTCCCGGTGTATATAACTCAGGGGGACGGAGGGAGCAGTTTGTAATGATAGATGTGTTTTTGTTGGTAAATTTCGTTACAATACACAATTATATTTGCGTGCGACAAAATTATTAAATTTGGGTTTGGTATAACAACCTTGATTTGATTTTAGGGAGCAAATATTTGTTAAATATGAACTGGAATTTGTTGGAAGCTTCACTGAAGTTGCTCGTAGACTCACTCGGGTCTCCTCCTCGCCCCCAATTTAACAGTCAGTCAACTCCTGAAGAGACCATTTCTTATTTTAAATCTTTGTTCCTTCAATTTCAGATTGTTTCTGTGTCGATATATAAAACATTTTGTTAGCTTTCCTTGAGACATTGTTTATGCAGGTGAAATCGTTCATGAACACCGTGATGCAGGATCGCCATTTTTACAAAAATTGTTTACAGGATTTTCAGTCAACCATAAACATTTTATAACTTTTTTTGATAATAATTTTATAAATCGTACTGACTACAAAAAACTTTTCCACCAAAAATGTATTTTTCTTTGACATCACTCTCTTATACAAAATTTGATTAAAATATATTGTATTATTATTATTGTTATTATTTTATATTTGAATACAAAACTTATAGGTGAGAAATGATAAACCCAGCTATTTTTATCACGCGTTAAGAGCTGAAAATATTTTAACTATTTTTACACGGGCTAACACGAGAAAAATATATGATTTATGTAATTATAAGAAAGCCAAATATTGAAAAAATGTTTATTATATATTATTTAATAAAAACAAGTATTTGTTTAAAAATATCTATATACTAATCACCCTCGTCTGGCTGATTGATTCTCATGCCTGATGAGAAAAAATGGCAACCAAATTATATCAATAAATCTAACATTTGTGTGATAAATAGAAAACCATTTATTATATTCATTATTGAGCAGGATAGAAATATGTAAATCCCACGACAATGACAAAGATATTATAATATTTCCAGACAAGTTTGATAATTATATATTGAAAATGTGCCAAGTGGGGTACAATGCTTGAAAAACTTGTCATGGACACTAGTACAGTATGTACACAACTTCCTGTATTTAAGTAACTCAACATTTTAGAAAAGGCATCACACATCTCCATTCTTCATCCATATTCTCTTATAACGATCCATAGAAACACTTTTTCCGAGCCGAGTTTTGTCCGAGCCGAACCAGAAAAATGGACCCAATTTTTAGCCAAATCAATTCTTCAAACAAGGCACTTCAACTCCTGCTTTCACTTTCTGCATTAGCCATCATAGCTTCCCAATACTCTTCTCTTCTTTCTTATTTATCTTCCATCAAAATTCTGAGCTTCTCCGCTACTGACAGACACTACATATTTCTTATCTGCAATGGAATTATGCTTCTCGTCATCAAAACCTCCGGCTTTCTCGCCTCTCCTGGCACTCCTGTCACTGAATTTTATCGTGACAGTCATGTTGTCAGACACCATGTCCACTCGCATCATCAATCCGATTTAATCCGCGAAAATGCACATTTTAATAACAATGTGGCTTATAATCAATTTTTGGAATCAAATAATACGAAGAATATTAGGCCACAAATTGATGATCTGCCAGAAGCTAATGCGGAGATGAATACTGAAGTTGAGGAAACAACAAAAATGACAGAATTGGATCAGGGTGCTGAATGTCTGACATCTACATCAGAAGAGGTCATCGATGATCTTGATATTGTTGACGAACAACAAGAACACGAAGAACAAGAAGAAGAGGAAGAGGAAGAACAAATTATGCTATGGAGTACAGAGGAACTTAACAAGAAATGTGATGATTTCATAAGAAAGATGAGATACGGAATCAAATACGAGGCCCCCCTTGTCATGGTTTAGTACTAGTAAAATTCTTCTTCCTAATTAGTCTCTTATTGTAAATTTTAACCCCTGCTACTTTTTCTTTTTCTCTATTCCATTGTTCTTGGAGTAGAGAGCTTTGTGCTTTCTCAGAATTTCAGCAAGTATATCAGACTGATATGAGAATTCTGCGTCCGCCTTTGTAAATTTATTGCAAGTAAATCGGACTGATATGAGAATTCTGCATTCATTTAGCGATATCAGTTTGCAGATTTTTAGATTATTTGCGCATCACCTGTAAATGGACGGAGACTTGAATCTTTATGTCTTGTTATCGACAGTGATGTACTTACAATGTACTGATACTGAAACTTGATCTCGAATTCTTCTTGCCGACAGTCGAAATGTAATCCTTTATTCAATGTTAAGAGGTTTGTTTGAGGGTGCTCCAAAAAATTTTAAAAAAAATTGTTGTGGTTAAAATCAAATAAATATTTGATAAACTTTTTGATATTTATATATTTTGAGTTATAATATAAAAAAATTATTTGTGGTGAGTTCTTGTAGCGAAATCTGTGACAGCTTTCTGTAAAAGCTGAAAAACATCTTTTTTCCAAAAGCTATTCATGATTTTCTTAAAATAATTTTTCAGCTAATGAAAAGTTGTTTTTACATTATCATATAGTTTCCACCTATTTTTGAACAAAAAACTGTTGTTACGATTTATAACAACGAGCTCAAGATTTGATCAAAGAATAATTAGCGTCAATATGGAATCATGAATTCAAAATTATTCGGGCTAAACGAAATATCACTCATATTTAGATGTTAATCAAAGTTTCTATTGATCTCTAACTATAACTCGGATTGGGAAATAAAAAATTCCTGATAATTTCTGTAACGGGATTTTAGCCGTGTTAGCCTGGGATTATCACTGTCCTAACCTAAAGGAGGAGGTAGCAGCCAAGCATGCATTGCCAGGAAGCCTCCTGCTTGACTGACTTGATTAGTCTTCCATAAGATGCCAAATCAAGTCTTGTAAATTTGTACTTGACATAAATGAATGCTTGTCGATCTGTTCACACATAAGAAGACAATTAAGCCTAATACATAATTAACTAATGATTCCCATAACACGAGAGATTAGAGAAGATTTAATCACCTGTGCTTCGTTTTATATGTGATTTACGTGTCCTACAAAATAAGATTATTGTTTAAAGAGAACCAAGTCGCGGATATGGTGCTAATGCAAATCTTATCATCGTAAAAGTTAAAGCTCGTAACCAGCCCAGCTATGCACGGGTGACTAAAACTCCGGGGCAAGTCTGCATCAGAACCTTTTAACAGAAATTTAAAATAATTTATCAAACTGTATCTTATAAGATTCTTAAAATACGCGTCGATCTCTTCGTTGTGAACGTATATAACTCAATAAGACGGAGGGAGTAGTTAATTGTCTTAATTCTGCTGATTAATTTCTTGTTACCACTTTGCCAGTTGCCACAACAAAACAATTGCTCTTTATTTGCTTGTGGACAAGAAAAAAGATAATTTAGAAAAACAGAGTAATACAGGATTCTGCAAAACCCAGTTCAAATATATGTAAATCTTTACAGCCAGCTGCCCCAACAGATCTACAAGATCACTGGGATGATCTTGATCACTCCTATCAAAAAAAGTTAAGCAGGCACAATCCTAAGGATTTGGCTTGTTGGAACAAAGAAATTCTGTAAAATGACCTGGTTCCACATAAGGCAATCTCGCAACAATATTAACATACATGCAATGATTTAGGTTCACAAGAAGATCTAGAGTTCCATAAACAATTTCTGACTCTTCATTGCAGATCGTTTCTGCTTTTCCAAAATTGAAAAAAATTGTATAAACAGCATTTTGTATGAAAGCATATACAATGACATCGACCATCATTAAGGTTATATATCGATAGGAGAGGGCGTGGAATTTAGAAATATATGCATCCTTGCACACAAATATATCTGGCATCGACATAGAATGGATACAGAAAAGTTTAAATCTTCTAGTCTAGCATCACTTTAATAAGGAAATGCAGATTTACAAGAAATGAGACAGATATATAAAGTGAAACCCGAATAAGTGGATATATATTTTGCAACGCATAGTGCTTCTGAAATGTCTTGCTACTCAAATCAAGGAGTGCATCCACACGTAGTTAACAACTTGATATCAAATTAATCTTTTAAGAGCTAGACAATCGTTTTTAACTCCAAATATTAATGCTCTGGTTAAAAAAAAATAAGATATTACAAAAATATTACAAGTGTAATAGTTGCTTCTAATACTAGTTATCTGTCTCATTTGAAACCAAGAGAACAAAAATTGCTACCGACCTTTCACAAGTGTGTGCCTCCCACATGGTACATATTTGCAAATTCTAAGCAGAGCTGATGATCCCTCTCATCTCCCCAGCCTCCCCAACCCTTGAACCCAGCTTTATATCCCGATTGGTGTGTATATACATGTACTCCCCAGTTTGGCTTAAGATTCACGGTCTTATCAATGTCTTCTACATCAATCTTCATATTACCATCATCAACACAAGCAGCGCTCTCTCCTTGACCTTGATGTAAACCACATTTCCCAAAGTGAACTGCACTAGTACGAGGGCCTCGTAGTGTATAAACAGGGCCACCGAATGAAGGATACACTGTTGCCCACATGGTTATATCCCAATTGTACTCATCAAAATAACAGAATTCTCTTGTCTTCCTGTGTATTTTCCTCCATACAGTATGATTAAATGCATAACCCACATTTCCCATTCTCTCTGCAATCAAAGTCTCCCACCCCTCTCCCCTTGACTTTACATCACAGGGTGCCAAGTTTGTGGCGTAGCAATCAGGACACTTTTTAGGCTTCATATTGACAAGAAACTGCAGGTTACGATATGCATTAGGAAATATAAAGTGATCCTCTTCGATGAAAAGAATATCACCAGAGTGCTGACGAGTTTCCTTCAAACCATCCCACACAGTATTCATCATCCACCACCAATGATGCTTCAAAGATACAATCTTTGGTGACCGATGGTTTCCATATTGATCAGGGTTGCCTTCACAATGTTTAATAACCGGGTCATCTTTACTCTTACAATCTTTCGAGGACACGCCAGGAAAGCTATCCGGAAAAACATGTGGCGAGTAAGGAGCAAAAATTTGTTTCACTTGACAAAACTTAATACCTTCCACAATCTTATTCATCTCTTCAAAGTACCCATCATGACTAACAATAAGCAAAGTTTCCTTAATCCCCACAACACTGGAAAGACTATCAACAACTAACCGAAGATACTGAGGTCGATTATGGACATAAAGCACAATCACTATCCGATCTTTCGCTAAAGTCGGAAACAGATCTAAGTTCCTTGGAGGTAACTGATTCCTACTTTGTAACATAACCGAAAGCTCATTCTGCTTCGGTAAATTAATCCTCCCACTAAATTTCACCTCCTCACCCTCACTAACCTCATCAATTTTAACAGTATCTTCATTATCAACAACTAGACTTGTCCTAGGCAGAAACAGCAAGAAATAAACCCCTACCAAAGTTATAACAAGTACTGGTATAAACCGCCGCAAATCGCCATCTCTAATTCTACCCCTCTTATACAAAGCCATAAATTCAAGACTCTAACTCTACCACAACACAACAAACATCAAGAATTTCTTGAAGAATTCACAAAACCAACATCAAGAACACATAAAGATCCAACACAACAACCCAAGATCACACAACAACAGACAAACCTAAATAAGCACAATCACACAATATAACAACAAAAGATCAAAAACCCAATTAAATACAGACAATATATGTATGTATGTACTTTATAGGATGAGTACTAAACCTCAAAGATTCAATCTCTACTGCATCAAACTGACAAATGATGAAGACCCAGTTGGGTGCTGTGGAAATCTTGATATTTTCACTAAAAAATCAAGATTTAGTTGGAGAGATCGAAACATTGGATTTATATATCGAGAATTTAGTGAGAGATTATTTGATGAAAAAGAGAAAAGTAAAGACTAATCAAATGTTGTAAGCGTGCCCAAAAATTGTAGGTGTACCCAGGTCTCTGTTGTTGACCACTTGACCTCTCTCTCAACTCCTTGAGTAAACCTAAATTTTGCATCATGATTGTGTGAAATTTAATTTTGATTACTTCGTATGTAATTTTACTAGATTAGTTCATTAAATTGCAATAACTTAACTAAATTAGATTAAATGTTAACGAAATTATTTAAGATCCCTGTATTAAAAAAAATTATAATTAGTATATATAATATAGATGACTCGCGCCTTTCTGATATTTCGAATTTAATAAATTACTAGCTTATAACCCGTGCAATGCACGGGCGGTTATAATATTTGCTATTTTATTGTATATATTTTAACTTAAACTAATATTATTGTGAGGATAAAACTATGATAGAATAATATGATTAAATAAATTTTTTATTTAACAGCTGATAAATTCTTAATAGTTAATTCCGTCAAATGGCTAATTAAAAATTAGGTCGAACATATATATTTTACTGAGAATGTTAAAATATGTTTTTTTTTCATCTTATAATTTAAGGAGATCTATAAAATCAGATATATATCAAACAATCAATCTTTTAATATTTCGTTATTGATAATTAATAATATAGTATGGAACATATTATAAGTTAAAAAAGACCCGTAAAAACAAATCCATCATACTAATCTAATTTTTAATGTTTTGGCTTAATAGATAATAAAAAATATTTTATAACATGTTATAAAGGCACGTGGGTCGAATACCAACCGGCTCACCGAATTCGACTGATCGGCCGACTAATTGAACTTTTCATGTTTCAGATTTAACAATATAATAGTATATTATAGATTTATAATATTACTTATAAAGTGAGTCTATTAGAATATTTAAAAATAATGTTAATGTATTTTGGTTCAAAAATATCACAGGTTATTTATTAATAATTTTATATAATAATGTTATATTTTTATATATATGTCACCCGTGTTAATTGTAGAAGATCCTTTTTTTTAGTTAGAATACATAAAAAAAGTGTTTTAGTTAAAAAGATAATTACTATATTTCTCGATGTTATTTTAAATAATGGAGTTTTTTTTAGTTAGAAAATATAAAAAAAGATAACATATTTTAGTTAAAAAGAATAATTGGTAAATAAATAGGCCTGTATTTTGGCCCAAGTAACGACTGACCAAACTTTCAATATTTCGGCTTTAATAGCATAGTATCGATAGTATAGATGCGTATATATTTTTTAAGGCTTGACTTTAGTTTTTGGTATAATCAAATAGGTCTTATATTTGTTTTATGTTTTGATCTTATATTTGTTTTATATTTTGATTTGTTTATATTTTGTTTGAAGGCCACTAATTTGTTTTGAAACCCGCTAATCATAAAAGTTCGTATAAAAGCCCGCGTACCGACCGACCAAATTTTTAATGTTTCGGCTTTAATAGTATAGTAATTTTTAAAGTTTGACTTTAGTTTTGGTATAGCTAAACAGGTCTTATAGTTGTTTTATGTTTTGATCTTTTTATAATTTTATTTGAAACCCACTAATTTTTTTTGAAACCCGCTAATTTGAAAAGTCCGTCTAAAAGCCCGCGTACCGACTGACCAAATTTTTAATGTTTGGGCTTTTATTTGAAACCCGCTAATTTGAAAAGTCCGTCTAAAAGCCCGCGTACCGACCGACCAAACTTTTAATGTTTCGGCTTTAATAGTATAGTATAGTTTGAAACCCACTAATTTTTTTTGAAACCCGCTAATTTGAAAAGTCCGTCTAAAAGCCCGCGTATCGACTGACCAAATTTTTAATGTTTGGGTTTTTATTTGAAACCCGCTAATTTGAAAAATCCGTCTAAAAGCCCGCGTACCGACCGACCAAACTTTTAATGTTTCGGCTTTAATACTACTAGCCTAGAACCCGTGCGAAGCACGGGCGGGTATATAATTCGTAATTTATTATTTAAATGTTAACATTATTTTATTAATATTTTATTATTAGTGAGTTGAATTTTAATTAAATCATATTAACCAACTGATTATACGTTCTTATGAAAATTTAGCTTCTATAATTTATCATTTATCTATAAATATTAGAATACGTAATGATTAGTGTTAGTATTGAAATAGAATACGTTAGAGTTAACACAGTTATATGAAAATTTTGTTAAAAAATATCCAAAATCAAATGTTTATCATTTTATTTTTAATATCATTATAATTTCTTTATAAGATATTATATGATAATGTATTTCATGAGTTTTTTTAGTATTTAAACTATTTAATAATGTAAGATTAATATATATCAACATATTATAGACTTGTAGTTTTAGAGGGAGTGTACCAAACCAAAAAATAAAACTAAAAAATTGGATTACAAATTATACCTATTTTGACTTATTATAGTATAGTCACGGATGACTTTATTTTTCATAATTCTTTCTTGTTATAAAATTATTTAGATAAAAAATTTAGTAATTCTAAATTTATTAGTTATATAATTAAATTAATATATTAAAATGTTTATGATTTACACTTGAGTGAAGAAAGTGCATGTCCAAAACTCAAAATAAAAAGTTGACATTTAGCTAAAACAAATATTTCTTATGAAAATAAAGCTTGCACACATGCATTCACTTGTAGAAATATTTAAAAATCCAATAAGGACCAAAAAACTGTTCATAGAATGTCAAGTTGAAATTGCAAACATTTTTTTTTGACAATGCAGGCTTATATGCCTTACAAATTAGTATCTGTTCTATAATTCTCGGGGTGAGCCAGAGTCGAACCCGGGTGTCCCGAGACAACAGAGGATAAACCCACCACTGGGCTATCCAATCGTGCTCAAAGTTGAAATTGCAAACATTAAATTTAAACAATGACTATAATGATCATCTAGTACATCAAAGTACAACCGGATTCTCCAAACAGCTCATGAGTTGAATATTACAGATGTGCAAATCATGTCGAAGCAAGACTTGATCACTGTAAATTGAAATCTTTTATTAAATATCCATGTCACCAAACAATGTTAACAATGTTAAAATAAAGACTCAAATGCTATAACATTCGACTATCGGTGACTAAATTTCCTCCTAACTGATTTTGGCTGAAATATTCAAAACAAAAGAAAAGCTAAAATGAGTCAAGTACTTAATTACAATTTACAGCTCAAGATTACTATAAAAACACTTCCATTCAGCAAATAATAACCACGTTCTTGCATGTTGGAAGCCATAAATAAAGAATTTCTCACCATTCACCAGTTAATACCCCCAAAAAGTTACCTATGACAATGCTCAGAATTTAACAAACAACTAAATTTCCCTCTTGCTTCTTAAGTTGTAAATGTCTGTACAGGATGAAGAAGTTCAATAAATTATCAATCACATAGCAAAAACATCGCATGATGAACTTGCCAATCATGATCTTGGTTTGCTATCAAGGAACAAATGCATAATAATATGATATTGCATGATGTTAAAAGCAAGTACCAAGACTGTAATACAACTTACTTGAGCTCCTGCAAGCTTGTTATCCCAATTCCCAACTAAGTACGACATAATCATGGAAGAAATTATTTTTACTCACAAGATAGACTTCTCAAAAGATCTAACGATAACTTTGAAAAATTCACAACAAAGTGGAAAGAATGCTGAAAGCACAACCAGTTGTTTTTTACTTAAAAACAGAGACTTCTAAAAAGATCAAATAAGAAATTTGAAACTATATGAAAAAATGCAACTAATGTATAAACAAAAGAAGAAGATAGCAAACAAACACACAAGAGCAGCCATCCAATCCCCACCATCAGATCTACAACGCCTCGATTATATATACCAGAAATTGGAAATTAACATTCTTCTAGTCCATCAACACAATGGACTACAACCATCTTTCGCATTTGGCTGGATGTCCCTAGCTACTCTCTTAAGTTTAAGCTAGCTGCTATAAATCTATAGCACGCATTTTTTATTCTTTTACCACAGATTGATATAAAGCTAAAAGAGATGCCGAATATCGATAAATATAGTAGTCAGTCGTAACACTATGAAAACCTAGCATATACTGTATTGGGCTTAAAATAACCCAATATTAAGCCATTACCTTTGTATTCCATTCCCCACTTCAGTTTGACTATGACATGCTTTCCGGTTAAATTGTTCAAGAATGGGGATTAACTGGTACAGTCTGCAAAAATATTTCTCTTAAAGACCACTGTTTGTGAAATATAAATACTATATATCCATAATCAGGCACACATAACTGACTTAATTCAATTATGCTCTCAAGCATGAATAACTATCAGATGTGGCTCTAGGTGATAAATAACAAAACGATGACTACATGTAATGATCTGTTCAGACCATAAAAATCAGAAGTAACAACGCATAGGAAAGCATAAAAACTATTTATATCTCTGCGCTTGGAGTTAGCACACAGCTGTATCCAAATGCAGAGCAGTGTTATTTATTTTGTGAAAGTTATTATCATGTCCATGCGCTTTAGTACTAAAATAATGCTCTACATATATTCATCAAGAGTCAATCTATTCCACCAGTCAAAAGCTATTTCAAAGTGTTTATCAGGTTCAGTAGATAAACTAAACACTAATTCCAGCAGAACACAGCCAGTATATGTCGTCCCCAGAAAAATATCACAATCACTACAGTGTTTTAGTCCCGGAAGTCAAGTAGATCAGTCTACAACTCCGGATAATGCTTACTTGACATTAAGGACATCCAACTCAACACCCCATACCGATTAAGCTAACATAATATGAATATGCAATCGAGCGGAAGGCACATTTCTAAGAGCTAAATACAGAACCTGGCATATACCTGGCTGAAAGTTCCCATGGTGGTTGCGGCAGCTAATGCAGTCATCAGCAAACTGTGCGGTGGGTGATTGAATCTGCAATCACTTTTTGCACACCGTCCATTTAGATATTCTCGGCAAACTTCCCCTAAAGTTGCTCCTACTCCAGGCAAAATTGCCAAATTTCATAAGTAATTCTTCGAGCAGCTTGTAACTGTATCCAAACCAACAATTAAAACTCAAAAAACCAAAAAAATCAAGCAAATTTTAGGTCTAAGAAAATCCTACTGCAGTGTGAATATGAGTTAGGTAGTTAAGCTTACCTCTTTCAGTTCTTTCTTCGCCTCTTTGTTTGTATTTTATGTTAAGCTACTAAGTTCTCGGTGATCTGCAACATCTCCAGCACATTTTCAGCAACATCTGCAGTAGTTTTGTTGTTCACTATTTCTTGCCTATTAAAATACTGTAGGTAGACAGTTTTCCCTCGGACCTGAGCCGCTTCTGATGATGAAGCAAAATATGATATCATCGCTATAGCTTGATTTAACTCAACCTATTAAACAAAACAAAAAGAAACATGTACACAAATTAGTTAATAACAAATATTATCAAGCATTAATACAATTAAAAAGGGCTAGGTGACTTCTGTAAAAAAAAAAGGGGCTAGGTGACTAAGCCAAAACGGAAGCGAATGACAAAACTGATGCACGCTTACAAATTTAATAAAAGCTTGGTTTCGGTTGGCCCCAACATTACACTTGGTGTTGACAACTTTACCAAATGGTTTACCAAGTTCAATCAACTCCTCCACAGTGCATTCCCATGGCAAATTCTTCAGATGCAGGACCTTGGACGGAGGTTGTGTGTAGAGGAACTGCGGTTGGCTCGAAACAGATGAGATAACACTGCAACAAAAACCAAATTAGTTAATACACTTTGTCCCCTTTATCAAAAACTATTATAAATATAACATCCTCTTTCACTTTATCAAACCAAACTATCATATTAAAACGTATAAAAAAGAAAATTGACAAATCCGCTTATCAAAATACTGTAAAATTATGTACCGAAAATTATCGATAAACAGACCGTATGTAGCGGAAGTAAAGTGACTAAGAATTTGTGAATTAGAAGCATCAAATAGTGATAAGATACCTAAAAATAAGATCTTTAACAATGCGCAAGCATATACATATAAGATCCGTATGAATTTCAATTTCACAAATACGTGGATAGATACAATAAGAGATACAAAGAATTGGGGAAACAGAAGGAGCAATAAGCACTATTAACTTAGTAGACTGACGATGAAGCTAATTTTGCCCGTAGATTCGAATATCTAGGGTTTGGATAATTCAGTGGATGCACATTTTTGAGCTCAATCGTTGAAGTGATAGCTTTTTACCTTTAACAATAACAAAATCCAGACACAGTACTGTGTTCGTGGTCAAACTTTAAGGCTGATTTTGGTTAACAGAAAATAAAAGGAAAAAATTGTGATATTAAAATACTTCACCGTTTGGTTCAACTTCAGTGACCGTGCCTACTGGCTTTGGTTCAAGTTGCACAACAACCGCTTTTGATTCGAATACAGCTCCCAGCTTTGGTGCCACTGCTTGACAGCTACAGCTTCAGCCTTCAGAGAAAGGATGGAGAGAGACAGAGGGCGAAGATGAGGGTGTCTTGTGAAATTTGTAGTATTTGTTTTTGTTTATAAAACTAATGTTTATTAAGAGATAGAATGTTAGTAGGACACAAATTTTTGATATTTGTTTCGGGACGAAACCATATATACGACGAAACCAAAAAGCATGAGCAAAGTATAGGACTACAAAATATATCTATGTGTTTATAATGTTTTGTTCCCTGAAGAGTGGAATGCTTAAACATAATTAATTATATTGTGTCGTTTGTTTGCTAAAGTTTTTAGAAATGGCAAAAGCTGATATGGGCAACAGCTGAAGATTTGGCTAGGAATAAAGGTCGGGTTCTGTCATTGTATCGCCAGATATTGAGGAGCCTAAACTCACCCAATTTGCCGCTGAACTTGGCGGCTCGATTATCTAAGAAAGCAGAGGTCCGTGCCATCTTTATGGTGGCTGCTGAGGAACGACCACACAACATCATAACATATCCCAGCTCGACTGTTAATTGCAAACTAAATTATGCAAATTATGTATCAAGCTATACAGGTTTTTTAATCGATCTTCCCATAATCCTCTGTTGGACTCTGAATATCCAACCAGCCCAAAGGAGTACAGAGTGGCCAGTACCCCAATTCCTCTAAATTCTACTACATAGAATATGTTTGTACATCTTACCCACAAATTCCTGAGGGGGTGCATGATAAAATTTAGTTACCTCTAGAATGATTCAAGTTTAAGCCACGGAATGAGGTCAGTTTTTTTCATATAAATACACTCTTGCAGAGAATTGACCATCAAGAAAAGTACACAGCAGTGACACGACATTAAATATGCACACAATGATCCGACTGTAATTTACACATTCGGCAGAAAAATGGAGTCCTGTGCTTTCAAAGTTTACTGCGATCAAACATAACTGAACAAAGAATTCTAAATTTTAATTTGAATCAGAATGAAGAAGACGTTTAACTCGAAATATAGAATTAAAAAACCAGAAGGAATATTAGCTCTATATGTAAATCCTAAAGTCTTGAGAAGGCCACTAACAGAGTACTGGAACCCTGCTATATACTTATATATCTTCCAACCTGGATATGTAAAGATGGACTCCAAATACTTGCACATCAGTGATCATAAACGCTGAATATTTATAAGCAACAAAGGATATATTTGCTGAGATGTATCATGCGTTATTCATAGTCAATGGCAACCTGATTTTGTGTATCAAAATGTCTTAAACTCAAACCAATTATTCACCAAAAAGTACAACATCATTTAATCCATTTGGTGGAGTTTTGACTATGATCCTCTAAATGCCAAAATGCAATAGAATATTTTTTTAAAAAAACATGATAATCAATCTTGCTAAATTTTACACGAGAGAACTCTCAACAGGATGAATACAGACAATCTAGGGAAAGGTGAAATCCCGAAATATATTAACAGAGGGAGTAACCATTAGAGTGGATACTTTGGAAAATATTGAAATGGCAGATAGAACACTATAGTTATTATAACGATGAGAGCAAACAGCAACTTTATTACATCACGATGCTTGCATCTACAAATCAATGTCATGAATCAATAACATTCAAGGTAAATGAGAGATGTGACTAACCTGCAGGTTTAGGATTATATGAAGTATATGTTAATTTCCACTCCAACTTGTGGTGTGCAGGACATGATCACAGCAGAATGGGCTATGGCTTAATGTTTTCTATCAGACAATTCTCAAAGTTATTCAGCCTAGCATTTATAAAACATTAAAGTTTCTTGCAAAACGAAAGTGGTAGTGCTAACACTAATTCTATATGCTGAATCCACATCACATTGAGTTAATTTTTCAAACAACTCTCAGATCAAACACTTTACGTGCAAAGAAAGAGCACAACCAGGAACCAAAGAAAGAGCACAACAGAGGCAGCTAAAAACAAAGATCAAATTAATCAATTCTTATAAGCAACTAATTTATTGAATTTAAGATAAATAAATAATGGATAACAAAAAGAGATACTTAATCAGAAGAGAGACAACTCATATCCATATATATTCAGAAGAGAGACAACTCATATCCATATATATGTACGAAGAACAAACCTTCAGCGGAGATGAATTTGAGATGGAATGATAAGTAGAATAAGTGTCCAGCTATGGAGTTTGCCGAGACGGAGAGGAAGACAGAGGGCGGTCTGTACTGTTTGCTTTAGTCTTTAAAATCAGTGTCCAGCAGGAGATAGAAGTGTAGGAGGAGGACTCTAAGAGGAGCCATTGTTTATTACTAATAGGCTATTGTTTATTAGTAATAGGCTAGTAACGAAGTAACAAAAGAAAAGACAAAAAAAAAAAGACAGTTCTACATGTTTCAATCTCAGTTATTTCTCCGGCTGCTATTTTTTCAACCACAATCATCTCACAACAAAGTCAGACCAACTGTAAAGCTTGTCAAATACTCCTCTCTAATTGAATTATACCTCTTAATGACCTTTTTAATGTTTCTAAGTTTGTATGTGTAAAATAATTATACAAAATTATAAATATTACAGAAAGAAAATTATTATGCCATTAATTTAACGACACAGAAATTTAAATTTAAGTTGATAGTATAGCAGGCAAAATGAAAGGGAGGAGCAGGGGAGATTCGCGTCAATAGAATCATGAGCATTTAGTTCCCCCACGCTTTTAAGTTATTGTTAGGGGTATATGTAATATGTTGAATTGAATAATTAAGTAAAATATTTAAAGGCATTCCTGTAATCTGGCAAGAAGATATACCATCACAGGCCTATATATAGTGCAGAACTAAAAGAGCAGAACTTTTTAGCTTTCTACAGGATTTGGCCCGACACACAATCAAAATACAGTAATTAACTTGAGTGATTTCTTAGTGCATTATAAAGAGTTCTTGACAGCGAGAATTTCGACTACAAACAAGTACTAATACTATCTTATTAAAAAGATACTCATAATTAGCACTAGAAGTACCCAATTTTCTTGTTTTGAGTTCTTACCCCATTTAACAGCAAAGCAAACACCAAACACACATTAATAATGTACACTTACAGTAGATACAACTTGTAAGTTGTCTTAACAAATAAGCCAACAAAATTTCAAACAACTCTCAGATCAAACACTTTAGGTGCATGATTCATTCTTAGCTTAATCACTAATACTATCTTATTAAAAAGTTACTCATAATTAGCACTAGAAGTACCCAATTTTGTTGTTTTGAGTTCTTACCCCATTTAACAATAAAGTAAACACCAAACACACATTAATAATGTACACTTACAGTAGATACAACTTGTAAGTTGTCTTAACAAATAAGCTAACAAAATTTCAAACAATTCTCAGATCATAAGCAACTTAAAAAAGAGCTAGGTAATCGGACGAGAGACAACTCATATTCATGTATATGTATGAAGAACAAACCCTAGGGGAGATGAAGTTCTTGAGAGATGGAATGAAAAGTAGAATAAATGTCTGATGGAGAGGAAGACCCACCGAGCGGAGAGGAAGACTCGCCGAGGAAGAGAAGAAGCGGTGGTTCAGGTTTCTGTTTACTGTGGTATTTGCTTTTGCTTTAGTTTGTAGACAAATGTCTAGCAGGAGATAGAAGTCTACCAAGACTCGTTTGTTTTAAGTATTAGGCTGAAGCAGGGACGAAAAAAAACAACCAAACCAAAAAACGTGAACAAAAAGCAGGACTACAAAATATACCCATGTTGGCTTATTATAGTATAGTATAGTATAGATAGTATAGATTTTGATATTATCGTCATTTTCTATATGCAACTAGTATAAATAATATCCATATTTTTTGGTAAGTGCAGTTTTAGAAAAGATGATATTATCGTCATTCCATTCTGAAGTTCCAAATGAGATAAACGCTCGAATGTGTTTAATTATTGAAAAATGATTATTCAGATAAATTATAATTTATTGCTAAATTTTATAAATAGTATTTTTGTAGTACCAATTTCATATGTGATATGCAGTTAGCTTTTTAACCCGTGCAAAGCACGAGTTGTTTTTAAATTATTTTTTTAATATATTTTATATCTCTTTGTTCATCTTTTTTAAATTGAGATTATTTGTATGATAAAAATACATTAAATTTAGTATTTGTTTGTATTTTAAGTCATATCACTTATATTTAGCTGCCACTTCTTCCGGCTTCTTTTTCTAAAAAAAGTCGGCTTTTATTTTTCTTGACCGGTTTGTGTAAGAAGTTAGAAGCACTCGTAAGAATCCGAAAATTCTAACTTTTTTTTTCAGGACTTATACTTTTTTTTTCGAACACTTTAATCACTTATAAGTTTTGACTTACTTCTCACTAATAGTCCACTTTTTTATTTTAAGAAAGTAGTCATTTTTTTAAAGTTTTTTAAAGTTTACCCAGTCGGCCCCTGTGTTGATTTATATATGTACACATATGCACTATTATGATATTTATTTATATATGTACACATATGCACTATTATGATATTTATTAAAATGTAAATACAAAAAATAATTATTCTAATATATATAATTTCATTACATTATAATAATTAAATATTCTACAAATTGGCTGAATTTATCGATAATTGGATGTATTTTGATCTTATTTTGCAAAATTCGATTAATTCGATGTCTCATAGATCGGATTAATATGTCGAAAATCAGGCAGAATGTAAAAATTTACAAAATTTTTGGGGAAAAATAAAATTTTAAAAATGATTATATATATCATTTTTACTTATATAATATTAAAATAATTTCAAATAATGATCATGTTAATCATTCCTATTAATAGTCGATTTTCTGATTTCGGTTTTTACAACACTAGATATTTATTTATTTATTAAATCATAATTATAAATATTATATACTTATATGTATTGAAATTTTAATTATAAAATAATTAATGGATATTAATGAATAGATATTAATGTGTAATAAATATGTTAGTTTTAAAAATCAATAATAACCTCACTATTTATAAATATAAATATAGTGCGTAAGGATAGATTAGTTTTTTTGAATTAAATTACTCGTTGTTGCTTTATTAGATTTATAATAATATAGGATAGATTAGTTTTTCGAATTAAATTACTCGATGTTGCTCTATTAGATATATAATCGATAGATGTGTAAAGTCAGAGAATTCATTCGGTGAAAAAATTAGCAATCAATTTATCTTGCTGCTCCGTTGACTCTCGAGAGCAATCACTATATTGTTTTTTCTTTACACGTATGAAGTTAAACAAAAAATTAGAATAAAATAACTGATACTATCATACGACATACCACATATTTTGATGGAGTTTTGAGTTGCAGAAGACTGGGCTGATCTAGAAAAATATTTTCAGCATCAGCGCAAAGCTTCTGAATTCCCTATACTTTTACACTTTTTGATCTTTCAGAATAGGAGTGTCCAGAATCACCCCGAATAAAATTTTATCATTCAAAAAATATTTTGAGTCCGAGTCTTCGCTGATGAGTTCCACTAAGGTTAGTCCAAACAAATTTCAGATCCAGTAAAATATCCACTTCTGAAATTCTCTTTATGCTTCAAAATATATTCATCCTTCTTAACTTTGATTTTAGTGGTTTTCTTAGAAAATACATATATTTTCATGTAAAGTCCTTTTGTGGATTTTCATTTTCCAAGGCCTCACGCACAATCCAAAGTAATGTTTATCATTGACGGATCTCAAAAATTTATGAGGGTCATACATAATATTTTGTAACGGCGATCAATCGGTTTACGTTAATTCTTTGAATTGGTTATGTTATAATCAACTATAAAAACATTTTTTTTATATTAACTTTTTTCAATTTTTTAACTTGAATTAATCCATTTTTCATATTTCGATCCATTTTTTAACTTGACTGAGTTTATCTTTTTTGAATATCTGAATCTTTCACTAATAAACAAGTAATGTACACCTTAATTAGGAATGTTCAATACCAAATGACAACACATAGTACAAATATTTAATATTCAGACTATGTAATTCCTTACCGTATCATAACATTTTTTTACCGGTGCACGACACTTTTTTACTGTTCACAACATTATCTACAATACTAGTAGTTTTATGATTTTTTTTTCTCAAATCTAATACTATACTTTACTCAGAAAACTATTGTAACACTAGTTATCATATACTATTCTTTCAGCGCAACAATAGTTATTTTGACCCTAATTATGTTTTTGTCTCTACTTGTATATCTTTGTCAATAGTTAAAATTTTATTATGGTAAAAATGAGTATATATAAATTAGGAATAAAATTTAAAAGGAGTCAGCCCTATCAGGATTCGTCTATACTATCTTTACACCGGGAGAATAGAGCGTAAAACGACTATTTGTAATGAAATAGCAGAATTCTTGACTATTAACTGTTTTCGTAACAACACGAAAAGTTGGTCTATACTAAGATAGGGCCATCTTACAAAGTTAACAACATTTTCCTCTAAAAATCGGATCTGCCTTCCTTACCAAAAGCCCATTCTGAGCACAATTCCAAAATCGTCTTCTCATCATGCACCTCCAGATGTTTATCCATGATTAAGGCGTAGAAAGTGACTTAACTAAATGCAAGTAATTTTAACTTTACACCATACCATTACTATTTCCCTGAAACACTATTTTGTATTAGTAGTTTTGAACAAATCAATCAGTGACTCATTTTCTTTTAATTTAGACTTAATTTGCAAACTTTTCATCCGATGTTGCATATAAAGAGTAAATGAGGAAAGTATAATATAAAAAATCTTTTTTTAACTAGCTTACATATGAATAAGTGTTTATTAAATATTAAATTAAAAAATAGCATTATGTTTAACAATTTATTGGATTCTTAACGGTAATCAATTTACTCGTATTTTTGAACAACTTATTTTTGTTACATTACTGATAATATTTTCTTAAAGATTGAGTAAAATAGAATTAAAAATGGATTATCAATTTTAAAAATTATGTCTTGACTACAAATTTATGAATAAGCCTTGGGCGTGGAGGGAGGGCGGTAGTGGACGAAGCGAAAGTTACTTAATTTAGTAAAAAATAATACTCCCTCCGTTTCAAATTACATGTCCACTTTAAAAAAATCACACAGTTTAAGAAAAGTGGATTGTGAGAAAAAAGAGGTGTATTAAGTCATTAATTGAACATAATATGTGGTGTATGATTGATCTTGGAAATATAAATTAGTAATATGTGAAGGAGGGTTCATTTTGGGAATATAAATTTACATTGAAAGTTGAGGTGGACAAGTTTTTTTAAAAAAATATTTTTTTTAAAGTGGACATGTATTTTAAAACGGAAGAATTATCTATTTCCATGTTATAACTTATAAGCATATAGACATAGCGTTGATTATGATTATTGTAGTGGAGAGATTCTACGTAAGGAAAATGTATAAGATGATAGCATAATTTTGCAACACACTTGAATCGATTTAGAGATTCGATGCAGTCTTTTCAGAATCCCTGACAGGCTGACAATATGTCCTCTGATAAAAAACAACTGCCATTATTTTTTTCTGTTTCTTGTCAATAGCGGCCATTGTTATTTTTTGTACTCCCTCCGTTTCTTTTTTCTTTTCCTGTTTGTAATGTCGGTACTGTTCATAACATGAAACAAATTACTAATTTGCATCTAATCTATAAAACTAAATATAGTCATGAGTCATCTTGTTAGATTCGTATTCACGAGTACTTTAATACGGTGAAGTTTTTATATTTAATGCTACTACGAAATGAAAGAAATTAACGATCAAAAGTGTGTGTTGGCAAACGTGAAAAGTACAAACAGGAAAAGTATTTAGAGACGGAGGGAGTATTAAATTTGGTTTAGAATTACTTCCTCTGTCTCTCTCATTTCTTTACCGTTACTATTTTGGGATATCCCTCTCATTTCTTTACGTTACTATAAATAGTTACTATAAATAGTAAGTTTTTCTCATCATTACACCCACTATCTACCCCCACTATCTCATATTTAATAATAAAAACTACTATTACACCCACTACTTTCCTCCACACTCCACTATCTCAAATTTATTATTAAATATTGATAGGTCCCACCACTTTACCCATTTTTCATCTATCTTTACTTATTTATCATACATTGTCTTGGTCTCCGTATCCCCCTCAAATGTAAACAATTGAGGGGGACGGAGGGAGTAATAATCAGGGGCTCGGGGTCAATAATACTAGTTTACACACCTTCCGTCCCGGCCAATAATATAGACATAGGGACGAGTAGATTTTAATATTTCAATAAAATATATATAGTTTTACAATTTAAGATTTTTATGATAAATACTAATTCGAATATAGAAAACCCTGAAGTACTTATCGTCTTTGAAGTACTAATTATAATTTATTAATAATTATAATATTATAATTCTATTTTATCAAATAAAATATTCATAATAATTTTGAAAAAGGAGGTGTTTTAGTTGATAAATATAGAAAACGTGTTTTAGTTTAAAAAATAATTTATTAATTATTAGTAAAGAAATCGTTTTAGTTTGAAAAATACAATTAATAATGTGTTTTAATTAAAAAAGATAAATGTATACATCGGAGGCTTTTCGTTGAATAATAGAAAAATGACTTGTTTTAGTTAAAAAACGTGATTAATTAATTATTAGTAATATTATTTTTATTATAAATTTTTAAAAGAGAATAACACCAAAATAAGGGGAAACCCGTTAACACTTATATCAACAAAATCGGACTTTTCCACCGAGAAAAGGCAGCAGAATGCAAGTCCCTTTTCGCTAAATGTAAAACAGAAAAGCCCTTTAATCATTAGTGGGCCCAGTCCATTTATACATTTCTGGAGAAAGAAGATTTGAAATGATTGAGAAAGCGGGTCAGGCCATAAAATCATTGCCGGCCGTCTAATTATATTATTTTCCTCGACTAAAGTGGTAAATGGGCCTTTTCAATCCGGCTCATTAGGTTCTCGGTGATCTGGATCTGGAGAAGCAGCAAAGAAAAGTAGAAAACAATATATATGCTGAAAACCCCATAATAATTGAAATTACATCTGCAGAAAATTCTTCTTTTTCAAAAAAAGTTGTCTTCTACTTTTGTTATCCTGTATGTATAAAAAATAAAATTCTTCCCAAACGCTTTGCTTTAATTAGTTATAAATCTTGACTTTTTACTTCACTATTTTATTTTAATAAATAAACATTTATTTTAATCTCACCCAAACAGTTATTCGGGAACAATTTTTTTTTTCTTTTTTTTCTGTTCTAAGTTGAAGCAAGAGCTCTTTCTACTCCTTCCAATTGACAATACATTTTGCATCGAGTAATCAAGTCGTTCATCGGTTCATAATTAACCGTCTACAAAGAATTATTTTTTTCTTAAAATACAATAGTCTTGAACAGTGACGGAATCAGAATTTCCTTTCGACATGGAACAATTATGAGCACTTGTATCTGTCCGTGATAAACAACAACCACCCCTGACAAGCAATTCATGATAAGCATTTCAGCACTGCACGAGATTTAATAAAATTTCAGAATTTGATCTGCATGTCATTTTAAATATTCTGGCTTTCTTTATCTTTGCTACTGGTTAGATTTTAGAAGAGATAATTCATCAAGCTCCTCAGAGATGGTCCCCTCCATTAATCGATAATCGCAGTTAAAACATTCCTTAAATATGTTTGATACATTGTCCAACGTGAAATCTTCAAGATAATTTGCTTTTAAGGTTGTTTCCAAGGTTTTGTAGTCAAATAGTTGAGCAGAAAGGTTATCTGATTCAGGATTTTATGCAACCTTCCCCCGTCAAAAGCAGCACCACCTAGTGGCCAACAGGTGGCACCATCATCCTTTTGTTTTTGCCCCCGTTCAAAATTGGGTATCGGTTTTCAGAAATTCTCAAGATGAGCCATAGTCGAACCGATGCGACATAAGATAAATTTTTAATCACTTGGACTATTGAATATCTTTTCTTAAAAATACTAATACTAAGCAAGTTCATAACGTTTTCGTGTATTTTCGTGTCAATGTCACCGTGGTCTCGAGTCATTTTGTGTTCTTTTTATTTTGTAAACAATGAAGGGGGGCATGTTGATGCATGATGGCCTCTGGGAGTAAAAGCATGAATGAAACCATCATTGAGGACACCAAACAAAATAAATGCACAAGATTATAATCAAGACTTTATCAGAATTTCACTTCACTACCCTTTTGAGTAGTAGGTAGTGCTGCAATCCTAGTATTTATATGAACCTGTAATCATGCATGCATATATTTGATTTGATAGTACATCATTACATGAATAAAATGTATAGGATTTTCATAGTGTCCCAGTGAAATAAAAGCCCTGACATTAGCAGATAAAATAGTGACTCTGATTACAAACTTCTGCTCCCATGATTTTAATATCTTGTCTGCAATTTTGACCAAAGAACCATGATCAGTTGCAGTCTTCTAAATCTTGAGTCTTGATCAAAAGTTTTGACAGAAAAAGTGAGAGATAAAGAAAAAAAATTGCTTCTTTCTGGTGGTTTTGAGTTATTGTGACTCTGTGACAGAGATGGTCAATGCAAAAACTTGGCTTTACAAAAAAAGTCAAAATTTGAACCTCAACAGACCATGTAGATAGTTTTACATATCTTTAATGGAGCTTTTCAGGTATGAATGTGATAAATTGTTTTCTTGGAATTGCAGACAGAAAAATGCAGGAGTGTGCAGATTTGATTAATATAGTGTCAATAGTACTGGCTAGCTTGTATTTTCTATTGTTTGGAATTGTGTATGTAAATTGGAGGGAAAGTGCCATGTGTTGAGCTCAGAGATCTGCACATGGCTTCACCAGTTTCCATGTTTTGACCCTGTAAACTTGTACAGGGCAAACCAGTGAGTTTTTGGAGTTTTTAAGAGAATCAGTTGCAGGGCAAAACAACCTGATTGGTTCTTCAATTTTCTGGCCCCTTTTTTTAGGATTAAGGTGGTTTGGGAACTGTGTTGAGTCTCTGTAGAAATTAAAAAAAATCACTGCATCTTCAACAAACAAACAAACCCCATCTACTCTCTTGAGTCTTAGCCCTTCTCCATTGCTAGCCTCCTCTCTTTAGCCCAGATTCCATCTGGGCCTTCCTTTATTTTTACTACATCTGGCTATTAATTACCTTGTTCATTGTAATCTCAGTTTGAGTTGTGTTCTTGTTTACAGTACTGAACAAGAAAAACAGCAGTGGTTAAAATGTCTGATTCCAGTAATTAACTTATTTAACGCTTGTTTAAGTCAGTTAGCATAATATACCATATATAAAACGACAAAACATACAAAACACAAACCACAGTTGATGAAGTTCCAACAATAATATTGATACAGGAGCAAAGTGATCGAGATTAAGACAAGCCACATATCAATCAAACAAAACATGTTTCTATTTCGCCCCAAAAAGTACTGATGGTAAAATGTTTAGTGCACCGGAATTTGGCATTGAAGTATCTGAACACACCGCCATCTTCTGCCTGAAAGATATCATCAAAGTCGTTTGCGTGGAGAGGTCTATCTTCTGAAGTATAAAAATCACCTGTGATGTCAAAAAAGCTCAATGCGACATGGTTAATTGTGTAGTCCAAGTCAAGTGAACTGTGGCCATAGGTTACAATACACAGCACTTGTGTACCGTCACAGTCCTGCAACCCAATCATATACTCACTGCAAGAATTTTCACTCATATAAGTAAACCGAGAAGAACTCAACTCTTCCAAGAAAGCTTCGTCAGGAGCTAATAACAATTCTTCACCTTGGCAGTAGGTCTTACATGCACAAATATAATTGGGATTATAAACATCAACATCGAAATAACGAAAAGCCAGTCCCCGGATAATTGGCACACAAATGCTAGCGTCGTGACACGTCCACTTCCACCCTGGACCGAATGGTTCTACAGGGGTGTTACTATGGATGGTCCACCATTTATGTGTTTCTAAATTGAAGGACACAAGGTCAGTAGCGGTGGAAAAATAAACCATCTGCTCTTGCTCCACAACAACAAAATAGATATCCTCTGACATAAAATAACAATTCGGAGAAGGCAACACTTGCCAACTCTTGTGCACGGGACAAAACACTTCAAACATATTTTCCCCAGAGAAACGAGACAGAACATACAGTTTGCCATTGGCGACGAAAAGAATGGGCTTATACTTGTCGCCACGCATGGGTTCCATTGTTTTAGTGAATATATGTTTAAACTTGGTAATGGTATTGTCAAAACTAGGTTTTATATCCAAAAGATCCCATTCATCAATTGTATAAATACTCCGTTCCGGATTATGCTCTGGATGCCAATACTCTGGGAGCCCGAATATATAAATCTTTGATCCTAGTTTAATGAGACTGAGTTGATGGTTTGTTGATGATCTAGGGAAAACGAGAAGGGGAAGCAAGTGTTGAGGATCATGTAGTGGATCAAATCTATACAAGGCACAAACATGAATAGGATGTCTTACGAGCATATAAAGACAGTGTTGACGATGATTATTATAGTGGAGAGCTTTTACGTAAGGAGAGTGGATAAGATGATACCATGATTTTGCAACACACTTGAATCGATTCAGAGATTCGATGGGCAGTCTTTTGAAAATCTCTGGCAATATGTCCTCGGATAAATAACCAGCCGCCGCCATTGTTTTCTTCTGTTTCTCGCTAACACCGGCCATGGTTGTTTTGTGTATGGAATTCGGTTTAGACTAATAATCAGGTTTTTATAATGCTACCTACCTTGAACTCTTGAAGTAGGGATTGTTTTTAAATTATTTTATTTTTTTATATATTTTTAAAATATCTGTAATAATTTTGAAAAAGGAGGTTTTTTAGCTGGTAAATATAGAATATGTATTTTTGTTTAAAAGAATAATTGATTAGTATTAGTAAAGGAAGTGTTTTAGTTTAAAAAACTAAAAAAGATAACATGCTTTGGTTGAAAAAAATAAGTGTCTTGAATAAAGTCCTTTAGTTGGAAAATAAAAAAAAACATATTTTAGTTAAAAATGGTAATTAACGTTATCAGTAAATATTTTTTTAATTTTAATTTTTGAAAGAGGACAACCAAACAGACTAAAATAAGATTTGAAATAAATGAGAAAGCCGGATCAGGACTCAGGCCCATATATAAATAATTGCCAGCCCTCTAATTATATAATTTCCTCGCCTGAAGTGGTCAATGGGCCTTTTCAATCCGGCCCATCAGTTGATCAGGTTCTCGCTTGATCTGGATAATAATTGAAATTGAAATTAGAATTTGAGTTTTATTTGAAATTTTGAATTTGATCAGATGACGTATTTTGAAGAATAAGAATTAGATTTGAATTTTAATTAAAATTCATAACATTCAAATATCAACATAAAATTTAAAATTTAAAATGACAGCTCAAATCATATTTTTCAAAATCCAGAATTTAGAAATCGGAATGAATTAGATATTGACAAACGCAATGTTACATTGAGGGAATAACTTTTTTTCCTGCCAATAGAAGACATATTGAGGCTGTTTGCCTGGGCTTTAAGCTCAGGCTTTAAGTCATCTCTGACTTTAATCTGAAAAATATAGTTGTTTGTGTAATAAGTCAAAAGTCAGCTTAAAATCAGAAATAAGTCAGAAACTGACTTAAAGTAAGAAGTTGCTTTGTGGTACTTTTTTCAGTGATTAAATTTTTTAATAACTCATAAGTCATTAATAAGTCAAAATTACCCAAACAGACATTTTAGATAAGTAACGTTAAGTTATAAGTAACGTTAAGTCATAAGTCATAAACTCAGCCAAAGAGTCATTGTACATTGAATAATCAATTCTTTCATCAATACAGAATTAATCATTTAGGGAGCACAATAGTTTGGAGGAGTGACAAATCAGGATTTTAGAACAATCGAATATAATAAAATGTTAAATTGTTAAGTTTCAATTTTATTTTTATTTTTTTTGTCAGGATTGTTAAGTTTCAATTGGCATGCACTTTACGGTGTCATTTTCTTTCGACGTGCAACAATCATGAGTACTTGTATATGTCTGTGATAAGCGACAACCACCCCTGACAAGCAATTCATGATAAGCATTTCAGCACTGCACCAGATTTAATAAATTTTCAGAATTTGATCTGCATGTCATTTTAAATCTTCTGGCTTTCTTTATCTTTGCTACTGGTTAGATTTTGGAAGAGATAATTCATCAAGCTCCTCAGAGATGGTCCCCTCTATTAATCGATAATCGCAGTTAAAACATTCCTTAAATATGTTTGATACATTGTCCAACGTGAAATCTTCAAGATAATTTGCTTTTAAGGTTGTTTCCAAGGTTTTGTAGTCAAATAGTTGAGCAGAAAGGTTATCTGATTCAGGATTTTATGCAACCTTCCCCCGTCAAAAGCAGCACCACCTAGTGGCCAACAGGTGGCACCATCATCCTTTTATTTTTGCCCACGTTCAAAATTGAGTATCTGTTTCGAGAAATTCTCGAGATTAGCCAAGTCGAACCCCGGATAATATAGGATAAACCCTTAATCACTTAATCACTTGAACAATTGAATATCTCTTCGTAAAAAACTAAAATAAGCAAGTTTATATATCTCGTTTTCGTGTACTTTCATGTTAATGTCATCGTGGTCTCGAATTATCGCGGTTTTCGTGTTCATTTTATTTTGCAAACAATGAAGGGAGGCATGTTGATGCATGATGGCCTCCGGGAGTAAAAGCATGCATGAAACCATCATTGAGGAGACCAAACAAAAATAAATGCACAAGATTATAATCAAGACTTCATTAGACTTTCACTACCCTTTTGAGTAGTAGGTAGTGCTGCAATCCTAGTATTTATATGAACCTGTAATCATGCATGCATATATTTGATACATCATTACATGAATAAAATGTATACTCTAGTATTTTTATAGTGTCCCAGTGAAATAAAAGCCCTGACATTAGTAGATAAAATAGTGACTCTGATTACAAACTTCTGCTCCCATGGTTTTAATATCTTGTCTGCAATTTTGACCAAAGAACCATGATCAGTTGCAGTCTTCTAAATCTTGAGTCTTGATCAAAAGTTTTGGCAGAAAAAGTGAGAGATAAAGGAAAAAAATTGCTTCTTTCTGGTGGTTTTGAGTTATTGTGAGTCTGTGACAGAGATGGTCAATGCAAAAACTTGGCTTTACAAAAAGAGTCAAGATTTGAACCTCAACAGACCATGTAGATAGTTTTACATATCTTTAATGGAGCTTTTCAGGTATGAATGTGATAAATTGTTTTCTTGGAATTGCAGACAGAAAAATGCAGGAGTGTGCAGATTTGATTAATATAGTGTCAATAGTACTAGCTAGCTTGTATTTTCTATTGTTTGGAATTGTGTATGTAAATTGGAGGGAAAGTGCCATGTGTTGAGCTCAGAGATCTGCACATGGCTTCACCAGTTTCCATGTTTTGACCCTGTAAACTTGTACAGGGCAAACCAGTGAGTTTTTGGAGTTTTTAAGAGAATCAGTTGCAGGGTGAAACAACCTGATTGGTTCTTCAATTTTCTGGCCCTTTTTTTTAGGATTAAGGTGGTTTGGGAACTGTGTTGAGTCCCTGTAGAAATTAAAAAATTGCATCTTCAACAAACAAACAAACCCTATCTACTCTCTTGAGTCTTGACCCTTCTCCATTGCTAGCTTCCTCTCTTCAGCCCAGATTCCATCTGGGCCTTTCTTGATTTTTACTTCATCTGCTATTAAATTACCTTGTTCATTGTAACCTCAGTTTAACTTATGTGTTCTTGTTTACAGTCCTGAACAAGAAAAACAGCAGTGGTTAAAATGTCTGATTCCAGTACTTAAAACCTATTTAACACTTGTTTCAAGTCAGTTAGCATCTTCTTTTTTGTACCCAGATGATGACTTCTCAGTTGTGTTCTGTTGCACAACATTCAGCTCCTTGGATTGGTGCTGTTGCTGTTCTTGTAACTTTTGCAAGCCTTTTCTTTTACATTCTGTTGTTTCTGTTTTTCATATGTCTGCTCCTCATCTTGTCTGCTAGTACTATCTTTACTTTATCCAAGAAAAGTAGAATTGTTGGTTCTGATCAAGAAGACAGTCAATCTGAGGAAGTTGAAGCTGAAGATGTGGTAAAAATTGCATCTGCAATGTGTAATGAGTCAGTGCAAGAAGAGCAAGAATGTCAAGAAGAAGAAATTGAAGTGCATGAGATCTTTAGCTCATCTGATAATGTTGATGATCAGTTCTCCACAAGTGCTGAGGACTCTGATCTCGATCTCGATTCGCCTTATGACTACTCCAGGAGCCAGGAATTAACCGATGGTTCGATATCGGATGAGGAGAGTTTGATTGAAATAGCTCTTCCAAGTGGTCAGTATGTTAGTAGTCCTGAATTCAAGTTACCACCTTTGTCAGCAGAAGCAATGTTCAAGCAGCATGGCCTAATGGAGCTCTTGGCAGAATTCAATGAAGAGAATTTGATCGAAATCGATATTTCCATGGGATCCATCATGTGTCCGAGGTTCGAAATCAAAGCATAATTCGGTAATAGTACCATCTACATTCTCGTTCCATATCCCCGTCATATGGAAATCACTCTTCTCCCGGTAACAAGAGGTCGAGAAATCGAAAGTGCACGGTTTTGGACTTTTGGTTGAATGTGTTCTCTTGTTTCAAGTTTTTGTGTTCGACTAGCCAAATGAAAGTTTAAATTATTGTTGTTAATACATAACTTTCAGTGCTAAAGTAAATTGGCATCATATTTTCCCGAATACATCAGTCATGCTTGATTACTTGGTCTTGGTAACAATACGATCATGTCATGGCTAGTGCTTTAAGCTGTTCACTTTTACACATTGGATGCCATTCATAGCAGAATTGCTTTGGTCATTTTCATTTGTTGATGCACTAGGAGGCCTATGTATTAAAATGGTCATTCAAACAGCACTAATGTAATGTGATTACTAGGTTTTTAAAGGCTATTCTCATTTACTAATAAAGTCCCCACTTAAATTATTACTCATTTATTTTATTTTAATATTAAATTTAAAATTATATGATTTGATTTACCATTTCAAAATATCTATTTTGTATTAATATTTGAATATCGAGAATTTAAATTCCATTTAAATCAATCATTTTTTATATATCAAAATATGTCATTCGACCAACTTCAGTATTTCAAATGTTTATTCATAGTCATAAGCAAAATTGATTTCGATATTTTCAATCAAATAATGAACAAAGAGACAATTAAAAACTTTAATTCGAGTAAAATAACACTCGACTCGATTTATATTTCGGGATACCAAATCGGTCCACATCAATACAACGTTGTGAGTTGTGACAGAAGAACCGCCCCATTGAAAGCCGCCTAGCCGGTAAGCATCACAGAGAGTGCGTTACTAACAGTGAATCTAGAAAGTAAATTAGAAAAATCAGATTCGACTTGCAGTAACACCCACATTGACTTTGGACTGACCCAGGGCCTCCCCCTCCACTCAATCAAGTGAGCTGGCCGAGTTTGAACCAAATCTAATTTAAGCGAAGTTTAAACGAGTTGAGTCGGTTTGTTTAACTAATCGAACTTAAATATTTGTCCGAACTCGACTCGTTTAATTTCACGAGTCGAGTCGAGCCGGTTTTAACGAGTAGAGCGAGCCAACTCGTATGATTTTATACTTAATCGAGTCTAAACCTTTACCCGAACTCGTCCCGTTTCTTTCACGAGTAAAGTCGAGCCGGCTCACTTAATTAAACGAGTCGGAACCTTTGCCTGAATTCAGCTCGTTTAACAAGTCAAGACAAACCGAGCCCAGTTAAACGAGTTCGAGTCGGACAAGCTCGTGAGCAGACTCGAGTTACAGCTCTACACTGAATCCAACCATTCATCCTACTCACAAACCCAACCGCCACGATATCTCCAGGTCATCATTATCTACTGACAAATAAACGGCCATTAACCATTCCACGTGTCAGGACACAGGATAACATTACCCATCAATGACACATAAAATCACCACTCCCGAGGCCCAAAAAAACACACACTCACAAATCTTCTCTCAGATAAAACCCCCAAATCGAAACCCTAATTTCGATATTTTCCCGCCAAATCCGCGCGAGAAATTCGGGCCGGACATGGCGGATTCCGATAACGAGTCCGGCGGACACAACGGCGGCGAGATGATGTCGGCGCGGGAGCAAGACCGGTTCTTGCCGATCGCTAACGTGAGCCGGATTATGAAGAAGGCGCTGCCGGCGAACGCGAAAATCTCGAAGGACGCGAAGGAGACGGTGCAGGAATGCGTCTCGGAGTTCATCAGCTTCGTCACCGGCGAGGCCTCCGACAAGTGCCAGCGAGAAAAGCGGAAGACGATCAACGGCGACGATTTGCTCTGGGCGATGACGACGCTAGGCTTCGAAGAGTACGTGGAGCCGCTCAAAGTGTACCTCGCCAAGTACAGAGAGATGGAGGGCGAGAAAACGAACATCGCCGGCGGAGATTCCGGCTCCGGCGGTTTGCAGAGTCCGGCGAGTGTTGGGGCCCACACGAGCGGCTTTCAGTATCAGAGTCATTATAATAATAATATTGGCGGTGGGAATATTAATATTAACATGAATAACAGTGGTAATAATAATAATCATAATAATAATCAGGGACACGTGTACGGTGGAGGTGGGTTTCATCAAATGGGGAGTGGAGCTGGTGGGAGGCAAAGGTAGCGGGGCCACTTTTTTAAATAGCTTAAAAGTTGGTGGTACTGCTAAAGTCAGTGAATAGGTCTTTTCTTTATTTATTTTTCTCAGATTTTTGTTGTATTTATATATTTTGTTTATTCAAATTGTTGTTAAATATTATTTACCTGTAGAAGAATAATGTAACAACTATTATTAAGTTGGCTCTTAAAATATGGTTGATAGAGAAGATTCGGATTTCTAAATCATATTATAAAAATTTAGAAATGCAACTTAATTTGTTTTATAATTCACGATGCTGGACAATTGTTGGAGTTTAATGAGATTGACGATAGTATTATAATTACTGAAGAAAGTATATTGTAAAAAAATTAAACTGGACAACCTTGTTAAAAATATTATTTATGGCTGACTTCGACATATATTTGTTTAGATTTAGAAATTTTTATAAAATATATCGTTTTGTTTCTTGACAGACAGATTTTTTCTATTTATGTCGGTGTCCGGTCACATTCGTTATCAGCAAAACATCCTGCCGTAACGACTTACACGGAATTGGTAGCTATACGTGATCTTAGCACTTTCTAAATCGGAAGCAACAACAGTATGAAAGTTTCCCCAAAAGAAGGGCAAGTGTAAGTGTGTAACATGTGTGAAGGAGACGGTGATTGCATGCAGGCTCAAAGTAAACTTATCCACAAAACTCATCTCACCCTACCGTTGCTTTTCGGGAAAAAAATTGAAGTAAAAATTCATGTTCTTTAGGAAAAAGAATGTTGCAGGAAAAATTTGATGTCTCTCGTGAAAAATTGTCGTCAAATAATTATATTCATTTAGTCACACGCATTTTGATGTAAGTTTTTTCACTACTCGAAATGCATTAATGTTCTTATAAAATGTTGATTTATAATATATGTTCTTCTTATGGTTTTAAATTACTCAAATTCGTCGTGTAACATATTTGAATCAGGATGTGCAGCTGAGCCAAGTTCATCCGAATTATTCAAGTATTTGACTCTAATTGATTTTGAATTTATCAAACTTTCTAGTCAAAACTTGAGCTTCCGAAATTCGGTCGACTTCGAGATCGAATTATTTAATTAAATTCACACCTGTGTCTAATAAAATTCGACCCGGCTTTTGTCACGAATCATGCCGGCCTTTCTATGAGTAGCTTGTGCTTGTACAAATGACTAAATGAGTATTGCGTCAACTGTGGGCCGGAAGTACTTCTTAAACGGGCCTTCTTTAGTTAAGTTCTTCTGGTTCTGTCTCATGCAAGACCGCTGGGATCATAAATAAGATATCTAGCTAGCGAGTGCGAGACCCAACTCCGGACATGGTGGCCTCTATTGCCGTTTGCCGTGAGTTTGTTTCTATTCAATCCAATTCATCATCTCTAATATCAGTAATATGCAAATAGACTTGAGTTTACATTTGTTTCCTTTTCGTGCAATATCATGTTGATTCCGAGAAATTCCTTCGATAAACTTCTAAACTGAAATATAAGGAATATTTTAAATAATATAAATTATTATTTTAAATTTAACGAAACAACCTCAATATTCTGTCGGGGGATTGCAAATGAAGTAGAGAAAGAACATAAATGTAATCAGGTGGTTGAAAATTGGAAGTGTGCGGAGATTATATTTTAGTGATGCTGACGTGGACGGTGGTGGGGTCGATTACAACGGCACAAAAGGGTCTCGCCAGGCTGTCCAAGTGCGAGAAATTTGCAACCGACACTTACCTAGGGTCCCACTTTGTCATCTATCCACGTGATATTACTCTAAGTAAAGCACACACCGACACTCTGTAAATATATTTTTTCTATTTTTTAATTAATATGAAAGTCGGAGCCGAACAAAACCCTAATTTTCTTTTTCTCTCTTTTCTCTAGCCGCCTCCCTCTTTTCATTCTCGACGGGGCTTCCATCGGTTTTCCGGTGGAAAGCCCCAAATCTTTCCGTTTGATTGCTAGTTTTTATTGTTCTTGCTTCTTCCATTGATTTTCCTAATAAATCTCCTTCTTCAAGAGGGAAAGTTTCTTAGATCTATATCACCGGAACTTTTGATTTTCGTTCTTATTCGCTTCCAGAGGGCTTTTCGGATTTGTGGGTGGATCGATTATCTCTTACGTGTCGTGGTGCAGATCTAATTGCTTTAGTTTTTAGTTGGATTTTCTCTAGTTTATTTTGATTATAGTTTGATTTCTCTCCCTGGTGAGAGTGTGTGATTTTCTCTCCTCTTTTGTGAGAGTTGGTTTGGATTCATCGATAAAAGCTTTCGGAAATTGCATTTGTGGTTGATAGCTCAAACGGAGTTTTTGAAAAAGATGGTGAACACATAGCAAGGATCTATACATGTACCATCGTCAATTTCAACATCGCTTATTTGTCTCATCTTGGCTATGAAGACAGGCATGTTAATTTTTTCTATGTTTGTTCGATTCGATCATTCTTGTAGATGCCGTATGGCTATTATTTAATGAATTATTTTCTTTTCTTCAAAAAAAAATTAATATAAATATAATTGTGACGAGAGGTGAATATATTCTATTTATGATCGTTTTTTAAATTTAGACTCCGTTCCGACATAATTGTTCTACACCAAGGTTTCATGTCTTTCTTGATTTCAAATAATGTCATTAAATATTTAAATTCCTTGTCAAATACTTATGAGAATTTGTTTGATAATATCAAAAGTTTTTCTGAATAATGGGATAGTTTGACTTAATTAAGAAAAAAAAATTTACTTATAAAAGAGAAGTTAGTTACAATTGAAATTAAGTTTAATTTTTGTGTTTGAATAAAAAGTTGTATTTTTCTCCTCATAATTAAATATAAATACATATCGTAGTGTATTTGACAAGATTCGATGCTCAATATCTTCCAAGGAAATGAAAAAAAATCATTAAATCAGGATTTTGTTGGTCATTAGTTTTGTGTACATATCCGATGTAATTCAATAAATATTAAACACAACACATGATCTTATACTCCCTCCTTCTCATTTTAATAATTTATTTTGTAAAAATCACATATATTAAAAATATTAAATATGATATGTCGTTATCATATCATGTATTGATTATATAATAATATTACTGAGTTTTTGTTCATTTTATTGAAAGTCTAACATATTTATATTATAAATCATGAAAATCGTTTGGCCAATAAACGTTAATATTAAAACATGTAACAAAATTATTGGAATGAGAAGGAGTGAGTAATATGTACATGTATCACCATGAATACAAAGTCGGTTGACGAATATTAAACCTAAACAATGCACGGATATTAGTTGTCATGCAACATAATCCAAGAAAGAGGACTAATCTACGACTTCAGCCTTAATTATTCCCTAATAATATTAGCTGGTGGTTTGAAAATGTTTTTCTTTAACAATATTATACTCCTATTCCATCTTTTATTAGTGGTAGGGCATTAAGTCGGTAAACCCACAACGTACAGATTGTGTACAACATCTTTTTGTAATTAAGGGAAGATTAAAGTAAGCAACTTGCCAAGATGCAACCATATGAATACAGTATGTTGCGCACTTTACGGAAAGATACGAGAACTGAGAAGTATCAGCATAAGAAATTCAAGAGAAGTATTAAGAATGATTTGTTTGAATAAAATTAAACGAGATTTCATAAAAATTAATAAGAGATTTCATTTTATGCAAATAAATTGCTAATGCAAATTGCAATTATAATAAAATTAATATAAAAATTGATTCCGATTGATCGAGTTCATTAGCAATGAATCGAATAACTGGTGCCAGTTTGTGTCTGTCACCGGCAAACCCTGTATCATTCAAAATATCTGGCATTAAGAGATTTCAATGGCATATAGTGAAGCAAATATCATTAATCCAAATAATTAACTAAAAAATTACTCCTAATTGTTCACATTATTACGATGCTACGGTCTAGATGTTGTGCATAGACAACCTTTGAACCTTTGATGTGTATGCATAATTGCATGTATTCCTGTTAATGATTAACATGGTGGAGCCAGCTTCAAGACAAGAGTAGGGTTAAAAATGGGGTGGGGAAAATGGGGAACCCGCCCCGAATGGGACAGATCCGTCCCGCTAATATGGGGAATCGGGTAGTGACGGGGAATGATTTTCTACCCCGTCAAAATATGGGGCAAGTATGGTATTTGTTAAATCCCCGCGGGGATTCCCCGCCCCGCCCCGCCCCACATATATTTAATATAAATATATTTAATATAATATATTTATTATATTTAATATTACTATTTTATAATACACAAAACTATAATTTTACAATGTATAACATGTCTCTTTGATTTCTATTATATTTAGTTTTTTACTTTTAATATACATGTCTCGTATATTTCTATTAAATTCTGAAGAAAAAATTACCCAATTTTAAAGTAATTATTTAAGTGTAATATTATAGCGGCGGCCGGCGGGATGGGGCGAAATTATATAAAATCCCCGGTCGGGCGGGAATGGGAATTAAAAATAAATTCCCGCGGAGAATGGGGCGGGGACGGGGCTGAGAAATGAAGTCTCCGCCTCGAACCCGCCCCATTTTTAACCCTAAACAAGAGCCCCACTGATAATAACATGCGCTTAAAGCGTAAAAATAAAAACAAATATATAGGTTGTGACTCGGAAGTAAAAAAAAAATTTGTAAATGAATTATTTTTATTTTAAAAATAAAGCTCTGCAATTTTGAACAAATAATTTCAAATTTGACATCTTGAGCCTCATCATCTGATACTTTAATGATAATTTCTTATATATTTTGAAGCAATTCTTATTCATTTCTCAATTTTAATATCAGAGTTCAATTCTTATTTATCATTAAAATATTTTTAATCTATATTTATATAAATTTTAAACTAATATGATGTGTTCGCTATATTTTTCTTCTAAAAATAAATAATTTATATTATATTCCGAAAATACATATCCATTATTAGAAACAAACCAAAACCGTAATCTACCGTCATAATCGAACCTAATAATTCTCGTTAAATTTGCCATAATTATTGATCAAACATTAATAAAAAATCTTTCGTTGTTTCAATTTTCCAACACTTTCTACCCGTTACCAATAACTAGTAATTTTTGCCCGCTACGCATGGGTATTAAAATGAATATTTTGTAGCAGATAGGTTTATACATTGTAAACAAATTGATTATAAATCTAATACAACTGCAATAAATGATTTTATTAGAAAAGATTAATCTATCCTTACTAACTATACATATATTTTTTGAGTATACAAATATATTATGTATAGAAAGGTTATTATTAACTTTTAATAGAAACTTATTTATTAGAAATTAATATTTATTCATTAATGTACATCAATTATTTTATAATTAAATTTCTAATACAAATATGTATATGATATTTATAATTTCGATTTAATAAATAAATATCCACAGTTGTATACCCGTTACGCATTGTTTTTAAATTTTTATAAATATATAAAAACTACTTATGTCAATTAAAATGTTATATATTTTAATCGACAAATTTTGTTTATAATCAGAAAAACAAAATTTCGATAATATCTTGCAAATAATGAAGTTGTAAGTTGAATATAATAATTTATTTGAAACTTATAAAAAATATTATGACAAACAAACTCTTCTCTTTTTATTAGTCCATCATCTGTATAGAGTAGAGTGGTCTCATTTTATTCTTTCTATTAGCTTTCTTGGTGAAAGCTAATCATCTAAGATTTTTAATTTTTTTTTATTTTTAAGTTAATTGTATTAAAATAATAATAAATATTGTATAAAAATGGTTCTTTTTACTATTAAACATATATCTAAGTTATTTTTGATAAATTTTATTTGTATGTTAAATCATTTTTTGATAAACCTTTTTTCGATAAATAGGAAATTTAAATTCTATTATCAATGTTTTACGCTTGTTCTTAGGTTCAATAAAGATTAAAGTTTGTTAAATTTGACAGGGAAAGGTGAACTTGCTGGGGAAGGGACATGAAATATTGAAAATAGTGATGTTGAAAAAGTGTGTCAAATATTAGGTCCACTGATATGGGAGTATTCACACAAATTGATATCATTACTCTCTCTACATTTGAGAACATATTAATTTAAAATTTGAGAATATATCTAAAATAATTTGGAGTTTTATCTTGTATCATTTTAATATTTATATAATATATATATACATATATATAAACAAATCAATTATACTTAAAATAATTTATGTCAATATTATTGTAATTTTATACTTTTTGTTTGTTTTTGATCGTTTTCGAAATGTATATTTGCTTTTTTTTGTTAATATATTCTAATCTCTAAACTATAATTATAATTATATTGAAATTATATTATAAGAACATTAAAGAAAAATTCAAATTTATAATTATTATATGTATAACTAAAATTTACTTTCTTTAACAAAAGAATTTATAGCATCGTATTTTTTCCTCACAATGAATGTCTTAATTTTTAAATGTAGATATGTATCAAATTATGTGTAATTACCTTCATATGTACCCTTTCAATTTTATTTTATTATTAATTGTTAATTTCATTTAATATATTGTAATTGATTAATTTTAAATATATAATTACATTTTTTCATGTGTGACCCATAACAAAATAAATTTATAAAAACATATCACTTGGTAAAAATAAAAAATTAAAGATACGTAAATGGTAAAAAATATATAGATGAACATCATGCATGTAGTAAAAATCTTTCACTTCATTCTTGTTTTAAACGGGAGTGGAATCAGATTTAAGCATCCTATGTTTCCTAATTTTTCCTAAATCCTAATGTAAGTGAAAGCCCAAACTCATCAATACCGCAACTAAGCTGTGAATATTAAAGTTGTCATTGATTCCATCTTCCTTTTATTTTGATATATTGTTAAGAAACTTTGTCAAACTTCAAGTTCTACACTTACTCACCTGACCATCTTCCAAATTTTACTTACCATTGTTATATTCATCTTTGAGGTGCAATTGAAGTATTGAGTACAGTAAAAAATTTAAGTGCAACCATATCAACAATCTGGAGTGACCCAAGAGCTCCTTGATTAGCACCAAATAGTGACTCATAACTGAGTAATAACTGAACATAATGATGTCCAACAGAAGTTTCATATCAATTTTAAACATACCATAATCTATAAAGGTGAATCATAAACTGGATCACAGAAATAAAAGAATCCACCTAACATGGGATTATGAACCAGGAACCAACCCAAATCCACTGTCATATATGACTGGGAGTCACTGTGAGAAGATATAACAACTTATATCAAAATAAAACACTCTGGCATATAATTAGGGAGTATATTGTTACATTGTTTCTGTAGAAAGCCAAAAAAAAAAAGGCAAAGACTATTGATAATTAATTTGATTACCTGACAGCTTATTATGTATTCCTTGGCTTTCTCTCTATCCATACCAGTCCAATCTTCCAGCATGGAATAGGTGGCCGCTGAAAACATTAGGTGCAAAGAGTTTATTTCAAACAATATCAGTAGTCTACATTTGGCAGATTTCAAACAATATCAATAGTCTACATTTGGCAGAATTCTACATCAGCTTTGACAGATTTTTTAAACAAAAAAGGGTTCAAGAGAGAACCAATCAGAGGCCCAAATCTGTATTAAGTCTACGTTTGTCTGGATTGGATGTTTCATTCATTCGGCATGAAATTTGCTCCCAAAGAAATAATTTCACTTTGTAAAGGATTGATTTTTCTCTATCAATAGAAGCGCATATAATAAAGGGTTTACTCATCTGAACATAGCTCGTTAATTGTTTTTCTTTCAAGTTACATGTGATGGAAATTTTCAAAGAGAAAGAGACAGAACTTGATTATAGTGCAACTTTTCCTGTTACAGTAATTAAGAGATGTGCACAATGAATAGTACAAAATTTCGAAAGCCTGGAAAACAAAAACAGAACAGAGACCCTGCAAACATTTGAACAAAAATTAAACATTTGACCTGGAAAAGAATCAGTAAGTTATGCGAACATTTGAAACGGAAGAGGCAAAGAATACATAATATTGAAGCAAAAGATGCAAAGAATCAGTAGATTGTCTATTTAAGTAAATTATAGTATAATATGAAGATGCCAAAATATTGAAGAAAACATTGAACCTCCAGTTCCGTTGCTATCCTGCTTTATTAGAGTGCCTTCGGGTGAAATATTTGACAAACAACTTGATCCAGTGGAGGTAAACTGGGGAGAGTTGTATAACACAGAACCTATCGAGCAAAATAAAAAATAATAGTTAGTCTACAGTAGCTTATAAACTGAGTATATGTCATCAAGAATGTAAAGGATGGAGCTTTATACTGTGATTTGATGAATCAGTGTGAGGAAGATTTGGATTGAGAAAAGATTGGTGATTCCTTTGGACCACCGTATCTAACACCAAACAATCACATATAAGTTTTAAAATAGATACTTATAAACATATTAGAATGGGGACAAATAAAATACTGTTCTGGAACAATTTGATAAGATGTTGACTAACCACCTAATCGACCATCATTAGACTTGGGGAAGATATTGAAAAGAGGGCCTGAAACATAGAAGGGATTGAAATACAATGGTGAATTACAGTAAAACAAAGATGAAATTCCAATATTAATATTAATATTAGCATCTTACTTCGGTTCGATGAAGCCTCTTTCGGGCGTATAGGACTGAGAGAAGATCTGTGCCTTGTTCCAAATAGGCCACCTAACAACAACAAACCATCACAATTTTGCATGAGAATATAGCCTAATTCCACTATCAGAGGTCTGTTTTTTTTGACATAATGACTTTCTACATTTAAATAGTTTTAAATAGACAACCTAATACACCACCATTGTTTGCGTGGAGAAATTTTAGATTGAGCCTGAAATAGAGTTTAAAATTATCCAACACAGAGTATCATTATGGAACAAAGAATAAAGATTATGAGAAGATGAAGGTTAGGTATCTCATACTCCGATTTGTTAAAGAGCTGACATGCGATTTGGTATTCACAGAGGCCTGTTGATTCTGGAAAAACATCGACTCTAAAGAAAACATAGCAGTCTAATTAGTTTATACAACTTTAATTTTGCCACCTTGATCATTCCAAATGCTGATAACTTAATTTAGATAGAAAATTACCATCACCATTCTGCGATAGTTTATTGAGCACAGAGCCTAAGAGTAAAATAGCATCAGATTAAAACCCAATAAAGTATATTTTTATCAAACTTACCTATCTTAAGAGATGAAGTTGTTTTTGTTTTTACTCTGATTTGATAGAGCAGAGAGAGGCCTTGTATGAGTTTGATAAACCTGATTGGTCGTATTCAGCCGACAACCTAACAAAACAATAATACTAAGTTTAAAGGTTGACCTTGAAACATAGAATGTTAGTGAAAACAATTACTAAAAGCTCTGGAGACCACCTAAAAAGCAAAACAATGAACCTAAGTCTCTCATAAAAAATTGAAAATAGTCAGAAGTAGATTGAGATGGATTTAGTCACGAAACATAAAACACAAGCCATGAAATCACCAGAACAATCCCCCTCAACGTAGGGACACCATCCAGATTGAGATGACTGTAAAACCCCTAAAATCCATCCAAGAAACAAATAAACAAAAGAAATATCTCAACCAAAATCACCATTACAAACCGAGTACTAAACAAATATAGAAATAAGAAACATAAAAACAGAGAAACATAGTTTATAAATGTTTGTGCATTCATCTTGATACCTTCACCTAACAACAAAGAAACACAGTTTACATTTAAATTTGGTTATAAATGCAAATGTTGACCGAAATAATGACACATCACTTCAAATCTGGAAGGAATACCAGATGATCTTAAACTGTGATTGGTCAAATTTGACAGTGGAGAGAAAGAATTGGGAGGCAGTTGTGTATTCATGTTGAATACAGAACCTTAAAACCCAAAAAAAAGTATGTCAATGGTCCATTGTGGAAGAACCAATCACATTTTCTATATCTATGTTCAAATTTCTAATTAGACAAAAATAATTACTTTTAAATTCAAATCTGGAAGTCATACCGGAATATCTTAAACGCTGATTGGTGAGAAGCTTGTGTATTCATGCTGGGTACATAACCTTAAAACAATATTTGATAATGTCAATTTCGATTGCAGAAGAAGAGTTCAACAGTTCCTATTGAAAAAAATTCAGAAAGCAATATACCCTTTGAAGGTGTTTTCCAAACCAATGACTCAGAGAGAGGTGATTTCCCATGCCTTCCGTGTAAACCACCAAGATTAGCATTAGTGTGTGGACCTGGAAGAAGTCCAGATTTCACTTTATTAGTTTGGAATTATGCTCAAATTCAGACATTATATCATCATTATAAATGAAATGGATTTTTAAAGTGAGAACATGCAACTTTATGGACCATACTCTGAATTGATGGAAGACACAAAATAAACAAAACTTATAACAAAATAAAAGATTTAAGATGGATACAATGATTGTTTCCCGGGAGTGTTAATCAAATCACCTTTAATAATATGTTTGTGATGTATAAATGGGGAGCTGTAAATAAACTAAAACTTATAAATAGTAGAGAGAAAACACTCACCAGGATTATGATGCTGACCTTCATTTGGTTCAGTATTTTCTGTATTGCTATAAACCATCTGCCTTCTTCTTTTTCATGTGGAACCTTTTTCAGACACATTAGATCAAACACATCATTAGCACTTTAACAAACATAGATTTTTACCTACTTAAATGAGCAGAGGGACGTGAAATCACCAGAACCATCACTGTTTAAGGATGGAAAGTTGTCAAGATTCAGATGATTATAATTAACCTGTAAAATAAAAGATCAACAATGAAATTTACATATCTCGGTCCCTAGAATGGCTGAAACTTGTGCTATGGTGAGGAAAAAATATGGATACCTCTTTCATGGAGAGAGAAGATAGATGAAATGCTCTTCTTCTCCAGTATTAAATTTTAACGCAGTATGTGTTCTGGATTCAAATCCCTAGTCAAACCTAATACCATCTGCAAAGGGCTACAGGAGAGGAAAAGGAATAGACCTCCCTAAATTTTGACAGTGAATGGAAATCTTGTCTGCATGCCAAACAAAACCATAGCAGATCAGTGGTCTATGTTTGAAATTCAAAATCATAGTCAATTTGAATCCCAGTTGCCAAGAAGTACAGAAGAGGAAAGGATGAGAGCTGTAGTCAATTTTTAAGCGAAATTGTTTCTTGTCTGGTTGCCAAAAGAATTCAGGGCAAAGAGGTGGATGTCATGTTCAGTGGGGAAATAGCCAGACAGCAGCACGTGATTAGCATATACATACATTATATATATGTATATGTATATTATGTGAGCAAAGTCTCTTGAAGCCGAGAACAGAAAGTGCACATGGGTTGGAAGTTTCTATAGTCAAAAGTTCAGTCATTTATAGTAATTTGAATGGCATTTTTTGTAAATAAGTATGAAGAATTGGGGCAGAGGGTGTAAAAAGCCATTGAAAATGGATTCAAGATTTATGATTTGGTATTCACAGAGGCCTGTTGATTCTGGAAAAACATCGACTCTAAAGAAAACATAGCAGTCTAATTAGTTTATACAACTTTAATTTTGCCACCTTGATCATTCCAAATGCTGATAACTTAATTTAGATAGAAAATTACCATCACCATTCTGCGATAGTTTATTGAGCACAGAGCCTAAGAGTAAAATAGCATCAGATTAAAACCCAATAAAGTATATTTTTATCAAACTTACCTATCTTAAGAGATGAAGTTGTTTTTGTTTTTACTCTGATTTGATAGAGCAGAGAGAGGCCTTGTAGGAGTTTGATAAACCTGATTGGTCGTATTCAGCCGACAACCTAACAAAACAATAATACTAAGTTTAAAGGTTGACCTTGAAACATAGAATGTTAGTGAAAACAATTACTAAAAGCTCTGGAGACCACCTAAAAAGCAAAACAATGAACCTAAGTCTCTCATAAAAAATTGAAAATAGTCAGAAGTAGATTGAGATGGATTTAGTCACGAAACATAAAACACAAGCCATGAAATCACCAGAACAATCCCCCTCAACGTAGGGACACCATCCAGATTGAGATGACTGTAAAACCCCTAAAATCCATCCAAGAAACAAATAAACAAAAGAAATATCTCAACCAAAATCACCATTACAAACCGAGTACTAAACAAATATAGAAATAAGAAACATAAAAACAGAGAAACATAGTTTATAAATGTTTGTGCATTCATCTTGATACCTTCACCTAACAACAAAGAAACACAGTTTACATTTAAATTTGGTTATAAATGCAAATGTTGACCGAAATAATGACACATCACTTCAAATCTGGAAGGAATACCAGATGATCTTAAACTGTGATTGGTCAAATTTGACAGTGGAGAGAAAGAATTGGGAGGCAGTTGTGTATTCATGTTGAATACAGAACCTTAAAACCCAAAAAAAAGTATGTCAATGGTCCATTGTGGAAGAACCAATCACATTTTCTATATCTATGTTCAAATTTCTAATTAGACAAAAATAATTACTTTTAAATTCAAATCTGGAAGTCATACCGGAATATCTTAAACGCTGATTGGTGAGAAGCTTGTGTATTCATGCTGGGTACATAACCTTGTAAGTCTAAATGTAAAGACAACCCTATCTGTTACATAGGGATGATAACTCAACAATAGAACAGGACAAGTAAATAACACTACGCCTGCACCGGAATCGGAAGATACGAAGACAAAGGTTGAAGAAGCCATCTACAGTCTTGAAGGAATAAGTTCACTGGAAGAAGTTCATTAATATGTTCATGCCTCGGTGAAGAATAAGGATTGAAGTATTCAAGATTGTGGAAGCAATGAAGATGTTGTCCAAGTACTCGAAAGATTTCAGTGCAACCCCTGAAGCAAGATATTTCTATATATCTTGGTTGGTTATTTATAATCAACAAACTGAAGCATAAACTAACCCGGAATGACTGATCAAGTATATTATCAAGCAAAGAATTCAAGGGATTATTTCAGTTCGAGTCGTTCGTGAACCAGACCAGTGCACAGGACGTCAGGACGTACGAAAGTATTCAGTGGATTCGATCAACGGATTAATTGATCAAGTCAATCGAGCTGCTCCAGAATATTGCCAAAGGAACTTATTATTATTATATATATGTATATATATATATATATATTAATTGTGAATTACTTGAACATATATAATTCAAGTAATTATTTAAACACAATTAATTCTATATATATGTATATATATATTTTAATAAGTGATACAAATGGGAAGTCTAAGGCAAAATCTTCAAGGTATACAATCATTGTATACACTGTGAATAAATCAGGCGCCAAGTTTGACCAGAAGTCAAAACTTGCGCTTGGTTTATTCATCAGGATTTTGGCTAAGTGAAGCTATCAGTATACTGAAGGAAGGAGCGCAACATTTGACTAAAGTCAAATGTTGCGCCTCCTGTCATTGCACAAGGCGCAACTCTTCCCTTGGATTAATTCTCTAAGTCCATTCACTTGCTTACAGTGGAACATTGGCGCAAGTTTTGACTCACCTAGTCAACACACATGTACATACACTGAAGCCAAAGGAGTAACACTTGGAGCGCAAACTTTGACTTAGTCAAAGTTCGCGACTCCAAGTACCACCTTGATCTCTGCTTAAATTTTCTAAGTCACAACAGATGTACATACAGCCAACACTTGGAGCGCAACATTTGACCGAGTCAAATGTTGCGACTCCAAGTCATTCTCATCCATGACTTAAAAATTCTAAGTCATCTCAAGTCACAGGGCTACACTGTAAAGCGCAATGTTTGACTAAGAGGGGCGCCAACTTTGACTTTCACTACAGGCGCAACTTTGGTATCCTTGGAGTTAGATTTATTTTCATAAATCGAATCCGTCCAGGACGAACTCAAGTCGTCCAGGACGAACTCGTTAACCATGGTTAGTTATGAAAAGCCTATAAATATGTGACTTGTGTTCTCACAATTCATTGATCATCCTTCGGGATGAAATGGCCAAGTGCTCTGCACGGCTACTCCCACTATATATACACTCTAGTCTAGCTTTGTAATAGAAATATCCGTAGCGGTTAGAGTTTGTAATATTGAGAGTAGTGGTCATTGTAGCCAACCTTCGGGTTTGGATTTGTAGCACCCTTCGAGGTATTTATCAATATACAGATATACCTTGGAAAATATTGTGTGTTGGTTTAATATTTTCATATCCTCAGAAACCGACCCAATAAATATCCGGAACACGAAACCCATTACAGAACTGCAATTTGTTTATCCGCAAGATTCGAAAGAATTTTAAATTGTAGTGAGTATCGTATTCAACCCCCCCTTCTACGATACTTTGGACCTAACAATTGGTATCAGAGCGAGGTTGATTGATATACAAATCAGGATCCTAATCGTACGGAAAATCAAGAACCTAGCTTTTGATATTTGATTAGGGGAAATGTTCTTCCGGTTTGTGTTGCTGAATTTGTCCGTAGGCCTAAGCAAGGATTATCTGTCGGATACTGAACTTTGGACTGAGACTTATAAATTTATATTTTAAATTTTAATAAGTTTATTTTATAAATTTGATTTAATTTATTTTAAACTTATTAATTGAGTTTATTATGAATTAATTAAATTTATCTTATAAACTTAATTAAATTTACTTTATGAACTTTACTAAATTCATTTAATAAATTTGAATAAATTTATTTTAGACTTGTAAAGTTTACTCTTAGACTTTATTAAGTTTATCATAAATTTTATAAATTTATTATTTAAATTTTTATAGTTTATGATTTAAATTTAAGTTAAAATATAAAATATAAATTTAAGAGGTTTTAACTGATTATGGATATAAGTTCAAGTTCAAGGGTTCAATTTAGTTTGTTCTGGAAGCTATGATTTAATTGGAGACGAGACACTTGAATATTTTCAAAAATTAAATTTATACAATAAATTTTAATATATTTACTAAATGAATTTGAAATAAATTTATTCTAAACTTATTCAGTTTATTATGAATTTATTTGAATTTATTTTTTAAATATAATTAAATTTATTTTATAGATTTGACTAAGTTTATTTTATACTTTATTTTCCTTCATCTTTTAAAACTTATTTTTAAATTTATTTTCTTTATAATTTAAACTTAGTTTAAATAATCAAGTGTCCCGTAACTTTTTTAATTATTCTACTCCAAGACAAATCAGATTGACATTTAGTTGAGACAGATCAGGCTGACAGATTACAAGACAAACATCGGACTTTCAAATACCAGATTCTCAGAACCGGTAATGGAAGTACATTGATGACCCAATCCAATTGATTACTCAAAGGATTATTAGAAGCAGTTTTTCTATGTTCAGAAAAGATGATTGTGATTCGAAGAAGATTCCATTGAAGACTAATTTGGTACTACTAACAGTGGATTTTGAAGAAGGTACTTCAGGCCTTGATCTGAGTATTTACTCCTACTTGATTATCAGATCACCAGATCAGGATGGGAACTTGCTTTATGTGTTGAGTGCATCTTCTCAGGGCTCGGAATATCAACTTTGAATGGTACCACTGGTAGTAGGAAAAGAGAAGTTTTTACGAACGAATCTTCAAGGGATTTCAATCTAACTCAGTGATTCAGGGAAATACAATTACACAATGAATTGTATCAATGCTAAATCCATCCAGAATCAACTGAATCAAAGACAGAGAACTGTGGAGGTTTAAGGATATAATTATCGAGTTACTACCGCACCAAATCAGCTTCGTGCATTTATGTCAGAACCTTAGGATTGAACAGAAGAGTTTGTAACTGCTGAATTTGAGGAAGCTCAAGTCGACGAAAGTTAACACTTTTGGAGAATGTGAGGACAGAACTTCAAGGATTAGCATAACACTGTCTGAGAGGTTTAGTCATGTCAGATTCAGATGGAATCCATTGGTTTCAAGTGGTGACTCTTCAGGGTTCAGTTCAAGGAGGTTGTTTTCAAAACTGAGTTGGTCAATACACACAATATTGTTTGGTATCTTTAGCAAAGGTGGGTTGCTATATATATTGAAGCCTCGACAAACAAGGATGATAGGGCTTGTCTGAAATTCAAGTGGATGTTTTGAAAGAAACATCACAACAAGTTCTTATGCTATTTTAGGAAAGGTGTGAGCTGGATCAGTTGCTGATGAGAAGGATGATTATGGTTATCTGGCTATCCTAGCATTCTCTGAAGATGACTCAACTTGCACATCTCAGGTACGAATTCTTTCTAACTATGCAATACATATTTCTTTATATTCAAAGCATGTTATAAATCTCTGAGTAGAATTGTTTAACACACAAGCACAAGCATGATAGCATCACAATAGATAATGTTGAACTAGTATGCTAGATTACTGTTCTGGTAACTAGGATTGATGATAATCGTGTGCATGTGTCTTTAGCAGATTCTTAACATGTGTATGAATATTTAGGATTTGATTATTTGCAATAGTGAGATTAGAAGCTTTCCTTTGGAACACGGCTCTTAGTTTTAGGGGTTATGATCCTAGCATATATAACTTTGTTAAAACACTTAGTTTCAGATTCCCTAGTACAATTAGATTTACTTATTTATCTGAATTGTTTGTCAAGGATTCTATTTTGTTCTATGATGGAATGTCTACCTTGTGTCAGTAGAACTTTTAGAACTTCATGTTAGATCTAAAAATGACTTAGGTAATAGAGATAGTATAATGCCATATAACAATAGAGTGGGATTAGTATGAATTGATAATGTGTTTATTAATTTGTCTATGATCCCTATGCCTTTAGAAGATTATTGAATATCTGTATTTCTACTTGCTACCTGTTGCACTTGTGTTAATTGGTTTAAGTAGAGAGTACCGAATCTTCTGAATTGCATAACTGCCTGTCTTGCTCTTGTCTTATCTTTGATTGTTTGCCATGTGTATTTAACATCATGTCTGCTTATTTTCATGTCATGAATGCATTTCTTTGTACTTGCATTGAATTTAGAAAAGCATGTTTGAGAATCACATTAGGGCAATGTCTAGATAAGAATTAGCATGTTAAGGTTGCTTCTGTTGTTACCACTGTTAAAGAAAAATCTCTAATCCATCCGGACCCAGTTATGATTGGGGACCATAGAACTCTTTCCATTTGTGATTGCAGGTTACATATGATCCATATGATTTTTGGTGCACTCTGTTTGCTGAGTAGCTGAAATCATATATTCACCAAAAGTACCCTGTTAGCAAATGTGATCATGTGAGCAGTTCCGTCAATAATCTTTGAAAGATGACAACAAAGATTCTCTTGCGGGACATGCCTGTTTTCCTTGAATGTCATCATGGAAGCATATCTTTCTTGGAAAAGTCAAAGCACACAAATTCCTAGTATCAGACTGTTCTCTAACAAATGACAGTATGTCAGTTCATGGAATAGTGTTTTATCCCAAATCAGGAAGGATGTGAATTTTGCTCGTAGCTAATATGGAACTTCAACTGAAGATGGAGTGAGCTGTTTTGATAGTGAAGCCTCATCAGATGAGTATTAGCTATGGCACTTGAAGCTCTCAAACTTGTATGTCAAAACAAGGAGCTCTTTCTATTTGCAAGAAGAGCATTGGTGAGAGGACTACCTCATCTGGAATTCAATATGGATGAAGATTATGAGGTATGTCAATAGGGAAGTCGAAGGAGCATCGCACAGAAGCAAAGATATGACTAACATTACTGAGCCGCTTCAGATGATACGTATGGATTTCTACGGATCAGCTAATGTCATGTCTGCAAACAAAGCTAGATATCTTTTTGCGATGATCATTGACTGCTCTAGATTCTTTCGTGTTGTTCATATGTGTTCGAAGGACAAGACGTCACAAATGAAGGTTGATCAAGATGAACCCTGATCATTGATAAATCCAGAAAGACACCATTCTTGGCAGTGGCCAATCAGAAGCAAACACTAACTCTTGGTATGTGTTTGGAGGAAAATGCCTATTTGCAAGTCTTGCATTTGAAGCTCAAAGAATATTTTCCTCAGCTACTCAATGGAGTCTACAGTCTACAGGGTGATTGTGATTAATCAACAGAAGGTGATTGTAAGTCTGGACAGGACATTGAACGACACTTTGCTCCAAGCTGTTAAAGGTGATATTATTGGTTTAATAATGATTCAGATCCAAGCAGAATCTCTTTGCAAGGATAAGGATTATTAAAGAAATCCCAGCAACAGCTTAGGGGGAGCATTTGGTGGATCTACTAGTCAAACTCAACACCACACAAGATGAACAGGACATATAAAGAACGTATCTGCTTAGACAAAGGGTTTGGAGTCAATATCATTCCCGGGTTCTAGTTCTTAAATGTTCCTAACGGTGAAGTGAAGACTGGGAGAGCTATTGTGAAATGATGTTATTTCTTTGAGTTTCAATCTGAAGTGAAACTTGAGGAAGATTCAGAAGCTCTTAAATGGATCCAGATTGAGTGATTGCACAGCAAGATGATCTCAATCAGTTTGAAAGCAGATTGTGCGGATTCTGATACCCTGACCTAAAGACAATTCAGTACTTAGTACTTGTCGGGTATTCATATTCCAACTGGATAGTTTTGGCTCTGTTACGAGGGACAAGCCAATTTGGTTGCTTAGAGTTACTACAAAGGAGAAGGTTATGAAGATGATGGAAACAGAATCTTCAAGTTCAGGACTCTACATCTTAGGGGACTCAACGACCTTCATGATTGAACTAAAGCACCATTGACGAGACTCGGGTTCAGGATAATGCAGTGAGCTAGAAGATGAAGCTTCATGCAACATTTCAAGGACTTTGCAGTTGCAGATCCAACGGAATTTGTATTCTCTTTCTTCACCAGCTCTCTATGAGTTGCTGTCCAACACCTGATGATCGTCACGGACGTGGTATGACTTCTGACTAGCATATTATTTTAATATCTGTTTGCTAGAGTCATATTTGGTATCCAAATTATTACCTCTCATGATACAAGACACACACAATACAAATATAAGTGCTGTGATACCATGATTATATTATATGTGGACTAACGTCACTTGTGCAAGATAAATGCTAAGTGAATGCAGATTAGTGATATGATGAGTTTGTTGGAAAGTTGCAATTCTTTATGGCCTACTAGTTAGCCTAAAGAATGATGGCAATAAAAGGAAGTCAAGGATCTTTTGAATATGCGCATTTTGGAAGATTCTAGACCTGCCAAGACTTATGCCAACAACCACTGGACTTGATCAGTACAAGAAAGATACATCAACTGAAATGTCAAGTCTCAGAGGTATTCAACTCATCACTTTACTCAACTGCAAGTGGATCACATACTATATTTTCTATAAGGTATTACTTCATTCATGAGCATGTCTATCGTATTTCTTGAATGAATTCATGAGTATTAAATTGTCTATACATAGGACTTGTGAATTTATTTAAAATCCAGTACCTCGTGCTTTTTGCTATTATATGTGATTGCCATGTTTATTGTTTTGCATGCTTAGATGGTGATTATATGTTTTAGCATGAGTGTTTGTTATTTCAAATTATTTAAATTATGGTGCATGACAATTAAGTGACTTATTTGTTCATGATTTAAATGATTAGAGATGACATGAAGCATGACTTAATTATGTTATTTTTCTTGATCTATACCTCTTCAACAATTGGTATCTAGTAGAGAACTTTGTCATAATCTAGTCGTGATATATCTGTATTTGTGAACATACTTAGGATTATTTTCTAGGTTGAATTCATTTTTATAGGTATAAAATCTGAAGCATGACTTATTTGTTTCTAGACTTGTGACTTGTATCAGTAATTGGTATGTGGTTAGAATCTAGTTAGAATTTAGTCATGATATACTAGTATTTGTGGAGTTACTTAGATTCTCTCTAGGCTGAATCCATTTATATTAGTGTATATACTTGAAGCATAACTGTTTGTGTTAGATATTTGATGATTTATTAATTGATATTTTATTTCATGTCTAACTACATATAGTTGTGATACTTTTAGTGTTAGTGATATTTTGGATGCTTATATGTACATCACTAATATTAATTGTTAATACTTTCTGCGAGGAGTTGTGTGAGTTTACTTGTACTCAATGCTTACATGTATAAGACTCGTGAACTTTTCTTCAACTTTCCCTCGGGCTTGCGAATATCTTTGTATGATTTTCATGATTTTAGTTGTTATATGTTGATCTGATAATTATATGATATTCCGTAAGTAATTTTTATTTTTTATTTTTTATTTTATCTTAGTTAAATTGTGATCCATGACAATTATATGATTATTTGTTTCATGATTGACTTTGATAGAATAATAGAAGCATGATTAATTCATTTTTGAAATATTTAATTGGTATCTATTTTTGATGCTTTATTGATGTTTTATTTGTGAATTGATTGTGATGTATTGGCACTGGTGAAATATTGTTGCATATTTCTTAAAACCACTGGTGCTAATATATTTTAGGTGTTTAATATTCTGAGTACAAGGGAGACAACATAATCTTTATTCTGTCTCATATTTATGTTCTGGAGTGGTGAGTTTCTTCAAAGAAATTTTCTTATCAATTGATTTCAACAATTGGTATCCACTACTCTATTTCATAAATATTTCTTAGAATATTTTACATCATTACATGAAGCGTCATAGGACGAGACATTGATTATCTTGTATTTGTGTACTTGGTGATCTTTGTCACTTGCAGCGTCTGTTTTGACGATGTGCTAGTATGAGGCCTTTTCACTAATTAGTGTGGCGAGTGCTTTATACACTGTAGCGCATAAATTTTTCTTGTTTTCTTTTTAAAATTGTAGTGAGAAACAGGAGTCTGTGTCTTTTTCAAAGACAAGTTCATTTAAACCTTTTATGCATAGATTCAGACTCTCGTACTCAAACCAGTTTTTAATGGAAAACTTTGATTCTTTCATCGGTTGTGATTGTCATTCTTTATGAAAATCATTTTTACAATCACAACTGATTCATTTTTCCTCAAAAGATTAAATGCAATTGCTTTCATTTAAAATCATAGATTTTCTAAAGTGCATTTATATCTCATTCTGTTCTTTGGAACTTAATCAGCCTTTTGGCTTTCCTAAATAGTCATAAGGTTGAAAACCAACAATCTTTATCCCAGACTATAAAACCAAATTCAGAACACATCCCAACTTTCCCCCTGGAGTAATAAGGAACTTATTAGACTAGAGGTCAATGAGGGAGAAACTGTACTCGTTACAGCAAATAAGGATGTGAGGGATAGTGTACCCACAGCTCTACCTCTCAAGGAGAAAAGGTGTTTTCAAACTTGAGGTAACTGTTGCTCATCTGTATTCTCCCAAAAGAATATAGAGCTGAAAAGGCAATAAAACAGTCTCTGGAATCATTCTCTCAACAGGATGAGTCCATTGAAATTCGCTCGTCAGCCAGAGCATCTTGTATTGAGTCAAGCACATCATCAGTAATCACTCTGATGAAGAGCCTAAACAAAAATCTTATGGACACAATACAAGAGAGTGCACAGTAAGGTTAAAGGTTTTGTTCCAGAAGCAACTTCTTCATTTACCATTTTACGGTAAATAAGATGGTTGATGCCTTTACAGGTGTAAGGAGGAAACGAGGATCTCAATTGCCAAACCTTCAGGATTCTCGTCTCCCTCCCCAGATAAGAACAGATCTGGATCCAATCGGAATGGATTTCCTATTTATAGGAGATCGGCAACTCTCTGACTATGAGTCAACTTATTGATGAGTCGGTTGAGGATCGGGGATTTACGAAACCTCATTGCACCGCCAGTGACCTCTCTTGAAGGGGCTATGGTGATTTTCTCATGCAGGTACAGAAGACCATACTTTGAGTGCTGAGAGAAACACTGTGAGCCAAACACTGAGAGTTAAACACTTGGTGAGATTCTGAGAAGAACCAGTGAGATATCAGAATGAGAAATATGTGAGCATGAGTGAGTGCAAACACATAGGAAATTGAGAAGAGTGAAACACTTGTGAGGCACATATTCTAATATTTGGTATTGAAAACTCACAAGTTGATGAAAGAATTGACGGAAGCAACCACGGTTCATTCCATTTCACGGTGTGAACTTATGGTTGATGATTCACTTGAATCAAGTGTCTTCACAGACATTGAGGAGGACTTAGGCCTTTGCCATAATTAAGCCTTTGTCTAACCTCCTAGAGCAAACAACTCTGGATCCTTAATTGGATAAGCCACTTAGTGGTTGGCAACTTGTGGACCATGATTCGGATTTATCTGATGAGTCTGCAGGGACTGGGAATTACGAACTCCCATTGCACCACCGGTGACCCCCTTTAAGGGTGGCTAAGGTGATTTTCTTGCAGGTACTCAGCATTTTGGAAGCTCAGTATTTGTGTGGAGGGATACACTTACAGAACTCGTGAGTGACACCCTTACCCAAAAATCGAGAGAAATTGAGTGTTGAGTGATACACCTGCAGAACATTTTTGTGAGACACCCACTGAATACCAAATTTATACCTTAAGGCAAAGTGGATACTATCACTGGAATGTTCGACTGACTGCCGTTGGAGCCATGTTGAAGATGTTATCGAAACCTTACCAGGGATCTAACAACTGGTATTGCGACCTAACAATATTGGGAAGCTTTATCATTTGGTAATACCAAAGGGACACGATTGTCAGATTTTACTCATTACTTTTCCGTTTGGAACCTATTCTTTCAGCATAGGGACCAACCCAATCAAAGTAAACCCTTCTTCTGAACTCTTTCTTCGACCCCAGCTTTAGCGTTGTGTAGTTCTCTATGGGGAGATTATCTTTTGGTACAGGAAGTATTGTACACATTCCTTGACCATATTTGATACCACATATCCTCGGAGGATTCCACAACTAAGGGGGAGAATATATTTAGGGGGAGAATATATGAAAGGTGGAAGAAAAAGTAAGTTAGCTTTCTTCTGTTGTCTACAACTAAGGGGGAGTAAACTACTCTTTAGCTGTGTAATACGGAGGAGGAGATTCATCTTTCAACTAAGGAGGAGGATTCATCTTTCATCTAAGGGGAGATAGCTACTTATCACCAAGGGGTACTTGATCAAGGTAATGGGAGGAGAAGTAATAAAAACTCTTGTACACCTCACCACTGTATTGCATTCTTATTCAGGTGGTACGTGGTATGATTCCTAGGAAGTAGTGGTATTAGTTCACCACTATCTCTAACAGAGGGAGAAGCATAAGCAAAGACTTGTTTCTTTACTTTTGAGGGATCACGGTGATACATTTATTCTTCAGTAAGTGGTAGACAGGAACTTATTCATCACCACTGAAGAATTTAAAGAAGCTGCTGATTGTTCTTTGCATAATGGAATGTTTTGAATTCTCTTCAAGACAAACTATGAGGATGATCTGGCAGGTAAGCAAGAACCAGAGAAATAAAGGTGATATGCACATTTGTTATTTCTATTCATGAAATCTGGAAATGTATTATATGATCCAGAAACTTTGTAGCATTATTTACTAGTCCAGGATTTTACTTTTTCTAGTGTTAGTTGAGTTATCCTCCAGAGGATTTGCTTGTTATGATTAACAAACAAATAGGGGGAGATTGTAAGTCTAAATGTAAAGACAACCCTATCTGTTACATAGGGATGATAACTCAACAATAGAACAGGACAAGTAAATAACACTACGCCTGCACCGGAATCGGAAGATACGAAGACAAAGGTTGAAGAAGCCATCTACAGTCTTGAAGGAATAAGTTCACTGGAAGAAGTTCATTAATATGTTCATGCCTCGGTGAAGAATAAGGATTGAAGTATTCAAGATTGTGGAAGCAATGAAGATGTTGTCCAAGTACTCGAAAGATTTCAGTGCAACCCCTGAAGCAAGATATTTCTATATATCTTGGTTGGTTATTTATAATCAACAAACTGAAGCATAAACTAACCCGGAATGACTGATCAAGTATATTATCAAGCAAAGAATTCAAGGGATTATTTCAGTTCGAGTCGTTCGTGAACCAGACCAGTGCACAGGACGTCAGGACGTACGAAAGTATTCAGTGGATTCGATCAACGGATTAATTGATCAAGTCAATCGAGCTGCTCCAGAATATTGCCAAAGGAACTTATTATTATTATATATATGTATATATATATATATATATTAATTGTGAATTACTTGAACATATATAATTCAAGTAATTATTTAAACACAATTAATTCTATATATATGTATATATATATTTTAATAAGTGATACAAATGGGAAGTCTAAGGCAAAATCTTCAAGGTATACAATCATTGTATACACTGTGAATAAATCAGGCGCCAAGTTTGACCAGAAGTCAAAACTTGCGCTTGGTTTATTCATCAGGATTTTGGCTAAGTGAAGCTATCAGTATACTGAAGGAAGGAGCGCAACATTTGACTAAAGTCAAATGTTGCGCCTCCTGTCATTGCACAAGGCGCAACTCTTCCCTTGGATTAATTCTCTAAGTCCATTCACTTGCTTACAGTGGAACATTGGCGCAAGTTTTGACTCACCTAGTCAACACACATGTACATACACTGAAGCCAAAGGAGTAACACTTGGAGCGCAAACTTTGACTTAGTCAAAGTTCGCGACTCCAAGTACCACCTTGATCTCTGCTTAAATTTTCTAAGTCACAACAGATGTACATACAGCCAACACTTGGAGCGCAACATTTGACCGAGTCAAATGTTGCGACTCCAAGTCATTCTCATCCATGACTTAAAAATTCTAAGTCATCTCAAGTCACAGGGCTACACTGTAAAGCGCAATGTTTGACTAAGAGGGGCGCCAACTTTGACTTTCACTACAGGCGCAACTTTGGTATCCTTGGAGTTAGATTTATTTTCATAAATCGAATCCGTCCAGGACGAACTCAAGTCGTCCAGGACGAACTCGTTAACCATGGTTAGTTATGAAAAGCCTATAAATATGTGACTTGTGTTCTCACAATTCATTGATCATCCTTCGGGATGAAATGGCCAAGTGCTCTGCACGGCTACTCCCACTATATATACACTCTAGTCTAGCTTTGTAATAGAAATATCCGTAGCGGTTAGAGTTTGTAATATTGAGAGTAGTGGTCATTGTAGCCAACCTTCGGGTTTGGATTTGTAGCACCCTTCGAGGTATTTATCAATATACAGATATACCTTGGAAAATATTGTGTGTTGGTTTAATATTTTCATATCCTCAGAAACCGACCCAATAAATATCCGGAACACGAAACCCATTACAGAACTGCAATTTGTTTATCCGCAAGATTCGAAAGAATTTTAAATTGTAGTGAGTATCGTATTCAACCCCCCCTTCTACGATACTTTGGACCTAACAAACCTTAAAACAATATTTGATAATGTCAATTTCGATTGCAGAAGAAGAGTTCAACAGTTCCTATTGAAAAAAATTCAGAAAGCAATATACCCTTTGAAGGTGTTTTCCAAACCAATGACTCAGAGAGAGGTGATTTCCCATGCCTTCCGTGTAAACCACCAAGATTAGCATTAGTGTGTGGACTTGGAAGAAGTCCAGATTTCACTTTATTAGTTTGGAATTATGCTCAAATTCAGACATTATATCATCATTATAAATGAAATGGATTTTTAAAGTGAGAACATGCAACTTTATGGACCATACTCTGAATTGATGGAAGACACAAAATAAACAAAACTTATAACAAAATAAAAGATTTAAGATGGATACAATGATTGTTTCCCGGGAGTGTTAATCAAATCACCTTTAATAATATGTTTGTGATGTATAAATGGGGAGCTGTAAATAAACTAAAACTTATAAATAGTAGAGAGAAAACACTCACCAGGATTATGATGCTGACCTTCATTTGGTTCAGTATTTTCTGTATTGCTATAAACCATCTGCCTTCTTCTTTTTCATGTGGAACCTTTTTCAGACACATTAGATCAAACACATCATTAGCACTTTAACAAACATAGATTTTTACCTACTTAAATGAGCAGAGGGACGTGAAATCACCAGAACCATCACTGTTTAAGGATGGAAAGTTGTCAAGATTCAGATGATTATAATTAACCTGTAAAATAAAAGATCAACAATGAAATTTACATATCTCGGTCCCTAGAATGGCTGAAACTTGTGCTATGGTGAGGAAAAAATATGGATACCTCTTTCATGGAGAGAGAAGATAGATGAAATGCTCTTCTTCTCCAGTATTAAATTTTAACGCAGTATGTGTTCTGGATTCAAATCCCTAGTCAAACCTAATACCATCTGCAAAGGGCTACAGGAGAGGAAAAGGAATAGACCTCCCTAAATTTTGACAGTGAATGGAAATCTTGTCTGCATGCCAAACAAAACCATAGCAGATCAGTGGTCTATGTTTGAAATTCAAAATCATAGTCAATTTGAATCCCAGTTGCCAAGAAGTACAGAAGAGGAAAGGATGAGAGCTGTAGTCAATTTTTAAGCGAAATTGTTTCTTGTCTGGTTGCCAAAAGAATTCAGGGCAAAGAGGTGGATGTCATGTTCAGTGGGGAAATAGCCAGACAGCAGCACGTGATTAGCATATACATACATTATATATATGTATATGTATATTATGTGAGCAAAGTCTCTTGAAGCCGAGAACAGAAAGTGCACATGGGTTGGAAGTTTCTATAGTCAAAAGTTCAGTCATTTATAGTAATTTGAATGGCATTTTTTGTAAATAAGTATGAAGAATTGGGGCAGAGGGTGTAAAAAGCCATTGAAAATGGATTCAAGATTTATGATTTGGTATTCACAGAGGCCTGTTGATTCTGGAAAAACATCGACTCTAAAGAAAACATAGCAGTCTAATTAGTTTATACAACTTTAATTTTGCCACCTTGATCATTCCAAATGCTGATAACTTAATTTAGATAGAAAATTACCATCACCATTCTGCGATAGTTTATTGAGCACAGAGCCTAAGAGTAAAATAGCATCAGATTAAAACCCAATAAAGTATATTTTTATCAAACTTACCTATCTTAAGAGATGAAGTTGTTTTTGTTTTTACTCTGATTTGATAGAGCAGAGAGAGGCCTTGTAGGAGTTTGATAAACCTGATTGGTCGTATTCAGCCGACAACCTAACAAAACAATAATACTAAGTTTAAAGGTTGACCTTGAAACATAGAATGTTAGTGAAAACAATTACTAAAAGCTCTGGAGACCACCTAAAAAGCAAAACAATGAACCTAAGTCTCTCATAAAAAATTGAAAATAGTCAGAAGTAGATTGAGATGGATTTAGTCACGAAACATAAAACACAAGCCATGAAATCACCAGAACAATCCCCCTCAACGTAGGGACACCATCCAGATTGAGATGACTGTAAAACCCCTAAAATCCATCCAAGAAACAAATAAACAAAAGAAATATCTCAACCAAAATCACCATTACAAACCGAGTACTAAACAAATATAGAAATAAGAAACATAAAAACAGAGAAACATAGTTTATAAATGTTTGTGCATTCATCTTGATACCTTCACCTAACAACAAAGAAACACAGTTTACATTTAAATTTGGTTATAAATGCAAATGTTGACCGAAATAATGACACATCACTTCAAATCTGGAAGGAATACCAGATGATCTTAAACTGTGATTGGTCAAATTTGACAGTGGAGAGAAAGAATTGGGAGGCAGTTGTGTATTCATGTTGAATACAGAACCTTAAAACCCAAAAAAAAGTATGTCAATGGTCCATTGTGGAAGAACCAATCACATTTTCTATATCTATGTTCAAATTTCTAATTAGACAAAAATAATTACTTTTAAATTCAAATCTGGAAGTCATACCGGAATATCTTAAACGCTGATTGGTGAGAAGCTTGTGTATTCATGCTGGGTACATAACCTTAAAACAATATTTGATAATGTCAATTTCGATTGCAGAAGAAGAGTTCAACAGTTCCTATTGAAAAAAATTCAGAAAGCAATATACCCTTTGAAGGTGTTTTCCAAACCAATGACTCAGAGAGAGGTGATTTCCCATGCCTTCCGTGTAAACCACCAAGATTAGCATTAGTGTGTGGACCTGGAAGAAGTCCAGATTTCACTTTATTAGTTTGGAATTATGCTCAAATTCAGACATTATATCATCATTATAAATGAAATGGATTTTTAAAGTGAGAACATGCAACTTTATGGACCATACTCTGAATTGATGGAAGACACAAAATAAACAAAACTTATAACAAAATAAAAGATTTAAGATGGATACAATGATTGTTTCCCGGGAGTGTTAATCAAATCACCTTTAATAATATGTTTGTGATGTATAAATGGGGAGCTGTAAATAAACTAAAACTTATAAATAGTAGAGAGAAAACACTCACCAGGATTATGATGCTGACCTTCATTTGGTTCAGTATTTTCTGTATTGCTATAAACCATCTGCCTTCTTCTTTTTCATGTGGAACCTTTTTCAGACACATTAGATCAAACACATCATTAGCACTTTAACAAACATAGATTTTTACCTACTTAAATGAGCAGAGGGACGTGAAATCACCAGAACCATCACTGTTTAAGGATGGAAAGTTGTCAAGATTCAGATGATTATAATTAACCTGTAAAATAAAAGATCAACAATGAAATTTACATATCTCGGTCCCTAGAATGGCTGAAACTTGTGCTATGGTGAGGAAAAAATATGGATACCTCTTTCATGGAGAGAGAAGATAGATGAAATGCTCTTCTTCTCCAGTATTAAATTTTAACGCAGTATGTGTTCTGGATTCAAATCCCTAGTCAAACCTAATACCATCTGCAAAGGGCTACAGGAGAGGAAAAGGAATAGACCTCCCTAAATTTTGACAGTGAATGGAAATCTTGTCTGCATGCCAAACAAAACCATAGCAGATCAGTGGTCTATGTTTGAAATTCAAAATCATAGTCAATTTGAATCCCAGTTGCCAAGAAGTACAGAAGAGGAAAGGATGAGAGCTGTAGTCAATTTTTAAGCGAAATTGTTTCTTGTCTGGTTGCCAAAAGAATTCAGGGCAAAGAGGTGGATGTCATGTTCAGTGGGGAAATAGCCAGACAGCAGCACGTGATTAGCATATACATACATTATATATATGTATATGTATATTATGTGAGCAAAGTCTCTTGAAGCCGAGAACAGAAAGTGCACATGGGTTGGAAGTTTCTATAGTCAAAAGTTCAGTCATTTATAGTAATTTGAATGGCATTTTTTGTAAATAAGTATGAAGAATTGGGGCAGAGGGTGTAAAAAGCCATTGAAAATGGATTCAAGATTTATGATTTAAGGGATAAATGAACCAAACTAGTATTTAAAAAGAAACACACACACAACACTCTGCTTTATATACTCATCCCACACCTCACACTACCACTCCCTCATCTTATCCTCCCCTCAAAACCACCACCCTCTCCCCCGCCGGAAAAATGCAGCTCCGGCAAGTCACCACCCTCTCCCTCCTCATCGCCATTGTCTTCGCCTCCGCCGCCTCCGCCCACAACATCACCCGCATCCTCGCCAAACACCCCGAATTCTCCACCTTCAACCACTACCTCACCATCACCCACCTCGCCGCCGACATCAACCGCCGCCTCACCATCACCGTCTGCGCTGTCGACAATGCCGGCATGGCAGACCTCCTGTCCAAGCACCTCTCGGTCTACACCATGAAGAACGTCCTCGCTCTGCATGTCTTTGCAGATTACTTCGGCGCCAAGAAACTGCACCAGATCAGCGGAGGCACCACGCTGACGGCCACCATGTTCCAGGCCACCGGCGAAGCCGACGGAACCTCCGGGTACGTCAACATCACCGACGTTAAAGGCGGGCGTGTCGGCTTCGCCCCGGAGGATAACTCCGGAGCACTCAATTCCTACTTCGTAAAGACTATCGAAGAAAAGCCTTATAATATCTCCGTAATTCACATTAGTCATATTTTATCGTCTCCCTCCGCGGAGGCCCCCACCGCGGCCCCGTCCCTCAATGTAACCGATGTCATGAGACTAAAGGGCTGCAAGGCCTTCGCAGACCTTTTGGTTTCTGAAAAAGCAGAGGACACTTTCGTTCAATCTGTTGAAGGTGGATTGACTGTGTTTTGTCCAAGTGATGATGTTCTCGAAGATTTCATGCCGAAGTACAAGAACTTAACAGCTGCTGGTAAGATGGCAGTGTTGTTGTACCACGGTGTTCCAGTTTATAATTCGATGGGGATGTTGAGGTCGAATAATGGCCTAATGAACACTCTGGCTACCGAGGGTAAAAACAAGTATGATTTCACGGTGCAGAATGATGGGGAGTCTGTGAAATTGAAGACCAAGGCCGTGACAGCTACCGTGTCCGGGACCTTGGTTGATGAGGAGCCACTGGCTGTTTACAAAATTGACAAGGTTTTGTTGCCCCGGGAGTTGTTTAAGGCCGTTAAGGAGGAGCTGGCGCCTGAGCCAGCGCCAGCTCCCAAGGGCGCCAAGAAGAAGCCCAAGGCTAAGGCCAAGAAAGGCGAGACGAGTGAGGACGAGGATGCAGCTGATGCTCCCGGGCCTGATGGATCCGAGGACGAGGATCCAGCGGATGACACGGCTAGTGATGAGAATGGTTCGGTGAGGATCAGGGGTGTGGGAATGATGGTGGTGCCATTGATTTTTGGGGCGGTCATGTTTCTTTGATTGAGCTTGGATTTGTGATCAATAATTTGGGATTATTTGAATGGGTAACATATTACATCTTGTTATAGAAATGGTTTTCTTTTTTCTTTTATCGTTTACAAAGTGTTCTTGTTAAATTATTTGCTTCTTTTCTCCATCATTCGGTTTTGTAATTATCTCAGAATTAGTACTGTGTGATAATAATTCCTGTTTCACTATGAGCTGTGAATACATTTTGTTCTTCTGTAATATGGTTTTTCAGTTTCCCTATAAATGGTCTGGCATTACATATCAACTGATAGCTGAGCAAATTAGCCATAAAACAGATATATCATATCACCAATCAACATCTCGAGGTTTTACGAGAACGTGTTTAGACTAATTTCCGCGCACCCTCAGCAATCACACTAGAATAGGAAAATGACCAAGAAAATGAGCCTTGCTTTAGAACGTGGGCAGAGGGACAAGAGATCCGGGACAGATATGTGTCGGTGCCATTCTATATAAATGTACATCTTTTCTGGGGTCTACATACAACTAATGCTTCTCTGGCTGATCAAAAATGGTGTTAAAAATATCTGTAAACAATTGAACGCACGTTGTGCTGAATCTGCAGAAACTGAACCACATGATTCAACTATAATTGCCACAATTTCATTAATGTCTTTCAGGTTCTGGCGAATCTCTGTATTTTCGTTAGATTTGAGTATAAAAATTATGCAGAGGTGTATTTAAGTTACGAAATCAGTAATTCTATTAATTTAAGAAAGAAAACGACAGGTTCTTTATAATATGAAAAAGCTAAAGAAAACAAATATATATTCTCTGCAGTTGCCCTGTCCATTGGCTCTATGAAAAGAAAGGAATCAAAGGAGTAGTATTAAGTGTTGCACTAGTCAATCTTATGACAGAAGATATTACTCTGGATCTGACCTTTTATTAAAATTTGTTTCGTAATTTAGTCTGGTCATCGATAGTATATAATTCTTACCGACAAAATGAAATAAACTAGATTGCAGCAAGTAGCTTATATTGTACTACAAATTAAACAAGAACAGCCTTTTCAAGTCTTTATTGTTGTTGGATTCAAGAAATTAAGCTAATACTGTATGTGCTGCAGAATTATGTGATGTAATTAGAAGTTAGTCATGCTTTACTGTGTTTATGTACTTTGATCAGATCCTGATTCGGAGAAGTCTGGAATCTATATTGAATCAAGAGTTTGAGTTATGTGTGCATTTTAACAGATCCGAACTCCAAAAGTCCGAGACATACCAATTGCAATAAACAGAGTATGTGTTAATGTGCTGCTGTTTTAGGCAGCACGGAGAATCCAATACAGTCATTATCAATCTTCCTTGAGCATGCCAATTGCAATATAGGGAGTATGTGTTAATGTCTTGAATATAACACTGGAATGTTCGTTCTTCTGCGTATAAGTTCACTCTGCAGATTCTTAAAAGTAAAAACTGCATCCACTGAAACATGGAAACATATTAACAGCCTTTGTAGCCTTTATTTATTCTTGTTACTATTGGGCAAGTTAGGAATCCTGGCACCATAATTTGAATACGAAATGTCTTAGCTGCTGCTTATGGATATCGAAAGAAAGTAACCTATATCCTCCCTATCCATATGCAACATGCATTGGAGGAGCATTGTGCAACGAGTCCGGAATTTACCAGCATTATACAATTTTTCATGCAAGTAGAATAATCGCGCTCAATTAGGATCACTTAACTCTGTTTCTTATTTGACTCAACTAATGCATCTGTACCATGTCATCTAATTATGAGATTGAAAACAGATGAACAGCTGTCTTCTATTGATCAATAAAGCAGTAAACTGAAATTAAGCTACTTCTTGTGCTCTTATAGCATACTCAGTCCCAGTAGGCAACTTCACAGATCATAATCTCTTGACATTGTGTGCCCAACTATGTTCTTTGATCCGTGGAATTTAATCAACATTGATTAACACCAACAGTTCAGTGCTAAGAAAACACGAAGAAGAATTCAAGAGCATGCCTACTCAACTCATAATTAACTCAGAAGTATTTATACTCAAGCAAGTTAAATTATTATGCTGTTCATGATAGCTCAAGCGATCCAGCACCAATTATTTTTTTTTAATCTTTTTATTTGGTTATCCGGTGTCCAATCCAACTTTTGTGCACCTCGACTAATCCGGAAAACTATTAGTACACTCGTAATTCGTAAACATGGTAGTCCACTTACTTCTGTGCTTCCGAGTGGAATCGAACCTATGATCTTGGGATGGTAAGTCTTTAAAGTCACGGTCTTAACCAACTGGGACACCCGTGGTGGATCCCAGCACCAAAATTTGGTTTCACTATACAACAAAAATCCTACCAGCACAAGTTGAACATATTTGAAACTGACCATTAGACACATGCATACAATGAACTTGAAAAAATTAATAATCTCGATAAATTAATAAAATTTGTCCGTCCCAACAAAAGAAAGACAGTGTATGTTTTAATCTTGAGGCTTAACAGTACAATGGCTAAAGAACATGACAAAAACTGCGCCCAACGTTCAAGTTAGAACAGAACAGAAGGTTACTAGTAGAGTGATCATTCATAAGCTATGTATGTGTACATTTTCTCTCCAATGAGATATTGATGCTTGTGTCAACTAAGCCAGTGAAATTCATGGGATTATACCCTGTACTACAATACCCTGAAGACATCTTCGGCTGCATTTACCTGCTGTGAATCTTTAACAGATAAAATAATTTTATAACTTGACTCATTTAATTTCTTACTTAGTCGAGTTCAGTTAAATTCCTAACTCAAATATATTTAAAAAAAGAAGGCACTTTTATTAGCTAATATAAATATTCAATTACTTATCCAAATATTAACGCTTTTTATTAAATAAAAAATAATGACGTTTATCCAAATAATTACGCGTTTGCATGAAAAGGATCCAACAGCGATATAATTCAGCGTCGGTCCAGTTTCGATTATATTTGTAGATGCCGTATGACTTTTTGATTAATGAATTGATTCTTTTTTATTAAAAAAAAACGAGGTAATTTTAAATTGAGCTTTTGTTATTTTATTTTATTTTTAATGAGGAGAATTGGAGTTTCTTAAAACGGGAGAGAATTCGAAAGGTCAGCGAATGAAATAAAAGCTGGCAGCAGTTACAAATTACCATAGTTGTTTTTGGGGTTTTAGCCTTCAGGCTTTCCACTTTCATCTTCCTTCTCTTCGCCAAATAAATTAAATTAAATTAAATATCGAATACACCTGAATCGAAATCGTCACAAAAATGTCTCTAGGCTACGCTCAGAAGCTCTCCTACAAAGAAGATGTCGGCTCCGTCGGAATGCCCGAGTTTTTTGACCCGAACCGTTTGCTCCAACAGAAGGTCCATCTCTCTCTCTCTCTCTCTCTCTCTCTCTGTGAATGAATTTTGTTTATATTATGCTGCTTATTTTCTTTTATTTTGTTATCATCGTGTGTTTAATATGCTTTTGTGATGTATCAGGAACCTAAAGCTAATTATATTATTGTTTATGTTTTTATTTTGTTTGTTGTGCTGAACGAGTTTTTAGGGTTTTATTTGTGATGCGTGTTGTGAATAATGTTGATTTGAGTAGTCGTTGTGTTTTGAGGGTAGGTTAAGTGTTTAGTTTTGAGTGTCTTGGAGTCCTGGTTCCGTAATTGCTGTGCATGTAGGTTGATCATAGTGTGATTTGTATGGACTGGGGCTTGGTTGATACGCGGATATGTTGTTTTCTATGTATGATAGTGTTGATATGAAGTGGTGAAGATATTGCATATACCATTATGCTTGGTGTGGTTGGAAGAAAGGAAATTGAAATTTTTGAGCAATGTTGAATGTAGTTGAGGAGGATGTGAGGTGACGGAGAAAGTGAGAGGAATGAGACTCAGTTTCTCATTGGCAAGGAAATAAAAAATGAGTGTTGCGAATATTTCACCTACAAAATATTATGAATTCCATTCCATTAATTTAACCAAATTAAATAAACGGGGTAGAACTATCTGTTCAAGTAAATGTTTGTGAATACTGTTGCTTTCTAGTTTGTTCACTATGAAGAAGTCTTGTTATAGTTTTTTGATTTTAAATTGGTACTGAATATCTCTTATTTGCCACTTTATTGGACTGGATTGTTATGTGCTGTAAATGCTGCTGATATCATTGTTTTGGCAGATTGAAAAACTTGCGCTGATGATAGAGAAGGTTGGCGACTTGCTAAAGCTCCTCTTGGCACCATGTGTTAATTTTGATAAGTTTCACCAGTTTTACAGTCTTGAATTTTGTATTACTTTGTCTACAGAGTAAGCACTTGGTGGCATTCACTGGTGCAGGAATATCAACTTCTTGTGGGATACCTGATTTTCGTGGGCCTAAAGGGGTTTGGACACTTCAAGTACGTGTCATGATTTCCTTTGTTACTCTTATTAGGTCATTTATTTGTGTTTCCTTTTTTTTAAATTTATTTTGATTCTTAAAATTATAACTTCTGTTTTTGTCGTCGTTGCTTTAAACACCTTTCCTTAAACCTGAACCAAGAAATAAACAGAATATTTTGGTAATGTGCATAATATCGTTTCAGTGTTTTAATATTAATTTGCTGTGTTGCAGCACGAAGGGAAAGGTGTGCCTGAAGCATCATTGCCATTTGATCGGGCCATGCCAAGTGTTACACATATGGCTTTGGTTGCTTTGGAAAGAGCTGGTATTCTTAAGTTTGTCATCAGCCAGGCAAGTTATCTTGTCTTTTTATGTTTTCCATTTTATTTTACAAGAAGTGGTGAAAAGTACTACTAGTGAGTGCATGTTATGTATCTGGATGTATTTTATCTCTACATGTACTTTCTTGCCTGCTGTTCTAAAAATGATGCGCTTAGACATATCAAATTGCAGCATTTTTGCAAATTTTAGCTACACTAAAAAATAGTGCAACCTTTAAATTGAAGCCAATATAAAAAAAATATAAATGATTCTACGAATATATGTTTTGGTTAGTTTTTGTGTTTTACTATTTTATAAATAACAAGCCATCTCACTTTAGTACATTATTTTATGGATGACTTGGTTTTCATTCATCCCTCTTCCTTTTCCCCATATGTATTATATTTTTCTAATAAACACATTACCTCTAATCTTACCATTTAAACTTGTTTCTTTTAGAATGTCGATAGTTTGCATCTTCGATCCGGAATTCCTAGGGAGAAACTTTCTGAGTTGCATGGGAACTCGTTCAGGGAAGTTTGCCCTTCATGTGGAGCAGAGTAAGCGCTAATTTTGTGCTCTTTTATTTATATTCAGTTTGTGTCCTAAATAATGGTTCCTATGTTCCCATTGAACTGTCCCAGGGACTTTGACCATGGAAACTTAAGTCCATAATTTGCATGAGAATCCTTTAATGTTTTTTTAACTAAATTTAATTTTTGCGAACTGCAAAGGTATTTGCGGGATTTTGAGGTGGAGACTATTGGGTTGAAGGAGACACCAAGACGTTGTTCTTCCATGAACTGTAGGTCAAGACTTAGAGATTCTGTTCTTGATTGGGAGGTATTAATTTTTTACTATTATAATTTGAGCAGAATAAGAACTTTCTAAATGACTGAATTTGGTATGAGATTGAGTTTTCATCTTTTTGACTCTGATATGTTTGTATGACATTTGTATTAACAATAGTACAGCGACCTTTCTGTTGTGATTTTGGTTGTGTTACACTTCTTGTTTACCTGTCCACATATAACTGAAGTAGAATTTTGGAGCATAAGAAAATGTGGAGTATTCTGTTTGAAGAGTATTAATGATGCCTGAACTCTGATGCATCATAAAGTGATGAAGACTAAGATGAAATGAGTCAGTAGTATAAACAGGCAAAAATCAGTTTTTACTGTATTGAACCCTGTATAATGTTGTTTTAGGCCAGAAATTTTTCATACAGGCTTAATCTCTTTGTTTTGTGGGGGTTAGTTTAGGAACAAATGATGACAAGATATATTATTGTTTCAAACTTAGGTAGTTTTTGTTGTATTCAAACTAAGCTGTTTGTGTCTCTTCCCCCTATTTATTATTACTATTTTTTTTTAGGATGAGTTGCCTCGAAAAGAAATGAATTTGGCAGAAAAGCATTGCCTGGTGGCTGATCTTGTGTTATGCTTAGGGACCAGGTTCGTGTTGAAGATATAGTTCTGTGGATATTTTATGAAATATTTTCCTCACATTTTTTGAAGGTATATCTATTTTTTTTATTTGTAATTTGTAATAATCCTAAAAATATTTTTAATACCTGTTAAAGAACTTGTCATATTCTTTTCCAGAAGTTCAGAGGGATGTCTCAAATGTATTATTTGCAGGATTCAAGAATCTGGATTAAATATTGTATATAGCATCTAACATGCTTATAATAACTAGAATGTAGGATAACTTTGGGATTACTCTTTTAATATGTAATTTAATCATGTATGCTCTTCCACCAAAATGCATTGTGAACTTTCTGATTGCTGTATTCTGCAGTTTGCAGATAACTCCAGCATGCAACCTTCCTTTAAAGTCTGTCCGTGGCGGGGGAGAAATTGTAATTGTCAACCTTCAGGTATTAGATACACACTCAGACAGACATGTATACTCTGATTAAATGGATCGACAATATTTTATATCACAAGGCGAGGATTTTTTACTAGTGCAATAAAGAGAAGAAAAAAATGTCGTGACTGTTTGGATTGGAGTTTGGAACTGACCATAAATGCTAAACAAAGATATCTTTTGCCCAAGTGAGCAATATAAAATAAGCTAAGGAAGTGATGGAGTGTTTCAAAAAAGGTTTTTTGTTCCTCATTTTTACGAGTAATTTAATGGTGCACACTACTTTTCATTAGTGGATATGAGTATATCTAGTATGTTATTTCTTGGGAAAGGGCTGCAAGAAAGCAAAACTGATCTGCTCTTGCAAGGCATAAAACATATTTCAATAAATGATTACTGAACATGGGATATCTTTTTATGCTCCCTAATATAGAAAACTGGGAAGTTTGGCTCGTCCGCTTCTTTTAAATAAGCAGAACAACCATTTTGTAATGCAAATTATCGATATTACATACTTCATATTAATTTTTTTGAAGACATACTGTAAAGAGCTATTTTAATCAACTGTAAGATTGAATTTACAAAAATAAAAAAGCAAGATTTCTAATTTTAAGTTAATTTTAGTCATTTTGCTTGCCCAAAATAAGAGTTATGAAATTTACCAGAAGTGGTCAGACAAGCCAGGTATGTTGGGATAGTGGACGTTAAAGTCCTGAAAAATTTATAATTGCATCTCTATATTCTAGTGCTTATGCATTTACTAAGATGTTAGGTTTTTCTTCTATTGCTAAAGATTATATGACTAGTTTTTGTAGTGGACCGATTTATTGATAGATGTTCACGTGTGGTTTATCTTTGCAGCAAACTCCAAAAGATAAAAAAGCAAAATTGGTGATTCATGGTCTTGTTGACAAGGTATGATACAGTTTAAAATGTTGTGTGGATGATGTGATTAGGTTAGCTGTCTATGAATTGCATTAAAATAAATATGATATCAGAGCTCTGCTCCTTCAAAATATCTGTATGAATAATGCATCACTGTGATAATCAATTTTGATTAAAAAACAAATGACTGAATTAGGTTTGCGCATATAGTGTATGTTAGTGATTGAATGGGTACTGGCAGGTAATAATGGGGGTAATGCAAATTCTTAGCATGAGGATTCCTCCATATGTTCGAATTGATCTCTTCCAAGTTATTTACGGCTGCAATTCAGGTATGCTGCCCTCAAGATCATTAAAAACTGCTTTAGCGGCTACAAACAAGTGTTTGTACCAGTGAAAAGTATATGTTTGATAGAACCTGTACGTTTTTATGCTCAGAGAGCTAATGTCCGCGTGCATGGTAAATGTATTTCAGTATTAGTGTTGTTATGTCAAGGATCCTCAAAAGGAGAAATGTTCTACTTGAGATGCTATGTCATTGTTTCAACTATATTTGATAAGCTTAATTTGGTATATGGCAGCAGTTTTGTTTTTAGCTAGAAGGCATCGGTACGGATTAGTTGGTTATAATTGCCCTCAATGAATATATCTGGCAATAAAGGACTTGTTATATTATATTTTATATTTTGATATATGCATATCGTTTCTGTTTTCGTTCTCAAAAGATTTGTCCCTTTTCTTCTGAAAAGAAGAGTGCAGTGTACACTTCATGCCAGTCATTTGACAGTTAATTAAGGTTTTGTTTTAATAGTACATGCTGATCCTGTTGTCACCAACTTTTAGGTTATCTCATTGGCTTCACAAGCTATGCAGATACTGAAACTTTGAGTTGAATATACTGTCTTGTCCACTTGTATCCAACTCATTAAAGTAGTTTTTTCTTATTGCTTTCTCATAAACTAGATATCTGGAATCTTTGCTTGGCTATTGAAATTAGTTCATGACTTGCAGGGAGTAAATATGCAAGATGGACGATTAAAGTCTGTAGCGTACATGGAGAAAGTGCCCCTTTGCCGTTTATAAAGTCAGTCGAGGTAAGATGGGGTGTAGATTCATTTCAAATAGTTTCTGATAGTTCAAAAAAAAATTACTACTACATCCTCCGGAGGTGGCTGTTGTTGCAAATTGATCGGTTAGAGTTAAATTTCGTCAGTATAAGTGGTGGATTGTCTGATAGTGCAGTCTGCCTGCCTAATATGCTTGTTCACAGTGTTTCATCGATGACATTGGCCTTTCTTAATTGTTAAACTCTCTATTTTTTAGGGGTGTATATTTATACATTTGTTTGTGTCTATCCATGAATTGTGCCCCCTTTTGTTAGTTGTAACATTTAATGCTGCTCACTGTGTTTGGTATATAGGTTTCATTCCCTGAGAGACCAGAACTGAAAACAGCCTTGCTACAGCAGCAGCCATTTTCACTGAAAAGGTACAGTGTATTTGAACTTGTTAGCTAGAATCGGAAAGGGAGATATATTCCCAATAAGGCGGGATGGAGTTTACATCTGTGTGATACTTGCTTGGTGACACGTTCGGATCAACATAGATTGTTTAGCTATCCGTTTCTGTTTCCAATTTTGAACCCACTGCTGGGATGTTTAAATACTTCAAATTGACAGGAATGGTTCCCTACTACTATCTCTGGAGAAGCCTACAACAGCTTTTGTATTGAAACTGTTTGGAAAGTAAAAGCTAAAACATACTAATAAGAATTTAATTTCATTATAAAATTTAATGAAGTTCTTTTTATGCAAAATTGATTTTTTCCAACAACTTTCTTGCAATAGGCGCAAAAGGCTTGAATGCTTGAGCTAATTTATTGAACTTTAATCTAAGGGTTTAGGCTTTTCAAAATTATAATTTGTAGAATTCATTCTCTAGTAAAGTTGAAAGAACAAAATTTAATCCGGGTCTTGTAAATTTTCATATTTTACAAAGATAGTATATATACTAATATATATTGAGTGTGCCTGTGTGTGTGAGTGTGCTCTCGTGTGTGTGTGTGTGTAAGTAGAGATTTTGAGGCGTTTTGAATTTAGACAATTACATGCGCATCTATGTTGTAAAGTCTGCGTTCGATAAGATGGTCTAAACTCTAAAGTCTTTATTTCTTGTCAACCTTGCAGAGAACTGATCAGATCAAGACCAGTTAAAGTGGTACTGAAGCTTAATTTAAGTGATGGATGTGCTTGTCGTTTCACCACTGTGGAGTTACTAGTTGACTTTGAGGTGAAAATTTGTATATAAATCTATCATGATTTACGATGTTTTTGAATTTCAGTTGTCTTTCTTGACAGAATGAAATGACAGATGCTTATCTAATTACATACTTATGATGAAATTTCTGCCCTAGATCACATTTTTCAAGCCAAGTCATTATGTGCTTTTTGCCTTGCAGGCTACTACTGACTACTTTACTCAAGATAAGAATGTTGTGTTTGAGAATCTTAGAGACACAGCCATACAGTCTGAATGCTGCGGTCAGTTATCCGTTGTTGAGAAGAAAATGCTTCCTGCCCCTAAAAAGGAAAGCATGACATACGCCGTTGTCACAAATATTACTGAGTATACTGGTGTTTCCACAAGCAGTCCACTATTCAAGGTCAATTGCAAAGGAAAACGGGGGAGTAGAAAGAAGTTATCCGGTGATGGCAAAGTGGTGGTGAAGAAGCACGAAGACCTAATTTCTGCTGAAACGCCTTTCAAGAAAGTAAGAGCTTGTTGATACATGCTTAATGGAGTACAGGTGTTCTGCAGTTTGAACCACATAGAGGAAATCTTTTGAATCTTCTTGGTACTGCACTTAAAGATAGCATGAAAAGAGTTCGCAGAATATTCACGACTGATCTTGTCCACTAGCTGTAAGTTATCGCCTATAACAAGGTACCAAGAGAGGACGCATGGTACCATTTCCCATCTATGTGCAGAACTGAAGTTGTTTTGAAATAGTAAAAGGGATTCTAGTGAGGCAAAGGTATTTTGTATATATTAATTAATGTTCCTTATCCTTCAAATCTCAATTTCGATGTGTTTTTTTGTTTGTGCTCATGAATAGTTTATAATCATCTTGACAGAAAGGAATTTGATCGATTGCTATTTGTGGTGAAAAACTTTAGAAGTAAATTTTTAATCTAACGAAGAACTAATCACGTTTACCCGTTGACCTGTCATTTTGGGATTCTGCACTATAAAAACAAATAATGTGAACAAATTGTTTCTGAAAGGCCAAAGCTACACAAACCTATAATGTGTAATCCTTTTAAAGAACAAGTGGCGGGTAATATTAATATTTAATATTTATATTTATTAAATATTTAATATTTGGATTTAATATTTTCGAAGAAAAAAACTGCTGGTCTTTTTGTTGCAGTCGGGACCCAGACCATAACTCAATAGGCACAAGTCTTTTAGAAGTCTCCTCTGACTTTGTCAAACATCAGTTAGAACCTACTCTTAATTTTAGACCTCGAATCAAACTACTAAAATCCCTGGCGCTTGCTATGCACCTTCCTTTCTGGTCAGTTTCTATGAACAATAGACAGGGAAGGAGAGACTGAGAAAAAAATGGCTGATGGTGCTGTTCAGTTCTTACTGGATAAACTAACCACAATTTTATATCAGCAAGCCTCATTGCTGGGAGATGCTCATGATGAAATTGTCGAGATCAAACATGAGCTAGAAAGCATGAAGTCCTTCTTAGCAGACGCAGAGAGGACAAAGCATAGGAGTGAGCTGGTGGAGACTTGGGTGAGGCAGGTCAGAGAAGTTGCGAATGAAGTTGAGGATGTGATTGATGAGTTCATGCATTATAAAGATGCAAGGAGAGATAGGAAGGGGTTTAAGCATTTTGTTCAGGATGTTATTGATGGCCCGAAGCACGTGAGCTCCAGGCATCGGATATCTTCCAAGCTGAGGAGGATTAAAGAAAAAGTTTGTGAGGTTTCTGACAGGAGTAAGCGTTATGCATTTGAGAGGTCGGTTGATGAAGGGAGGCGTAGAAGGCCACCTGATGACTGGTGGCAGCATCATGGGGAGTCTTCAATGTTTGATGGTGGGGATGAGATTGTGGGGATGGAGGAAGATAAGAGTAAATTGTTGGCAAGGCTGACGGGAGCTGATCCAAGACGGACTCTTATCTCAGTGGTTGGCATGGGAGGTTTAGGGAAGACTACTCTAGTTACAAAAATTTATAATGAGCAGGCGATTCAGGGATTTGATTGTTGTGCTTGGATATCAGTTTCGCGGATATATGAATCTGATATTGAAGAGCTGCTGAGAAGCATGATCAGAGAGTTCTTCAAGGCGGAGAAAGTGATGGTACCAAGCAACTTGGGCTCAATGGACTATAGGCATCTGGTGGGAATGCTGATAGAAGTTTTACGCCTTAAAAGGTACTTTGTTGTTTTGGATGATGTTTGGAGCATAGATCTTTGGATTAGAATAAGAGGGGCATTTCCTGATAATGGCCGTGGAAGCAGAATTCTGTTTACCACGAGGAATGAGACTGTGGCGAATTCTGTAGGGCCTGGAAGCCATGTCCATCGGCTTGAGCCTCTGAAAGAGGATGATGCCTGGTCTCTTTTCTGCAAAAAGGCTTTTTGGACTGATCCTGACCGGAACTGTCCCTCAGAGCTTGAATCATCCGCGAGGTTCATTTTGAAAAAGTGTGAAGGGTTGCCTCTGGCCATAGTGGCAATTGGGGGCCTAATGTGTTCGAGGAACAAATTGGCAGTGGAATGGAAGAAAGTCTGTGATAGCCTCAATTGGCAGTTAAGCAACAATCCGATGCTTGAACGAGTAAAGGGCATATTGCTGTTGAGTTATAACGATCTACCATACAACCTGAAACAATGTTTCTTGTATTGCTGTGTTTTCCGTGATGGCTACCCAATCAAGAGAAAGAAGCTGATACGCCTTTGGGTGGCTGAGGGGTTCGTTTTAGAACAAAAAGGGATGACACTGGAGGAAGTTGCAGAGGACTATCTGACAGAGCTTATTTACCGGAGCATGATCCATGTCACAGAGACTAGTGATGTTGGGAGGGCTAAAACATTTAGATTGCATGATGTTATGCGGGAATTAGCAATGACAACTTCTCAGAAAGAAAATTCATGTGCAGAATTTGATGGCAGGGACTCGAGGCTTGAAGAAAGAATCCAGCGCTTATCAGTCTACCACAGAGGTGAAAACATCCAGATAAGTAAAAAAACTTTGCATCACCTTCGCTCTCTCTTCGTTTTCCAAATAGATGAATGCTTTTCATTCTCTTTATCTGCAATGGCATCAAAGTTCAGATTACTAAGGGTACTTGACTTACAAGGAGTCAATATTGAAACAGTACCAGGTACATTGGTTAACTTATTCAATTTGAGGTATTTAAACTTGCGAGAAACAAAGATTAGGGAGCTTCCTAAGTCGATGGAAACACTTAGAAACTTGCAAACCTTAGACTTAAGAAACACTGGTGTAAAAAAGCTACACAAGGATTTATCTAATATGCAAAAACTTCGTCATTTGTTTTTGGGCTGCAGCAAGAATCACAATTCGGATAGTCCTGGTTTCTGTCATGGATTCCCTGTACCAGTAGGGATAGGAAGACTACGAGATTTACAAACTCTGACGTGCATTGAAGCAAACGAGCAGCTAATCCAGCAGCTAAGCACTTTGACAGACCTCCGGAGGTTGGATATCACAAACCTGACACCAGTTTGTGGGCAAAAACTGTGCACTTCGATCCAGAAGATGACAAACCTCTGTCGTTTAAGTGTCACAGCAAGTGAAGATCAAGAACTCACGCTGGATGACTTAGCCATACCACCGCTATTCCTCCAGAAGCTGACTTTAATAGGAGTGTTGAAGAGGCTGCCTCCATGGCTTGAATTACTAGATAGCTTAACTCATCTTTACTTAGGCTCGTCTCGTATTAGAGATGATCCGCTCTCTCCTCTACAGAATCTGCCTGCACTCGTGTTCCTTGAGCTTAACAAGGCGCATGAAGGTAAGACATTGTGTTTCAAGAAACACGGGTTTCCTAAACTTGTCAGACTGAAGCTGCGGGAGCTTGTAGCCCTGGAAAGTGTGAGACTAGAGGAGGGCACGTTGCAATGCATCAAGGACTTGCATCTAATAAATTGTCCCGAACTAAAGGTCTTACCGCAAGGCATTGAAAACCTGATCAGCCTTCAAAAGCTGAATTTGGAGACAATGCCTGATGAAATTGTACAAAGGCTTCAAGCTGATATTGCTGAGAAGCATAGCTCAACGGCTCAGCGGATAAGTAAAATACTTCGTGTATTTTAGGTAAATAAACAAATTAGTTTGATTATCAATCCGAGAGAGCAGCACCAAATGCAACGATGATCAACGGAACTGAGGTTGATTCAGGTAACATTTCTATTGTTTGTACATACTTCATGAACTAATCTATTAGAGCATCTGCTTAAATCAGCTGAAACAGAGCAAAAGATTTAAGATTAGCCTTTATACACTGAGTAACCGGTTCATCTAAAACTTGGAGTAAGTACTTGAACTCGAGTATATCTATAAAGAGAGTTCAAAATAATGACTTTATCAAACAATTATAATTGGAGGGAGACGATCATATTATCCAGCATAGTATTTAATTATTAAAAATTCATATTTTTTTTTTTTGAAACAAATATACACAAAAATTTATATGTTTTTAATAATCACATAGTATTCGATATTAAAAATTGGTCACAGTAGTACAATGTGGTTACTGGTTAGTAGTTTGCAAGTAAAACAACACCCAACAAATTCACAAGTACCAGCTACAAAAGAACAATTGCAAGAATATCCAAGGATATAAATATTTACAACTACGGCTGTATATACCTCTTTTTGTTGTATAACAAAGTAGGATATACATCATACCTTTGTTTTTCCCAAAATAAATTAAATATTAAATTAATACTTGATGGTCAGTCGGTTCAATTTTTGTGTTTAACGTCTATATTATCTTTTTAATCTATATCTATACATAATATGATAATTAAAAATTAACATAAAATATCAGTAAAATATTTAAAATAATAAAAAAATTAGACTAGTTTAAGGTAGACTATTTTAGTAATAAAATAAAATAATGTAAATAATCCTCGTGAATTATAAAACATTGAAACTCACTTGTTTCAAAAAAAAAAAAAACATTGAAACTCACTAAAACGGTGGCACAACCACTCTTTAAAGACACTCCCAGTTTCAAATATAGCCGTCACTTTATTACGTTGTACTCACTTGAGTTCTGTCTCTCTGCTCATCTCTCTCTCTCTCTCTCTCTCCCTCTCCCAGGTATCTCTCTCCACCCTCCCTCTCTCCCTCCCTCCTCCCTCTCTCTCTCTCTCTCTCTCTCTCTCTCTCTCTCTCTCTCTCCCTCCATCTCCCAGGTATCTCTCTCCACCCTACCTCTCTCCCTCTTCTCTCTCTCTCCCAGGTAATTGTAGTATACACAATCTCACATTACTATCTTTTAATTACACTCAAAGTAATTCTTCTCATTGCCTTCTATAATTTCGCATGAATGTCTAATATTTCTTTAAATTCGTTTCTTGATTGATCTTGTTATGTTTCTTTAATCACTCATGTGACCTTCATCATCAGTGATCTGTTAGTTTCTGCTACACTAAAACCTCTGTAAATTAATAGCTTCGGAACCGAGAATGTTATCTATATCTTGAAATTATTAACTTGTCGAATTGTATCTGTTATGTTGGGACCAAGAATTATTAATTAATCTCAAGATTTTACCAGATTTGTTTTTTTGTGCAATAATTTTTTGTAGTTGTAAATAACACTGTGGATTATAATTCTTATGTGATTTTGCTAATAATACAGATCATTCGGTCTCGAATATGGCTCCTGCTGATTCCATCAAGCCTAGAGGTGATTTATTTTTGCTGTTACTATTTAATAGACCATGCTGTTTTAACTCTCCATATGCTTAGTTTATGGATCGGTATCATTATATCAATTGTTTTTCTTTATTTCTTGACAATACATGTATCGTGTTCGCGTATATGATTAGTTTGTTTTAGAATGTTGATACAGTAGTTGAGTTTTCTGGCAAAGTCTAACATTATATTAAACCAATATTAGTTTTGTGTTGTGAGGTTTTAAAGGTGGTTATGATCAGTCTGCGAAGGTACTTAATTTTAAATAACTAGTTATTCTTGGAATTTTCTGTTGGTGGCTGTATCGGTTTATGTACCAGTTCATCAGCAAAATCTGATTTATAAAGAAATAAAATAAGTGTCTCAAGACATAAAAAATTTTCTACTATATGACATGCATTAGCAACACTGCTAGCTGTAACTGTTAGGAGTGAAATTGGGAGTGAAATTGTGATTTAAACTTCCTTTTGTATATTCCCTGTAACTGTTTGGTTTTCCAGATTTCCAGTTCATTCTTCACCTGACATTTATTCGTAGCTGTGCAGATGTTTGTATTGTTGGTGTTGCCCGTACACCGATGGGTGGATTTCTTGGAACCCTTTCGTCCTTATCAGCCACCAAACTTGGAAGCATAGCCATTCAAAGTAATTAAACAGAGTACCCATTCTAAAATTAATTTGTGAACCATTTTGCTTTGCAACATTGATCTAATTTGTATATTTATAACTTTTCGGATGTTTACTATTAGGCGCTCTTAAAAGGGCTAATGTTGATCCAGCACTTGTACAAGAGGTTTTCTTTGGAAATGTTCTTTCTGCAAATTTGGGTCAGGCTCCTGCTAGGCAAGCAGCATTAGGAGCAGGTTTACCTAACACTGTTGTATGTACCACCGTCAACAAAGTTTGTGCATCAGGGATGAAAGGTGAGTCCTCTAATCTGTATAGGAAAAATTTATTCTGTCTTTTGTTTTTACCAATGAACAGAGATGTTTCTTGCTAGCCGAAGTAAATTAAACAATAGCATCATTTGGTGTTTGCAGCAACAATGCTTGCTGCACAGAGTATCCAGTTGGGTATTAATGATATTGTTGTTGCTGGTGGCATGGAAAGTATGTCTAATGTCCCAAAATACATAGCAGAAGCAAGGTCTGTATTTCTTATTACTTCAATAAAATGTAACCGCAGTTTGTAGTTTTACTTTTGGTTGTGTATATATTGTTTCAAATGGAGGGGGTATACAACTTGTAGTGGAATTGTTTAAGTGCATAGCTAGCATTTTTGTAACTTATTTTAGAGGATATTTAGTCATTATAGGTCCTGATCATAGTAGAATGAAAAACAGGCATTTGCAAACTTGTCTAGCTGATGGTGATTCAATCTCAGTGCAACTATGAACCATTTTAAAGCTAATAATTTTCAGCTTCAAGTCATATGGTGCATTATTTTGCAAAAAAAAAACTTACCCTTTTTATAGATGGTGTCTGACTGTTTGGAATGGTGATCTCCCTCTCCAACAGTACTGTGGGTTAACAATGCATGCTATGCAAGTAGGTTGTCTGGGTTTTGATACTAAACTTACTAGTTGTAATTCAGATGTAAAAATCTTAATTCTTAGTTAGGGTAAAGGATCATGATTTCAGTTTTGCTATTGAGCACTGGTCACTTTCACTGTCCATATAAGTGCGGTGTGTTGATATATTGATGATATGCTTTCCAAGCTCTGTCAGCTATCCTTTTACACAAAATTTACTTGTATAGAACTCATACCACTATGATGAAGGTGTTACAAGTGCCCTAGCATTTAGTGTTTTCGTGTAACTACAGTTTAATTTAATAACAAAGCTTAATGCTAGGAAGGGCTAACATCAGAATCTGATATTGCTTGCAGAAAGGGATCTCGGTTCGGACATGATTCTCTTGTTGACGGAATGCTAAAAGATGGGCTGTGGGATGTGTATAATGATTTTGCCATGGGTTCTGCTGCTGAAATATGTGCTGAGAAACATGGAGTGTCACGAGAAGATCAGGTAGCGCTACACACTGCACCTGAAATTTGTTTCTCCCAAGCAACAAAGTTTTGTTATCTTCAACTACCATCCGTGTCAGTCAAAGTATCTATAAATTAGTCCTTGAGCAAATACATATATGATCCCCTGTATTCTTTAGTGAAATTTGGCTTGTAATTCAATAGTTTCTGGCACGCACTTCCGTTTTCATCTTGTTCAACTTATTTTGGAGAGAAAACTCTGACTTCTGCTATGAAATAGCTAGTCATAAATAATTTTTGCTGATATACCCAGGATAACTTTGCCATTCAAAGCTTTGAGCGTGGTATAGCTGCTCAAAATGAGGGTGCTTTTACATGGGAAATAGCACCAGTAAGTGCATTTGTTAACTATAAGAGACTATTGTAAATTGTTGTTTCGCCATTATATAACTACAAGAGACTTTTGTAAATTGTTGTTTCGCCATTATATTTCAGGTTGAGGTTCCTGGGGGAAGAGGAAAGCCATCAACGGTTATTGATAAGGATGAAGGTCTAGGAAAGGTGAATCTTTGGCGCATATCTACTTATATGATTGTTGTTTGCATGTGAAATCTTTCCCTTATATTGGTATGTAGTCATGTAGACTAATTTTGAATTGGGATCTGCTGCAATAACTGTTAAAATGAGAAAAAAATTGTTATCCAAGATCATATTTGGCGGAAAATTTTCCTTTTAAGGTATATAGAGATATAATCACGAGTGAACTGCTACTCTAGGTTGGTATATATGATTGTGCAATTGTGCATCAGTCGTTAAAGATAGAGATAAAAAGAAATGGAATGGAATGGAAGTTTCTACTGTATGCCTTGTTTTGGGTCATTCTTCTAATTCACAAACTTCCGAGAAATAAGTTAATGTTATATCTCAAAATTAAATTCCTTTATAGAGTTTTGTTCTTGTTTTTCTATAGTTCGATGCAGCAAAGTTGAAAAAGCTGCGGCCAAGTTTCAAGGAGAATGGCGGTACCGTGACTGCTGGCAATGCTTCTAGTATAAGGTTCATCTTTTGTTGTATATTCTAGTGTAACATCATATTTTATTGTTTATATTTTGTTTTGGTCGGAAGATTATCTTTTTTTAAGTTTATCCCCCGTAATGAACAAGACCTGAAACCACAGTAAATTTACAGGATCGAATTTTCAGTTCTCATTGCTTTACTCCACATGTTCAAAATTTAACCACCAGCTTGTTTGCTGTCTAAATGTTTACTTGCTATCTAAGTTATTTTAAAGCAATGTTGGTTTCTGGTAAAAGGATACTGGCACTTTATCTGTTAATTAATCTGAGAATATTGTTCTCGTCTATTTACAGTTATAAAGCTAGAAATATATTGATATTGATTTTATACAAATTTTAGTGTAAATGTAGCAATAAAATATTTAACTAGACTTACCAAGATATCTATTAAAAGAGAATTATACTATCAGTGATGGTGGTGCTGCATTAGTCCTGGTCAGTGGAGAGACAGCAGTTAAGCTGGGGCTTGAAGTGATTGCGAAGATTTCAGGTTATGGCGATGCTGCTCAGGTACTTGATGTGCTCTGCTGTTTTCACTGTATATGATACAAAGAGTACTAATGCGTCGCTATTGTGCATAACTCACACTATGCATTCTGCAGACTCCAGAGTTATTTACAACTTCTCCAGCGCTTGCTATACCAAAGGCTATTTCTAATGCTGGCATAGAGGCCTCCCAAGTTGATTTTTACGAAATTAATGAAGCCTTTGCAGTAAGCTTTCAAACAGAGTTCACTTGACATAATTAGCAGGTCATGCTGGCCTACGCCTGCAAGTATGATTTCCTTTTAATTTTTATATGGTGCCTGCAGGTTGTGGCTCTTGCGAACCAAAAGTTGCTTGGCCTTAATCCAGTGAGTCCTGCTTACCCAGTATTTACTTTGCCTTCCTCATTTGGGCATGTCTTCTTATGCACTTAATTGTTTCAGTTTTTGAACTAACCTACAATCTTGCATATGTCCTGCTAAAGGAAATTTGATAAATCAAAATTATGTATCTGTGAGCTACTGGTGTAATCTCTAAATTTCTTTTCCCTTTTTTGCCAAGCTCTCGTGTCAGATGTTTGTGTGTATTCTCCTGTATGTATATTTACTTGCTTTGCTTGCAGGAGAAAGTTAACATACACGGTGGAGCTGTATCTCTGGGACATCCTCTAGGTTGCAGCGGCGCCCGTATCTTGGTTACTCTGTTGGGGGTATGCTCGAATTATTCTGACAAATATTTAGTAATGCGCAAGCTTAGTATCCCTGACTTCATATAAACCATTGCAGGTACTTAAAAAGAAGAATGCGAAATATGGAGTTGGTGCTGTGTGCAACGGCGGAGGGGGTGCATCGGCACTGGTTCTAGAGCTTGTCTAATTTTCATTACCAGGCAAGTATGATGAGTAAACGGAATAATATGATCTAGATGCTCTGTACTGCCGATTAAGAAGCAAATCATGCACATTCAACTATTTGAGTTACAGTAATTCCTCAGCATCATTATTATCTCCCTATTCGGCCTTTTAGATTATACTCCACTATTGTGCACATCATGCACATTCAACTCTTATCAAATAAATTGACAAAATATGGGACACCATTATTATCTCCTTATTCAGCTTTTTAGATTATAACTTGTAGTAGTCCGAGCACATAAATGCAATTTGGTATCTTCTTAAAAATACTGTAGGGAAAGTCGGGACCATGCTCATGCACACTAGTTGTTTGTCATTTCTGCATAACACACATCTTTACTACCACGTTTCAGTAGCATGTGAGTGATCATGCATTTGTAAATTTGATGTATCCTGGTTGGACCTACAAGGATCTTTCGACAGTTTATATGTTAGATGTTTAATGGTTTCGATGAAACTGGCATTTCTTTAACCGATACTAGTTTTCTTCTGCTTCTGCTGCAGGCCAATCACATAGGATAATTGTTTGAAGACTTGAGGCTTATATAACCTTCCATATCGCGTGCTGATGTGCTGAAATGCGCCGTCTTCCAAGTTCCAAATCCTTTTCTTTAGAAGAAAAACTTGGGATTTCTTTTTTATCAATCCAACAGAGTGCATATTTCTTCCGAGATTAATATTATAGATCCGCTTGTCTGTTTCCAAATATGTGTTGCTGACTATATCCGTTTTTTCTTTTTACTATACATGCCCAGTGGAATCACAAACATTTGATCAACTTGGGGAACTTGGTTGTCTGACTGGGCTTAGAGCCCAAACTTCTGTACTTATAAGTTTAAGTCAAGTATCCATACCGTTTGTATAAAAAAACTTATATGCTAGTTTCTGACAAACCGAGTATGAAAGTGAGAAGTTGAAAATCATAACTTTTTTAGTGACTTATTTTCATTTTTGTATCATTTGAAACTTATTTTATAAAAATATACTTCCTCTGTCCCTCTCAATTCATAACATTAGGGGACGGGGGTGTGGTACGCACTTTAATGTGCCTAAAAAACATAATTCAATAACTTTTTTTAAAAATTTTATTTTTCTGAATAAAAATGTTGTGTATATTTTTATTAAAAAAGATTTTTTTTTTAAAAGTTATAAAACTTTATTTCATAGGTGCATTAAAATGCGTTTCAAGCAGTAGTGTGCGACTACTTTAAACAATAATGTATTGTTTTATTAAAATTTTTTATATCCATAAATTATAAATACCAAAAATTTAAGTCAAACACATAAATCAAAAATTACTTTTCATTTATAAATAAGTTTTCACTGATAAACACTTAAAAGCCAAACAGCCCTGTAGGCTGTAGTGCAAGGGCCCTGATGGAGCCAATACACACAACACAATGCAGAGTTGAAATACTTGCTAATTCACAAACTCATATCTGCTCATTTTTAATGTTCTCATTCAAAAAAATTAGAAAAACTAAATTACTGATTATTCAAAGACAAAGTAGCTCTACCAGGTACCGACAATACAAATGCAACAAGTGTGAGATAATTATCTAATTATTAAGGACACTTCAAATTTAATTTAATGCATGAAAAGTGGGATGGCCTGTACATGTCCATCTTCTCAACTAATACAAATTAGCTGGGGATCTGTTCAGAAACAGAACATGATAAGCGGAGCGTTCCGACTTGCATTGCTACGACTTTGTAGTCCCAAAATGAGCTGATATTCAAACTCTGGATGTTCCTAGTTTTCGCTCGAAAAGACGCTGCAGGAGGTAGACCTGGAGGACACTAGCACCAATAAGTGCTGCAGACTCAAATAATGCCTTGTGAATGGCTCTCCTACTCAGTCCATCATTCACTGAAACCAGCAGGGAAGACAGATATTATGGTTAATAAAGTTATGGTCCAACTAAAACTAATGTGTTAGTTGGAAAAAAAAATTCAGAATTTCACTCAAATTCTTGCCTTGGTTACCCCATGGTTGTTAGGTCAGGAGCAATGTTTGAGTACAATACCCTTATAAAGTTATCATCACTGGAAACAGTAATGTCTTGACTTATAAGTTATAACCACGTTAAAAATTTACAAGTCATGTTGAAAAGAGACCAACTTGAATGATACATATATCATTCTAATGTGACCAAATTAATAACTTAATGCTTTATGTAAGACTACTGATCTCAGTAACAGTTAAAAGGTCAATAAAAGACTTCAACTCGGTATAATACAATTTCTGTGTTTGGTGAACACAATCTAAGTTAGTTTGTAGATTACACAGAAGTGATCTAAATTTTCCCAGTGTCAGCGTCAATACGTACTCAAATTCATTTGAAGGACAGACATATATCAAATTCAAAACAAACTCATTTTTTCTGTATTGTACATTTGTACCTATAGCCTGGCGGTCAGTCTGAGCCTCTAACCAATGCTGTTCGAATTGGATATTGTACAATGCTTCCTCTAACTTTGAAATATGTTCCAGCAAGGGATTAAAATGCTCTGCGAAGAGGTAGATATATTAGTGTCTAAGAGGACACATATAAGATACAGCGGAAGAAGAAAAGACTGGAAGGGCATAAGCACATGGTCTTTAAGAAAGTGATACAGCTCACCATCCTTTGCGTGCTGATCATAGTATGCAAAATGGCCAACATGCACGTCAAAGTCTATGGTTTCATGGTAAGGAGATTTGTTAGTAAAGCAGAAGCGATAAACGCCTCTCTTTTGGGCCATAAACTCATACTTCTCGGTTGTCTTGTCACGGAAATCGTGTATCTGATCTCCAGTAGGTCCTTTTATCTACACTCAAAGCAAAGGAGAGATACAAAATTAAGAAGCAGTTTAATCAGGATTTGAGCATAACTGCAGATGCTTTGGTACTTAACATACAATGCTTTCTCTGGAATTAATTGCACTATAAGTATCGTACCACAATATATATAGGACTCCCAGAGCATCAAGTTTTATGTCTGCCATAATATATCATAACTGGTCGATATACACATAGTTCTCCAAAGAAGTTTACCCAACTTTTCTTTCTCTATTAAGTAGTTATAATTTTTTATCAAAATGCATCGGGAAAAGTTCCACTTGATATGTTTACATTAAAATAATATGATTTTTATTGTTTATTATGTCGAAGTTACGTGTACCTGCGATCAATTTTTAGAAACAGTCATGAAATAAAAATACAGCCGAACCTCATACTGATAAATCTTGGGGTCTGAGGTTGAGTTCCATATTAGGAGTAACAAACGGCTAAGTTAAAGAATTCTTTCCACAAATTTTGGCTTTAAAGTATCAAATTTTCACTTTCACACAATCAAAACCCGGTGATATATACATGCCGCAAGGCAATACTGTTGAAGTAAATGCACTACTGTTAAAGTAAATGCACAAGAATCTATCAGATGCATCAACTCTCCCCCAATTAACTATTGGAAGTCTATCAAAAATGTAATCTTCAAAAAAACCAAGATTCTTTACCAATCACTAATTCTTCTACTTCAATCACTAATGAGCCTATCCACTTCAAGAATCTATTATTTTAAGTCTTAAAGAGCATCACCCAAATTCCAACAAAAATGCATAAAATTAAAAATTAACACAACATCATTGGAAAAAAATCGAGAAACAGGGAAAAGGGGATTACCACAAGATCAACACCCTGATCACCATAATTCCAAGGAGCATCACTCTTGATAACAACAAAAGAAAGATGAACATTATCACCTTCATATTCAACTTTATGTGAAAAACACTCTTCTCTATCAATCACAAATCTAATCCCAACCACTTGTTGCACTAAAATCAACAAAAATCCCATCATGGGTATCATTAATTTGGGCACGTATCCCAATCCCATCTACAAAAATACATAAATAACATATGAAATTGGATTACAGACAAGAACTCATTGGTAAAGACATAAATAGAGAGATCTGAATGATGTTACCTTAAATTGAATGATAAGATCTAGATGGGATTCGATTGATTGATTGAATGTGATATTTGTGACCTGCGAGTCGCGAGATGTTTGAGGCAGCGGACGACGTTGTCGTCTAAGTCTTGGCTACTCTGTAATGCTTTTGGTCTGGCTTATAAGTTGATTTTAGTTTTGTGCAATCTACTTCTGTATTTTAAACCAAATCAGTTGATGGATGATTTATCTGTATATATAAAAATGAAAATGAAAATAATTTGATTATTAAATTAATGCTAAATTATAATTTTAATTTTATATATTAAAATTATATAAAATTATCATTCTTCAATGATTAATGATAAAATAAATTAATTTAATCAACACGAACCCAACCTCTAACTTTAAATGTTAGGAGTCAGTTTAATTTGTCTACTTTTTCATAAATTAAGTTACCTATAAAAATATATAAATATATGTTTTTTGATAATAAGAAACAAAGAAAATATAATTATCCCTAGATACGTGAATCATAAAAACAATATATAAAATATATATTTTATTTTAAAATAGATCCTTATTTTATCCAAATAAATTTATCCAAGCAAGCCAATAAATTTCCCTAAATAATGTTGCTGTAAAATCTTATAATATAAATACATATTTTGAATATATCAATTATTATGATTATTAAAAATATAAGAACAAGCAAAAATATTATACGGTAATAATTGATACACGAAAAATTACACATTCTACAGGTGACAGATTCTATTAAAAAAATTTCAGAATTAAAGATTTACTTTTAAGTACATAATCTAGGTTCAACCACTTCAGTTGCATCATCCTCGACCCTCAATAACTGACTATCTGGGTTCAACTCTTTTAACTCTTTTAAGTTTTAAGTACAATCTTCTCACGCTCGGCGGGAATATGATAATCTGTACAACTCCAGATTCTTGATTTCAGACACTGAGATGCTTTACTTACAGTCCTGCTTTCCTTCAAACAAACTGGAACAAGATAACACGATATTATATACTGTAATCACATTAAGAGGCCACAGAAACATTTTAGTAAAGAATAAGAAATTAAGCAGCTGGGTTTAGTTGAGATCCTTTACTTGCAAATATGCATGCTTCAAACACAAATGGAAAATTAAACAGCAGAAACTTACTGTGACCCCACATATGAGAGATCACAAAAATCAGCTAGAGCCTGTTTGACAGAGCTTCCCCGAGATTTACGCCATTATCGATTTTATGCTTTGTGTAATAAACCAGAAACTGACTGAAATTAAAAATAAGCCAGAAACTCACTTAAAGTCAGAAATTAACCATCAAATTTATTTTAATTATCATATTTTTAATAAGTCATAAGTCACCAAACTATAAAATTACCCAAACAGACAATTTAAGCGATGCACTTATCACATTAAATAAGCCATATGTCATTATTTTAAGCTCACCCAAATGGGTTGTTGGTAAATACAGTGAAATATAGATTAAGCAGCCAGGTTTATCTAGGGGCTCATGCTTTAGAAAAAGCTATTATTCTGTTAATATCTAGTCTCAGACCTCGTCAGCTATGTGCATACCTGTTTATCAAGTGACACGGTAATATCTGGATTTTCTTTGATTCCACAAATGAGTCATATGACCGAAAGCTATCAGTATCATATTTCCCCCTGGGTTTAGTGTTTGTTTTTTTTTTCTGTATATAAGGTATGCCTGGTTATATGATACGCAGCACCATACAAATATGCTTAGACCACCTAATATTGACACTACTAAAAATGAAGATTACCTTTTTGTATGCTCCATCTGCAAAAGATTCTAGCCAGCACCGGGATAAGATGCGCTTGAAGGATATAAGTTCTTATTATGCTCTAAAGTTAACCTCTCGTGAAGTTGTCGTTGATGATCAGTGAAGTCCTTGAACAAATTCTTCAATCTTGCAGCTTTTCTAAATTCTTCAGTTCCTGCACGAACCACCTTTAATTTGTCCTCGACGATTCCGCCCTAAAAATTTTAAATGTAACAAGTCATCAAGTCAATGTCAAAAAATCATGCTAAATACAAAACCATATACCATACAGAATCCACATATATAATATAATATTTATTAACAAACTAATGACAATGCTCACCTGAGATCTTGGCATCAAACTCCCTACACTTTTGAAATATCCACGCCTCATTTTCTCCTCAGTTATGACCCATGGCCTGCAGAAAATAAACGTTAATTCATAATTTTTGACAGCTGGACAATGTTTTTAGATTGTGACTTGTTATATATGTCATACTAAGCAAGGTTTTCATATTCCTTCCTTTCATTTTAATAGTTACATTGAATTAGTATTCGAACTACTAAATAATTAACTATCTAGCCGATAAAACCTTAAATAACTGAACGAATAAAATTACATGCAGGTCCTAAATCCAACAATTAACCAAATCCGGAGGCATGCAAATGTAAGGCACTTAGCATTACAATATCACGACCAGCATAATAACAAGAAGCACAAACTGAAATATTTAGCTGATCCAGTAATAGTTAACTGATATACCCACCAAAGGCAGGATAAGAAAATGGGCTTGCCATACTTCAAGTATTTAGTATTATACTATTATACCAGTTCCATTACACAATTGTATAGTTGTATTATGTATAAGATTAACAAAGAACTAGATAGCAGGTAAAAAAAAACATCAACAGTCTCCCGACTCTGTTGCTATAACTTTAAAAATGAAGATTTGCCTTTCCTGAAGCATTATCCATTCAGCATGCAAATTTGACAAGACTGAATCAAATTATTTTCTTATCATATTCAAACGATAAACTTCAACAAGTTTCAACGTGTGGTTGTCTTGTGCATTATAGACTAGTGAGCAAGAAATTCAGACAGGCTTATGGCGACATACCTTCCAGTTGAAGATACGATAGCGTGATCAGGATTGATTAGGAATTTATATATCTCCTCAAGACTTCTTTTCGAAGCCAGCACTATGGCCCCTCTTGTATAGGACTCTGCTAATAAACTAGGAAAAACATATGCTTCTGCTGTGATGGAAGTTTGTTTGCGTATAAATTCAATGACCGATGTTGGGGATAGATCTTTCTCCAAATTATCAATTAGAATATAGTGGTGATTTCCAAGTTCCTCAACTTTATTCATGTTAAAAGGAACTCCTCCAATATCCCGATCTTCGTCAATTTGAAAACTTGCCACGGCTGCAAGCAAATACAGTAGTCTTTTACTAATGCCAGAAAAAAAGGGGAAAGAAAAAATAACTCAAAAGCATTCAAAATGTAACACAATAATGGTTGGTGGCACAGAAGTGCTCTGGCCAAAACCCAGAAACCTTCCTATAATTGTACATTACCGGGGAAATGACAGGCACCCTTGGTTTCCTGAAACAAGAAGAAAACATTCAAGCGCTAAAAAATGTGTGCATTGAGAATATATACATTTAAAACATAATCTCAGAATGTGCTTGCCTGGATACGATCTGGTGTAGTTGTTGGAGTCGAATAACTCTTGGAAACTGAACGAGTTCGAAGCGAAGCCCTTTTTATGTTCTCCTTTGCCAGTTTTAAGAAAGTCAATATTGTAGAATTGAGAGGGGCATTGGTGTTCACTAAGCATATGCTTGCAACACCTGAAGAAGACATATTACCCGCATTGGGACCATGCAGCCAGGATAGCACAAAGGTGCACAGACACTCCTCTTCTCCTTTCTCAAACAAATGATCCTTAAACTCAATCTATCAAGACATTTATAAAGTTCCAAGGGAGTCAAATAAATGCAAGGCAGCATATTTTATGTCAATTACTTATATTAAATTACACCTCTTTTAAGGTTTAAGATCATCAACTACTATCATATATATGGCACAGAATAATTTACAAACCAATTAAACGTCAAAAGTCGAGTCACATTTCAAAATGGGCATTACATATAGTAAGACGGAAAAATGACAACTTCATGTAATAGATTTACTTACTTTAAATATAGAAAATAGAGCAACAAATGTAGTCATGCAACTGTTCACTTATCTACAAAAAACACAGTAAATTAACAGCAATCTGATGTTTTTTCTTTAAGAACTAAACAAACAAAAATCCAGCAGAGCATGGCTGTTTCAAAATGGAGGTGCCACCCTCACATAGGCATTACAACACTCCAAAAGGTATCGGAAGTAAACTCACCAAAAACTTAAAAACCACTTCAATGCCTTCCCAGTTCACACTACTACCGATTAATTTAATAGACATAATACATCTCATAACTAAACTAAAACAGAAAAAAAAATCCAATTTGACCTAACAGTCCACATCAAAATTCCAGCACATTCAATGATTTCCCAATAAAACGATCACCTCAAGCCCTCAATTACTCACGAGACTTATCATACAGGTATATACTATATACACAGAGTGATGATAGCACAAAACATTTCATATATACTGAAAACTGTGCACAGAAGAAATGATCCAAAAAGAGTTTAAACTATATAAATGATGTAATCAACAAAATAAATTCAAGAACATATTTTCATAATTGCAATACATGATAAACTTCATCCTCTAACCTACCAGGATATGACAGCCAGGATATATTTAAAAGATCATGTCTAGGTAAGCAACATTTAATTGGGCATTTAGATGGATTAAAGAGGAAAGGAGAAGTACCCAGATCACGGTTGTGCTACCACCACTAAGTATACTAGGGCTCCAGCAAGGCAGCCAAACCTTAACGGCAACCTCCTAAGAACTATATTAAAAAAAACTGAATCCACTTCGATGTCTTCCTACTACTATCCCCTAATTTAAAAGACATAATAATCCTCACAAACTAACCTAAACACATTAAAAAAAAAAACTCCAAATTCCAGCACATTCAATAATTTCACAATAAATCGATCACCTCAATTCACCTACTCAAAACACTTATCTTGCATGTATGTACACATACACAAACATTTCATATACAAACCTCTTTAAAAACCCCAACAATCACATCCAGTTTACCCTAATTTTTAGCTCATTCAATCATCTCAAACACTTCTCACGCACGTATACATACCAAAAACACATAATAATAGCAAAAACACAAAATCGAAAGTCCAAAACTCACAACATTTCATTAAAAAAATAATTAAAAAAACAAGTAAAAAAATTATAAAAATTTAAGAGAAAGATATGCATACAGCTTCAACAATGGCATCGTAATAGCGGAGATCATCTTCTCTCCAGCTTGAATACGCGCAAACTTTCATCCCTTTATCGATTTTATAACACTCGCTGTCCTGCAACTGAGTCGACACAGGGCGAATTCGCCGTGTGAACTCGTCGAGGTGCTCAAGCGAGTCGAACTCGGTGACGCCGAAGGATATCTCCGGGAAGTTCTCGAACTGGATCGTTAGCGTGCCGCTGACGAGAATAGCTCGGACGCTGTACCACGCGTCGTCGTCGGAGCACCGGAATTCGAGGTCGAAAATATCGCCGGCCGGCGGTTTTGTCGCCATTGCAAGACAGTGTGTCGGAGAGTTGTGTGTGTGTGTGTGTGTGTGTTTTAGTGTGTGTTATTTTTGGTTTGAAGAGGTGGTGGAGTAGAGAGTAGAGTACAGAGTAAGCTTTAATCGCTGCTATTTTATTTGTACTTTTTGAATTTTTTTGAAAAAGACGTGTGTCTTGTTTTGTCAGGTCCGATTTCCGAAGTACAACTGTACAAGGGTTCTAATAAAAAGGATTTTTCATTGTAAATCTAAAATTCGAGATGGATATTTTCTAGTATTAGATATCAAGAACTTTATATATTTTAGGGGGTTTGGATTATTTCATTTTTTAAGAATAAATTAATATATTTTGAAATAAATATCTATTTTTGTGAAAATAAACACTTGTTTATATCAAATAAAAAAATCTGACTACGTGCTTAATATCTTTTTTTCGAAAAGTTTTTTTTTGATAATTTTTTCCAAAAAAGTTTATACAATATAATTTATTTAATAAAAAAATTAAGTTCTTATTTTGGCAATAACTTATTTATCAAACGGCATGATTAAAAATCAAGATTTCAAGATGAAACGCTTTCGTTTTCTTTTTTTCTTGAAAAAATTCAAAACTGTTGGCTTTAGTCTCTGGAGTATTAGAGAGCATATAAGTTACCATGAACAATATAAATATTCAAAAGGATAATAACTTGAAACTAAAATTATAACTATTTCCTTTATGTGAAATCACTTCATATAAGTTAGTTCTTTATGGTTTAGCCACCGGGCTTGAACCAAATGATATGATCCAAGAAATGGTGGAGCTGAAAATTATGGAATACAATATGGGCAAAGAAACCCCTTTGAAGTTACTCATATAGCAAAACAGTGCCCAGAACTTAAAATTTGTAACTTATGAAGCTATATCTTTGCCGAAAAGTGCGGTTATGCCCTTCGCCGGATCATCTTGTTTCACGAGCGACTCCCCAACCAGCACCTGCAATGAGGGGAGCGAAATATGTCAAGACAATAATTTCGTATAGTCAAACAAATATAAAAAGCATTTCTAGCCAAGTCCCGATAAAAGCAGTAACAATGACAATATTTCAGGAAAATAGATGACCCGGGTTTAACGGATTTGAACAGTTCCACCTTCAACTTTGGAATCATATAAAAAATGCAGAGCAAGCAGAGAAGGATAAAATGTGCTTACTGCTTTGACCCCAGCTTCTTGTACATAAGCAATATCATCGGGAGTGAAAATTCCAGACTCACCGACCACCTAAGAATAACAAGTAAAATTTCAAAAATCACTGGGAATAAAGCAGTGCCGGCAACAAATAACTCAGCAAATAAATGCTACAATGCAAGGAAAAAAAATCACATACAATGATGTCTTTCTCACGAATCTTTTGTCCACGGGCACCTTCGAGAAGCTTTTTGGTGTTGCTGGTGTCGACCTTAAATGTTTCTGGTGAAAAAGAAAAATATATTACCAGAAAGTTTATGCTGATCAAGGAAACACATCCTAAACAGGTTTATCTATCAGTGATCTCGAGTCATGCTGCCTCCCAAACACTTCACAAGAGAATTATAAGAACTCAACTGTACTACTCTAAACTTTACAAGAAAGGCCAATAAAATGGATGTAGCTTATATCTCAGTGTCATTTAAGTAGGGGTGTCAAACGGATAATTCGGATACGGATCTGCCTGTATCCGGATCCGAATCCGAAAATCCATATCCGTATCCGAATCCGAATCCGAAATTTTTTAAAGGATGATATCCGAATCCGGATCCGACGGATACTATCCGGATTCGGATAATATCCGGATCCGGATCTGATTTTTAATCAGAATTTTTATTTCTTTATTAAAATTTCTAAAAAATCATTAAAAAATAGTAAAAATTAAAAATTAATTTTTAAAACTGAGTAAAAAAATTAAAATCATTAAAGAAGGTTTATATTAATTCAAAAATTAATTCTTATTTATCTTTCAATATAAATTTGTTATCTTTAAGATATTAAACTCAAATAAAATTATGATATATGTCTATAATATTTTAAAATTATACAAAATTTATATAAATATATTATTTTATGTATGCATATATAAATACACACATTATATAGTTATTGAATAATAATATATATATATATAATATTTAATATCATATATATTTAATTTCGGATTCGGATATTATCGGATACGAATATGCCTATATCCGTATCCGTATCCGGAATTGTCGGATTCGGATGCGGATAATATCCGCTTTGTCTCGGATACGGATAATATCCGTTTTATCTCGGATACGAATGCGGATTTTTCGGACGGATATCGAATTTTTCGGATTTTTTTGACAGCCCTACATTTAAGTTTTTAATACCCTATTCACTTTCTAAGGAAGTACTGAAAACTGACTTGTCCAAAATACATATGTAATTACTGAAAACTGTATGACAAAGATGAAATGACACCAAGAAAGTTTCAGCTATATAAATAATTGTCCAGGAAATAGATTCAATAATACATTCTTATAATTACAACCAGGCAGTGATACTCGGAATATACTCAAAAGATCAACTACTAGCTAAGCAACACTGTATTGTGCATTTAGATGGATTAGGTAGGAACAGAGAAGTACCAAGATCACGATTGTTGATGCCAATAAGCTCAATCCCGTCTAATTCAAGAACTCGATCAATTTCCCTCTCGTTATGTACCTAGATGACAAGAACACTAGAAAAGATGAGAAACTACTTTTTTAGCCTATGTATACAATTCTGTGCCAAATACAGTCGCAAAATAATATAATTAACTCGGAGTTTTAGCTTAAAGTATGACAATGTAAAGTTATTAAACCTGTCCAAAAGAAAAGTATAAGCTAATACTAAAGAGTAAAGATCAACCAAATAAAATTACATTGAGAACATAGAAGAAAGCACAATCTAACCTCAACAAGTGCTGCCAAACCAAGCTTCTTGCAAATTTTTGACATGTATTTGATATCAAGATCGGGCAAAACACCAGCAATTAACAAAACTGCGTCTGCACCTTTACTTCGGGCATAGTAGAGTTGCCATGCATCTATAATAAAATCTTTGCATAATAGTGGGCACTGCAAACTTAAAGCAGTTAGAAAAATGCATTTAAAGCTACAAACTTTTATGGGTCAACAGGGAAAATGTTTTCACAAATGGGTACCTTTACTCCGGCATTCCGTATAGCTTCCAGATTTTCAAAGCCTCCCTTGTTTAATCAAACATCAAGATAATAATTGTAAGAAAAAAAAATATATTGCTACGGGAGATACTTTGACTGTAAATTTCACTACTTTTCATCACAAATACAATAATATAAGGAAACAATTTCAGTCAGCATACAAGAAAGAAGGTAGGACATTCACCTGAAAATACTTCTTGTCTGTCAAAACACTAAGACAAGCTGCTCCACCTTTCTCATAAGATTTAGCAATTTGAACCTATTGAAGAAAGGTCAGAAAGTACAATTATGGTCAATAAAATTTGTTTATAATTAATGAATTTATCATACAGTTTAACTTTTCAGGCAGTACTCAAGTAATTAAAGTTCTTTTATCACTTCGAAATCATGAGCATTGTTCTTACAAGTTACAGGTAACGACTACAACAAGTAAATAGGATATAAAGTGATATTGGAAGACAAGAAGAAGAAAATTATTCTGTGTATTTAACGGTTATCACTCTAGAATTCTTTACTGCAAAATTATCAGAGATACATATTCTTCCATGCCTGACTTGTATATACTTCGTAATGTATGTGATGGGACTCGAGACGTGTAAAACACTTCTATATTTCAAAATGTTACTATTTTAAAATACATGAATATATAACTCATCAATAAAGTTTAAAGTTTCCAATCCTGAAATACAGGTTCAAAGCAAAGTTGCGAAAATTTATGGTTATGGGGTATATTTAAAACTATAAGAGCATTCGATATTAAGTTAATAAATGGTAGATAAATTTAGATTGTCAAAATACCGGATCAAAATCTTCTCTTAAAATTCCTCTACTAGGTGAAGCCTTTTTCACTTCAGCAATTAAAGCAGGGAATCCAGTTCGCAAATATGATGATTTCAGAGCTCCAACAAAGTCTCTAGCTGGAGGGGCAATCTGAAGAGTTTTTGCAATTGCTCCCAGAGGTTTCTTCTCTTTCATCTGAAAAACAAAACATTATAAACACCATTGCAAATTATCTCTTCCCATAAATTTAAATAAATAAAAACATAAGAATTAGTGATTCGAATACTTAAGGGGGAGCAAACCTGAGATACTTCCACATCCGTATTCCATATAATCTCCTCGAGAATATTCCGAGGAGTATTACCTGCATTCTGCAGACGAAACTCAAACGGGCCTACAGCATGCTGAGGAGGTCCGGTCGAAGGCCTCCTTCTAATCCGTATACCCTGAGCTTCAGCTATCTCATCTTGATACTTCGCACCATCCCACTCAACTTTAATCTCCTCCCCCTCCGAATCACTCCCACCAGAAACCACTTCCGCCCCATCTTTCAACTCCTACAAACCCAATTATCCATCACAACCAAAAACAACAGAAACTTACACTTGCAGCACTTAACACCAAATAATAAAAAATTGAATCTTTTCCAAGAAACCAATTAAATATAACCAGGTTTATCATCAGGCTTCATGTAATCAACTAAGAAATCAATAAGAACTACATAAACTATTACTCAGGTATAACATCAAACAAACTCACACTTGCAATACAAATTAAAATAACAGCTATAAATAAAAATTAAAATTTTATCCAAGAAACCAATTAAATCTTAGAGAGGAGAGGGAGGGAGGGAGAGAGAGAGAGAGAGAGAGAGAGAGAGGGAGGGAGGGAGGGAAAGAGGGGGAGAGAGAGAGGGGGGGAGGGGGGGAGGGAGAGAGGGGGGGAGAGAGAGAGAGAGAGGACCTGTTGAGCTCGAACAGAGCTACGCATTGGGAGCTTAGAAGAGTAATAAATCCCTCCAGAAATGTAACCAATTGACCTGGGAAATCGAATGAGTGCAGCTGATTTGTGTAAACTAGGCTTGAGATGTAATGGAGAGACCCTGAGGCCAGTTGGGTTTGCTCTCAACGCTTCCATTAACAAATTGACCCGATTTTTGACCCAACTAAATGCCTTTTTTCTCTGCTATTGCCAGAATGCACACCGAATATATAAGCATCAGCGGTGTGTAACCGCCGGAATCTGATATTCCTGAGATAATATCTGATATTATAATATTATTATATTCCTTTTATAACGGAAGAAGAAAGAAAAGAAAATCCGTTACTAGAATTTCAGTTATGCATGGATATTATTATAAACAATCCTGTTAACTTTTATATGGATTAATATTAAAAATATCTTATCTATAGCTTTTATATTTTTCATTTTTACAAAAGTCAAAATTGAACCCATCAAACAAATTGTATCTCACCTCCATAAAATAGTACTCCCTCCGTCCCTCCCATTTCTTATTGGATGAATTGGGCATAAAAATTAAAAAATATGTATAAAATAGTTGAAAAGAGAAAAAAAAAATTAGTGAATTTATAGCTATAACATCAAAGTTTTTCTTAGATTGCCCAAGCTTAGGCCGCAAGATATGTTACTTCTCCTCGTTTCAATCCAGCTTCAACCTACAAGGCTGATAAGAGCATCTCCAACCATGAAGACCCCTTGGCTAAAAGATGAGTTGTCATGCCAAAAATAAAAAATTTAGCCAACCACTTCAAAAGTTCACACTCCAACCATAGTGACCTGTTGTCTATAAATTTAGCCAACCTCCTATGGATGGCTAAATTTGTCGAACCTCTACAGACCTGTAAGAAATCTGTAGGGTGATTACACATCATTTATTACCATATTAAACTGATATATTCTATTTATAACAATCTAAACATTAATAACATGCTATTTTCAAATTATAGTCATCCAATATAGCCAATACCATCGAAGCACAATGTCTTACAGGTTCAACAAATTTTACATAATGCGCTACAGGTCCAATTTAGCCAACGATTATAGACAACGCCATTGGAGATGCTCTAACAACCCACCTTTTACTTTTCCCCTGTCCGACTTCTCTATAATGTCTTTCACAAATGATACATTTTTTAAAATCCGAATTGAATACTTATAATGAAAAGATCTTTCAAAATCACCTTATCCTCTTATTTTAAGATATGATTGAATTTTATATCTCTAAACGAATTTTAGATGCCATTTCAAGCTTAATTTTACAGCATTTTTTGGGTAAGTCCTGGGAAAAATTTAAAAAGTATCACAAAAGTGTAAGTCGCAACTTTCACCTCTTTAAACTTGCACTGTCAACACTGTAAGTTGCAACTTTCACCTGTCTAAACGTGGCACAGATATATGTTGGATAACATGAGTTTCAGCTCCTTTTAGTATTCACCTAAGCTTTACATTTGGAAGGATACAACATGCCTTCTGAGCAAACTGAATCAGGCATTATCTGCCCCGACATTTGTATGAAACTATAACACTTATAATCCCTTAATCCGATTTGAAAAAATTTCTGAATCCGTCGAAGAGTTTGAGAGCTTTCAGTTCTCCACTCCTTATATCCCTTAATCTCCTTCTCAGTATCTGAATCATCCAAAAAAAAAAAAATTGGTTAAAAAATTAATAAATCTCCTTCTGAATACATTATAATTTTACTAAGATTATTACTTTATTGAGCATTAATTCATCAAGAAGATGATAATGAGATGAAAGAGAAACAGCAACATTCATAGTTTGTGCTGTCATAGTTGCCGATGCCAATGGCCAGAAAACTGATGAAGCACGGAGAGGGATCAGGCTATAATGCAAATATTACTCTGGTGAAAGTGCATAGTGAAGGTTGTTCCATTAGGATAAGAAAGAAATTCTCAGTACCGAGAGCTTCCAGCTCAAGTATTATTTTTTATCTTTACTTAGAGGTCAGGCCTATAATTTGCTTTGCCAAAAATTAGAAAAAGAAAAGGAGGTAAATCCTTACATATTGTGCACGATATAGTATCCTTCGTTCACTCGTAGACAAGTCTACAGCCAGCTGTTTCAAGAACAATTTTCGGCTGAGTTGCTTTGGAGATGTCACATCCAAATCCATCGACCCACTTGCCTGTCGGGAATTCAGCAATGAAACAAGAATTTTTAGTGAACTTCGTCGTATTATTCTTCCTAATAACAAAATAGAAACCCTAAACCCTAAACCCATACTAGTTTTTAACTTTTCAGCCCTAAAGCTATGTCAAGAGTAAACAATAGACATATGTTACCTGAAGGAACTTGCTGTACTTTGATATGCTGGACTCACAACTATCCAAAATATATTGCAGTGCCTGTTCTTCTAGTTCAGGATATCTCAAATCCTTCTTTTTTGTCTTATTCGATGCAGCAGCAGCCATCTGTTGATCATGTGTAAAATTGAGAAATCATATCTGGGCGATGAGAATTTTACTAAACAAGTAATACAAACCTCTTCAAATTGTTTGTTCAGACTTGGGGGGCTGACAGCTAAATATGCATATGCCATTAACTCCAGAGGCCAGCCAGTGATTTGTAAAGGAAAACATTGAGGTCTGTTACAAGTATGTGACATATAAGAGCCAAATGAAGGAAAGCATAACCTTTTTAGATAATAGATATAAAATGGACCACAGGAACTATAACTTTTCCAGCTCATATAGTCTGCATTCATATCAGTAACACTCACGTCGAGAGACCATGCTTCTTAAGAGCCTCTAACTTCTCCTTGTAACATTTGTCGGATTTCTTAAGTGAAAATGATAACTCTACCGAATCGGTGGGATTTGTGCCCTCCCTTGGAACAAATCCGTATGATAGCAATAGGTCTCCGTTAGATTTTTTGCCATATGATATGAAAACCTGCATATAGACATGCGGTAAATTTATGATGACAACTTCAACCCTTTGTAACTGCAACTTTCTGCATTGCAGCATAGAATTTGTTGCAGCTGCAATAGATAAAAAATTAAATATCTAAAGGAAGTCATGTACCTGCTCACCTGGCTGATACGGCCGATCAGTTGTAAAGACAACTCCTTGGGATGACCTGTCATAATCCAAAAATGTTTCCACCTGAACAGTTCAAATGCAAATTTCTAGTTAAAGCTCAGCATACTGATGTATGCTTAACAATAAGACTATATGATGACAGAATTTTTATACACTGTACCTCACAACTGTGGTTTAGCATATCTGCCCAAGGAACCAATGCAACCCTTCCATCCATTGAGGGCAATCTGACCTGCAGCCATTTACAAATGAATTTTTAAATGTCATCCTAATATCTTAATGGCCTATGCCCCCCTCTCTCAAACTATATCTTTCCACATACATTTAATATGTTACAGCCCCAACTCCAGGCACATTGAGTTTAGCCCAAGCTAAGCAAAAATAATCAAAAGATAATGGAAATACTAAATCATGTAACTAAAGATAATGTATTCACTGTTTCCAAAAATAAATACTATACAACAATGTATTGGTAATATAGAGGAACAAGTGAATGAGGTTGTGCACTTCTATGCATCACGCCGAAGAAATTTATTGACAAGAAAATTGATCAATTGTGCATTCATACATATCAGTATATCATAGCCATGAGCTTTGGACGAGATATATACTTGAGAACATAGACCAAGCAGGCAAGTATAAACTGCTAGTAAAACTCACCAAGCGTGAGAAAAGAATGCCAAATGACCACTTGAAGGTCTCCATATTGTACACCTGCAATCCATAAAGCAATTTTAATGGGATTGAACCTCAGCATATAAATTTATAAAATGCGATTAGGAATACATTCTAGAAGGATGTACCTAAACATTTACCAATATGGTATGTACATATATCATTAGATTCCGGACTTTATTAATGAGTTGCAAGAAAAGGATGAATTCATAAACATTGAACCGATTAGGAGTAATAAAAATGTAAAAAAATTTCTGCTGGTGCAGGATTATGGTGGTGCCTTTCTATATTTCCTAAATTAGTGAAGAACGTCTTAAGCATTTCTTAAGCATTTTTAGTGTTATCAGTACTTGTTGAAACATCAAGAATTAAGGGCAAGTTAATTTACTGTAAGATATTCTCATGCAGATGATACCTTAAGATTTACTGACACTGGTAGAGTGTGCCTCAGGTGTTAGTTTGTATTTAGTGTCAAACTGGTGTCGTCCTTATATTTAAGGGACAAGAAGCATAATGCAACTTTCTACAAAATACTTGCTATTTAGATTTGTTCAAACAACAGCAAATCTAGACTACAAGTTTTTTTTTTTTTTTGGGGGGGGGGGGGGGGGGGGGGCGATAAGTGGAAAGTGAAACTAGTCAGCCATAAGAGAGTATACCGCTTCAGGAAATAGATTAGGATATTTGGAAAATATCCGTCGTCGCAAGTCATTATACCTGCATATCATATTAAAGAGATTTTTAGCTGGTTGTTATAACATAATTTTCACGCTAAACTTAATCTTTACCAGAAATTGGTAAATTTAAATACAATAACTGCCACACTTTCTACAGATGTATCAAATTAACCAAGCCTTACGTTCCAGTGACCCCATTAATCCTTTCAATTGCCCTCTCTCGTATCTGTGATGCTTCCAGATATCGATCTAGCTCAGAAGGAGTCCTGAAATGAAATAGAAGCACTGTGGCAAAAACTCCTGAGCACAGACCCTAAATGGAACAGAACAACCATATCATGTGAAAACACTGACGAACAAGCCTCACCAATATAAAAGTGAGTAAGGCTGTCTTGGCAAGGCAGAGATATAATTAATCCATCTTGAGGAATCTTTCAGACTAGCCTCACTGATCAGGTAGGTTGCGAGAAGTGGCCAGTCCGGCACATTTTCCCTCTTTAAGATATCACCAACTTCTGGACAACTCCATTCCTGACAGGCAACAAGTGCAAATAATATAGTGTACAATTAGCTTACTGCCTCCAACATATGTAATTAGTTTCTGATGCTCAAATTAATTCATTAACTTTAGATCAAAGAAAAAGAAGCGCCTTTATGGCTCAAACAGTAGTGAAACACGAGAAGGCCACAGGGGTATGGTAGAGGAAATCACAATTCGCAGTTACAAAAAAGAAACAGGATGAGCTATAGACATTTAAAATTGATATCACATACACAGCTTTTCATTTTTTCTATTAAACATTAGGGATGGGAATAGCACATTTAATCTTGAAGTCATATAGCAACCTTTAAAAGAAGAAATTTAAAGTTATCCTCATATGACAACTGGAAAAATAGGTTCCACATGGCGCTGCACTATATCTATCAGGAAAACCATTACAAAATTAAGGCAACTCAGGATACATACAGACAGGAACATCTTACAAACTGCCATATCTCTGATAAACAAATATTGCATGCGATTTAACTATGAGTATGCTACCAATAACCTGAAAATTCCTGTTATGCTGCCTTTAGATAAGTGGATCTTATACCCCCCCCCCCCCCCCCCCCCCACACACACACACACAACCCCTTCTTTCCCCCCTTTACTCCCACAAGTAGACTGGACCATAAAATCCCGCTTAGCATTGACATTCCACAATTTTTAGGAGCAACAAACGAAATAAAGGTGTCTCTGATTTGAGAATATCAGTGATAGAGAAAGGAAACAGAAGCGAAAAACTTATCTACATGTTATCAATAAATTTAAATACATTCAGTTTCAGGATAGAAGTGTATTTTAATCTATGTATAGTTGTGTATATATATGGGGGTGTATGTATTATATATATAGGGCTAGTAGACATTAAATAAGAAGTGTATTTATAATAAGCCCGGATCAAGGAGTATTTAAACTCAAGACATCTCCTAATCTAATTGACCAACTCTCAAAACCCGAATCAGCAGATGCCAACCAACAATTCTCTCACTATTCAAAAATCTACAAACATTACATGGCCACAGGATTACAAAGTCGTGCAAAACAATTCGAAAAATACAATTTGATCTTTATCCCCTACAACAAAGGTGCGCACAGTATACAAAAATTGCCACCCAACAGAAACACAAACTCAATCCTCTCATTTGATCTATCTCTCTCTCAAACACACACTTATCTCTATCACTCATTTCCTCTCTCTCTCTCTCTCTCTCTCTCTCTCTCTCTCTCACACTGCTATCATTTGATCCTTCTCTCTCCCACTTACTTCCTTTCCCTCTGTCTCATTTGATCTCTCTCCCTCACACACACACACACACACACACACACACACACACACTGCTATCATCTGATCCTTCTCTCTTTCTCTCCCTCACACACACACACACACACACACTATCGTTTGATCCTTTCTCGGGCGCGCACACACACATTCACACACACACAACGACAACTACTAGAAAAGAACAGTACCGAGTCAGCAGTAATAAACAAAGAAGGCGGCACAAACAGCAACTTCTCCCCTCTCCTGATATTCGTAAGAGCCACAAGCCCTCTCTCCCCAACTTCAACCTTCTCAATCCCCATCTTCTGGGCAGGCAACCCCGAACTATACAACCACTTCTGCAGCCCCGAAGCATTCTCCGGAGAATCCATCTCACAACCCCATGTTATATTTTCAAACCCACCTGAAGCTCTTTTCTTGGTTTCTTCATCGGTAGTGGTGGCCAAGCACCGAGTTGTGACTCGTTTTATGAGCTTCTGAGAAGATGGGTAGGCAAAAGTTTTGTGTTTTTGATATGGGCTTTGTGTGAAAGTAGAGATCAGTGTGGTTTGCAAGATTCTTGAAGCTTCTGCCATGGCCGTAGAGCAGAGGTTGTGAAGCCTTATCTCGTGGATGAACAATAGATAAATATAGATATTATTTTTAATTTTTAATTAAAAATAAAGCCTATAAAGGAGAAAAATGAAATTTTAATTAGAGCAATTATAAAAAAAGGTGATTAATTTTAATAGTTTAATAAAGGGCGCCAATGATTTTTTTAATGACTCGGATACTGCTGCTTTGGAGCAGAGCCGAGTCTCCGGGTTTGAATTCAATTAAACTTTGAAAATCGATCTTAACATAAATATTATTCAATCAAATTTGGATATTTTATCTGCAAATCCAGTTCTAAGAATCAACAAAAATATCATTGATAATGCTAGGTAACTAATTTTTTTTTATTTTTTTGGTCAAATTCTAGTTAGTAATATTTAATTAGTTCCACACGCATTAATGGGACCGTTTGGGTGAGTTTAATATAAGTGCTTTTTTTGCTTAAAATAAAAAAGTGGAATAGAAGTTAGAAGCAAATTACGACTTTTAAGTGATTAAAGTGTTTGGGAAATAAGTAGAAGTCCTGAAACAAAAGCTAGCATTCTCCTAGCTTTTTATAAGTGCTTCTTGACTTTTTACACAAACGGTACGAATAAGTGCTTCTAACTTATAAACCCAGAAGCTGGGTTTGAAGCCGTACACAAACATCCACAACAACGATGGATAGGATCCCTATAAGAAGTTCGAAGATTTCATTGCTCCATATGATTCAAAATTTCTAGAATTTGCAAATTAACTTAATACAATACAGAGCAAGTTGGAGAAGTGCTGGTACTAATGAAGATTCAAATCTTGCTGCTTCACAAGGAAGCATGCAGAAAGCAAGGGTCCAAGGGAACTTGGAATTAGTGGAATATAACGATCAGATTCGAAGCAACCAGACATATATATCAGACAGTTGCTTCACTGGTCTAAATATTTGAGCTCATGCTCAAACTCAGTGGCTTCACTTGTATAACTTTTCGAGCTCATCTTTAAACTTGGCCTTCACTGCTTCCCTCTTCAACTTGAGAGCAGCTGTTACCAATCCAGACTCCGGCGTCCATGGATCCGGCAATAATTTGATTTTTGCCGGGAGTTCAAACTTGTCCAAGTTTGCAGCTTTAGCTTCCTGTTCAGAAATTAAAAAATCAACTTGGTATTGTGCATAAGCAATTCATTTGCATAGAAAATAATATATGTTTGTTAGCACTTGACAGTTCTTGGTTTGCTTCAGAAAATCAAACCACAATATTATTTAAAAACTAGAGAAACGAAACTACATAAAACATAAGTAAGACAAACCTTGGCAAGGGACTGCTGAACTTCAGCCACAGCTTCATTTTTGTCACACAACTCAGAGAAATCCTTGAACTCAATGCCAGCTTGCTGGGCCCATTTCTCGAGGACCTGACGCGAGGGAACAACTAGAGCCACACAAGAAGTTTGCAAGGGATCCGCATATACCATCACATTTACAACATAGTTACTAGCCATCAAGGCTGCCTCAATCTGCAATCGAGCAAGTTAAACATAAAATTTTCTGCACAAGACATAACAGCAATTATCTACATCTACCCAATTTCCCACCCCCAGTTCATAGGCTAGGTGTTCAATTTAGAAAATTAAAATCAGAAACATCAAATTTTGCCACAGTGGTCCATATTCAACCCATCTACCAGAGTAACGAGAGAAGAACTATAAAGTAGGGCTCAAATACACACCTTTCCAAGAGAAATATACTCCCCGTGTTGAAGTTTAACAATATCCTTCTTCCTATCAACAATTTCAAGACATCCATCAGGATGAAACCTTCCGATGTCGCCAGTGTAGAACCAACGCATGCCATTCTCATCAACCTATTGATAGCAAAATTAAAGAGAAATGAATTAAATCACAGAGTATAGTATAAGATGCCACTTTCACGTATTCAAGGAATAGATATTACCTTGTAAACCTCATCTGTTTTATATTTATTGTTAAAGTAGCCATTGGTTACACAACTTCCACCAACTACAATCTCTCCCCTTGGCATGGGTTTGTCAGTAGTCAAATAACCGCCCTCTTTCCAAGAAACAAGCTGCAATATACATTTATGATGACCATCACTTATGAGAGAACAAAGCCTACATATGTGATGAATAGCACTAAACATGCTTTCTAACGGGAATAACATCACAAGTCTGAAAACAACAAAACATATGGAATTATAAACGACATGATCCTCTTTCCTGTACTTCATACAAGAATCACATAGATGCACTCTTTTTACTTAGTTACTGTTTAATTGTAAAAGTTCTGGACGCCATAACAAATCCCAGAATGTAAGCAAAAGGGATAAAAAAACAATGCGAAAAATCTTTTTCCCCTTGCATGTGGAAGGGATATGGGCAACATGACCCTGCAGTAGTACGAGGAAGGATCGATACTTGTTGAGCTGCTTCTATTTCCGACCATGTTGCAATTCTTTTTAATTCTATAACACAACTGCAAATGATCACTTGCAATTTACAAAGTGAGAACACATGCAAGATACAACAGCAAATTTTGGTTATCTAGCCCATTGTGTGTTATTAGCAAAATAATAGTAATAAGTAGAGGAAGAGTATAAGTTACAAGAGAAAAAACAGCGGAGATGATTTAAGGCTTTTTCCCAAGTGAAAAAAGTACAGCATTTAATTCGAATTTGCTAAATAGTTTAACTAATATGTAATTTTTTATACCTTGAGATAGCAGCAAGGAAGTGGCGGCCCAACTCGCCCAACTGAAGTGTCACTGAAATCAGAAAATGCACCTCCGGCACAAGTTTCTGTCAAACCATATGCTTGAACAACAGGAGCCCTGGAAATCATCGTGCACATAGAAGTCTACTTTTAAGTTGAAATGGTAATGTAATTGACACATAAAAGAGCAACTGGGAGAATGAACTGACTGTGAGTGGAATGTTATGGTGCAACTGGAATGAATATTAATTTAAAGAAAACTACAAGCGCTAAAAAAGAGAGTAAACAATGAACGTGGGCAGTGAACAAATAATATATACAAGTAGGTATGTTATACTATCACTTCAAACAGACAGCTCAAAATCTTACTATTCTTTGAACAAATTATAACCTAGAAAGATAAAAAGATAGCGTACCCTACACAGATGTTGACAAATCGTTGTGTATCACCAGATAAAGGGGCTCCACCACATAGCATAGCACGGATGTCTCCACCAAGAATAGACTTTACCTTATTGAAAATGACGAGATCCCACAAAAGAGCCTCAATTCCCCAAGCTCCAAACCAGCTACCTTCCATAGCGGTATACCGGCGGCCATAAGCAAAGTTGAATAGTTTTTCTGCAAGACCTCCCGTATCTGCAACCTATAGCAAGTTTTCAAGTAAATAGATAGACTTATTAGATTAATTATACAAGTTACAAAAAACAAATGGATCAATAATATTAAATAGAATAATAAACTTTGACAATCAAGATCAACCTTCTTCAAAACTCCATCTCGAACTCGATCTAAAATGGCTGGAACTGTTGCCATTAGAGTAGGCTTTAGCACAGAAGCATCTCCCTTGGTTCCTTTCTTTATTTTGTTAGACGAGTCTGTTAAAGTCAAAGTTGACCCATAACCAATTCGCATGCCAGCACAGATCATCACGGTCTGGACAAATGCAAGTAAACCATTATCTTCAACAAGAATGCACTCTAGATAAATTTAATCTGATATTTACCTCAGCTACCAACTCCAATACATGAGCTAGCGGCAAGTATGCCAAATAGACGTCACTGCTTCCAATGTTCGGGATGACTGTCAAAACTGCAGCAGCACTTGCGACAAGATTTTTATGGGCCATCATAACTCCCTGTAATAAACAGTATCAGCATAAACATAAATATGAACTATTACTGAGAGTATATGTGAGCAGAAGAATATTTTCAGAAACCGTTAGTTGTACTTGACCTACGGCTATATTATATTATGAAGAAATCCTTATTAGTAGTACTCTAGAAAGCAGGGATTCTCTACTCAAGCGCCACACCGCGCACTAGATTCTTGGTTGCTCGGGAATTCTTGTTAATAATTAATTTTGAATTAGTTGAATACTTTATCACCTTACTACTTTATAATGCAATAATTGTGTTAACATATAATTATAATGTAAATTGTTAAGGATAATGAACTTATTTATTTGATTAAAATATAAATGTATCTCTTGAAATACATGCATAATATATATTTTTAATATATTAATATTTGCAAAATTCCCCCGCGCCGAATCCCCATATTATTAAATTTGCCGAATTCCGTATCCCTGTACCGTGCACTCCTGCACCCGCACTCATGCCTTTTAGCTAGTACTTGGTGTTGATGACAAATGGCCCTCTTCTCCTCTTGCAGTAAATTATGTAGATTTATTAACATTATTTATCAAATATGAAGGTCAGGTGGTGGAGATCTGATAAAGTATATATTTATATATACTTTTATATGATTTTATTCCCATAATTTTAGTATTTTGTAAATAATCGGGGTATTATTGATTGATTTATAAGTGTTTAATGGCAGTAAAATAAATAATCTTAAAGTTGGATTAAATGGAGCTTACTTGGACTTAATTAGATGGAAATTCGGATTTTATGGATAGCCGGCAAAGAAAATCTTGTTTGGGTCATAAGACTCATAACTGGATTTCTAGATATCAGAATTGGATGTTTTTACAACCCACGCGAAGACAATTAAATTATATACAATTCTGAGGTGGTTCAATATTAGAAATCCAAGTGGAACCACCCAGAAATAGGTCTGAAAGTCAGCCTACGAATTTCAACATCAGAATCCAACTCGTTTTAAGACATTAGTTTATTTTTCTTGTGAATCATTAAAAACTCTTATATATTATGCTTTTGATAGAGATTATTAGGGACAACTTTTGTATCATATAGAATAATATAGAGATAGCCTTGATAGAGAGGGAACGGAGAGAAACACTTGTGATAGAGATTGGAAGGAGTGAAGAAATACATCAGGGCATCAAGCAATTCCGTAAAGTTGTATTCTTCGTACTTAAATTCTTATCATGAGTAGCTAATCCCTTGATCCAAGAATTAGGTAGTATTCATTAACTTTTTATGTTTGTTTAATTATATTGTGTTTTTTCTTGATTTGTTAATCTGTCATTGAGCGCTTTATACAATTAGGAGTAGCCAACTTTTAATTGAATCTTTAGGAGTTAAAACAAACCGGGAGAGGAGTTATAATTCTAGTACATGATATGGACACAGTTTGAGTATTAGATCAAGATGTTTACATGAGGATTGTGAGACTTAAAATCATTGGTTCTTAATAGTTTACAATTGTACTTTGATTGACCATGGGATTGGCTTTTAGGGGATAATTGTAGACATTATAATCTACCTTATGAGAGGATTTTATAGATATTAGAAGGATTATTTTTAGCAAACAAGAGACACAAATTAGACATTCATGGTAGTCACTAAAGAACCATAATTCTTGGGGTTATTTTCTCTCATATTTAATATAGCATTTATTTATAATATTAATATCAGTCCTTCCTCACGAACGATACTCTTGAAAATACTCAACAACAAATTGGCCATAAGGGAACTTTAGAAAAATGAGTTAGATTGAATCAAACCTTTGGCAGACCTGTGCTTCCACTTGTATACATTATGACTGCAATATCTGTCTTAACTGGTAGTTGAGATGATACAGGACTGTTCTTACCAAGTTTCTCAACTTCTGAAAAAGGTGTAATCACCCAATTGCTCATATCATTAGAAAGATTAGAATCAACTGCAGCCTCACCATCATCAAAATAAATTATGTTCTTTACTGTTTGTAGCCTCGAATAAACAGCAGACAACTTTTTCAATAGCTTGTAATCACAGATCAATGTCGATACTTGAGTCTGTTTCCAAGTGTGAAGCAATAAGGAATGTGTAAGATCCATACACACAATTCATAGAATAAAAGAGATACTTTTCAAAAAATGTATACCAACCTCATTAAGTGAGTGAATAAGAGCTTCTTCACCTAAAGAAGCATAGATGGTGACAACAGTTAAATTTTGCCGGAAGCAGCCCTGCAGTTCAAACCAAGGAAGTGAGTGTCACCTCCAAGAAAGATCATAAACAACAATATACAACAAATGGTTACCTGCAGTGATATGAGCCATTCCGGACGACTATCGGAGAAGATAGCAGCACGAGTGTTTACATCATGACCAAGTTTAACAAGTCCAGAAGCGAAGCTACACACACGATCATATATTTCCCCGTAGGTTTCCCACTGATACTCCCCAAGATGCAGCTTCTCAAACTTCCTGCCCTTACCATCTTCAATAAATTCCTTACTGATTACCTTTCTTGTTCCTAGACACTGTAATTGCGAATGTTTCTTACAAGATTGCTCAAATAGAGCTGCCATAGTTGTTGCTCCTTCAGAAGGTACTTCGAGTAATTCAGATTTTCGAGCATTGCGCATAGCATAACCTGGTTCACCGCCAACTTGATCTTCAATGCCTCTTCTCTTTGTCTTCATTTTCCCCATATATACAGTTGACACTAGGGTTACAAGTACAACAAAACAAGCTGCAACAATTCCATAATATGAATTTCCTTCAAAAGCTGACAAGTACTCCATCAAAAGGCGAGTTGAAACAACTTCCTATAAAGTCTTGGAGTATGTGTACTCTTCTTTTATGTTGACAAGTAATGTCCCCGTGTGACAGAACAAATAAAACTCCTGGCATGCACCATACAGTCAGTAATATTAGAGCAGCTGATCATAATGCATCACCAATTAACTAATTGATTGGTAGTAGTAACTGGAAAAACAAATTTCTCCCCATTATGTTTACACACACTAGAAACACATGAAAGATGTTTTACTGACTTAGCAAGCTTAAAAAAACTGAATTATTTAAATAATGCCAGAAAGAAAGAAATTGAAGGTCAATTATGCAAATCCTTGAAAAAAAATTGTTGTTCCGAGAATAGTAGCAGAACAGCACCAAAAGTTGCATAATATAGCAAAACATATTAACAGAGGTTAACCAGTAACGAGCAATCGGACCAAATACTAGCTATAAAAATCCCAACCTATCAGGTGGCTCTCTAACCGTCCCCGTCCCCAGCCCTTACAAAATCTCCTGGCCTACTTGGTTGTTTCTATAAAACCTCGTCGGAAATTTTTAACAGAGGTTCAAACCCCCCCCCCCCCCCCCCGGCGCGCAAGTGTTCTACCCCCTCCTCAAACACATAACATGACTAACAAACAATATGCAATCTTAAGCTCTTTGCTATCCTATTCACTTTCCCCTTCCTCTCAACTTTAAGCTCTAGTGCTCCAATAGCCCATCAACTAAAAATCAAGAAAACAAAAAATCAAGAAAACAATAATACTCAACATGGGTCATCACTGATCAGCCTAATCAATCAACAACATAACACCCCAAGAACAATAAAGATTCAATCGTCAACAATAAAGAACACTACAACAACAATAAATGCGATATTAGTACTACAAATAAATAAATAAAAATTCAAGAAAACATGAATATATTCAGAAACACATAAATATCACCTTCAGAAACCCAGCAAAAAGTGTGTCCCAGAAGATTGAAAATCAAGGGCTAGTAGCAGAAGCTTTGTGTATACAAACAGCTTTACTTAATGGCTGATTGGCTATATAGTACTGGAAAGAGCATATTTGAAGGACACGTCTTCACTTGAAAATTGAAATAACCAAGAAAATATTATAATGTTTTCTTGCTTTCGAGAGGAACCACGCATGAATAATTGTGGATTTTATGCGTGATTTTCTCTCCCCGTATATTAGGATTTTTATGGCGTGATTTTCTCCTCCCCGTATATTAGGATTTTTATGGCGTGATTTTCTCCTCTTCGTATATTAGCAAAAGGAAAAAGAGAATATGTATATAAAATCAATATAATTGTTATTTTGAAATAGAGAAAAAATATAATTTTTCAAAGTTTAATAAAATAATATTTTAATATAAATTTTATTTAATGAAATTATTGTTAGAATTTGATAACATTTTATTATAAGATAGCACGGGAATTGATGAAAATATTTATTAGTAAATTTCTGATCTAATAAATATTATTAATTAGTTGAAACTTGAAAATAAACCGACATAAGTGGATATGGTGGACAGGTGTACAGAACATAAGTGGTTGTTGTGAGATCGAGTGTCTTTCACTCGTGTTTTCTTTGTTTTTTCCTTTCAATGGGACATATCATTTAAAACCATGTGATTTTTATTTTGTTCAATATTGTAAAAAATTAGAAATCGGATTTAATTAGAAACCGCGGAACAAAGATTAATTAGATTGAATGGGGTTAATTGAATGATTGAATAAATAATCAGTTTGATGATCTGCGAAACAAGATTTAATTGATGATTAATCATGATTAATCTCCAACTTTTAGGATAGAGATTTTGTTTAGAAGGACTGAAGGAGTACACATTTTAAAAGAAAAGGACAAAATATACAATAATTTTTAATATCAAATTTATGAGCGCACATTTCATATTTTTATAAAATATAATTTATATATTTTAATAATTTTTATTCAAGAAAAAAAATTATGTTTCAATTACTATTTGAAAAAAATTAAAAAATATATAAAATTATATTTTATACATAACTTGAGACATGTGTCCCGGAAAAATGTGTATACAAGAGCATTTTTACCGGAAGCATCTCCAAACATAGAGGACATTATATGTTATAAATAAATATAGATATGGATTACGTTAAAAAAACTTAAATCCAACGCTACATTTATCTTGTACGTGAATATAGTCGATCAGATGGTGGTTATTTTTGTTGAACTTCTACTAATCTGGAAGAAATTTTCAAGGAGATTATAAATTATTTATTAATATATTGAAGTTATATATTATATTCATAATCATTTAAAATATTAATAATATGATATTTTTAAATTACAGCCGATCAATATAATACCATCAAATCACACTGTCCTACAGGTTTAACAAATTTTTCATAATATTTTAGATTTTAAATCTCTAATTTAGCCAACTCATGGTCTAAATTAGACATGTAGGACGTTTCACGAAATTCGTTTCCGGTAAGATTCAAAAAGTACATATAAATATTCAAAAAATACTGCAAAACACAAAATTTATTAAATAATTTTGACCATCCCATTCTCATTTATTTACATGATCCAATATGTCGGTGCCACATTCACTCCTTCACAGCCCATGAAAAGACTTGTCGGTAACCAAATCCATCTAGTCGCATACTACCCCTGCGCAACCAAACCTCCTTAAACTCAACTCTCTTCACACCAAGATTCACTCCACGTAAAACAAGCTCACTTACACTAAGATTCCAAGCTAAATCTACATATTCATGAGGTAACAAGAGCTTTGTTCTAATGCATGCACATTTATTTATTTATATTAAAGCTCCCCAAGTAGATTATTACAGTGTTTTTGTTTCAGATCTTATAATATCTGATAGTTCCACTTAGTTTATGTGTTCTTTCATTCTGTAATAAACCCTGATAAGTGATCAACTAATAAAATGCTGAACCGGCCGGCTTTGTCTCGGACAGGAAGCTTTCGGGCAGAAAACTTAGGCCAAACTGCCTTAGCATTGATTAGTAATCTATGTTTCACTATGTTTGTACTTGTTGTCTTGATTTTCACTGTAATTGCGGCTACCTATAAGCCCGAAGACCCTTTATTTCATCCCTCTAGTAGGATCACTATGTTCCTCACCTCGGACTCGAATGCAACTTTTGTAGCGGATAGTACTGTTGTTAGGACTGGTGAGGATTTTATGGCGGTTAATCAGAGTGCATTTGGGGGTTTTATTAATGTTACGGATGTGGATTTGGGGGTTCCGTTGAGGGTTGATGTTAATGCGGATGAGGTGACTGCGTTTGAGTGTGAGGGGCAGATTGGGGCACCGGTTGATTGTAGTGATCCGGGTGTTTTTCATTTGATGATGACTTCTGCAATTGAGCAGTTTAGGGATATACATTTTTATAGGTTTGGGAAGCCTGTTAGGGGGGATAATGATAGTTCGTGTCATATGGCGTGGAGGTTTAGGCCTAAGGAAGGGAAGGCAGCCGCGTTTTATAAGGATTATAGGAGTTTTGTGATTGATAGGTCGGGTAATTGTACGTTGAGTGTGGTAGGGATAGGGGAGTATCATTCAGGTGGGAATGCTAGGAAGAGGAAGAAGAATTTGAGGCCTGGTTTTGAGAAGCCTCAAGCAGATCAAGAACAAAGGGCTGTTGTTCCTGTTGTTGGAGAGGTTGTGAGTGACGCATTGCCTGCAATTGAGTCCGAGGGGTCGTTTAGTAGTGGGAAGTACTTGTTTTACACAGGGGGCGGAGAGAGATGCAAGAGCATGGATCACTTTTTATGGAGTTTCACGTGTGCTTTGGGCGAGGCTAAGTATTTGAATAGGACCCTTGTAATGGATATGAGCATTTGTCTGTCCTCGGTTTATACTTCCTCCGGTCAGGATGAAGAAGGGAAGGATTTCAGATATTACTTTGATTTTGAGCATTTGAAGGATTCCACTTCTGTGCTGGATCAGACTCAGTTTTGGGTCGATTGGAACAAATGGAACCAGAAAGACGGACTAGCTCTCCTCCCTGTGGATGACTTTAAGATCACACCGATGAAGCTGGCAGGGGCGCAAGAAACTCTAATCATGAGGAAATTTGGCGCGGTGGAGCCAGACAATTATTGGTACAGGGTCTGTGAAGGAGATGCAGAATCGGTTATTCAACGGCCTTGGCACATGATATGGAAATCTAGACGTTTGATGGAGATAGTGTCAGCAATTGCTGCAAAATTGAACTGGGATTTTGACTCTGTTCATGTTGTCAGAGGGGAGAAGGCAAGAAACTTGGAACTCTGGCCTAATCTTGCTGCGGATACTTCCCCAGAGGCTCTGATATCAACCTTGCAAGACAAAGTTGATGCAGGGAGAAGCCTGTACATTGCAACTGATGAATCAGACACCACGTTTTTTGACCCTCTGAAGGACAAGTTCGCCACTCATTTTCTCGACGAATACAAAGATCTTTGGGATGAGAACAGTGAGTGGTATTCTGAGACCATGAAGCTCAACAACGGGGTTCCGGTAGAATTTGATGGTTACATGAGGGCATCAGTTGATACAGAAGTTTTCTTGAGAGGCAAAAGACAGATTGAAACCTTTAACGACCTTACCAGGGACTGTAAGGATGGTGTCAACACTTGCACTTCATCCAGCTAACCACTGAATTTGTCGACGTCGTCGACGCTGCGGTTCTTAAGATAGCTCATCTAAATCTAATACATGTTCTCGGAATCTTTTACCTTTGATGATGCACTGTTAGGTGCTCTGTTTCCATTTGTTGATGAGAGTAGTGCCTATTCTATGTTCACTTTTTTTAAAGTCTTGGTAACGAGGTTAGTATTTTGAAAATCTCCGATGAATTTAATTCATGTTAATCTTTTGAAAAATCGCCAATTAACTAATTATATTTTAATTTGACTAAAAAATTCTAATTTATCTAAAATAACTCCGATAAATTTTGAATCGATAAATCAACCAATTAATTTTGATTTCCAGTTTCAATAATCACGTTAGAGATTAATAAAATCCCTTCAAGAACTTTTTTTTTTTTATTTTAAAAAACTGTTTTGGTGTTGCCTACTTTACTAATTAATTACACAAATAATCAAGGCTTAATGACCTTTTAGCTCTTGAAGTTTGGGTGGAAGTTCCGATGCGGCCTCGAAGTTTAAAAACGTACATTTCCACCCTCAAAGTATCATTGTCGTACCTTTTAGCCCTTATAGCGTATACCGGTATATAACGGGGTGGACAAAGTTGACATTTCACACGTGAGGGTTAAAAGGGACATTAAACATTAAGGGTTAAAAGGAACATCTAATGTATTTTAATGTATTCTTTAGGGGTTAAAAAAAACGAGATGTATACTTTAAGGGTTAAAAGGTACACCCAAACTTTACCCCGAATATGAATTGTCAAGTTTAACCCCCGATTTATACCGGTATTTTTAAAAAGGGCTAAAAGGTACGACAAAGATACTTTGAGGGTAGAAAGGTACGTTTTTAAACTTCGAGGCCGCATCAGAACTTCCACCCATATTTTGAGGGCTAAAAGGTCATTAAGCCAATAATCAAATCGTAAAATTGCGAGAAACTGTATGAAAATATGAATGCACTTCTTCAGCGTCGCAACTACTTTGATGGGACCAGCTTGTGTTTAGCACAAAGGTGAAAAATTAACATCACCATTGAGTACCAATAAACACTTAGGTAAGTTAGGCAAATGCTATGACAAACATTCACAAGTTCAATAACCTAGTTTTCGTCTGTCAAATATCATGATACAGATATCTTGCTGAAAAGAAGTTTCAAGAGTTCCAGCACCCGAAAGATATTAAAATCTTCTGCATACGATCAATAAAAGAAACTAAACTATCAATTCTTCTAGACAAAACAGTCATGCAGCGAATTGTTTTACACTCTGATCCACAACATTCAGCAGACAGCAAAGAATATTGTGCTACTTCTGCAATCAGAAGTTCCACTTACTACCTCTACCTGCCATACGGATGGTAACGACTACTGCCACCATAACCTCCCTTACTTCCATACACTCCCCCTGCCCCGCCATAACTAGGACCTGGACCGGCTTCATAATCACCACCAGGTCCACCGTAAGCTCCATAGCCTCCAACACCACCCCGGCCGTATGAAATTAACCCACTTCCACCATATCCGCCACCAACACCTCCACGGCCATATGAACCTAACCCACTTTCACCATAACCACCACCGACACCACCGCCAACACCGCCACCAAGGGATCCATAGCGACTAGAGTAGCCAGGTGAGGGCTCTCCACGATAACCACCATAGTCTCCATATCTACCACCCAAGTCCCCGTATCTCCCACCAAAGTCCCCATAACGCCCACTAAATCCACCACCATATCCACCAAAATCTCCATGCCTATCAGACATCCCACCATATGATCTATATGAAGGTGGACCAAACCTATCAGCACTGTAATTGCTAAAGGAGTCACCATAACCCCCAAAAGTATCACCGTAAGAACGCCCCCTAGGTTCACTACCATATGCAGGGCCAGGTGCCGGATTTGAGGATTTCTTGGGTTCGGCCTTTTTGATCTCAACCTAGAAGACAGCAAAATTAACTTAGAGCAGTACAAACGAAAAACATTATACACGGAAAGGGGAGGCAAATAGCAAATCTACTGCTGCTTATTAAGTTATTATGAAAATGGAATGTAGGACATCCACAAACAACGTACTCCCCCATTTTAATACACAACATTTCATAATTAACAAACTTTTTTTTACTCAATGATAATTCAAAATATCAATTTGACATGTTTTACCAAAAATTCAAGTGACATAGCCATTCAAAACTAACATATAAATTTCACAGTTATGTTTTAATGGAATGACATAAATTGATTTACAAAGAGTCAGACTTTAAAGTAAGACGAACAGCAGATGATTCAAGTGATAGAGAAAAGAGAACTATATTTATGCGAATTCAAACAATTGCGGAGGACCACTTGAACGGATATATTTTGCACCTCCAGCACAACCATAAACCATTTCTCCGCATGGCACAGGCCACTAAACATGTTTCTTTTCAGGATCTCAAAAGAAATACTCTCTGTAGCATATTTTATATTTTGCTTTAACATCTAAAGTTTAAATTTACTTAACAAAAAGGTATTAGATTCAGTAACATATGTACATTTTTCACTATCCATGCCAAAAAAATGTGTAATCATTCATTACATTAGGAGGTAAGGTAAGTAACGATAACTGCAAAACTAAGACCTTGAATTATGTAAATAAACAAATGTTGAAGATAGTAAAACACTGATATGGTTTTCTTTGTGCGTCGGTAAAAAAAAACATGCTTTTTGGGGGAGAGATACTATTTATCAAAATTCAAAAGGTGAATATATCTTGTATAGTGCTATAATCATGAGGGTAATAATAACTACAAATATGGTTTTGACCTCAAAATAAATGTAATGTACCTTTGTACCGCCCATATCAATTTTGTTCGTATCCACCAAGATATTGTCAACAACCTGCTCACTGTCAAATACTACAAAACCGAAGCCTCTGGAACGCTTGGTCGTATGATCTCGTATGATTTCATGCTCAACCACATTGCCATACTTCGAAAAGAAATCTTTTAACTCTTCTGTTAATAGATTTATAACTCAAACTGTTATTCGTCTACATCATTAATTTATTAATTTGGACAGATGAGAAAGAGGGGATGCAAAATTGTCAAGTGTCTAACCTTCAGTAACAGATGTAGGTATGCCACCAACAAATATTTTCTTGGTTTTAAAATCTTTGGAATCTGATGACCCCTTAGGAATTGTTCTTTTGATCTCAACCTGCTCAGAAAGAATTAGCAAACATTTAAGCAAGTTTCTTGGAATCAATATTACAACAATTTCAAGTATACTTCATAGCTTTGTATGCTAAAATTAATATTTAGTAAGATCATAAGCTACTTTAATCATGAAAAATGCTCCCAAATATATATTTATTTTAATTTCAACCTCAATACACTAAATAGTATTGATAGACCAAGGAATACAAAAAGTAAACTCCGGGGACCTATTACATTAGGTTAAGCTGGATGTTACAAAATCCAAAAGGCAAGTCAGGTAATAAGCATTTAGCTGGTCATTAACATAGAATTTATAACAGGCATATGCATTTTGGTAAATAAAACATCAAAAGGCCAATGGAAACAGACTCAAACAGAAAACGCCAACTCCATGTGTTCCTGTCTAGGAGGGGACATAACTGGATCAATTTCATACAGTTCTGAAGAGAGGCCGCAATAATAAATAGAACTTGCAACACAGACACACACACAACCTCAAGCTGCTTTTATGCTTTCATTTCTTTGATAAGCATCAACAAATTTTAACATACAAAAAAAAATAAGACAATACAACCAATTAAATCAAACACTATAACAAATATCAAAAACACATATATACATTACACTCACTTGTTTGTCGTTAATGATATGAGTTTCAACAATGACAGTGTCGACGACAGATGGATCAGCATAAGTAATAAACCCAAAACCCCTAGGCCGACCAGTCATTCGATCTTTCATAATAACAGAGTCCGTAATCTCTCCATACTTCCCAAAGTACTTGACAAATGTATCTACATTCCATCACCACACACCAAATCAAACATAAATTACAAACCAAAAACCATCAACAGAGACTGCATTGCCTAGCAAATTCAAAGAAGTCGTACTAACCTAGTGTGGTCTCTTTCGACAAACCCCCAATGAAAATCTTTCTGTAACTCCTCAACAAAATTGAAAATTTTTAGTAGATTATACATACAAGAACAAATATAGTGCACAACACAAATAAGTATATATAAATCTGGAATAAAAACAACGAAAAGGAGATTAACGAGAGAGATGAGAGATAAAGAGAGAGGCGGGAAGAGAGAGAGGGACAGAGGGAGGGAGGGAGGGAGAGAGAGAGAGAGAGAGAGAGAGAGAGAGAGAGAGAGAGAGAGAGAGAGAGAGAGAGAGAGAGAGAGAGAGAGAGAGACGAACCCGGGACTAGCTCCATCGCCAAATCTAGGGTTATCAGAAGCCCCCCTTGAACCCATGGTGTATACACACAATAATTGTATGTAATTTCTTAACAATGGAGCTCTCAAGCAGCAAAACTAGGGCTTATAAAAGAGGGGTTTTGTTGAGAAAGAAACACGCACCCTCTGTATCAATCTATCTATTTATCAATTTGATGGGTCGAAATAGAGAAATTTCTGGATCACATGACGGGACGGTCCGGCCGGCCCATAAATGGTTGCAATGATCGAATGGGCTTAAATTATAATTAAATATTTACCCGAACTTACGTGTAGCCGTGTAGCCTGTGGGTATAATGTGAATAATGGTATTGATAAAATCTGTGAATATTCTCAAAAATAAAATAAAATAAAATCTGAAAATAAAATTCTTTGAGTTTATGAATGTTTCGTAATATAGGAAACTAGTATTTTTATTTTTTTTAATATGTATCAATTTATATTAGAAAATTGGTGTTTTAAGTATATTAATATTTTTGAACTGACAAATTGGTTTTAAAAATCATTATTTTTTTGTCACTATCATGAAAAATATTAGTGAAAAAATTAAAATTTGCTGAATTTGTATTTAAAATACTTTTGAGATGGTTTGACTTTGATAATATTGACATTTTTTTGACTTATAAGCCGGTTAAGTCGCGCCAGCATTATATTGGAGCTGTTTGGCAACGATTTAAAAGCCGACATCTAGTATAAGTTAGAAGCACTTATTTCGTACTGTTTGTGTAAAAAGTTAAGAAGTACTTATAAAAGGTTAGGAATACTAACTTTTGTTTCACGGCTTCTAACTTCAACTCCACTTTTTTATTTTAAGCAAAAAACCACCTATTTTAAACTCACCCAAACGGTTGTGACATTTCACAGGTTACAACTTACAACCGACGTTGACCTCGGCTATGACAGCTTTGCTGGCATATATCAGTTCTGAGTATTTCCTGTCAGTAATGTAATCCAGATTTCTTCCCAAACAGAATCTTAATATGCTTTCTGCGTCAAATGTATGTTTTGAGGTTTTGTAAGATGCTAGTCGTCTAGGATATCAGAAGGTTTCTGTTTTCTTCGTTTCTCTTGGTCTTGTACCAAAGCCTTACCTCTTGAAGTGATACTTTTAGAATAACAATATGATTATGATACTCGTAAGACGTAAGTCCACCTCCCAACACCTCGAGGTTTTGGGAGAATTGGTCCGGATTTGACTCCCTACAAACCGCAATATTCTCTTTGAGTAAGGAGAAATGTTAGAATAACAATATGGTCATGGTAAACCCTCCTCCCAAAACTTTAAGGTTTCGGGAGAATTGATCACTTAACAACTGGTAGTCGCCAGTCGGATAGCATTGAAAGCTGTATTAAATTGTTAATACTCGGCAAAAGGTACAAGCAAACTATCGTTGTCAACAATGGAAACCATGTACAGCATTGGCTGGAGAAGAAATATAATTTATTAATCTAGTTTTTCGCATATTTAGCTGCTGTCGAATACTTTTGTCTAGTTAAACAACAATGCAGCAATGAACTGTAATTGATTATGATTCTGCTCCCTGAATCGCACATTCGAACACCTTGATGTTATCACAGACCTCTCAATTTAATTAGTTAACATATCCTTATCGCTTATCCGAGCCAGGCTAACCTAATAAAGTACAAAGGAATAAATCAAAGCCTCAAAAATTGTTTTTGCCGTTCATCTGTCTATAAACATGCAAGTCTTTTAGTATTCTAAGCTGGATAAGCTCACTTAGTGCTGAATTTCAGAAGACGAGATGTTTCACACGCTCTTTGGTGCCAAGGAGCGGAAGCCAGCTCCTCCTCAGAGCCATTTTAACGCGGAGGGGAGGTCTTCAGCGTTGAAGATCATTCATGCTGGAGGTACAGTTGAGTACTACTACATGGCTGTTCCAGCATCCGGGGTTATGGAGAAGTACCCTTCTTGTATACTAGCAAGGCCTGAGGTTTTCAAAAGGCCATGGGACTCTGTGGTGCGGCCAGAGGAGATACTTGTACCGGGACAGAAATTTTATGTTGTTCCAAAAAGGACAGTCAAGAAGCTGAAGCGGAGAGTCAGCAAAATTGAACCTGACGATGATAGTTCTAATTCTCCTCTCGGTTTTTTGGTCTCAGAATGCAAGGATGAGCTTAGTAACAAGTCATATCTCCCAATGAAGGATGTTAGTAAGCCGAATGCTGAAAAGCGTCATGTAAGTTTCACTGGCATTGATAAGAAGTCAGGTGGTAATGATCAGGAAAAACGGAGAAAGAAGAGAAATGGCGGGCTGAAGAAGAGCTCTAGTAGCAGCAAGTCTAACGAAGTGAAGACGAGGAGGGTGAAGATGATTACCTGGGAGCCATCTCTGACAGTGATCTCTGAGTGTCATGTCGAATGACAAAAATTTATGAAGCTTATCAAATTTGTTTGGCCTTCACTTTTAAATTTTTCAACAGACAATTTAGTAATAATGTGTGAGGAACACTAATATACAATAACCATTGTTCTATGAGATCCAGTGCAGAACATCAATGCTATGTTACTGTCTGTAAGCTTCTTTGGATACATACTGCTCTGATATTTGAGTCTTGATCACACATGTTTTAGCTATAGTATAGCTCAGAAATCATGGACTCTGTGAATGGAAGTTTCAGAATATAATTAGAGAGGGGTAACCAGAAATGAGATTTTTCTAAAATAAGTAAGAGGATTTGTGGTGCAAATTGAAGGGTTTAGCATAACCTCAAATAGCAAACAGAAAAGATTCAAATACATCGACGAATATATAACACGAAAGTAGGCCTTGAGGTGAATGTTTTGCTTTCTGTCTCCTTTCATATCTCCAGGCTAACAGAAAGGAGAGAGAGAGGAACAATTTGCAGAAGTTGCATTATTATTAATCTTGAATTTCAGCCAGGTGATTCTGCAAATCTTTTCTCTCCGTTTCTCAGTTTCTTTTTCTTGCCTTTATTGTTTATCCGTTCCTGCAGTTGATCAGAGAAGCATTGCCATATGGGTACGCAACAACAAAGGATCAGAGAACTACATGTGAAACCGAGTCCAAGTATATCTGTTTCAAATCTCCGAGGGGAGCCCCTGAGAAACTCCTCACAATTGGCTTCACAAACAAAACCCAGAGGTGAACAAAAACCAGCAAGCATAAAACCAAACTGCTTGTGCTCGCCAACAAATCATCCAGGTTCTTTCAGATGCCGCATTCATAGGAACTCTCTTGCACGAACCAGCATGTCTGTTGGATCCAAGCTGTCTATGCTGGCCGATAAACCTGGTGCATTACAGGCTTAGCATGTCGAAGCTGCATAAATTTTGCAGGGGAATCATATCGTATATTGTGTGTGACTATGGACATATGATGATAATTTTTGTTTACATTTGTTTTACTAGCCAACTTAGCAACCACAGAGAGTCTCACCATTCAGGACTTGTTACTGATGATTCACTGTTATCATCATCACCATGTAGTTGTTCTGGCCTTTTACAAAGTACCAAATTCCGATGTTCTTTATACGTCTGATACTGTCTACTCATATAGTTTATATATATGCTATGGAACAAGGCACAGTTCAGATGCTCATAAATCAAGATCAGCATTACTTTAAGGAATAATTACATAGTTTACATGTATATTTACAATATAACAAAGACTCAATTAGACCATGGCAAAAAGCTGGCACAAATACGACACCAGATTTACTTACAAAGTACCTAAGAACTACGAAGCTGGACATCAAAGTGTCCAGCAACCGAATCACTCACATAATCACATTGGGCAAGTATCGCCTTCTGCTTCATCTACTTGGGGCATCATATTAGTCCTGCAGTTAGGGCAGGTAACCTTTTGATATTTCAGCCACTTCTCCACGCAGACCTTATGAAAAACATGGCCACAGGATAGATGGTTTATCACTGCCTTCGGTCTGAAATTCGTCAAGCAAACAGAACAGTCATGGTCTAGTTGCTTGGGACACAGAGAATCATAGTGCATTGCAGGTATCCGGGTACGAAACTCTGCAATAGAGACTTCTGAGGAGCTTTGATGACATTCTATCGAGTTCAAGGCGCTCTCAGTCATGTTGTATTCTTCCCATGATACGATACGGATGCCTATAGTCTGAAGTATAAACCGGACTATTTCCTTCATTGTAGAGATGTATTTAACCGCGTTTACCAGAATTATGCATAGCAATCCTGCATCAGCTGGATCTGGGAAATGCGAAAGTCCCATGTTTGATTCGGAAACCTGATCAGCATAACTGAATATGTAAGTTCACGATTACAGAGCAAAATAAATAAGTGTGGACCTGAAAATAGCTCAATAGAGTCACAAATGTATCTGATGATTCTGGTCCTCGTATACGCACCTATCTTACCCGGACTCTTCATTCTGTCTCGAATACCCATGTCGGACACTCACTCGGATATGGTATGTAAAATTTTCAAATTATTATCGAGTCCATGTATCAACGTTGGACACTTTTAGCCGAGTCCGGATAACATCCAGCACCAAATAGAAACACAACAGTTAACAAGAATTGGGACTTGTTTATCGACAGACAAACAGGAGACAATTCGGAAAAAACACTGGTTTCTAATCGGTGGACTAATCAGTTTCTACAGGAACACTTGAAGCGTATAACTACCCATCTTAATTTATCTGTTCTCTTAAAACCTCGTAATATTAGGAGAAGGATTTAACGGGATCATAGAGTATATTCTAACAACACCTTGACACCTTTGAGATTGAGAAGAACAAAAAGATTGTAACTTTTACATGTATCTATCCAGGACAAGTGACCAAAAATAGAAAAATGATCAAAATCACACAATAAAACACAAAAGAAGTTAAAGAAAAGATACTCACAGTTACAGGGCTGTTCTTCAAGAACTTGAACAGATGTTTAGAAGAATTGGCAGGAGAAGAAGATTACATGTAAATTATATTCAAAGAAATCACTAAATCACTAAATAGATAGCACAAAATAGTTGTCTGGATGAGGCAGTGCTGGCATGAATGTATGATTGAGTTTATATATAACGTCTCTCGAGATTTTTTAAATTTACATCCCATTAAATAATCGAGAAAATAATTATTGGCCGTTTTCGTACCTTTTTCATCAAAATTACGCGAGAGTAGCAAGAAAGATATCATTTGAAATTATTTTATTTCGTATCAAATTTTTCTCCCTACGTAATTGGTTAAATTTTCCAAAAGCTTTTGGAATCCGCGTGAAAGCATGAAAACCCTAATCTGTCAATGGAACTATCAATTCCTCGTCCACTAAAAAAGAGATTAATACGTGCCAGTATTTAAAAGGAGCATTTCAATAAATTAAAATTGGCCTTTTATATGCATCCATCTGATCTCTTTCCAGATTACGTTCCTAGAAACTTCCTGCACTATATTGCTTTCTCTCCAGATATTTTTTTTTTTTTTTTTAACGTAGGAACCCGCAGCCGCAATCCCGGAATCATAATCACAAATTATGCTCCCTTCGGGAGTCGAACCTGTGACCAAGAGGATACATGTCATCTCTTTAACCAGCTGAACCAACCCTTACTATTAGAAAGTTCACTAAATTTTAGATTTGTTGGAGTTTCTGTTTTCCGCAATTACGAATTTAGCGGAAAAGAAGTAGATATCAATATTCAATATAATTTTAATGAGTGTTATTTTTTTTTTAACAATGCAGGCTTATATGCCTTACAATTTAGAATCTGTTCCAATAATTCTTGGGGTGAGCCAGAGTCGAATCCGGGTGCCTCGGGACAACAGAGGGTAAATCCACCGGTAGGCTATCCAATCGTGCTCAATGAGTGCTATTCTTTTTTCTTTTTCTTTTTTAAGGAATGAGAGCTATTCTTGATTGAACTGTTGTTGTAGTTTTCGAATTTATCTGACTTGAAACTACTAGTAGTGATTTATTTTAATTTTTGTGACGAAAGTAGTATTTTGTTTTTTTTTTATTTGAGTGAGCCTGATAATGCATGCGTGTGAGAATTTGAAAGGAATAATTAGAATTACTATATTTGTTTAATTAAATGTACACTAGCTACCAAATCCCTTGTTCTGAGGCGATGAAGAAGCTAGGCAAGATTATATTCCCATCTCCATGTGCAATGCAGATAGAGGCAGAGGAGAGGTGGAGTTTTATCCCATTTTTTTATAATTAAACACACTTGTGCACCCGTCTTGTTTTGATAAATAGACGGAATTTGCAGTATTAGTAGACTGATATGCTTGTACATCCGTCTTGTTTTTGATAAATAGGTCTTGTTTTTGATAAATAGACGGAATATGCAGTGACTGATATGCTTGTACACCCGTCTTGTTTTTGATAAAATTCGAACAGACGGAGTATGCGGTCTAAACAGACTGATATGCACAGGCTTCTGCAGCAGAGACGTTTAGCAACTGCAGAATGTGTAATTTTGAAGTCAGAGTTGCTTGCTTAGAGAGGTGAATAGTTGTACACTTGTACTAAAGGAACAACTCTGATTCAGAAAACCCAGATGCACAATGAGGTTAAGAACTTCTAACAATCTAACAAAGTTCTAAAGCAGATAATGCAATATGTGAATGCTCTGTAAGACCTATGATCCAAAAGCGGTTCATAATATAGGCTATGTTAAGCGAAAGGCAAAAGTTTACGATACATTACCACATTCTGGCATCAATGGTCATGTTTTTGGATGCTTATATACTGATCAAGCATGTAGGACATGCAAAAATTGACACATTATAGTATGCTACACGACAAAATCTTCATGCCAGACCTCACAACTGAATTGGCTGCTCGTCACGCCAAGTCATGAAGTTCATAGATCTGCAACGAGCAGGATGTACAGGTCCATATCAAAACGAGAAACCAGGAGACTAGGAACTCTGTCGAGCTTGACAAAACCTCTGGTTCCTACACAGCAAAAAGGTTCACATGCAAACTTTACATTATCCACGGTCTAGAACAATTCTTAATATTCCTAGTTATAACTTAATGCTAATATTCCCCTTGTGATGTACTGATCTGCTTTACTCTTAAGTGAGGACATAATGATCAGTGTCATCCATTCCCAAGTAATATTAGTTATGACAGGTCTTCCAACTTGACATTGATCAGTCATTCCTCGAACTTAAGGTATTGATTTCACTTCAGAAGCTTCGCGTTTGGCTCAAAGGATCATAATCAAAAGCATCACCAGCCTTCACAAAACGGCCTTTCACACGCTTTCTTACATCTGCTCTTGCCTTCCTTGTAGCATACCTCACTCTCTTTTCAAACCTACAAACGTTGAATTTTAGATGGTTGAAGTTTAGAAGAATACAGAATTAAATAATAAAATTACAAAATTTATATATAAAGACAACACCTGACACACTTCATGTCAGATCTATAAAGGCCCTACTCATGTGAATTGAGAGTTGAAACCCCAATATACGAAAATAGACAGAATTATAACATCTTAGATGACTGCATGCGACAGCAATCAAAAGTTATGAAATATGGTTTATTTGCGGAAGTTAGTAAAATATAGTTCAGCTTGATAAATATTGGAAAATGTATCACAGTAAACTTACTTTCGTGTCTTCTTTTTGTCCTTGTAACGCTGGACAGCACTACTCCTGGTACTTGAAGCCAATGAACTTTCGGGAGTACACCATGGCGGCGGCTCTCCCATAACAAGCATTGGAGAGGCCCCACAATCTTGATATTCACCAGTGCTGCTGTCTCCAGTGAGACCCGAAAATGACAGATTGGAGGTTTGTCTTGCAAAGTAAGCATTTGGTTCTGTCTTGCAGCTTATTATGGAATCAGCAGATGCAGCATTGCTGTCAGCGGGCTGTGCTATATTTTCCAATCCAACTGATGATCCCTGGAAATAAGAAGTGATGGTAAGTATATCTTAGTTAATGTTGAACATATATAATCCATACAAACTGTTAAATATCAGAGCGACAAGATGCTGAACATACAAACTTGTGACATCTTATTAGACACTTGATACATCTCTTAAACTGACGACATACATAAATAATACAAGTTATCAGAAACATCCAAATAAAGGAGTAAATCATATGTGAAGCTTTGTGTCAACATTTAACAGGAGTTTTCTTGTTCTAGGTGGAAGAATAAATTAACGGGCAGATGAGAGTTAATGAACAATATACAGCCCCTGGGTAAAGTTACTAAATGATGCAAACGTAGGCCACACAATACAGGAACTTTTGATTGACCAGTTATGTGATACAGCTTTTAAGCACTACGGTTGTCGGAACTAGAGGAATTACAAGTGAAGTCTAAAAATCTATCAGGACAACCAATGAGTAGAGACCTACGCAACTATCTCCAACAGAAGACTGTAGTTTAAGCAGAATATTTATCAATTTTAAAAGTGGTTGAAAGATCAGTAAATTTTGAATGTGTTTCCAGATGGAAGAAATATGGTAAGCTATGTTAGCAAAACACACTGCAAAAAAGATATTAGTGTAAGGTATAGCAAAGATTAAAAGGTTTATTTAAATTTTAAACAATTCAGCATTTGACCAAAAAAAAGACCTCAGCAATATATGCCTCCTGGCAATTTGAATTGGCACCATTCCCCTTCATTTCAAACAAACTATCAATTCCATCATCGTTGAAAAGATGTTGGGGATCGTTATGGCCAACACCAAAGAGTTCTTCATATTTCTCAATATTCAAGTCGAGTTCATCCATATTGAAGTCCTCATAGTAGTCATCATCTTCACGAAAATTAAGCTCTTTTGCTCCAGATAATCCTATCTACATGTTCATAACACAAAGTGTTAGAAATAAAGGGGTAAGAGAGGCAGTGACAATCCTGAAACAAATAAATCAATTCCCTGTGGAAGACAGGGCTACACTGTAATCAGCTAGAGAGCTGCATACTTATCTCTACTTCAGAATACATTCCTGTGCCAAAGTCTCAAGGTGATATAATATAGTGCTTCTTGGCTGAGTCGCATTAACTAGAATGAGAAAAGTAATAAAACTGTAGGATCATGTGAAGATAAAACAAACCTTTGCTTTCGGCTGTCATCTAGGCTACTATTTAACTCAACTACAGATGCATAATCTATCAAGGAGATTGAAAAATAATAGTTTGAAATGCCAGGATAGTCTATTTTCTTGTTTTGGGGGTTTTACTTGGTATCTCTAGCACCCAACTTTTGCTGTAAATCACCTCTACTACTGCTTTGCTATCTAAATTCATTAAAACTATCATATTCCTCTTGTACATTTACATTTTAGCAATTTTTTTGATGTGTCAGATTATTATTATCTTCCTTCCCATGAAACAAACACACACGTGTGATAAAGACAAAAAAGATGCTAGATGCCGACGACGATGAGTAAAGATTTGGGTGCTAAAGATACAAAAGTAAGCATTAGGGTGCTAAAGCATAATGATACATTTGGTAAAAAGTACTGCTGAAGTGCTAGAGGCAAAACATATATTACATGCTAGATTACCATTGACCCAACAATATGTAATTTAACAAATCATTGTTCCCAAATTTTTTTTACCTTTGTAGCTGTAACTTTTGCAGATTCATTTTGCTGGTCTCCATTAGCTCTCTTCTTGTCAGCTTTAGCCACAGAAGAACCTTTCCATAAGTTTGACTTATTTCCATATTTTAAGTTACCGGCACCAATACATAGATCTGCTTGATTGTTGCTTCCCATTGGAGTTCCGAAGTTTGCATGACTCTTATCATCAATGCTCATGGAACCGATACCCTGTTCACAAGTTGAATCAACAACTGAAGGAAGATCCAAGAGAAAAGACCAGATATTAGACAGTTCAGCAGCAGATGGGCAGCCAGCATAGGAATTGACGGCTTGTGTCCTATGTGCAGTGCCGGAATTAGAGCTACCATGTGCCTTCCAATCACAATTCTGACAAAAAGATAAGTTTTCCTCAACGCATCTAACAAATGCAGGCTGCAAGTTGCATCTTTCACACACAAGTGTTCTGGAATGGCGCCGTGAAAGTGCATTTGCAGAATGCACACTGCGGTCACAGGACAAACATAAGCAGGCTGCATCCGACCGACAGTACACCATTGATCTTTGTTCCCCACAGAAATCACACATATAACCCATATTCACAATTTAGCTAAAATTTCCCCCCAGATCAAAATTCACAACCAACCGAAAGTAATCTCCTAAATAAACTGCTTGAAAGAGTTAGTTTCCTGGATAAACCTTCTCAGCAACTTCTATGCTACCAACAAGAACCAATTCTGTCTCTGCTCTACCGTAAAGCAGCCTGCATCGAAAGGCGAACACAATCAATAACAGTAAAGACAGCCTTAACAATACTAGTATCATACACCAGAAGATGAAAGAAAAGGTCATTTATGTGTAAAATCATTCTCACTGCAATTAATCAGAAAATTTAGCAGTCTCAAAAGTCAAGACTTTAAATAAACTGACATATAGTAACTTTAGATAACATATACTGTAGTGACACAATAAGTGCATCTGGAATCCAAATATGAAGTACTATAATTCTATGAAATATAAAGACTCGGGGCAATCACAAAACCAGCAAGAATCACGAACAACCACAAATACAATTCTGAGAAACAATCAAAATAAAACTATAAGAAAACTCCAGTTCTTTTTCTTATTATCATTTTGCTAAACACAGTTCCATTTCTTTGACAACTACAATCTAATCTATATCTTTACAACATGCAAACTGATTATTAAAAAGCAAAACTAGATAAGACCAAAGCAAGATAAACATGAAATCAGCACAAGGCTTGAGCAAAAAAAAGATTTATCCACAACAACATAGAGTCATAGAGTAAAAATCAACGGCCACAACATCAGAAACACTTGATATATAGAAAAAATCCAAACTTTAAAAGTAAATCTAGAAAAAAATAGCACAAGACTACAAATTTAATCAAGAAAACACAAACCCACATAAGAATCAACAACAAAGCACAAGACCAAAATCTCATAATCATAAATTTACCACTTTGAAGCAACTAGAGAGAGCCCACAAAGCTGAGAGAAAAGAGCAGACTTTTGTATCTGTATTCTACAATTCTGTGTCCATCTTTTTGATATAAAGTCTGAGGTGTTTGATGTTTTGAAAACTAGTTTTGGCAGTGTGCACCATCTTATAATAAATATCTATCATGTCCAAAAAGTGTAGAAGAGAAAGAGCTGGTAGGAGTTGTGAGGTGGGCCCCTGTCACTTTCTTGAATATGAAATTAGGTCCCCACTAGTGTCTTGGGTCCCACTTGCTCACTTTTCTTAATTATTTAATGAAAGTTTGGGATATTTTCTTGGAATATTTGGATATTTTTAGGCTAGTGGTTTTTGTGAGTTATACACTTGTAGAAGCTAAATTATTTCTTCTTAAATTCCAATTTTTGTATTTATTGTGATCAGGTGGATGTATATAGTATAAATATCTAAAGATTCATAGACATGTGACATGGATTTCACATTTAGGTATATATACGTTTGCAAGTATCTAAACATGATTTAAGTGATTCAGCTGTTTTATTTTGTTAAATTTTTATGTTATTTTATTTAATCAAAATTATCATTTTATTAATCTAAATATAATATATATCCTCTTTCAATATAAATATCTAAATTAATTGAGATTGCATTATTGGAAAAGATAGCCGAATATTCTATAATTCTGACTCTGTGTCCTTTTATTCACTATTTCAAAATTTAATGTATTAATAGAATAATATGTGAAATTTTATTATATTTTTTCAGACTGGGAAGTTTTATTATCATAAAACATGTTTTGAAACTTAACTTTCACTTAAAATTATATATTTGATTAAATGATATATTTCGATTAAAAAAATCGAATTTGAATTTTCATTTCAAGTCGAAACTTCCACTAATATAAAATTAAAATCTTAAAATTATATTCAAATTATGTCATTTCATATGAAATATATGTCAAAATGATATTTAATTTGCCTATTATTCCGTTAATATAATAGCTAGACCAGAGAGAAATATCTAAGGAAACTGATAAATATCTAAGAAGATGTCATCTCTGCCATCAGGCCTTTTGTTGCATGTGCAATTGACAATTCCAATATCTTCATTATTCTAATAATAAAGTATAAATGGTCGACTGAGAATATGACCAATTGACCACCTACTTGCCACTAACACGTACTCCTCCGTCCCAATGAATTGTATACAGTTTCCTTTTTGGGACATCCCACCAATTGTATACATACCAAAAGTAGTAACTTTTATAATATAAAATAACATTTACCAACTACTTTCTTCCCCTATCTCCGTTCTATAATAATATAAACACTATTACACCCACTACTTTCATCCACTATCTCCATTCTATAATAATATAAACACTATTACACCCACTACTTTCTTCCACTATCTCAAATCTATTATTAAATATAAATGGGTCCCACCACTATACTCACTTTTCATCTAACTTTACTCATTTTTTACACTTTTTCTTGGTTTCCGTGTCCCAGCCATTTGTATACAAATGATTGGGACGGAGGGAGTACAGTAGTAATTTTCTTGCTCATTAGATTTCAAGATATTGTTGTTAATTCATAAAACTATGAAGTTAATTATAATACTAACAACTGCAGCACACCTGTTATGTTGCTTGTTTATCAGTAAGTAATATTCTTATAAATAATAATTTTCATTCAATAAGAAATCTCGATTTAGTCTTATTATTTTGAGAAAAATAAATTATAACTCAAACTCGACTCAATGCTCTTTTATATATCTGGGGTATATTCAATTGAGATTTTTAAATTATTTTATTAAATTCAAATTCTAAAAATTATATTAAAATCTTGACATAATCGGTTACAATTATGAATTTTTAATTGATATTTATTTAAAAGTCATTAAAATTTTGATGACATTCTAAAAAAATTCAATTTTATAAAATAATGAAATTTATGAAATTATTTAATATATTTTTACAAATTTCAACATAATTCCTTAGATTCTAAAAATTGTACCATCTCATATGTATATTTATCTTCTTTTGATAAAATCTTATATATTTTTCTTAATTTTCATGTCAAAATTTATTTATAACCAGTGTTGTAAAAAGTGGGAATCAGATTTAATCGGTGAAGTTATGGAACAAGAATTAATCGGAGATTAATTGAGTTGATCAGGGATTAATCGGATTGATAGGTGATTAATCGAAAATTTAATCAGTTTATAATGAGATTAATCAGTAATTAATCGTGATTAATCACCAACTTTTAGAACAGAGTTTATAACCGAAGGAAAGAGACTGAGTAATCTATTTGTAAACAAAACGGGAGGGGAAGAGAAATATCTCCGGCTCTACAAGCAGGGTTGGTGGGATTCTCCGTGACACTTTTAAAAATGTTTGTGAAACCAAGATATTTGGTTGCTTCGTGTAGTGTGCTATACAACCAGGAGGAGATATACTTTACATATACAAACTTTGCCAAAAGTAACCGAAAGGGTTCGCAGAATTAACACCACCTGTCATGTGGAGAAACTAGTGATCAGTAGCCAGTAGGTGTGTGCTTGTTGAGGTGTATTTCAACTATGTAACCTAATTATTAATGGAGATTAAAGTTAATTAATTAAAGATTAGTTCATGTGATAGATACTGGTCAATTGGCTCTTGCCTCTTGGTGATTTTGCTCAAAACGCAATCATACAATTGATGTGTTGACTAGACACGTGAGTTTCATGGGACGATCTTAATTCTTTTTTCTTTGATGTTGCCGACGCAGAACCATTTTCTGGCCCGGAACGTCGAACAAAATTAAAGACTTATTTTCTAAAAAAGATATTCTCTCTGTTTTTTTTATATGACGTTTTGATTTTTGACACACACTTTTAAGTGATTTGACCGGGTAGTTAAAAATACTATTTTTTTTTAAAAAAAATTCTGAATAAATATTTTGATTATATATTATTATTTAGAAAAACAAATTTTAAAAAATAATATTTTTAACTACCCGGTCAAAGCACTTAAAAGTGTGTGCCAAAAGTCAAAGTGATTAGTCCATATTTTTGCAAATTTAAGTGCCTATTTTTTGTTTATTTTCGTAGTATTAATCGCTTATTTATTTTATTTCAGGAAATTGTAGATAAATAAAGAAAGAAGAGAAAATGCAAGAAAATGGAGAAAAGGAAAAGAAAAGAAGAAATAAAGAGAGTTGGCAACTAAGGGGCACATGGAGGGCTATGATCTACCCAACACACATCACACATGGATGGATTAGATTTAGCCACCCTACCCCTAAACCCTACATTTCTAGCTATAAATACCCCCACCCCCTTTACTTGTAATCACAATTTTTTTAACCTAGTTTTTTCCTAGTTAGTAGGTAGTATAGTGCTAGATCTTCTTTTGTTCTCTCATTTTCATACCACATTTGTAAACACTTTTATTTTAGTGCAAATCTTCTTTTAGCTTAATCTTGTATTGTCTCTATTTTTCTTGCTCCAAGTGGCATATTCTCCTTAGTACCACCATATGCTTAAGGGCTTTTGGGAATGGGAGAAGCCTCCTAATTAGTGTAGATTTTATGATTGCCTAGATTAGTCGTTAAAACTCTAGCACAAAAATGATTTGTGTGGGGGTTTGACTTTAAATTTTAATGTTACAAGTTACTTTAATTCGGCAGTGAATTTTCTTTTAAAACATGTAGCAACCACTTTTCTATAGATTTAATCAGATTAGTTTTCTTTAATCATCATGTATTAAAACAAAAACATACTCATGCTCTGTCTTCTTTCTAAAAACCAACACCATTTTTCTTTTACTTCCACCGAATTAAATACTGTGTAACCACAAGTTTACACCGAGTCGTTAGTTTGCAGATTTTGCTTTCCGAAGTTTCGTTGTCTTATTTGCTGTTTTCTATTGTCGCCGACTCCCCATCTTTGCTGCGTTTTTCTTTCTTTTGATGGGTCGTGTACGAGTTCCCCTGTTGTCGATGAATCCGAGTTGGGTCTTTGTGCTGAGTCACTTGGCCGATTTCGTTGCTGTCCTTTACCGAGTTTAGTCCTTTTTGCTTCGTTTTTGTTGTTAGTTCTGTTCTGTTGGGTTTTGTTTGCTGCGATTTACTGAGTCGCCGAGTCCTGTTTTGTCGTTTTTACAGAGTTGTTGCGTTTAGTCTGTTCTGAGTCGAGTTTGTTCCGAGTTTTAAACTGCTGAATCTTGCTCTGTTTACGAGTTTTGTCGAGTCTGGCCGCTGCATTTGAGTCAGGTCTGTGTCGCCATGCTCTGTTTTCTTTGCTGAGTTAAGTTTGATTATGCTGGGTTTTGTAGTTTTGTTGGTTTGAGTTCGATTTCGTCGAGTACTGAGTCGACTGGGTCTGTCCTGAGTCACGGCCGAGTTCATGTTTGTTACTGAGTCATCGAGTCACATTTGCCATGCTGTTTCGTTCCGTTTTAGAGCAAGCTATTTTAATATGATTGCTGAATACTGTGAGTTGTTGAAGTGGTGTTTTTACTGATTAATCGTGGTGTTGTTTAATAAACGAAAGTATGTTTATTATTGGTGTTTGAGTGGAGGCACAGCCGATTTATTTGCTAGTATTAGTTTTCTTTTAGTCATAATCTTCGTTGACTTCTTTTGGGTGCATTTTGTTTTCAAAACGAATTATGCTGCATTGTATACTTAATTTATAAATGAAATTTGAAACTTCACTTTGTTTTCTTTTTCCAAGGATTTCATACTAGATGTTTTTCAAATTAATTTTACTTCTTAATTCTTGAATTTGTAAAAAATATATCCTCAAAATTCCAAATTAATTGTTCTATTCCGCCTAGGTTTTAAGTAAAGATTTGCGAAAATATTTTTAATCTCTGTGGACGAATCTAATTATATTAAAACGGTGATCGTGCGCTTGCGATTTAAAGGTACTATTTCTAGCACATCAAGTTTTTGGCGCCGCTGCCGGGGATTAAAATTAATTTTTCGCACCTTTATTTTTAATCTTTCGGATTAGTTTGTTTCTCACTATTTTTTGTTTTTATTTCGAGGAGGATTATTCGGGAATTATGGAGTAAAGTGGACAAATTTTGCTCGGATTTGGAAGCTTGCTTCGGTATCCCGTATCTCTCCACTCTTATTTTTCGTTTTTATTTAGAAAACCACAAACAAATCTGAAAATTGAAAATCACAAAAAATAAAGAAATTTTAAAATCCAAAAATATTAGTTAGAACTACATAATTGTGCATCATGCATTTAATCACTTAGGAGCACATCATTTAGATTTTACTTTTTGTTTTTAAATTTTCGTACCTATTTGTGGTGATCGCTGGAGGACCCTAAGGTGCGTTAATTTCTTTCTTTTCTCTAGATTAGGACACGTAGTTTAATTCATCCCTATTTGTTTACCGCTTTTATTATATCGTTGTGTGGTGCATCATTTTAAATAAATCTTAAGGGCAAAACCCATTTATAAGATAAGGGAAGGGATTTCATCACTCTTTCCTTGGCCCACAACGACTTAATTACTTCATTTTGCATTTCCCTAGCCTTTTAATAAAATTGAATTAGACGTTAGCCCCTAGGATTTCGCGCTCAACTAGGAAGGTACCTAAAAGACGAGGTAATCTTTAATTATTCCGACTTTTCGGTGTCTAAGGCAAGCGAAAGCTTACCTGGCCGATTAAGGTTTGGTGTCTAAGCGCGGAGATTGGCCTCTTGGCAATGCCTGCTCCAAACTGGCCAGACCGGTCCGAATAATTTTGGATTTATCGAGTTTTTGGTGGTCCTTAACGTTAGGAGCAAGGTCTAGTTCATTTTTATTAGGGAACCCTAGAATTAAGTTTTTCTTTCATTTTTACACCCTTTCTTTTGTTTGTTTTATTTCTTCGTACTTATTTGCTACGTGTTTACTATCTAGTTTATGCGAACTACTTGGGTTAGGAACGAATCGTCTAGATTAATTAGACCGATCATCGAAATTCCTTCTTCATCCTCTTCGGACTCCGAACCCATAGAAGCTAGCGAACCGATAGTAAACATGGCGTTGTCTCTTAAAGACCGCTGTTACCCGTCCCGTTCTGCTCAACCATCGTGCATCACTCTTCCTCCCGTAAATGGGAATAATTTCGAAATCAAGGCACATCACATTAGCATGTTGCCTAAATTTTTAGGGAGTGAGGGTGAAGATCCTTATCTTTTTATCCAAGAGTTCGAGGAAGTTTGTTCCCTCCAAAAGCTCCACCAATTAACGGAAGATTCAATTAGACTTAGGCTCATTAATTTTGCGCTTAAGGAGAATGCTAAAAAATGGCTATATAGTCTTCCCGTTAATTCTATCTCCACGTGGGAGGGGTTCGTTGTGGTATTTCTTAAAAAGTATTTTCCAAATCATAAGACTACTCGAATTACAAATGAAATAAATCAATTTCATCAAAGGAAAATGAGTCTTTTTGGATTTTCTTTGACCGTTTCAAAAATCTTCTCTCACAATGCCCCCACCACGGAATAGAAAAATGGAGACTTTGCAAGATAGTTTACGAGGCCTTAGATAGTCAAACCACCGCGTTATTAGAGTCTATGTGCCAAGGTAAATTCATGGAAAAAGATGAGGACCAAGGTTGGGAATTTTTCGAGGATTTAGCGGAAAAGACTATGATGTGGGAGTCAACTAGGGAACCCAAAAAGTCAATTCAGTCGTCTAGTGCTAGGGGTTTGCATTCGATAGGAAACAATGTGGCAACCGATGCCAAATTAGCTACCCTAACTAGGAGACTTGAAGCTTTAGAAACTAGTAAACCTCCGACACAAATGTCGACGCACCCTTGTTACAATTTTCAAAATCCCGCAACTCAACCCTTGCACGAACTTGAACAAGTAAATGCGATGTTCCAAAATTCTAGGAATGATGCATTTTCACCCACTTATAATCCCGGGTGGAGAAATCACCCAAATTTCTCATGGACCCAAGGTCAAAATTGTCAAGTTCCTCAACCCAATTTTCAAATGAATCAAGGCCCAACTTCTTTTCAAACTCCTCAAACAAATTTTCAAAGGCCCAACTCAAACTCTTGCCCAACCCAAAGTCCGAACTCATTTCCTAACCCAATTCAAACACCTTTGAATCCTCCCGGTTTTAATGATTCGGATAAACGTCTTAATTCTTTAGAAAAGAGTTTGGAAGCCTTAGTTAAATCGCAAACTAATTTGACTCAATCTCAACATACTTTCATGACAACCCTAACCCAAGATAGGCAAATTTTGCATTCTAACGTGCAAGCCGTGTCTAAGTTAGAGGCGCAATTGAGTCAATTAGCTAGCGCATTGTGTGAGCGAGAGAAGAACAAGTTGTCAAGTCAACCCGAGGTCAATCCTAAGTTTCCTCTCAATCAAAGACCTCCCGAGAATGTTAATGCGATTATCTCTCTAAGGTCGGGAAACCAAGTGGATAACAAAGTTGGTGAGAACGTGAATGAAAATGAGGAGTCGATTCCTAAACAAAATCCTTCTTTGTCTAGCACTAATCATGATAAGCCCGAATGTTCAAAAGCCCGTGAGTATATGAGTGAACCTAGTCCCGGGCCCATTTCTCAAAAGCCCAATGAAGAAGTTTATAAGCCAAGGGTTCCTTACCCACAAAGACTCATTCCTCCTAAACAATCGGCCCAAATGGAGCAAATCCTAGAAGTTTTCAAACAAGTCAAGATAAACATTCCTCTTTTAGATGCCATTCAACAAGTTCCTTCTTATGCCAAGTGTCTAAAAGATTTGTGTACCCATAAGAGAACCACTCATGTCCCAAAGAAAGCCTTTTTGACCTCTCAAGTAAGCTCGATTCTCTCGAATCAAATTCCCGTGAAATATAAGGACCCCGGTTGTCCTACAATTTCTTGTGTCATAGGCAATACTTTTGTGGATAAAGCTTTACTTGATTTAGGAGCGAGTGTGAATCTTCTTCCCTTCTCGGTCTATCAAGCCCTAGGTTTAGGGGATCTCAAGACCACCAATATGACCCTTCAACTTGCCGATCGTTCGATTAAAATGCCAAAGGGAATTATTGAGGACGTGTTGATCAAAATCGGTGATTTTATCTTTCCCGTTGACTTTGTTGTTCTCGAGACTCAACCCGTCTCGAATCCTAAGAACCAAATTCCTATCATTTTAGGACGACCTTTTCTTGCTACATCCAATGCCTTAATCAATTGTAGGAATGGTTCTATGAAGCTCACTTTTGGAAACATGACCATAGACTTAAACATTTTCAATGTAGGAAAAGAACCCAATGAGCTTTATGAGCAACCTATAGGGGTTAATGTGGTCAACAAGTTTGTCACATGGTCTAGTTTTGAGGATAGTGAGATTGAGTCTCTTCTCAACGAGGATTTCAAAGTCAACAACGAGAACAATAGGGAATATCATGAGTCGTTGAAAGAGTTGACCTCGGAGGAGTTGTTAGGGGAATTGAACGACATTTGTTCAAAATGGGAAACTCCACCCGAGATTGTTAGTGTGAACCCTAGGCCCGATTTTGCGAGTCATGTTGGTGAAACACCAACATTTGACTCATTGTTCCCTCATTCACATAGAGCTTTAGGGGAGGATGACATCATTTCTTACATCGTTCCTAGTGATTTGTCCCTTAACCAAGATTTCATAGTCTCTAATTTGCTTGATAATAAAGAAGCATTAAGTTGGTTTAGGGAGAATGTTAGTAATACTTGTCCTATAGGGATGAACGATGGTCATATGCTAGAGAAAGTTTTTGTGCCTAAAAATTTTCGAACACATTTTGACTCTTTCTCGAAGCTTCCTCCCATCTTTCCTTCCGGAATTGGTTGATTTGGTCCTTCTTCGAGCCTTCCCTCATGAAGTTCAGGTATGGGGAAGGAAATGTGTGAGTGTGTGGGTCGTGTTAGTGTTAATAAAAATCCCCTTCATCTCCTATTCAGGTATTTTTCCTCTTTACTCTCTCATTTTAATTCTCTCTTTTGCATACATTGAGGACAATGCATGATTTAGGTATGGGGAGGGCTTTAGTGTAATTCTAAAAAATGAAAATCCTAAAAAAATGAAAAATTAGAAAATCCAAAAATAGAGACACTTTTAGCTAAGTTGTCTTTCCTTCACTCGAACTTTAGGAGTAGTTGGTGTTTAGCATGTTTTCGAAAAGTATATATATGTAGTGTCTTCTAGATAATTTGAACGTAGTTGAGTAAGGTTGTCTTTTTGAAGCTTGTATCGACCGATTTGTACTCTAAATTCCAAGATGGCACACACTTTGCACGAGACCTTTGATGGAGAGATTGTCTAGTGATATTATTCGATACCTGAGAGAGAACCCACATGTTGAAACAATGTCGAATCGAACCTTTGCGAATAAAAAAAAAAGAGATAAAAAAAGATAGAAAAAAAAAAGGAAGAAAAGGAATAACTACTTCAATACCCATTGTTCTTTATCGATAAAATCTTTAGATAAATGGGCAAAAGTAGATTGGCTAGTCTCGTTTTGTGGCCTTTGTTACTCGAGTTATTAAGTCCGTCGGGGGATTTTAAAACCTAGTGCCCTAAGACCGTTTGGTTTGGGAGTCACTGACCCAAAGCTCGCTACATGGGTAACATTGTTTGCCTAAGAAAACGGACAAAATAAAGTCAATGCAAAAAAAAAAAAAAAAAAAGAAGAAAAAAGAAAAAGAAAAAAAGAAAGGAATAAGAGTTTGTGAAGTTTGGCTAGATATTTGTTTCGATAGAGATTGGGTCAGTTCAAAATTGGTTGAAAAAGAGAAAATGTTCTTAGATGATTAGGATCCATCAAAGGCCTTAAATTCATTACACACCTTGGATTTCTAGTAAATTTTTTTTTGTGTCGATTCAAGTAGATTAGAGACAACTGTATCTTGATTATTAGTAAAAGAGTCTTTGAGTCGTATTTTCTTTAAAAAACGCTTTTTGTTAACACCAACGAAATAAGAGTCGAGTCGAGTAGACACTTGCTAGAATGTCTCGAAGATTTTATGGGTATATCTTCTGTAAACCCTTAGGAGACAAAACTCCTCTTGTAGAGATCGTCTACGAGTTTAACGGGTTGGTGAACCTAAAATCACCCGTCACGCCTACGAAAAGGAGCGTAGGAATTGCATTTAGTTTTCTTAGTTTATTTCTTTTCTTTTGATTTTTACTCGAGGACGAGCAAAAGATAGGTATGGGGAAGTTTGATTAGTCCATATTTTTGCAAATTTAAGTGCCTATTTTTTGTTTATTTTCGTAGTATTAATCGCTTATTTATTTTATTTCAGGAAATTGTAGATAAATAAAGAAAGAAGAGAAAATGCAAGAAAATGGAGAAAAGGAAAAGAAAAGAAGAAATAAAGAGAGTTGGCAACTAAGGGGCACATGGAGGGCTATGATCTACCCAACACACATCACACATGGATGGATTAGATTTAGCCACCCTACCCCTAAACCCTACATTTCTAGCTATAAATACCCCCACCCCCTTTACTTGTAATCACAATTTTTTTAACCTAGTTTTTTCCTAGTTAGTAGGTAGTATAGTGCTAGATCTTCTTTTGTTCTCTCATTTTCATACCACATTTGTAAACACTTTTATTTTAGTGCAAATCTTCTTTTAGCTTAATCTTGTATTGTCTCTATTTTTCTTGCTCCAAGTGGCATATTCTCCTTAGTACCACCATATGCTTAAGGGCTTTTGGGAATGGGAGAAGCCTCCTAATTAGTGTAGATTTTATGATTGCCTAGATTAGTCGTTAAAACTCTAGCACAAAAATGATTTGTGTGGGGGTTTGACTTTAAATTTTAATGTTACAAGTTACTTTAATTCGGCAGTGAATTTTCTTTTAAAACATGTAGCAACCACTTTTCTATAGATTTAATCAGATTAGTTTTCTTTAATCATCATGTATTAAAACAAAAACATACTCATGCTCTGTCTTCTTTCTAAAAACCAACACCATTTTTCTTTTACTTCCACCGAATTAAATACTGTGTAACCACAAGTTTACACCGAGTCGTTAGTTTGCAGATTTTGCTTTCCGAAGTTTCGTTGTCTTATTTGCTGTTTTCTATTGTCGCCGACTCCCCATCTTTGCTGCGTTTTTCTTTCTTTTGATGGGTCGTGTACGAGTTCCCCTGTTGTCGATGAATCCGAGTTGGGTCTTTGTGCTGAGTCACTTGGCCGATTTCGTTGCTGTCCTTTACCGAGTTTAGTCCTTTTTGCTTCGTTTTTGTTGTTAGTTCTGTTCTGTTGGGTTTTGTTTGCTGCGATTTACTGAGTCGCCGAGTCCTGTTTTGTCGTTTTTACAGAGTTGTTGCGTTTAGTCTGTTCTGAGTCGAGTTTGTTCCGAGTTTTAAACTGCTGAATCTTGCTCTGTTTACGAGTTTTGTCGAGTCTGGCCGCTGCATTTGAGTCAGGTCTGTGTCGCCATGCTCTGTTTTCTTTGCTGAGTTAAGTTTGATTATGCTGGGTTTTGTAGTTTTGTTGGTTTGAGTTCGATTTCGTCGAGTACTGAGTCGACTGGGTCTGTCCTGAGTCACGGCCGAGTTCATGTTTGTTACTGAGTCATCGAGTCACATTTGCCATGCTGTTTCGTTCCGTTTTAGAGCAAGCTATTTTAATATGATTGCTGAATACTGTGAGTTGTTGAAGTGGTGTTTTTACTGATTAATCGTGGTGTTGTTTAATAAACGAAAGTATGTTTATTATTGGTGTTTGAGTGGAGGCACAGCCGATTTATTTGCTAGTATTAGTTTTCTTTTAGTCATAATCTTCGTTGACTTCTTTTGGGTGCATTTTGTTTTCAAAACGAATTATGCTGCATTGTATACTTAATTTATAAATGAAATTTGAAACTTCACTTTGTTTTCTTTTTCCAAGGATTTCATACTAGATGTTTTTCAAATTAATTTTACTTCTTAATTCTTGAATTTGTAAAAAATATATCCTCAAAATTCCAAATTAATTGTTCTATTCCGCCTAGGTTTTAAGTAAAGATTTGCGAAAATATTTTTAATCTCTGTGGACGAATCTAATTATATTAAAACGGTGATCGTGCGCTTGCGATTTAAAGGTACTATTTCTAGCACATCACAAAGCGTCACATAAAAAAAACAGAAGGAGTATATACGTATATGATTTTAAAACAAGATAAGAATTTAGAGCTCTCTAGCATTTTTATTTTACAAAAACAAGTTATTATTTTCAAAAAATATTTATATATTTTGTTAAAATAAAATTTATTCCTGAAAATAAGACAAGTCAAACCGAAAATAAGTACTTAAACTTTTTTTAAAAAAAAAAATTCAGTTTACAATATACAATTGTAAAAACATAAATTAACTGCACCAGTTTGCTTGCGGTTAAAAAGATAAACCTGGCAGTATATTCAGGAGGGATCTGGCAACCGCCAACCAATGCTGAAGGGAAAAAAATAAAACGTCTCCAGCATATCTACAGATGGGGTACATGTAAACAATCTGCAGATCGGTACTGGCAAGGAGTAAGCACCAAGACATTCACGACATTATGCAAGACACCCCCGTAAAGATCATAAATTTTCCTAAACTGTATAATACACAACTACACAGGATGGGATCTAGGAAATTATAAGAGCATTCCTTCTCATAATTCCGACAAATTTCAAGAATCACAATGAACTAATGAAGTCAGATCAAAATAAAATTCAGACGGGAAAAAAAAAGATGATAGCTAAAGCAAATATATAAAAGAGAAATCATATTGTATCCGAAGGCATGGCTGCCCCTGATCTAATTACTGTTTTCTGCAGATAACTGCTGGGAGAGTCAGACTTAACTATTGTTGAAACAAGATCAATTGTTTGTTACTATTGCAATCTACTTATCATGCTAAAAAACACATCTTAATCTTAATTATACAACGCACGCCAGGGCTCCATGCTCTCTCTTGATGTCTTAGTCGGAGTCCAAGTTATCTTCTCTTTCACGAAGCACAAGGATGATAAACTTGCTAAAACCTCTCCTATCTCACAAAGTACCTAGAAAAGTTTCCATAGAGATCAAATGGCATATACTGAGACATACACCAGAAAAAAATGGAATACAAATACATTTACAGGAAATTTATGCCACATGAGTGCTTAAAAATGCATTGATACAGGCAGGGCCTACAGGCTCTCCAAGTAACTGGAGGAATCCACACTCGGCAAATATTATACTTTAATAAATAGGCAATGCATATGCAGCAGATGAGTCATTGGTAAAAGAGGGCTATCAGACATCATTAAATAAATCCCATAGCATTGTTTGGGACACCCATTTACATGCCGAGGCAGGAATATATTATGCAGAAACAAGTCCCAAAGCTTTATTAACGCATAGTCACACATTTAGACGAATAAGTGCAATAAAACAGAGCAAACTGTATTAGTTACTAAAGTAGCTATGTTCTAGTAATAAGTTAGTGTTTCCTTATTCCCAAGTACAACAAAAGTTCCACTATATATAGTCGAAAAATGCATCACAAATATAGATTTTCGTTTCTGTAAAGGTTTCATAGGCGGTATGTGTTTGATTAATTAAATTAGCTAATCTTTGTAATAATTTTCTGATCTCTGCAAATTACTAGCTATCTTGTCATCTATTGACACTGGTTGCTACACATGTAACACATTTGTATGGTAACTTAGATTTCACTCCTACAATCATACACATTTACTAAAATATAAAATCTTATATATAGCATAACTTAGTATTGGCTTCTATCACTTTTGGACCCTGTTCATTTATACAGAGCATTTGTCTTTAAAAAAAGAAGAAGAAGAAAGTGATGATGTACAACAGTATCAATCTTGCCATGTAAAACTTAAACAGTCAAGAGCTGGCTTTCTGTCATTGTACTCAATGTGCGCAGCTGTTGACTTCCTGCTTGGCGTTACTAAAGCCAACCAGCTCGGCCAGCTGCGACAAAACATTAGTATAATTGACTCAATCATAGAATGACAACAAAGTTCGGTCTACTAATTTCTTTTTTTTTCAATTATAATATACATTAAAAAAAATCTATGCTCATAATCTAAGTATGTCTATTATAAGAACAAAAAAATATAGAACGAAGAAGGAAGCCTTTTCTTCACTACTCAAAAAAAAACAAGATGCAAAATTTTTTTATGACTATTTAAAACCATGTTACCCATTTTTGTGCTTATACCCAGGTAACATAGTCCAAAAGTATGTGTACTGAAGTATTTTTGTTAATTAGGGAAAGTAAGTATGACTTTCACTGCAATATTATTAGAAAAGACAAAATATCTATGCACAAGGACTCCCCAAACAAGTTAACAAAAGATGCTAGCTGCAGTAGGTTATTCAAATTTGTCCTTACCAGGGTAATGCGTATGTGGTGTATTGTGGCAATTACAACAAGAAATGTTAGCGAATGAAAAACACAGACCATATTCTGAAGGTCAGTTTAGTAGAAAATCTTAAGTAGAAAATCAAAGTAAAAAAGAACTCAACTATAACATCAACTACTACACAATATACAACTTCAATGCTGAAGGCTTAGTGGGAGATGGGGTGGATAAAGATCACTAGTTACTCAAAAAGATAAAAAACAACAATATGAGATTGTCCAGATTACCTTGAATCAACATAAACCTTATATGAGCTCATATTGTTTTCTATCCAACATATATACGCTCATTGAAAGCGAGGTTAAAAAATATTAATGAATTCGTTACCTTCAAATCTTCTTCATAGCTTTTATGGGATTTGCTTTTATCACTTGGTCCAACAAGAAGGAAGGTAGGTAAATTCATTACACGAGCCAGCTGAAATGAGCATGCCAAGGCCTCATGATTAATTTGCAAGGATGATGGTAGCTTCTGAGTTCTATTGACCAAGGCTTTAATAGTATCTGTATCCGGACCAGTGTGTATACCATGGAGAGCAGCATTAACATTTTTTAACAAAATTTTATCATCCAGCTTCAGCTTTGACTCTGGCAATAGGAAAGGGATAATAAGAGTAGGCATGCTTGACGGACTTTCACCATCTACCGAGGCTATAGCTTCATTGACAGCACATGCAAGAACTGGAGGTTCACATTTTTGCACAAGCAATATGGACACCTGACATGAGGATCGCGTTATTAAAGTATTACGTACTTGTGCTAAAGTAATCGGATTCGGAAATTTGAATAGTATCTATCATGTGAGTGAACTTCAAAGGTCTCAAATTAAACTACTACAAAATAAATACGAATTCAGAGGAATTTAGGTGATAAATAGTCCTTTCTACAATTTCCTGTCCTACAAAATTAAGAACACAGTAAATTAGTAAACTAAAAAGAAATGAGAAGAGGCATGTACTAGATAATTATTAAGCAAAACAAACTTTAATAACATTTGAAAGTTTCAGATATAAAATTGCAAGCCTTGAAGAGTTGAAAAAAACATATAACTAGCGGATTAAGTTTTTATTGCAGTGGCTTGATATCATCCACCACACAATCGCCAAATCCATGCTCTCTCTTTCAACAGTTTCGGTTTCCCTTGGCAAGAGCAATTATGTGTAAACAAAACTCTGAAGTTGCATCACTCTTCCAACAATTCAAAATACTGCCTAATGCTGTAGCATATATATACACCAACCCATCTGCTACTAAATTTACTCCCTGAGATGTTTGACCTAAAAGTAGATTCATAAAAGTGCGATCTCCATCGCAGACTCTCCCTCTCACACAAATGCTCATGCTCTGGCCATTAACAACTATCCTTATAACAATACAATTACATTATATCACAACAATTACATTATATCACAGTAGTCATTACAATAACTAAATAACTCTAATTAAAATTTTTGTTAACGGAACAAATTATAATGCTAAGAAGTACCTGATAAACGCCATTTGAATCAACAAAATGAGTAATATTGACAGAGATTTTCTCTTTGATTCCGTACTGCTCTAATGATAGATCCACACACTCCTTTCTGTTGCACAAATAATTTATCAACGTTAAAAACTATTATGAGAGGGAGAGAGATCTCGAGAGAGAGAGAGAGACTTACAGTGTTTGGAGAGAAGAGGTAGGGTTAGGTTGGAGACCGTCGGAAATAGAGGCGGCGAAGCCATCCGAGTCTTCGAACAGGAGTATAACTTTTTCAGCTGTCTTCATTTGCTCTTGTTTTTCTCCGGCGACTTCACTTTGCAGTGTATGCAACTGTGTAACTTGCGAAAGAATTCGAGAAAAATTTAGGGGCCCGTTTGGATTTCCAGTTTTCTGTTTTCCAATATCAGGTTATACTATAATAGTATTACTCCCTCCGTCCTCAATTCATAAGTCGACTTTGCAAAAAAAATTTGTCCCAAAATACTTGTAATTCTCTTCTTTCAATACAAATTTATCTACATATTAATTGTGACTTTTTTGAAACTCAACATTATTCTCATTTCTCAATGCACTAAATCCCTATATTTATTGTGATTTTTTTGAAACTCAACTATATTCTCACTTTTCAATGCACTAACTAATGATGCATGAGATAAGATTCTATCTAACTAACTTTTTTCTTAATATGCGTGTTTATTCCAAAATGAACCTATAAATTGAGACGGAAGGAGTATAATCTATGTCATGTTATATATATATAATTGAATTTATATATATACAATATTAATATAGATTGTGATCGTAAAAATCGGAAATCAAAATTAATTGGTACAAGTGCTAATTATGGATTAGTCGGATGATTGATAATAAATTAAGTTAAAAATTAAATCTTTCTTTGCTAGTTGTTAAAAAAAGATATTATATAATATATAATAAATATTTAATATATTAGCTTAAGTATTTAACGTATTATTTTAAAAAAATTTACAGTAATTAATTAGATTTTACAATTAAATTGAGAGACACCTTGCAAGAGATTTTTTTTTTTTACAATGCAAGCTTATATACGTTACAAATTAGTATCTGTTCTAATATTTTTCGGATGAGTCAGAGTCGAACTCACCGCTTGAGCTATACGTGCTCCACCAGAGATTAGTTTACCGAACCAGGGTTTTCTGGAATCATGAGATGTACTCTTTTGTTTTAAATAGGGTTAGTATTGGTCCTTACAATATTTTTATTCGAGATGAAATTAAATATAATATTTTTAACTATATGATTAAAGCACTTTAACATGCGTGTCAAAAAAATCAGAAAAAAGATATTTAAGAACGGAGGGACTATACAAACATAGTAAACAATATTTTCCTCATTATTTTAGGCTATTTTTCTGTTTTTTATATATAATTTAATATAGTCAAGCATAATAGTTTTAATTGTTTTTTTTTTGAAACTAAGTTTTAATTGTTATTTTTAAAATATCCCGTTTAGGTTTAAAATGGTAAATCCAATCCAAAAACCAAAAATAAAAAAATATAACTAAACCAAACACGACGCTGCGACTCCCATCCCGCTAATCTAAACTCCCCAATTTACCCTCCCTGGCAGAGCAAACCACCAGATCTCCCTCCCTGTCCTCATCATCTCCAATCCCCAACAAATCAAAAAAAACCCGAAGCTGCTGCTGCTAAATTGCTGATAAATTTCCAACAATTCGAATACAAAGAGGCCCTAAACAAACAAAACGATGCACAAAACAGCGCAGGCCTGGTTCAGTGGCCCAAGCGCGAGCGGCGATGATCTCCCGAACCAAACGCCATCTCTACTCGCTGATTGGAACGCCTACGCCGCCTCTACACGAGCTCCCGAAGAAGACGATCCTTCCGCCCTAGGTTTCGATCTCGAGGCCGCCGTCAGAACCGCCAACGACAAAGTCTCCGGTACTTTCAACGTGTACGTCTTTTCGCTTCCAATTCGATTCTGTTCGTATGCATTTCAACACTGTGTATGTGTAATTCAGTTATTGTATGTATTCGCGCCTTATGTTATAGTCCAATGCATCTGTTTGATTGTGATTTGAATAGTGTGAGTGGGCGAGTTTGTGAATTTATTGCTCCATTCATCGTTTTCGATAGTGTTTTTTTTTATAGATTCCGAGAGTGTTGTGTGTGTATCTCGGCTTGCATCTGTTTGATTGTTTAGGTGCGATGTGTTTTAGCTGTCAGTTGTCATACAGTTACGTTACAGTGGTTTGTGTAGTGCGGTGCATCTCTTTGACTATTTAGCGGTGATGTGATTCAATTGGCGAGCATTGATTCGAGTTGTTTGTGTGTAATTCAGTGACTTTATGTGTTTGCAGCTTTGCTTGTAATTGAATATTTGGTGACATTTGTGCATTGTTCGATGATTTATTGCAATAATTGTATGTATGACTGATATGATTACTCGACGTATGATTAAGCAAGCATCATAGATATGTATACACATTGTATGAGTCAGTAAGTGTTTTATTACTGAAATTTTGAATATTTATGTTGAATTGTTTCATGTAGTGCTATTATAAACTTTTGAAACATTTTAAACAATGTGTTATACGTGAGTAGCTGGAAAACATTTTATTATAGGTCTGCCTTGGTATTATTATTGCAAGAATCACATTTGTTGCCTAAAGTGTGAATTAATAAAGGCAATCCCTGTAACTACATGTGAAACTGATTTCCCTCCTGTTTCGTTGAGAAACTTTGACGAGGAAGATCCTGGTTACCGTTTCAACTTTGTCATTGTAAACTGCCGATACTTGTAGATCACCTCGTGAAATTGCAGAAATATATAATATTTTTATTCTTAATCATTTACATTCTCATTTCAGGGTTTCGAAAGGTGTGCGGGATATACCCGGAAGCTTCCAATCTAACGTTCCTTCAGGAAAATCTCTCTTGTACTTCGGTTTACTCCTTGCTTCAGGGGTATTTTTTATCTTCATCGCGTTCACCATGTTTCTCCCTGTTATGATGTTGATGCCTCAGAAATTTGCTATCTGTTTCACTATTGGATGTGCCTTCATCATTGGTTCATTCTTTGCGCTAAAAGGACCTAGAAATCAGCTCGCCCACATGTCGTCTAAAGAGGTATCTCGGCTATGTCTATATAATCAGTTATTTACATGGTTTGGTTAGTGTTAATTTATCTGAATAGGTTTTTAAAACACAAAATATATGCATATTTTTTTGTATCAATATTCAATAGCTGTTTCCCTCATGTTTTTTTTTTAAATTTATTTTCTGTGCAGAGACTACCGTTTACTTTGGGATTTATTGGCAGTATGGTAGGCACAATTTATGTCTCGATGGTGCTGCACAGCTACGTTCTTTCAGCGCTGTTCTCTGTTTTACAGGTACATAGCCATTCAGTTGTTTTGAATTCATTAGTCGCTTCGTATATATTTAATTTGAATTTACTGCTGATTACATGTGCTGATGTGACATGTGTAATCCTACTTTATCTGGCAAATAAGCAAGTCTAGTGGACACAATATATTATGTGCGAGATTGGCAAATTAAGTGATATTGTGATACACTTAACCATATACCTTTTTGTGCTATTCGTTTCAAGAGATTGGTGAGTGGTCGTTCAAATTGCCATGCGGAAAACCAAGTGATGTTAATTTATTATTTGTTCTCACATCATTTAAGTGCCTCCATTTTTATGATTCCTAAAATGAAAAAATATTTCTCATCCATAGGACTTCTCCTATCACTACTTCAGTGATAGATAAGTTTGCGACCATCTAGGGAGCAGAAAAATCCGATCCGATGAATATCCGATTACTGAATCTGATATTTTGGTTTGGATTCATTTTTTAAACCTGAAGGACTGAAGGAGTTTGGATTTGGATATGGATATTAGACATTTTGAACCGAAACCCGACCCGAAATCCAAAATCCAATCCATGTGATAGAGGTTCTACTGCTTGCACAATGATATATAGAAGTCAATTAAGGGTAGGCTGACAATAGTGTAACAATACAATAGTAAATTGAAGCACATTATGGATGACTATTGGTAGCCATACACATGCTTTATCTATTGAACTAGTTGGCAAGTCCCTGTAAATATTTCTTCATTTCATTTTTCGATATTAACTCTCCTTTATCATTCAGAATCCCTTTGAACCATGCACACTGAAATTAGCCTTACACTAGTTGGTACTGCAAAATGTTAACTTGTGCGCTTCCAAAATATTTAAAGTTAAGATCACTCCTAGTATTAATTTGTGTACCTTACAGTATTGTTTTCATGTCATCAGGTTCTTGCACTTTCGTATTATGCTCTTTCCTACTTCCCGGGAGGTTCTGCTGGCTTGAAATTTCTGTCTTCTACTCTAACCTCCTCAATACTAAGATGTTTTGGAAGGTAATAATAACCCTCTAGATAGCCCTTTTAAACTTACAGTTCACATGGCTTTTGAGGATGCTGATTGCTTTCATACTAGGATACCAATTTATTGTGTAATTTATGGCTGAGGTGGGTGAATGACCCATTAGTATTACTTTGGTTATTATTTTTGTTTTTAATTAATTTACAATATCTGCTAACTGAATGAGTCACCATGCTATTTAAACGGAAGTGCTTTCCCAATAGAAAGAGAGTTCACTCTTGAATTGTTACCCCTTAAGCTGAGTTAGACTTCGAAAGGGAAACACTTGTAAACCAGCCAACAACCGGCAAACAGGTATACGGGAGAGGGACAATATATTGATTGACTTGGGGGATGAAATTAGTGTAAGTTGCAGTGAAGTTCGGTGTTTATCTATATTTAGTTTTATAGCTATGATTAAGAACCAATTTCACAAAAAAATAAAAATAAAAAATCCAATGCATAGCCATTCTTGGTTGGGTAAATGCATGAATGGATATTTGGTTGTATATCTAGAATTAGAGAGAGCTATAGCCATTTTTTCCACTTTATTAAACTAACTTATGTTGTAATGCAAGTCAAAGTTGACCTACTTCAAATAAAATGTTGAAAAGTTGGAAAAAATGTAGTTAGATTTGGAATTGGTTGTATTTGCAACTAGCCTTGGACAGCGGTCCATGATCTTTGATACTCCCTCCGTTTCTTTTTTATTTTCCTGTTTGTGATGTCGGTACTGTTCATAACATGAGACAAATTACTAATTTACATCTAATCTATAAAAATAAATATAGTCATGAGTGATCTTATTAGATTCGTATTCACGAGTACTTTGATACGGTGAAGTTTTTATATTTAATGCTACTACGAAATGAAAGATATTAACGATCAAAAGTGTGTGTTGGCAAACGTGAAAACATTTAGAGACGGAGGGAGTATCATGCAAGTGACCAGTATTCCCAAGACTTGGGTTGTTTACACTTGGATGTGATGGAATTGGGGGGAAATGGAATGAAATCTGTACTCTAAATTGGGGGTGATTAAAGAAAATATCTATAATTTTCATTTCTCCAATCATTCCATTCCAAACTACTTGCACTAGAAAATCAAACCCACATGTTTCGGAAGGAATGCTCGATCCACTTCTATATCATGTTTGTTTCGGAAGGAATGCTCGATCCACTTCTATATCATGTTTCTCTACAATCTTCGTCTTAGAAAATTTAGAGCAGTCATATTTAGTTACTATTTTCTCATATCTTCTCCTTTCTGTATCTCTTTATAATATCTCATTCTATTCCCTACTCATTCCATTCCATCCAAGGGAACGCAACCTTAAAGGTGCTGTGCAAATATTTTTTACCAGGATCAATATATTCTAACATTCTTACAACATCAATAACTTTTAAATATGAACTCATATACTGTTATTTCTTTAAATTTAGTCCCAGCAGGGCCCTGTATTTTCTGTTGCCAAGTTAATGGTCCTGTTACGTCTAAGCCGATTAGACAAACCAGTTCAGTAGTCCAGTGATGGGCCTGTAAGTCAATTAGTCAAACCAGTTAGTTGATGGGCCTAATTCATTCTAAACAACAACCGGTTACTGAAAGTAAAAATAAAAAATAGCAATAATAAATGTACTTGGCTACTTGACAATGGAAGACAAAAGGGAACATACGTGGAGAATGAATTGTGAAGTTCACTTTATTGGAGTACTATAAAAATCAAACACCGATTTTTAATTAATAGTATTGCCCCAGCTACTCCTGCTATGTGAATACGACTTTTACACAACTGACTGTAACGCTGGGTGGTGGAACGTAGAAATTAGAGTATTTATTTATTATTCATTTATTTATATAATTTGATTTTCCAAATCCTTGTCAATAGACAGTGATCACTTATTCGATTCGATTCGTAAATCTATTTGAAATGTACTATCTATTAACAATATATGTATACATAGATAGATAATTGAAATAAAGACTTGTTTTGCTTTAAGAAATGATTATTCTATTAGTAAATGGGTACAGCAGCCAGCAGGCCGATGATACTGATTCGGACTCTCGGAAATTTGTCTGTATTGTTTGTCAGTGAACCTGAGTCGATTATAGTTTTGTCTGGACCATTTTGTTAGGTTCAACTAACTGCCCGGAGAATCTCACTTACTGTACTTGCAAAAGCAACTAGGCATATTAATTTAGATCCGACTCGATTATTATTAAACATTAGCAGATTTAACTCAACTATGAAAAAGTTCTCACGGCTCATTTTAATCTGATTCGATTAAAAAACGTTAACAGCTTTAACAGTGTTGCATACTTATTGCGGGTATAAGTTTCGAAACCAAATATCCAATACTATGAGATATAAATGTAAAAAGTTTTGAAACCATATACCCATTTGTAAAATATAAATGTAACGTAAATATTATTGCATGTTTATGTTTCGGACTTTCCCAACCCGCCTATATAAGATGCATTTGTTAGATATAATGTCTAAGCTATCATGCTAGGGTTTAAAAATATACATAACAGTTGTAAAACAGCCTACTCCAACGCAGTAACCTCTTAGCAATAATTTTAGATAACGTAAAATACGCACGTTATATTTGTTGATTGAAAATCCATCATCTATATTATTTCCACGTCATTTTCCTTTAAAATGTACCCTACTTCTATACTTTTGTCATTCATTTATATTTAATAATTATATTACATATATTAGTATTATAATTTTATATTATAGAATTTAATTTAATTTAAATTTAGTTTTGTCCAATTTCTTTTGATGATAATAAAGTTAAATTTAATTATTAATTTTGTAAATTTTAAATTAAATTATAAAAGAGGACATATTTTAATAAACAAAACTTTATAAATACAAATATGTGTATATAATATTTGTGTTAAAAATAATCTCTCATTTTTGTTTGTGAAATTTACAGCGTTTTGAGTTATATGAAAGATATATTTTTTTATGTGAAAATAATTTATATGTTATTTAAATATAAAAATAAAATGTGATATACACATGAGCTGGATATATAGTCACATATGATTTTACAAAACTATTATCTTGCTCTTGAAATTTTATTTTAACTAATAAAAATAACATATATCCTTGTATAAAAAACTTGATTTGATTAAATTTAGACAATAATTATAAGAAATAATTATAAGAAATAATTATAATAATATGAAATAATTATTTAATTGAATTTATTTATAAGAAAGTTATTTATGAAACTTATTCACAATAATTAATTATTATTTTAAAATATAATTATTAGAATCTGAAAATAACAAAATAACCGAATTTTAAAATATAGCTAACCATATGTCTAACACCATTGGAGCAAAAAGCTTCCAGGTTTAACAAATTTTTACATAATCATCTATATTTACACTCTTAGCTAACAGTTATAGATATCTCTTTTGGAGATGCTCTAGGCAGCGAAAATATTGTAAATACATTATAGAAAATATATGGGTCTTCATGTTATATCGTTTAATTTATTCGGAATTATGAAAAAGTGGAAGTTGTGGATGTGATGTCGTAAATTGAATTAAGTGTTTCACACTTTCACCTGCTAAATGTATACAAAACTGTCGCTTCTTGTTTTTTTTTTCCCTAAGTTGCCTACAGGTGATACTAGAGTCTCAATCGATGTTTAATTTTCTAACATAGCCCAAGAATATTACGAGTATTTCTTGATTGGGTCTTCGTAATGTAGGCCTAACGGCACACAATAAACACTAATTTTAATTTTGATAAGTTTGGTGGGTTTTTATTGATGGACTTGATGCAAATGCAGAAGGGCTATCCATATTTATGATTAGAGGATCAATAAATATCATCATACTCATAAAAATTAGCGTTTAGTGTGTGCTCATAGGCACACCACAGAAAAACCGTTTTTATTAGCACCATTCATGCGCTTAACAAACAAAGCACTCTCCGTTTACTTGCCAAAGTAGACTTGACCAGCCATAGGAAAAATCAAAGTGACACAAAAATGATGTCGCTGTCAAAGCGACACGAGGAATTACTCGGAAAAGTAACGTTTTAAAATCCGGTACCGCGTACAGAAACTATAAATGAGAGACAGCCTATAATTGTCGTTAGTAAAATCAACACGCAAACTTTTCAAAATGAATTTAGATGATTTTGAGCATTTTGATTTATTTTGAAATAATTTAGTATATAATGATATTAAGTCCTCTCGTGTACATGTATAAAGAATTTACCTACTATTTATCAATGTATTTTGAAATGACTTATTTGGACCTCGTGTATGATGAATAGCCTAGATCTCGGTAATACAAATCAGTGCTAACAATTTATTTTCCAGACTTATTTCCCAGCTTCAAAACAGGAAATTTGTGATATTTAAAATTAATATTATTTTGATAATAATCTTGAATTCAGCGAGAGCCGATTGCAAAATCTGGAAGCTCGTGGATGAAACCCTTAATTCCTTACCGTCGTTTACTCCTGTTTTTATCCTGATGTTGTCTCTAATTATTTTTTCTGGGGCAACATAGAAATAATACACAAATTGCTCTCAAATCAGAAAAAGATACGTGTGCACAGCTAGGTGAAAACGAGAGTTTCAACGCTTTAATTCTCAAAAATAATTCACACAGGCGGACAGTGGCGGAACCAGAGGGGCTAGGGGATGCTAGAACCCCCCTAACCTCAAAAATACAGTGTATATTTTCTTTTCAGCACCCCCGCCGAATTTGTGATGTCAATATAATTTTATTAGCCCCGCTGAATTATAAATGTCATAAAGAGGGATTTAATATAAAAGAAGAAAAGAGAAGACACTTAGTCTAAAGAGAGTCTAATTAACAAATACATTCAAACAGATACACTCAGAGCAACTAGATCATGCAAACTGTATGATGCATGCCGAGTACTTTGTACATTAGAAAAATAATATAAAATATAGTTAAAAGGGAAAGTGTGCTCCTCATTGCTGAGTAAGCAAATAGAGCTCTTAAGTTCTTGAAGAGGTGCTAGGAAATATAGAGCTACTACTTTGTATTGACTCTTTAGATCCTAAAAATTAATTTTCAGATTTCAATAACTCAAAACTGGTCTGCCTTGCACAATTTTATCCAAAGGATTTTTCTTTACTAGACTTGGAGTTGTTGCCAAATCAGTTACACAATTTTATCTATGATATGAGAGCGGAGATTAATCTGGACTTCAAAATATAGGAAATCTTTCTGTCATGATGGGTAAAACACACAAACACACTGCTTATCCCTTAGTTTATCTTCTGGTTGAGTTAGATCTGGTTTTACCGGTTGTCATTGCTACTGTTGAGAGAGATTTTTTTGCTATGAAAGCAATCAAGACTTATCAGCGTAATAGGATCGAAGATGCATGAATAAATGATAGTATGATGATATATATTGAGAAAGTTATTTATGCAAGTATAGATGACGAAATATTTTTCAGCCCCCCTTAACATTTAGTCCTGGTTCCGCCACTGCAGGCGGAGTAAAATAGATGAGATAGTCCAATTAAGCAGCGCTGAAGTACTAGCTAAGTGGGTGGTTTATTGCCTTCCTTTCGATTTCATAGACGGTGACATAATTAAATTGGTCGTATATCAGTCGCACTCAGCTCCCCAAATTTATCAATCACGGCAACCTTCAGTAGCCTCAATTAACTTATTTCGGGACTGTTTGGGTGAATTAAAAATAAATGTTTATTACTTAAAATAAATAAGTGGAGTAGAATTTAAAAGCAAGATAAGACTTATAAGTGATTAAAGTGTTTGAGAAATAAGTAGAAGCCCTGAAACAGAAGCTAGCATTCCTAACTTTTATTAAGTGCTTCTTGACTTTTTACACAAACGGTACGAAATAAGTGCTCTAACTTATAAGTCGAGAAGTCCGGCTTAAAAAGGTGGCCAAACACCCACTTCTATTAATCGAGCACCATTGAATTGTCTGTCTAATTATATTATTTTTGTCAGTAGGAAAAATTTACTGGATGGCGGGAATTAAACATTTTTATTAATTAGAAGAACAATTATGCTAAAATCAGAACACATCGATTTTTGAATTATTCTGACCCTTAATTTTTGACTTTGAGAATTTTAACGGGTTGATTATCAAGTTGGTCACTGAAGTGGGCTTAATGTATCAAGTTGGTCACTGAACTCAAAACGGTATCAAGATGGTCACTGAAGTGGCCGTAAATATCAAACAAGTAACTTGAAATATGAGTTCAAGTAGTAAATATATTATTTATAAAGTTTTACACATTATTTTTGGATGTTACCAAAACCAAGTAAAAGGTCATGACTTCAAATATTTATGACAAAAAATTTAAATGTTATCAAGTTTATTTAATATTTATTTTTAATTAAAACAAAAAATAACTATATAATAAAATATAAATAATAAATAAACTTGATAAAATATAAATATGTTATTTTAAATACTAGAAGTCATAACCTTTTAGTTGGTTGTGATAACATTTAAAAATAATGTGTAAAATTTTATAAATAATATTTTTAGTGCTTGAACTCATATTTCAAGGTACTTGTTTGATATTTATGGCCACTTCAGTGACCATCTTGATACCGTTTTGAGTTCAGTGACCAACTTGATACATTAAGCCCACTTCAGTGACCAACTTGATAATTAACCCGAATTTTAACTAATCAATTTATCTATTAATTCAAAAAAGTTATCTTTTTTATTAATCAAATATATTTAGTCGAATTGATAAAATATATTTGAAGGATCAACCGGATATCTTTAAACAGCGATTGCAGCTGAATTATACTGATGGGTACACAACTGGACTTTTTTTTTAAGAGCACGGTGGTACATCGATCCAAAATTGCCTCCACACATTGCGACTGACTGACGCGACTTACTCTGAGTCTCTGACTGACTATGCATGCACGTCGAAATTAATTATTAATCCGAACGCGTTGCTAATGCATTGTTAGTCGCTAATGTTAATCATGATTGTGATTATTAGTTTAAGCATCTGGCTACTAGTAAAGAGTCACCCCTGACGTAGACTTGTGACGACTCAACTAGTATTATTTTGCTATGAGGGGTGTATTAAATTGGGATTTTAAAGATTTTTTTGGCATTTATGAAATTCTAAAGTATTCGATTGGGATTGTTTGAAATCCGTTAAAATCTAGAGGTTTTCGATTGAGATTTTAAATTATGCTACAAAATCTGGTGATATTCAATTGGGATTTTAAATTATACTTTAAAATCCGATGGTATTCAATTGGGATTGTTTAAAATCCATTAAAATCATGAGTTATTCAAATGCTAATGGATTTTTTTGGATTTCATAAAATGATGGATTTTTTGGCATTTTTTAGTGTATTTTAAGTTTTTTGAAATCCCATCAAAACCAATGGGATTTTGAATCATTATGCTTAAATCCTATCAACTCTGCGACATTTTTTTTCAAAAAAAACAAAAACAAAAAAACTCTGCGATATTTTATCAAGAATCTGCACAAAATCAAAATAACACACAATCCATTAAAATTCATAGACTAAAAACAAATCATTAAAATCCTAATTGAATACACTGTGTTTGCGTGTATATATAAATGCATATCGCCAGTCTCATTTTCAACCAATACGAAACTGCTCTCTCCCTCCAAATTTAGCAACACGCTACTCACCATTCACCACCCACTAACACCATGGCTAAGGTATGTCTATCATCGGTTATTGTTTATTATTCCCGATAATTAAACAGATCCGCATTTCGTATTTTACAAGATTCAAATTCTCGACCTCCTGCATGTGTAACTACAGTATTACCGTCTCTAATGCATATGTGTGCGTGTTAATTCTTCGATTCTTATAATTTTTTCGATATTTTGTTGCAGCAAAAGGTGGTTATCAAAGTGACCATGTGTTGCCCTCAGAAATCTCGCGTCAAGGCCATGAAGATTGCAGCTACTACTGATGGTAATTTCTTGTTCGATCTTCATAATCAAATATGAGAATATTGAAAATGACAGGAAATTGAACTCAGAAATTTTTTAATATATTTGAGTTCTATCATGTCAAGTGAATGATTCTTTCAAAATTTTAAATGATCAACTCTCCTAAAATACCAAAATATTAGGAGAAGCGCTTACAAAGACATATACCAATTTCTTGTTCTTCTCGCTGGACATATGTAATTTATTAGTTATATTTTGAAATTTGTTAAACAGGGGTTGAATCAGTAGCATTGAAGGGTGATGACAAGGACCAGATAGAGCTGATCGGAGAAGGAATCGACACGGTGGAGCTCGCCAAGTGTCTGAGAAAACACGTCGGCCGTGCAGATTTAGTCAGCGTCGGTCCATTCAAACCCGAAGAGAAGAAAGACGACAAGAAGGACGAGAAGAAGGATGACAAGAAAGACGACAAAAACGATTTCGTGCCCATATATTACTATTACCCTCCGTACAATTACGGTCCTGCTCCATGCTATAGTTACGAGCCGTATTGCCGCGACCCTTCTTGCTCCATCATGTGAATCCCGTCTGATACCCGATCTGAAAACCGAAAATCGATAATTTAGTCAATAATGGTGTGATTTTTGATTAAATTTCTGCGAGAATGGCGAAAAAGAAGTTAAAAAATAATCGCAATTAATTCTGTTAGGTCTTCAAACTCTTGAAGGTCTGTTCATAGACAGTGATATATACTTGCAATTTTCTGTAAACTGCTGGGAATGTTTCTTCTTGTTTCGGGATGATTATTGTTTTCACTAATGATCAGTCCTAATTATCCAATTATTGGATTTTGTTCTATTAACAGTGTTACAGAAATCGGGAATCAGACCTAATCGGTTGAGCTACCGATTCAGGGATTAATCGGAAATCGGGGATTAATCGGAAGGACTAATCGGTGTGAAAATCGGATTTATTTTAATATTAAAATATTATTTAATATTTAGTTATTATTATATTAGCTATTTAGTAACTAATATATTTACTATATTCATAAATTTTATAATTACTCATATTTAAAGTAATATAGTATTTTAATTCTAATAATTTATCATATATACTTCAATTATTAATAAATATATATATAAGGATTAATCGGATCGATGACCGACCTTGTAGGGGATTAATCGGTTAAATCGGGGATTTTTAGAACACTGTTTGTTAATAATAATTCCGCTCAAATTAGTATATGCTATAATATTAATAAAAAATCGAGAGTTCGTGCGTGTTTTTTTTGACAGAGCTGCGCAGCTGTTTATCATCAATACAGTGACGGTGATAACGGCTCGTAAGACTCTGGCTAATATTTATATGAAATATATTATGGAGGTCAACTTCATCCATACAAATTATCGTGCGCTAAGCAATCTCCACTTGTTTTCGTTGATATAACTTATAACTAATACGGTTTTTCTGTGTTGTGCCCATTGGCACACACTAAGCGCTAACTTTTATGAGTATGATGCATTTTTATTGGTCTTCCAATTATAAATATGGATGGCCCCCCCTGCATTTGCACCAAGTCCACCAATAAAAACCCACCAAACTCATCAAAGTTAGTGTTTATTGTATGCCCTTGGGCACACATTAGAAAGACCCTAACTAATATACATCTTTCCTTTTAAGATCTACGAACCGAAGGTCAATCCCGTTATATATCGTGTATCATAAATTGTATGAATGATGAAAGGAAATGTTATATCGAGAGCAATCTTTCAATATCCAGAGCAATTTGTTAGAATTTATATTGAAAGTGTGTGATTTGTGTAGATAAAGGGGTTGAGAATTAAATATGTTTTGGAACTAAAACGTGCTCTGGATTTAATATTTTCCATGATGAATTACAATATGCATAATTTTCTCCTGAAATATTTTAAAAAGTAAATACAATATTAATAATTTGACTAAAACGCCCGATTTTTTAGATAAGACAGGGAAGAAAGTAACAAATTTACTTTAGTCAGAAATGATAATAAACCGGTCACTTGTGCTATAAATATCACATTTTTTCATCAAATATTTTTGTTGGGTGTATATTTTATGTTGAAGGGAGTACATGATATTGATGTATTAACTGTAATAATGAGAAGTAATTAGATGTAAGTACATGTCATAATCCCGATCTTTCCTCTTAACTTACGTCAACTTCATTTTGCATGAAATCAGGGGTATATATATGATTAATCAAGTAATATAATATATAATTTTTTCATAATTGAAAAAATGTGATGATAATATAGTCAACCGTTTCATGCAGAAAATATATATAGATTCTTTTTCAAATATATTTCTCACAGTGTGCATCACGCGAATTTTTTATTCAAAAATTGGTTAGTGTTAATAATAAATGATTAATTAAACAAAATAATATGTGTATATGTGAGGGAGATTAGGACAGGCAACTAACTGTCATAGTTAAGGGACCCGGGACAGAGCTTGGTTTAAACAAGTTGGCAGAAGCATCAATGAAATTTCACAAGTACTGGTGGTTAACTTGAAAAACAGCTGATCAGTGATTCTAATGTTCATGCTCATGCGATTTTTTTAATAATATTATAATAATATGGTCTCTTTGAAAAATTTGTATATAGATGTGAATTTTTTCCGAAAGATAATTCTCAAATGTATGTTCTAAAAATAACTAGAGTTTTCGAATTAATGTCATATCATCTCTTTCGTTAAAAAATTTCACTCTAGTATTCTCGATGCGTTATTTTTTGGAATAATCAGAGATGATCAATCCATTCTAAAGTACAAGAGGTATTTGAAATCCAATAAACTGTTTACACAAGCTTATAGAATGGCCCATGGGACATGTATTGTTCGCAGCCCCCCTTTTAAGGTTGGTCGGGCCCATCTATAGTTGCCCATCATTTTTTCAAACGAATTTGGGCCTGGATATTTTTTTATCCACTGGATTGGAAGATCTTATATTTTGTCGGCCCAAAATTTCAGTTTAATACTACATGTGCTCTTTCAATTAGCTTGATTTTTTACGCAGATCGCTTTTGATAATGGGGCCATTTGGCTGCGCTTAAAAGAAATGTCTTATTACTTAAAGTAAAGAAGTGAATTATTTATAAGTGTTTGGATACCCATGATTTATAAGTCACAAAGAAGCTCCAAATCATCTCTAGTTTTTTTTCTTGGCTTCTTAAGAGCAAGTCCAAGAGTGTCCTAGTTTATGCCTCAAATATAATATAAAATATTATGTCCTAGTAATTTAGGACATACTTTACTAACTTGAACTCCAACAATGTGCCTTATTCTCGCATTATGTTTAATATTTTATTATTAAAGACTTTCTTTCATCATTTAAGCATAATATAAAAGTAGAGAGAGAAAGAGAGTGTGATGAGAATTTATAATAAAATATTGAATAGGGCCCCAAAAATAGGGCTTGAGAGGTTGTCCTAGTGATATAAGGCATCACTAGGACATTGTTGGATCAAATTTTTTGATCAATTGTCCTAAATTATAACTTAGGACATGATATAGGGCATCTCTTGGACTTGCTCTAAGCACCATTTTAAATGCTTCTATAAGTTACCCAAATACTCTGAAAAAAACTGAAACTCTCTTTTTTTATAAATAAGCCATAAGTCGGGGTTGCCAAACACACGCTATATAATAATTTTTTCGATATATCTGGTATCCAATCCCATTTTAAGTACATTTTAGTGATGTAAGCTGATCTAAGTGTATGAAAAGGAAAGGTCCATTTTTTTAATTTTCATGTTCAAAATAAAATTTCAAATTTAATTTAACTTTATTCTTCAAAAAATTTACGAAAACAACTTTGTCTATAGTAGGTGATCCTCAAATAAATAATTATGTAGGTAGAAGATCATGATCAAAATCTGATAAATAAATAAATACATACGTACATATTATAACAGACTAGTAGAATTTTCTTGGTTGAAGAATTCAAAGCAATGATAAATTATTAAATTACTCCTAGTACAACAATAAAATACTTTTGAGTTCTAGCAAATTAAAATAAAAGAGTGTCTAGTTGTCACAAGTTAAGTGGGTTTTGGTGAGCAAATGACAGATTTTCAAAAGGACGGCAGTATGTAAAGTGATATTTGCCAAATTATGTGGACATTAAATCCAAGTCATTTACAACAAGCCAGCTAAGCCATTTTTCAATTATTTAGGTGTTTTTTTTTTTAACATAGAAGCCGCATCATAAATTCTGCTTTTTCCGGAATAGAACTTGTGTCTCTTTTTTAACTAGCTGAACCGATCCTGTGACCAAAATGTCTTTCATTTTCATTTTTCGGAATTATTGTATGAGTAGATAAATATGTTTTATCACATTTTGACAGAAAAATTCCGTAGACGTGATTTTTTTGTTATATCATCTCGATGCTTCGGTTAATTATCGATTTGATCAGGTCATTATTTATATGAGATTGTTAATCATAAGATATGTAGAAATTTATGGAGGCCCTAGTATTCTTGCATAATTTATAGGTGGCTAATTAAAATTTGAAGTTTCTTTTTAAAAAGTAATGATCACATATAAAATGAAGTTTCAAATTCGTTTTACTGAATTTAAAATTGTGATTTATATTTGTAATCTAAACCATCTTCTAATTTATTATATAAATAAATTTTAATTTAAAATCAATAATCAATAATAAATTAAAACTCCTTATTCTTTTCCCTTTTGGTCCAGAGCAATGAAATTCGAAAACATACTTATACAATTCGTGTGACGGGTAAAGAAGACATGCTTTATGACATGATTCTAGAAATATCTACCAATGAAGTAGACGGACCGGACTTTAAGTCGAGGAATCAAGCAACTATAACCTTTCTTGCCAAAGTTGGCTTCTCCTTTTCGCCAAAATAAAACGTGCCCTTTTCTTTTCTTCTTCAATTTTCTTTCTGAAAACCATATTTTCCTGCATAAAATTTATTTATATCAACAAATTTAAAAATGCTAGTAGATTATTCTGTTGCTTACTTAAATATTCATTTGCAACTAAAAAAACATTAAATAAGATTATGAAAAAAAAGAAAACATTAAATAAATTAATTACTCAACCTTTTATTTATATGATTTGGTTTCGAATATTCTCTTTTTCATTTGTTTATTGTAATCATATATCATTTTAATATTTTTTTTTCATAATTTCAAAACTTTTCTGGAACGAGCGAAAGTCGAACTTTGATGTTCGACAATAACAAAAAATACCTGCCACGCTCGTCTTTGTATACCTGTTTAATCCTCCACTGTCTCCCTCATTTCTTTGTATTTCTTTTACGTTGCTCGACATGTATTTTAAAGCACATGTAAAACATATTTTTATAATTCCTTTTGAACTTTTTTTTATAAAAATTTAAATAGTAAAAATCTATTTAGAAAAAAAATTCAATATAATTTATCAAATTACATGTTATGAAAACATTAAAATGTTGTGTGTGAGTCCGTCTCCTAATTTAAACCAACTAGGGGACGGAGGGAGTATATCACACTCATACCTTTGAAATCAAGAATCAGTCCCTCCATTTTTTTCCGTCAAGTCTTCAATAATATTTTAATAGCTGTCGATACTTATATTAAATTATAAACTTCTAGTTAATACTTCGAGCCCAAGCAAAACTGTAGTCTCATACTCTCTCATCTCACCTATTCTCTTCCCAGTTGCGAAACTACTAATTCTTAAAATCAACTGGTCACTTTACTAGTGATCTGTAATGCACAAGCAGTATACATTAATATGAAAAAAATGTAAAACACTGGGAATCATCCTATATTAAAAAATAAATAATTTTATTTTGTAAAAATCAACATCTAGCTCCATTGACTTTGAAGATATGCATTGACCATACATGAACAGAGGGATTTGCATACCATAAAATATTGATGGGTTGCGTATGGATACATTTTTTCCACATAAATATGTTAATTGTATATTTGTATGTGAAATAAAATGACCGCCTGCAGCTTAAAATACATTATTGTAATTAACATGTTATTTTAATTGATTCACGCGACGCGGGGCCTTAATTACCGCATATTGAAGATTTTTATAAAGATACGAGACATTTAAATCAATTATATCGAATTAGAATAGTTGGAAAAAGGAGTTTCCTTAACAAAATTATCATATAATCATTGTGGAACATTTAAATTTCAATATTTGAGAGGAAAGATCCATCTTCGATTTCCCGTCCAAACAAAATAAGAAAAAAAATATCTGTCCTCATACATGTTCACAGACTCCTTAAATTTGTAATAAGTAATTCAAAAATAAAAATATCAAATAAATTTACACTTTCAAAAATACATGAATACAAGAATATACTCCCTCAATCCCCCTCATTTGTTTGCATTGGGAGACGGGGATTCGACACGCATCTAATACTCTCATTTGTTTACATTGGGAGACGGGGACTCGACACGCATTCGAATACTCTTATAAAACATATAAAACGTAGTTTGATCAATTATTTTGAATTTTCTTTTTCTAAATAAAATTTTGATTTAAAAAAATGAGCGGGACAGAGAGTATAAGCCTGCTGAATATATAAACACTGCAATAGAATACTCCGTACTATACTCGGTCGGAGATCCAAATGTTTGTCCAGCTGCACTGTGCGTAATGATTTTGTTATTCTTCTGTTTGTATGTCTAACAATATTATGAGATCTGATTACCAAGATTGCGCTAATCCTTTTCTTTGGACCGACATTGCTGTCCAAAGACTGCTAGATTTTTATTTAGCTATACAATATAGAGACCAAAATTAAATCCGGCAAAAAAAAAATTAAATTAAAATAATAATAAAAGTAATTTGTCTAAAAATTAAAATTTGGTTACATATATTTTATTCAAACGTATATTAAATTTATATTTAGAAATTTTTTTTATCGTATCGATTTCCTGATGACTTTTCTTGTCCGGCACCTTGTATATTGTAATTTGAATACTCCTCCAATTTCAAGATAATAATCATTTTGATATTTTACACATAGTTTGAGGTGAAAAACATAATTCTAAATATCGTTTTTCAATTTTTATTTCTCAATAAAAATATTGATCTTAAACTTTTATTCAAAAAATAAAATTTGAAAAATAATATATAAAAATATTATTAGCTCATACAATTGTCCTCTTGACGTCATATCATGACGACTAATGTTTTTAAGGCTTCCAATCATATCCTCGATCCCCTATATAAATTGTTGCATGTTCATACTCAATCTTACCCTCTGCTTCTCTTACAATTTCCTCCAAAGATACCGGGCACAAAATGAAGGTACTACAATTCAGCTAGCAAAAATGTTTTTTATTAGTTCCTTGTATATTTACTACCTTGCATAGCTAAATTCATTTTTGCACAATTTTTTTGCAGCAAAAGGTGGTGATCAGAGTGGACATGTCTGATCCCAAGAAGTCCAAGGCCAAGGCCATGAAGATTGCAGCTACTTTTCCCGGTAAGAACTCTATTTCTTTCGAAACCAACACGATTTCACGAAAACAGTCTCTCTGCTTGTCGAGTTGCTGAATAAGATTTTAACTAAACGTGGGATTAAAAAAATAATTTATACTCAAATTTTAGACTTAGTCAGGGTTTTAATCTTGGTTAGCCTTTCTTGGTTCTGTCCGTGACTCGGTTTGCATATGTTTCTCATGATTCATTGATTGATGTTATGTATGTATGCAGGGGTAGAATCAGTAGCAATAAAGGGAGATAACAAGGATAAGCTAGAGGTGGTCGGAAATGAAATTGATACGGTCCAGCTTGCTAAATTGTTGCGAAAGAATGTGGGGAGTGCAGATTTAGTGAGTGTTGGTCCGGCTAAAGATGAAAAGAAAGATGAGAAGAAGCCTTATTTTCAAGTTTATGGTCAGAATAGTTACCCTTATAATTACTATTATGCTGGACAGGTTCCGAGTTATCAACCTGTTTATGAGGTCAGAGATTCCTACAGTGACCCCAGTTGCTCGATTATGTGATCAGCTGACTGCTGAAAGTGTATCGATGATCGGTCTCATCTTCAGGATTTGAAGACGTAAAAAAAGTAGACACCTGAGTATCACGCCAAGTATTACATACCTGTACAACACTAATAACGGCAGTGAATTTTTCTATTGGTTGCTTAGCTTAGCTGCACATATATGTAAATCTGTTTCTGTAATTATAAACTATTACTGTGATTTTTTCCAGTTTTATGTAGCCAGATGCTCAGTTTTCCGATAGTAATTCAAGTATTTCTATTCTTTAGTTTAATGCTTTTCTGAAGATTATTCAGTGTTGCTTTTTAAGCTTGAACTACAGAAACATCGAAACACACAGGAGAATCCAAGGTACATATCCTGAGGTACTCATGTAACTGGTCTTCACCTCCGGCTGCAGTTGTGCAGGGAGCCTAATGGCGAAACCTTTTCTCACTTCGAGTCAAGCACCCTTGCCCTCGTGTTTTCTACCTGAAACAGAAATGCTCATTTTCAATTTGTATATGTTTCACATTTTGCAGAACTATATTCAACCCTTAATTTTCCTAATACTTTTGAAATGAAATGTTAAGATAATACGCGAGGAAGCCAGTTTAGAAAACGGAACCTCTTTTTGCCATTCTGATAAACTTGTAATAATAGCAAGCTGAAGACTCTGCACCAGACCTCCTGTTAATAAACCAATCCAAAGACCCTTGGCCCTCAAATGCACCAGAAACCCCAACAGTAGAGCCACTGGAATTCCGACTAGATAATATGCCCCGAGAGTCACGCAAGCCCCAAGGCCCTGCCACCCGGTTCCTCTGGCAACTCCTACGAATTCATAGAACATGGTTAAAAAAGCGAAGAGGACTACACATTCTGAAAAAAATGAAAAACATATTACTAAGTTGATTACCAGAAAGTATCCGATGAATGCTGTCAAAGATCATTGTGAGACATATATATGGAGTCATTCTCCTCACATAGGCCGCTATTTGGTTATCGCTCACAAATGCACGTCCCAAAATATTACGCAGGCTGAAAACTACTAAAGCTGAAATGCTCATCTCTGTAACACCAAGAACCATAACTACCCAGACAGTCCTCCGAACTGCCTTTGCATTTCCAGCCCCTAATTCACTTGAAACCCGAACACTACAAACGTAGAAGAAACATTAAGTACAATTAATATAACTGAATACAGTTGGTTGCATAATTTGTGAACAAAATTTCACACACCTTGCCGCAACTGAAAGAGAGTATGGGGCAAAATTATGCAGGAGCACGACTGTAATACTGTTATAACAGATAGCAGAAGTGAGCTTCTCGATTAATATCAAAATAATTAGACTATCATTTCAACAATATCTTGAAACACAGAAGCATTACATAATAGACAGCACTGAAGTCTCCACTTGGGGATTTTTCATGACCCCAGCCAGAAATATGATTATCTCGCATGCCCACCATTCAAGACTGCAAGGAAACATTTCGGTGAAAAGTATTAGAGCAGATAATTCTGAGGTAATAGTGAGAAGCTAATGATAATTTTTTTAAGAAAAACGCCTCCTAAAACCGGTTTTAGGAGAAATGGTAGCTTAAAATCATACTTACCAGACCATGAGAGCAGATGGGATACCAATTTTGAAAAAGTCCTTGATTGTACTAAAAACCTCCATAGAGAATGGAGCACGAGTATCAGCACATTTTGGTGAAAACATGGCGTAAAGGCCAAGAAAGATGGCATTGAAGCAATATGATAAACCAATAGCTAGTGCTGCTCCATCACTTCCCATACGAAACTTAAATACAAATGCCCAACAAACGGGGACATGAAAAGCCAGAGTTGAAAGTGAACTTGCAAGCAAAGGAAGAAGCAAATACTGAGACTGCAAGTAGCGAACCAACGGTTGAAGGATAGCATAGGAGAACAATGCTGGTATTGAGCAGATTGCAAACCTTCCGGCTTCGTGTGAAATTTGAGGGTCTTGGTGGATAATGATCAGAAGTTCTTCCACGAAGATCCATAAAATAGTTACTGGTATGCAAAGTATAAGTAGCGATATAATGGCCCCATAAGTATAGATGGAAAGCTTTTTGTGCTGCTTTGCTCCATAGGCTTGACCACATGATGTTTCCAGTGCACCGGACATTCCATACTGTTTTTAACAGAATCAATTTCCAATTAGTTATGACATGCAACTTAAGAAACAAGAACCGAAAGTAAATGGAAAATGCTAGGTACTCCAAAAAGTGTTCCCAATTTTTTCTTCTCAAATCTAGTTGGCGATGTATGACTAATTCTACTCGCATTAATAATAATGAGACCCCATGTTTGCACATAAACCACCCAATTAAAATCAACCATTTATATGCCACGTCATTGTAAACAGAACTTAGGCTAAATCCCTTAGGTCTTTTTGTAGCTAACTTACCAGAAGACTGAAGCCTGTAACATTAGTAAAAGACATGGAAACGACAGCACTCGAGAGAGAAAGTTTCCCAACATGGCCAATCATTAAAGTGGACAGAAATCTTAACAAATATTGCATGGTTGAAACAAGCAGCATAGGAAAGAAAATTAAACTGATATTTTTGGCCTCTGCTACAAACTCGTTCCATGTTGATTTTGCAACCATTTGTTTCGCTTTGTTTTCTGGTGTCTTAACTGCTACACCACCCTCTTCGTCTGCCATGGCTTCCGCTTTGCTATAGCAAACTAGTTTTTGTTTTCAAAACCCTACACATATCTTTACGTGTAGATTTTTCACTAATATACAGGTTGCAGAGGACCCTCTCTTCATCTCAGAGCAGTCAGAGATGCTTTTATGCTTTTCGAGCACTCAGACATTTTCTTTTTATACGCAAATTCAATCATATACTTTTTATACCAAATTAGACATGCTTTATGATTTTTCACATTTTTTTTATATATTCAAGAACACATTGTAAATCTTTTGCATAGGACCATTCATCTGAGTGCTCAAACACTTTTCTGATTCACTCTTGCAATAAAAACAAGCTTATAGATATATCTAACAAAAACGAAACTATAGATAACTTCTTGTTATGATATACATGCAGTAGTGAATATGACAAACATTATAATATCATCCAATATATGGTCATTCTGAAAGTTTGTTATGAAGGTTGAATCATGGCAAAACTCATTTCTGAGCCGAAACTTTCATTTCAATTACATTGCCCCGTGTCCTAGCGAGAGGTTCCCTAAATATTATAAACAATTCAATTTCTAAATAGCCGGAGACTCTACATTGAATGACAACTGGACTCTACATTGAATGACAACTCCAACAATAATCTCTATTTGTGTTTTCTATAACATTAAATTCAATATTTATTAGCAGAAACTTGCCTGAAGGTTTGTTAACTTGCCGGTTATTAAGCCGAAACTTTCATTTCAAGCACCCTTTCCCTAGCTTCTACCTGCAGCAGAAACAACATATTCGTCAGCTGAAACTGCTCGTTTTAATGTGTATATGTGACTCACATTCTGCCAAACACTTTACAAACCCTTCACTCTCCTAATAATTCATAGCATTGTATATTCAAAGGCACTTCCATCATGTTCTTTAAAATAATATGTTAAAACATGTCGAATTATAATATAAGCTCTTTTTTCCAGTCTGTTGAACTCGTTATAGTTGCAAGCAGAACACCTGGCACCAGAGATCCAGTTACTAAACCAATCCTATGAACCCTTGGGCCTCAATGCACCAGAAACATCGAACCTAGAGCTACTAGAATTCCAACTAAATAGATATGACCCGAGATTCACATAAGCCCCAAGACCCTGTCACCCTTTCCTCTTGCAACTCCTACCGTTACATAAAACATACTGCTACAGACTCGTAAACTGTTAATTTTGCAGCCATGTGTTAACTTTTTTTTCCCATGTATTCTTATATTATTATCATGTTACGTTCGCGCATTTTAATACTGCTTATAAAATATGTTTCATAATATTTTTAATTATTTTCTTAATAACTTGTAAGGTTATAAATAAATATAGAGAGTTCACCTAATTTGGGTTTCGATTTTTTTTCAAAAATCCACAAAAACAATTGGATGGAATAATTTTTTTTATTATGTTTTGTTCGTTGAAATGTGTTCAGCATATAAATCATTTTTAACACGGTATCATTATCAACTACATATGATTTTAAAATCGACTCTATTCCATTTGTATTATAACATTATTAATTTAAAATATATATAAAATTAACCAAAATGTTAAAAAATTTCACTGATATCAGTGAAATATATATGTCCCCTCAAAATAAATGTTTCGTGGAAGGTAAAGTCGTCATTTCAAAAATAAAAACAAAAACTCTTCCCTAGAAAATATTTTATTATGCACGTCCCAAACAAACCCATATAAGTGCTAGATATAATTAGTTTTTCTTTAACTACTAAAAAAATGTATCGACGAAAAGTATTTTCGAGGAATAAACGGAAATCTAAAATCTTCACCTACACGTAAGTGATAAACATGTTCAACCAACCAACTTGCAATCAACTAACCCTTATGTTGAGACTTTTTCGATAATATTTCAACAGCTGTCTAAACTCATTTTATGTTCCAATTTATAAAATTAATATATGAGACCCAACCAGGAGTTTAGTTTCACCCAACTCCCACCTGTCCTCTTCCTAGTTGTGAGTCACTCGTCAGTATTATACTATTATTAATAAGGAACACTACTACACTAGTGACTCATCCTGCTATTTATCAACAGTTAAGTTCCTGACATTGAATATATTATAAAATACTTTGATGAGTGTCTATCCAAACATTTCTCCCCACAAATTATATACTCCCTCCCTCCCTCTCAATGGTTTACATTGAAGGGGGACACGGAGACTAAGATAATGTATAAAAAATGAGTAAAGTTAGATGAAAAGTGGGTAAAGTGGTGGGACTTATCAATATATAGGGGCCGTTTGGCTTAGCTTAAAAGAAGTGACTTCTTGCTTATAGTAAAGAAGTGGAGTAGAAGTGAGAAGTAAATAAGTTAATAAAGTGTTTGGAAAAGAAGCAGAAGCTGTGATAGAGAAGCTAGCATTTTCAGCTTCTTAAAAGTGCTTCTACTTCTTTACACAAACGGGTCAAAAGAAGCAGAAACCAGAAGAAGCTTCTGCTTCCGTAAACCAAACAGGCCCTTAATAATAGATTTGAGATAATGGATGAAAGTAGTGGGTGTAATAGTAATTTTTATTGTTAAATATGAGATGGTAGAGGAAGATAGTGGGTGTAATGATGGGAAAAATTTACTATTTATAGTAACGTAAAGAAATGAGAGGGACATCTGAAGGACAGAGGGAGTACTATATATAGTGTATATATATATATATTATATTTAATGTGCAATTTTATCAATTTACGAAGAGATGATTAAACTAGCGTACTTCTATAATTAATATATTACAAGAACCGTTGATGTAGTAGCAAGAACAGCAATAATTGATTAAAAATATATATAATTTATATTATCTTACTAATAAACAATATAGAATTTGCATTCCAGAAAAATAAAAAATATTAAAAAGACATAAAAAATAGTATTCAAGACTTTCCGGACAATGTTATTACTTTATAATTATTTATTATTAAAAAAGTGATCATCTTTCTTGACGTAATTATGACGATCAAGGTTAATTAAGATTAAGGTTTGAACGCTTCAAGGCTTCAATCATTTCTTCTATAAATTTGTTGCATGTTCATACTCTCTTTAGATCCTACCTTCCTATTCTCTTACAAAATTTTTCTTCCAAACGATAATACACCAACACAATGAAGGTACTATAATTTAGCTAGTACAAATGATTTTGTATAGTTCTTTATGTATTTTGTTACCTTGTAACAAAATTTAATTTTTTATTTTTTGTGCAGCAAAAGGTGGTGATCAGAGTGGACATGTCTGATCCCAAGAAGTCCAAGGCCAAAGCCATAAAGACTGCAGCTAGTATCCCAGGTAAGACCTCTATGTCTTTCCGATGCTCGTGTGGTTTCTCGAAAACAGTCTCTCTACTCAGGTTTTTTAATGTTATGTATGTTTGCAGGGGTAGAATCAGTAGCAATAAAAGGCGATAGCACGGATATGCTAGAGGTGGTCGGAAATGAAATAGATACCGTCGAACTCACTAATTTGTTGAGAAAGAATGTGGGGGGTGCAGATTTAATCAGTGTTGTCCCGGCCGAAGATAAGGTGAAGAAGCCTGTTTGCTCTAATTGCTCCATTATGTGATTAGCCGACTGCTGAAAGTGTATAAATGATCTGTCTTACTTTGATTTTTCTTCAAAATGGCCGTCTTCAGAGTTTGAATTCATGAAAAAAGTAGACACTTGAGCATAACGTCAAATAGTACCTACCTGTACTTAGTAACTGCAGTAGATTGTTCTATTTCAAAATTAATGTATTCGCTTATTCTTGTGATTTTTCAATATAAATGTAGCCAGATATTCAGTTCTATTGTAAGATTCTTTACACGTAAATTTTCAGTAAAACGCAGAAAAAAGCACAGGATCTGCTGTTTATCAAAGCATTTAAACATCCTTGTATAAACTTTAACACCCTTTTGATTCACTCTTGCAATTTGTTATGAAATACATGTACATGTAATAATGAAGACGACAGACAATTTCATCGTTCCGGGTCTTCTACACTTGCAGTGAATCTGATATCAAAACTTTTTCTCACTTCTCATCTGGGACTTTCACTTCTTGCACCCGAACTCTAGTGTCCTCTACCTGCAATAAAAACGATACGTTCATCAGCTGATATGCTCCGTCTTACATGTTTCACTTTTCACAGACTACCATTTTCCGCGAGCCTGAGCTCTGATACATGTAAAGTGACCAATTCTCCCAAAACCTCAAGCTGTTAGGAGGGCTTATCCGGATCATATTAGATTCTAACAATAAGATTTTGGCAGTCAAGTAAAAAACATAACCTCTTTTTTCCAATCCGTAAAACTTGTTATAATGGCAAGCAGAATACTTTGCACCAGAGCTCCTGAAACTAAACCGATCCAAAGACCCTTGGCCTTCAAATGCACCAGAAAACCTAATAGTAGAGCCACTGGAATACCGACTAGATAATATGATCCGAGATTCACATAAGCGCCAAGTTTCTGCCACCCGGTTCCTCTTGCAACTCCTACGGATACATAAATCATGGTTAAAAGGAAGATGCAATAATTTTTTTTAATGTACTGACAAAGTTAGAAACGAAATAAAATTATTAAGTTTATTACCTGAAAGTATTCCTTGAATGCTGTCCAAGGCCATGGTGAGACATATAAACGGAGTCATTCTCCGAACATAGTCCACAATTTGGTTATCACTCACAAATGCACGTCCTAGAACATGGCGAAGGGAGAAAAGTACTGCCGCGGAAATGCTCACCTCAATAACTCCAAGAACCATAACTACCCAGACAGTCATCCGGACAGCCTTTGGATTTCCAGCCCCTAGTTCATTTGAAACACGAATGCTACAAATGTTGAAGATGTTCTGTTTATTAAGTACACGGAATTGAGTACAACAAACATTAAAACACACAGTTGTTTTGACATAAGAACAGAGTTTTCCACAGACCTTGCAGCAACACCGAGAGCGAACGGAGCAAAATAATGCAGGACAGCAACCGTAATACTGTTATGATTTACGAATAAGATTTGATTAGCAGAAGTAATTTTTCTCTTAAGGATTGTATATTAATATTGCCTTATCAAGAACATGAGCAATATCAGAGAAAGAAGCATTGCCTTATTGAGAGTACTGAAGTCTCCAGTTGCGGATTTTTCATAATCCCGGCAAAAAATATAACTACCTCATACGCCCACCATTCGAGACTGCAGAGAAGCATTTGTTAAAAACTATAAAGAGCACGCTGTTACAGGAATTGAAAAAATTGACCAAACCAAGCGGTGACGAAACCAGGATTTTGAAACAGTCGGGGCTAAGGTAAGATAACAGAACGTTGAATTTTGTAGATCAGCCGGGTCTCAAATCAAGTTTGTACTGATTTTAACTAAAAATCATGATTTATAAGATAATTTCTCTAATTGATTTTTAAAGGTCAACCGGGGCATTAACCTAATCGACATTTCTGGCAAACTATAGGAAGCATGGCATTGAAATGGAAATAAAAAATTCTGGAACCTCTGCAAGTATAGAATTACAAATTTACAACTTACCAAATCATGAGAGCAGATGGGATGCCAAGCCGCAAGAAAGTCTTGATCGTACCAAAAACCTCCATAGAGAAGGGAGCACGAGTATCAGCACATTTGGGTGAATACATGGCATAAAGGCCAAGAAAAATTGCATTGAACCAATATGATAGACCCATAGCCAGAGCTGCTCCATCACTTCCCATGTTAAACTTATACACAAATGCCCAACAAACCGGGACATGAAAAGCCAGAGTTGCTAGTGAGCTCACAAGCAGAGGAAGAATCAAATACTGAGACTGCAGGTATCGAACCAATGGTTGAAGAATTGCGTATGGGAATAATGCTGGTATGAGCCGGATTGAAAACTTTCCGGCTTCGTGTGAAATTAGAGGGTCTTGGTGGATTAGGATCAGGAATTTCTCCATAAATATCCATAGAATAGCTACTGGTATGCAGAGTAAAAGCAGAGATATTATGGCTCCATACGTGTACACCGAAAGCTTTTTGTGCTGCTTTGCGCCATAAGCTTGACCACATAATGTTTCCAATGCACTCGCCATTCCAAACTGCATTTCGACAAATTAAATTGTTAAAATATAACATGATGTTGGTAAGCCTCTTCCTGATACCTCGAGGTTTTGAGAGAATGAGTCACTTAATATGGTATCAGACCTCAAATTTGACGGAGGTCCCAGGTTCGACTCTCCATCACCCTCAATATTCTCACAATATAATACAGACACGAAGGCATTAATAGACGAATACGAGATTTAACTTACAAGAAAACTGAAGCCGGTGACATTTGTGAAAGACATGGCCAGGACAGCCCCAGAGAGATAAAGCTTTCCGACATGGCCAACCATTAAAGTGGACGCAAATCTTAATAAATACTGCGAGGTTGTAACAAGCACCATTGGCAAAAAAATCAAACTGATCAGCTTAGCCTCTGCCGCAAACTCATTCCATGTCGATTTCGCAACCTTTTGTTGCGCATTGTTCTCTGGCGTCTTCACTGCAACAACACTCTCTGCATCTTCCATAGCTGCAGCAACTGCTATAACTGTAAGACTATGTGCAGGGCTTATAAATAGCTTATAAGCCAAAAAATATATGTAAATATCAATTTATAAGTTGTTTAAGAGCTCGCCAAACATCACTTATATAATGTTTATTGGACGGCAAATGTACAAGCTTACAAATCAAAAGACAAGGCAGTACTGTTCGGATTATAATGCTTGGGTTGGTATAGTATTAAACTAAAATCAACAATGATAGAATAAATCATAAGAGGACAGTCTTAAAATATGATGTTCAAACATACTTTACGACAAGAGCATATTTGCTAGTTGCCTAAAAAGAATGACAATTTTTGTATATTTGCAGATAGGTAGTTAGGGGATCATATCAGATCGACTAATAATAGAATTAGCTAACATGAAATTCCAAAAAGAAGTCTTGCAAAGTCGTGTATAATGTACTGCACTCTGCATTTGTGTAGGCGTGGTTAATTAACAAAGAAAAAATGGATTCTTTGTTGGTTATCTTCCTCCGTTTGTTTTGAGAAATTTATTTCATTTTTGCATCAAGAAAATATAGTCGAACCCCTGCTATTCCTGTAGAGACCAATTTCTTAATCATTGGACAAAGCTACATGTTATAAAATTTATATAACAGAAATATTAAACTACTTACAGAATACTAGAGACAAGTATCTAGAAAAAAACCCAAATAATAGACGTAAATGTTATAATTTATTTAGTGGGTGTTTGGCAACCCCAACTTATGGCTTATTTATAAAAAAAGAGGGTTTCAACTTTTTTTCATGGTGTTTGGGTAACTTAAAGAAGCACTTAAAATGATGCTTGAGAAGCCAAGAAAAAAAGCTAGGTTACTAGCTTTTTTCTGATTAGAAGCTTCTTTGTGACTTTTAAGTCACGGGTATCCAAACACTTTTAATAACCTATAAGTTTAAGCCAACTTTTTATTTATAATTCACTTCTTTACTTTAAGCAACTTTAAGCAATAAATCACTTTTTTTAAACCCAGTCAAACGACCCTTAGTTTCTAATTGTTTAATATATAATCTTAAAGATTTTGACCGAATTGAACAAATTGAATGTAAAAGCCTTAAAACTTACATCATTCCCTGCCCATAAGCTGAAGCTAGGGTTGATGAACAATGGGCGGAGAAACGCAAGAAGCAGGGGTAGATCAAGATTAGCGATTTGCCAGATGAACCAATTCACAAAATCCTCAAACATCTCGATTCTCTTGAGGGAGTAAAGACTTGAATATTATCCAAAAGATGGGTGAGTCTCTGTACTAGTCTTCCTTGTCTCCATCATAAACCAATCCTACTACACGACTATGGTCATCACGATGGCCTCGAGTTTGTTCGGAACTTCCTCAAGAACTGAAATTAAAAATTTGTTATTTCAACTTTTGAAGCCGATTACATAATTTTGGGCACAAAGATTATATGACACAGAATTTGATCAGTATGTTCAAGGCAGTCAGAAGAACCTTGCTACTCAAGACTTATAAATCAAACGACAATAAGGCAAATTCTCTTATTCATACTCGTTTTATCTACTTGTTTTCAAAACATATATATACATTACAAGGGTTAATGTCTCTAGCATATGTATGCTGTGATCCGTTAAAAAACATACAGTTTTCTGGCCATTGGATGCATATTCAACGGTCAGGATTAAGACAAAATTTGAGTATGTCCCGCGCTTTTTTAGCGTTGGACGGGAAAAACCCATTTTAACGTTGGACGGGAAAAACTCATTTCTTTACGTTACTTTTTGGCACGCTTTTTCAAACTCATTTAAGGTATAGTTTCATAATATATTTTTAATTTTTTTTTCCTGAATAAAAGTTTGATATTTAGATTTTTATTAAATTTTTTTTTTTAAAAAAGTTGTGAAACTATACTTTATAGTACTCAAAATGCGTGCAAACGGCGAACGCAAACAACCTAGAGGGACGGAGGAAGCATATTACTTCTAATATTTAACCAAACACATGATATCATATGATATCTCGAATCTTTATCAATTTCTAATTTCAATCTCATATCATTTCGCGAATCAAATAATATAAAATAAAAGCGTAAAAAAAATAAAACATTTAATAATAGGAAAAAAGATAAGAAGCCGGAAGATCTATAGATTCTGTGCTGAAGAACGAAAATAGCTAAAATAGTCGACCAAACAATTGATAATGTACGACAAGTAGACATGATTTCACTAAAATAAGTGTATTAGCCTTTTAGTAAGTCGTTCCTACATTAATTTCATACACGTGGTTTATTTAATTTTTCGATAGATTATACTACGACTTTTGAAATTAGTATCCGTTGGCCAGCTCTTTCAGATCCTGCTTTCATCGTAGCTTTGTGTAATCTGATCTGTCAGGCTCAATTTGACCGGAAAAGAGAGCACATATGTTGATGCTAAAGAAACTGGTGCTGACAGATAATTGTTGTAATTATTTTTGAGCGAATTTCTTTGTCAGAAGATGAAAATTCTGGATGACTATAATTCAAAATTAAAATCTCGACGATTAACGATTATTGAAAACTGATTGTATAAATCGATTGACAGGAATTCGGATTTTATATATTATTATACAATGGTAAAGGAATGCCTATGCAATATGCATGCATGTGAGCGTATCATCTCAGAAAGAAGAACTTCATTTCTCTTTCAAATAAAATAAAGATAAGATTACGTTACGTCTCGGACCCTGCAGTACAATGCGGAAATTTTGTGAACCGAGTTACCGTCTTATCACAGAGGAAGTATAATATTAAAGGGGTATTGGCTGTATAACTTGTGCACTGCAGATTTAGCATATACTTTAAGCAATAGGATAGAATAGTAAAAGTTACACATCTTTCTACTATATAATTAACCAATATGCCCCATGTTGCATAGTAGTATTCAAGAAGAAAGCAAGATTTGAGTGTAGAAAGCTACCAAAAGAAGGAGAAATGGGAGCAGCTACTGCCACTCCCCTTTGTGTCTTTTTATCACTTATTCTTTTATCACTACTGCATGCTCCCACCTTTGCCAGAGAAAAGGTAAGCATCCTTATTAGCATCTGATACAATGATTAAGCCTCTATGTTTCAATGATTAAGTCATTATAGTTCTTTAAGTCCTTTTCTTTTGTAGCACTCTTATGTGGTGTACATGGGAGCTCATTCTCATGGCAAGAGTGTCTCGTCTGCTGATCTTGATCGCGTGACTGAGTCACATTATAAGTTCCTCCAGTCATTCTTGACAAGGTAATGAATCTAGTAACTAAGATTGTTTTATTTGAGAATGATGAGGAATCTTATTAGGCTTGGACTTGCGGAAAATGCAGGACTGAGGAGGCTAAAGATTGCATCTTTTACTCGTATACAAGACACATTAATGGTTTTGCTGCAACACTTGATGATGAAGAAGCAGCCCAGATTGCTAGTAAGATGGGAATCAAATGCTTGTGCTTTGTTTCATATTGAAAATATTTTTTTTAAGTAAATTTATTTAACTAAGGTTGCAATTAATGTTTTTAATGCAGGGCATCCCAATGTAGTTTCGATTTTTCCAAACAGGGGGAGAAAATTACATACCACCAGGTCATGGGGATTCATGGGGCTCGAAGATCATGGTGTAGTCCGTCCCAGCTCGATCTGGAAAAAGGCCAGATTCGGTGAAGATACTATCATTGGCAATCTAGACACTGGTTAGTTTTCCTCTATTGATATTGTCACTGATCATGGGGATAATCAGCATCATTTTCTTGCCTGAGCCTAGTCACTTGATACCGTTTAGCTAAATTTCTGAACTTGTTTACGACTTATAAGTCAGAATTCATTGTCAGAAGTACATTTTAGCACCTTAAAAAAAGCTCAATCAAACAAACTCTTGATTAATATACACGGTTGTCTTGGGTATCAGAAGTCCAGATCATTGACTTCGAAAATAAATATAATAACAGTTTTGTCCTGTTAAATATTTTTGTCTGACAGTCTGACACAGAAGTCCAAACAATCTTGTATTCTATAAATCTCAGTTTTATACTATCACTCTTTAAGATGCTTGGCTTATTCTACATAACCAATGCACATCTTTTCTTGAGAAGGATAGTAAATCTTGACCCGGTTAGTTGTTTAAAAACTATATTGCTGCACAGATCCATTAGTATTCCTTCACTGGGCTGGGATTATTCATATGTTTCATAGAAAAATTCATGGACATAATTGCCCTTTAAGATGCTTTATCAAACTGTTTGCATATATAATTATGGATTGTTTCATTATTTATACCAGGATGTTGTTTATATAAGCCTCTCTTATATTATAATTGCGGCATCACATGCCCTGTTAGACAAGTTTGGAAAAAATGGTCCCAGAAAGTGCTTGTTTTACTCTTAAAGTTAGAAATGTGCATGCATGTGTACAACAGAAGCTAGAGTATAATTAACAAGAAATTTACGGTCATGTTCCAGCCTTCGGGGCCACGAATTTGGTTACTGAAGGAGTACGATACCAATGTCAATTATCAAGTTCAATGTCAACTATCTCTAGCCTCATGTTTTGTGTATTGGGAATGGTCCAGGTGTCTGGCCGGAATCTGAGAGCTTTAGTGATGAAGGACTGGGACCAGTTCCATCAAAGTGGAAAGGCATCTGTCAAAATGATGGTGATCCCAGCTTTCACTGCAACAGGTATAATCACTTTATACAATGTGTTCTAATTGTGGCCCTCTACAGGGACCTCTGCATTATTGACAGGGAGGATTGCACTGCACTATGTCTTGCTAATTCAATTTGTAGAAGTGGTTTCTCAGCTTTCTATGCCTGATTTTCCATATTCATTATGTTAAGTTAGCTTGAAAGTTGACAGGGTATTGATATATATGTTTTCTCTTAATGAAGGAAGCTGGTTGGAGCTCGGTATTTTAACAAAGGTTATGCTGCTGTAGTTGGATCTCTTGATCCGGTCTATGACACACCACGTGATATTGAAGGACATGGATCACACACTTTATCAACAGCAGGTGGTAGTTTTGTGCCTGGGGCAAATGTTTTTGGTTACGGCAATGGGACAGCAAAAGGTGGATCACCAAAAGCACGAGTGGCTGCATACAAGGTCTGCTGGCCCCCTGAGGGTGGTAATGAGTGCTTTGATGCAGATATATTAGCTGCATTTGATGTTGCCATTGATGATGGTGTGGATGTGCTGTCTGTTTCACTGGGAGGTGATGCTGTTGGGTTTTTCAATGACAGCGTGGCCATTGGTTCTTTTCATGCTGTTAAGCATGGGATATTTGTTTCCTGTTCAGCCGGAAATTCTGGACCAGATGCAGGTACTGTTGCGAACGTAGCACCTTGGCAATTCACAGTTGGAGCCAGCACCATGGATCGCCAGTTTCCTAGTTATGTCACTCTTGGCAATAAGATTCGGTTCAAGGTTAGTTGTCCTCATCCTAGTCAAATTTTTCATAAATACTCCCTCCGTTTCAAAATACATGTCCACTTTAGAAAAAAAGTTTTGTTTCACAATACTTGTCCACTTAAACTTTCAATGTAAATTTATATTTCCAAAATCAACTCTCCTCCACACATTTCAAATTTATATTTCCAAGATCAACCATATACCACATATTAAGTTCAATTAATGACTTATTACACCTCTTTTTTCTCAAAATCCACTTTTCTTAAACTATGTGATTTTTTGAAAGTGGACATGTAATTTGAAACGGAGGGAGTATAATTTTTGTGTCGTGGACTCAGAGAGTCAGAGTTGATATCCCCATGAACACACTTGAAAAATATTACTGTTAACTCAGCGGAGGGAATATTATATAAGAAGAACTGTGAATCGATGAGAAGATGGAACACCAATTCTCAAACATAAAACATGCAAATGATCATATTAAGCATTTGTTCTTTTAGAAGCTGATCTAGCAAAACTTTTTTTTCTTTCTTATTAGGGAGAAAGTCTTTCAGTAGAAGTTTTGCCAAGAAAGCATTTCTATCCAGTCGTTAGATCTAAAGATGCCAAAGCTGCTGATGCATATGCAGAAGACGCGTAAGGACAGAAGCTATTGGTAGTCTGATTCTAATAATGCTTGTTGCATACAAACTATTCACTAAAAAAGTCTAGCAAACATGACAGTGTCTTCTGGTGATCTTTTTATTCATTCAGTGAACTTTGCAAAGCTGGATCTTTGGATTCTACTAAGGTGAAGGGAAAGATATTGGTCTGTCTTCGGGGTGATAATGCCAGGGTTGACAAGGGCCAGCAAGCTCTTTCAGCAGGTGCTGTGGCAATGATCCTCGCTAACAATGAAGTTTCTGGAAATGAAATAATCGCTGACCCTCATGTGCTTCCTGCCTCACATATTACCTACACTGATGGCCTTGCCGTCTATGAATACATCCAATCAACTAAGTATGGCAACTAGAAAATAAATTTAATTATATAAGTTGTTTTATATAAAGCTAATGGTACATATTCCTTTCTAAACTTTATCCAACATTCACAGGTCTCCGGTGGCTTACTTAACCCGTCCAACAACTCAGTTAGGTACAAAACCAGCTCCCTTCATGGCTGCTTTTTCGTCAACAGGACCAAACCTTGTCACTCCTGAGATCCTCAAGGTTCTGCAAGAATACCTAATTTTAGATTTTACCAGTTCTGGTAAACATAAATACATAAATATATGTGCTAAATAGTAATGATGTTATAATTTTTCAGCCTGATATCACTGCCCCAGGAGTAAGCATAATAGCTGCTTACACAAGAGAAGTAGGACCAACAAATCAGCGATTTGACAAGCGACGAGTTCTTTTTAATGCAGTATCAGGAACTTCCATGTCATGCCCTCATATTTCTGGCATTGCCGGCCTGCTGAAAACTCTGTATCCAACATGGAGTCCTGCTGCAATCAAATCTGCAATCATGACTACTGGTAAGAATATCCTCGTCGTTGCAGTACAGCAGAGTCTATATCTTTCATCTAGTTAGGATTTTTTTCTTACTGTTAAAAAATGAAATAGTTAGAAGAAATTCTAAGGTCTTATCATATATAAGGAACTTTCATCCAAGCAATTTAGTTTACATCATATACTACTTGAACTATATGAAGAATACGTCTGCTATGCTGATATATATTCTTAACATTCCAGCAAGAACACAGGATAACAATATGCATGCAATGACCAATGCATCCCACTTGAAGGCATCACCTTTCTCATATGGAGCAGGACATGTGCAACCAAACCGTGCTATGGATCCCGGATTGGTTTATGACCTAACTGTAGACGATTACCTTGTATTCTTGTGTTCCCTCAATTACAATCAAAGTCAGATCACACTGTTTTCAGAGGAGCCTTATACCTGCCCGAAACACATTATTCTCATGAATTTCAATTATCCTTCCATCACCGTCCCTAACCTCAAAGGCTCAATTACAGTGACCAGAACGGTTAAAAATGTTGGTTCACCAGGTACGTACAAAGCACGCATAGTTAGGCCACCAGGAATAACAGTTGCAGTTAAGCCAACTAGCCTGAAATTTGGAAAGATTGGCGAAGAGAAGAAATTTAAAATTACAATGAAGCTCAAACAAAGAAGTGCAGCCAAGGACTATGTGTTTGGGAAGTTGATATGGTCAGATGGTAAGCACTTTGTGAGGAGTCCTATTGTGGTTAAGGCATTTTAAAATTTTAATGCTAGCAGGTTATAATGATAATTTATTCTTCTTCTTTTTCATAGCCCTTGATTATTATGATTAGATCATTATTCTCCTCTTCATTTGTTTTGGCCTGTTTATTTTACTGTAGCTCACACAGAGTGTGTTGAGTACTGATTTTTTATGATGATTGCAAATGCAAAGTAAACTCTTTCTCTTTGGTCTGTTGTGAGAACAATGTGCTGACTTTAGGGTCAATATTTGTAGACCTCTTTATTTATCTTTCTTATCTTTGTTAATAATTCAGATGTTAATTGCACAGTTTTCTGATTTCAGATTTGAATTATGTTTGAAAAAAAACAATATTTTCTTTATAGAGAAACCTGCTGCAAATTTCAATGAATAGGTTGCATGTCAATGATGCTGTTGCCAGGCATTGGTTTCTGGACTCCCCTAGTCCACATCGAATGTCTCTCATTCATCACATCTCTCCACTTCCCTGAACCTGCATACATGTTTGCAAGAAGCACATAATCGCTGCTATGATCTGGCTCCAATTCCAACAAATGCCTTCTCACTACTTCTCCTAGTTCAATGTTCCCATGAACTCGACAAGCAGCCAACAGAGTCCTCCACACAATAGCATTGCATTTCAATGGCATGCTTTTAATAAAATGGTAAGCCTCATTAACAAAACCAGCCCGACCCAGCATATCAACCACACATCCATAGTGTTGTATGTTAGCTTTAATTCCATACTCTCTTGTCATCAAATCAAAATACTTTTTCCCTTTTTCTACCATTCCTCCATGGCTACATGCACATAAAACTCCCAGGAAACTAACATCATTAGGAACCTGCAACTTTTCAGCTAACAAAGTAGAGAACAGTTTCAACGCTTCACTGGCTTGGCCATGCGTTGCCAATCCTAATATCATTGAATTCCACGTCACTAAATTCCTCTCGCTACTCTCACTAAAAATCTTGTACGCTTCCTCAACTTGTCCACATTTTGCATACATATCAATCAGTGAATTCAGAACCATAACATTGCTCCCCAGGCCAGCTTTATCAGCAAGGCGATGAATCCACCTCCCAAAATCCAAATTCCCCAACACAGAACATGCTGTCAGAACCGCAACCAATGTAACATCATCAAACTCCACACCACACCTCCTCATCCTGGAAAAACACTCGTGCGCCCTCTTGTAATTACCACAATTAACATGACAATCAATGATAACATTCCAAGTCACCACATTCCCACCGGGCCTTTCATCAAACAGCTGCTGCGCAGTGTCGATATCCTTCAACATCCCATACATATGAATCAAAGTGTTCCTCACAAACACATGACCCTCCAACCCATGTTTCACAACACTGCAATGTATCTGTTCCCCCAACAAAACAGACCCCAATTGCCCACTAACTTTAAGCAAAAAAGAGAAAGTGAAATTATCAGCCTTTTCCCCAGTTTCTTGCATTTTCTTGAAATACCCAATAATATTCTCAACTTGCATTGTCCTAACAAACCCTCTGATCATTGAATTCCAAGTAAACCCATCTGGGCTCTCAAGATTCTTGAAGACAGAGGTTGCATAGTCCATTGAACCGCGGTCAGAGACTGCGCAAAACACAATGATCTTGCCCATAAGATAGAGATTTTGGTCAAGGCCAGATTGAATGATTTGTGCATGTACTTGTTCTACATCTTTTAATGTGACACATTTCTTGAATGTTGAGAGTAAAGTTTGCTCCTTTACTAAGCTGTTAGAAGGCAGTTTGGAACAAAAGAAGCAAGAATGTTTAGAGATTGGTAATAAAACGAGGGAAATTTTGGTTTTGAATGCAGAACTCAGGAGAGCCATGAAGTAAGTTAGATTCTCGTATTAGGCCACCTGGAATAACAGCTTCAGTTGAACCACATACCATGAGGTTTGCGAGGGTAGGTGAAGAGAAGAGTTTTAAACTGACATTGAAGATCAAACAGAGAAATGCAGCACTTTGTGAGGAGTCCCATTGTAGTTGAGGCAATATAGAATTTTCTCCCTTGCAAAATCCCTGACTTTGAAAAGTTCTCGGACACACCAAGAAAAATTTGCAAGTATTTTCTTAGTCCAGTGAACATGAAGAAAACTGAGTTATTCTCCAATGCTGGGAAAAAAAAAATGAAGCATAATTGCATTTCTAAGTGTCTCAAATCCCCAAGCCACCTGCCTCCTTAGAAAAAGAACAATCTCTCCAACATAATTTGTAGGCACAATAACTTGCATATCCAGCTCAAGAACGTAGCTTGAATCTGGTTCAATACAGCCCGGTAGAGAAGAGCAGAACCTTTATGAGAAGAAGACGACTGCATAGGAGTACAGAAGCCTTTATGTCCAGAGTACAATTCTGCTACAGAAATGTTTAGTTTTGTGCTGCGAAATAAGCCCTCGTTATAACTGAAATTTAAACTCAAACAACATTGTTTTACATAGAAAAAACTATAAAGGGAGCTGGTCCCTGACAAGCGATTGTTTATAACCATCTTTGAGCGTTTTTCATTGGCTGACGCCAAAAACTCTAGAAGGGGTGGCTAAAGCTCTGGAAGGGTGATGTAGACCCCTCTATTCACATAAAAAAAAAAAAATTAGGATTAGAGCTTCCAACGACGGGACCCAAAAATTGTACTATATATGCCGAAATGGCCATTTTTTTCTAGTACTATATTGTTTCTCCTTGCTAACATAAGAAGAAGAAATGGGAGCAGCTACTGCCACTTCCCTTCGCGTCTTTCTGTCACTTATTCTTTTATCGCTATTGCATACTCCCACCTTTGCTACGGAGAAGGTAAGCATCCTTATTAGCATCTAATCTGATGGCTATGTTTCTGTATTTGAATTGCTCCCTCATTATTAGTTTCAAAATTTCTTTGGCAGCACTCTTTTGTGGTGTACATGGGAGCTCATTCTCACGGCAAAAGTGTCTCGCCTGTTGATTATGATCGAGTGACTGAGTCACATTATATGTTTCTTCAGTCATTCTTGGCAGAGTAAAACCTCTAGTCAATTTTTTTTTGAAATTAACAGTTTTTTTTATATTGATAAGCAATCTTGACATGCTTGAAGTTGTTGAAAAATGTAGGACCGAAGAGGCCAAAGATTCCATCTTTTACTCGTATACAAGACACATTAATGGTTTTGCTGCAATGCTTGATGATGAAGCAGCAGCTCAGATAGCTAGTACTTCTGAAACCAAAATGCTTGTGTTCTGTTCTGATATCAATTTATTCGGATTTTAGCTTCTTTTTTTTAAAAAAATATTTATTTGTGCGATATGTCACTTATGCAGAGCATCCCAAAGTTGTCTCGGTTTTTCTGAACAAGGCAAGAAAATTACATACAACGAGGTCATGGGAATTCATGGGGCTCGAGGATGGTGGTGCAATCCTCCCCAGCTCGATCTGGCAAAAGGCCAGATTTGGTGAAGATGCTATCATTGGCAATCTAGATACCGGTTAGTTTCCTCTATTCTTATTGTTAGTGATCCGAAACATATTTGAAGTTCATACAAAGTTGCATCATTTTCTTAATTCCTACCCGAGTTGAATATCTTAAATTTGCTCTTTATCTGTAGACTAGATGAATTAGGGGTCATCGGTATAAGCAAATCTTAGGTACTTACGAAAATTTAGTCAAACGGATTATTAATTAGTCAATCTTGAACAGTTTTCTTCAATTTTTAAAATTTGGATCACTGGCTTCAGACGTAATATATTAAGGGTCTTGTGTGAAAAAATATTTTTAATCTGGCACAAAGTCCTCATATAATATTACTCGAGGATGCTTGGCTTATTCTACATAACCAATGTACTTCTTTTCTCGAGAAAATAGTTGCTGTTGAGCCAGTTGTTTTAAATATTGTTACAGATCCATCATATTGGTTGACTGGGATTTTGTGGGACTGAAGTTCCAATGCAGAGTATTTGCAGTATTAGTTTGTCAAGTGTTCCTTCCATTGGTGGCCTTGTTACTCATCGAACTCACATTTCATTCGGAGATCTATGGACAAAGTCACAAAACTACCCCTTATGATGATCAGTGTTTATCTAGCTTTCTTACTGTTGATTAGTAATCAGATTGTACTCCTCTCTGTCAGGCATCTGGAGCTTCACAGCAAATGCAGTTTGCATAAACTATCATTCAAATAATCTGAAGTTACATAAAAGCTTTGACAAACTAGTCCATTCTTTTTTACTCAAAAAGCTAGTGCAGCAGGAACTAATGTGTAATTAGCAATGAATTTACAATACAAATTTACATATGTCAGTTATCAGGTGCATTGTCAACTAACTCAGGCCTCACCTTTTATTAATTTATCGGAATTGGTCCAGGTGTTTGGCCAGAATCAATGAGCTTTAGTGATGAAGGACTAGGACCAGTTCCATCAAAGTGGAAAGGTATTTGCCAAAATGATGTTGATCCAGGCTTCCACTGCAACAGGTATAGTAATTTTATCCAATGTCATTCTACGTGTACCTTTGCACTATAGACACGAAGGATGGTGCCACACTATGTCTTATTAAACCTACCTTTGCCCTATATTGAAGGAAGCTAATTGGGGCAAGATATTTTAACAAAGGTTATGCTGCTTTAGTTGGATCTCTTGATCCATCCTACGACTCACCACGTGATACTGGAGGACATGGATCACATACCTTATCAACAGCTGGTGGAAGTTTTGTGCCTGGGGCAAATGTTTTTGGTTTTGGCAATGGGACAGCAAAAGGTGGATCACCAAAAGCACGAGTGGCTGCCTACAAAGTTTGCTGGCCCCCCAAGGGTGATAATGAATGCTGTGATGCAGATATATTAGCTGCGTTTGATGTTGCTATTGACGATGGTGTAGACGTGTTGTCTGTTTCACTGGGAAATGATGCTGTTGGGTTTTTTAATGATAGTGTTGCCATTGGTTCTTTTCATGCTGTGAAGCATGGTATATTTGTGGTCTGTTCAGCTGGAAACTCTGGACCAGATGCTGGTACTGTTGCAAATGTATCACCATGGCAATTTACGGTTGGAGCCAGCACCATGGATCGCCAGTTTCCTAGTTATGTCAGTCTTGGCAACAAGATGCAGATCAAGGTTAGTTGTCTAATCTTGGTCACATAATTTCATAAACTGTATCTCATTTTAGAGCAAAAGCTGATCTAACAATTCTCATATTTTAGGGGGAAAGCCTTTCAATAGATGCATTGCCAAGCAAGGAGTTCTATCCAGTTATTCTATCTAAAGATGCCAAAGCATCATATGCATCTGAAGAAGACGCGTAAGGACCCCAAGCTATTGGTATTTTGATTCTAATAATGCTTGATGCGTACAAGTTAAGCTAATGTAACAGCACCTTTGGTGATCTTTTCAATTCCTTCAGTGAGCATTGTAAATCTGGATCCCTGGATTCTAGTGAAGTGAAGGGAAAAATATTGGTGTGTCTTCGAGGTGATAATGGGAGGGTTGACAAGGGCAAACAAGCTCTTTCAGCAGGTGCCCTGGGAATGATTCTTGCTAACAATGACCTTACTGGAAATGAAATTGTCGCTGATCCTCACGTGCTACCTGTCTCACATATCACATACTCTGATGGCCTTGCGGTCTACCAATACATCCATTCAACCAAGTATCAAAACTAATAATTATTTGATTTATACAATTTTACGGGTACAGACATGCTATCCTGTTCTGAACTTTATCCGACATTCAACAGGTCTCCAGTGGCTTACTTAACCCGTCCAACAACTCAATTGGGTATCAAACCAGCTCCCCTAATGGCTGTTTTTTCATCAGCTGGACCAAACCCTGTAACTCCAGAGATCCTCAAGGTTTTGTTAGCATAGTTAATTATTACAGTAAATTTTACTATTGTTCTGAATTCTGATTACTATCTCAATCTAACTATATAATCTTTAATAAATGTGATCAGCCTGACATCACTGCACCAGGAGTGAGCATAATAGCTGCCTACAGACCGTTTCAAGATCCGCAATTTGACAAGAGCCAAGTTGTTTTCAATGCAATGTCAGGCACTTCCATGTCATGTCCTCATGTGTCTGGCATCGCTGGCCTGCTAAAAACCATTTATCCGACATGGAGTCCTGCTGCAATCAAATCTGCAATCATGACAACCGGTAAGCATAACCTAGTACTTGTTGCAATGTGCTGTTGTTTTTCTCCTGTGTTTTGCTAATAAATTCTTAAATTTTCAGCAAGAACACAAGATAACACTATACATGCAATGACCAATGTATCCCACTTAAAGGCAACGCCGTTCTCCTATGGAGCAGGACACGTGGAACCAAACCGCGCTATGGATCCTGGACTGGTTTACGACTTAACTGTAAACGATTACCTCACATTTCTATGTTCCCTTCATTACAACCAAAGCCAGATCACACTATTTTCAGAGGAGCCTTATACTTGCCCGAAACAAATTAGTCTGACAGACTTCAATTATCCTTCCATCACTGTCCCGAACCTCAATGGCTCGATCACAGTGACTAGAACAGTTAAGAATGTAGGTTCACCAGGTACGTACAAAGCACGTGTAATTAGGCCACCTGGAATAACAGCTTCAGTTGAACCACATAGCATGAGATTTGAGAGGGTAGGTGAAGAGAAGAGTTTTGAACTGACATTGAAGATCAAACAGAGAAATGCAGCTAAGGATTATGTGTTTGGAAAGCTGATATGGTCAGATGGTAAGCACTTTGTGAGGAGTCCCATTGTGGTTAAGGCAATATATGTCTAAATTTTTTTCTGGCAGGATGAAAAAAAGAAAATATATTTCTTTTGGATAATTATTATTAGTAGATATTCTCTAATGATTTCTCAATATATTCAACTCAACATGGAAGGTTGGCATTTTTCATATTCGTGTGCGTCCTCTAACCTAATTTAAGCCTAACTAAATGTGAATAGCTCAAGTGGTTTGAAGTTTATCTTCTGTCGTCCCAGGTTTTGGGTTCGACCCTGGCTCAAAAAAAAAAAAAAAAGTGAATCATTAGATTACCATAATATTTGTTATTAAGGATTTAAGGTGAAAACTAAACCTGTTATATTGAGACAGTTGCCTTCTCCTACGATTAATGATCGATTAATATTTGTTAACAAATCAACAAATAAGGCAGTTGATAATATACCCAGAATCTTATATTTGTTGGGGAAAAAACAAATCAACTAATTCTTAATATTAAAGACTTTGGAGAATGATTGACCTTTCCATATTTTAATTTCTAATTAACCGATGATTTTATTTTATCTGGTCAACATGTCATAAAAGTTGATTTCATCGGTGGATGAAAATATAGATAACCATCGAGTAATATGGTAATGCCAACTAGGCCATTGATTTAGTATATAAACAAACCAAATGTTAAACACAATGAGTTGAAGAATAGTTAACCAAGTTCACAAAGATGACTAGAATATTATGCTCAGAAAATGCTGGAGATTGTGCTGCAACATCAATGGGTTCATCAGGGCTGAGTTTTATATTTTTCGGGATTTTTGCGACAGTCTCGATAATTTCTATGATCATATTCGCATGTGGCGACTCTGGCGAACCGTCGGTAAAATCTCGTGCAGGCAAAGGAGGGTTCTTTAGACCGGTCGGGGGTGATGGCGGTGGGACTGGTAGCGACTGTGGTGGCGGTGGCTGTGGTGGTGGTGGTGGCGGCGGATGAAGTACTTTGATGGATGATTCTTTGATACCTCCTGCTTGTCCTCGTTTTTAGAAGGATGGCCATGACTCTATGTAATACTATGCGATTATTTTCTGGTATTTGATAATCGTAACGGTAGATATTTGTGGATTGCATTTATCGTTCTCGAAGTTTATACTAATATATGAATGATATGTAATAATTATTTAGATATATTATTCGTATCAAATTTAAATTCCAGAACAAACTGTCAAACTATTTTTTAGGTCTTGATCAGGTTCTAATTGTGTTAACTTATTACTGACTATCTGTTTCGATAAATTTTACACGAATATCCTACAGATTCAATTTAACCAGCTCGGCAAGAGACATACCCATAAACAATAACAAAGAAAAGATGACACCTATTCGAGGACCACATTCGGGGTATATTGTATTTGATTAATATATTAGAATTTCAATTTTAATTATTTGGAAAAGAATCTACAGTTTAAAATACAAGCAACCGACTTTTAAAAATATCCCGGTCAATACAGGTGGAAGGGCCCTGATTGAGGGAGCCAGGGAGGATAATATAAACAATGGTGGGGGAACATGGCAGCTGCGCCATTGATTTAGTATCTTAATAAAGCAACAACAAACTGTAGAGCTGAGGAACAGAGAAGAAAGACAACTAGCATGGCTAGACTCTTAAGTTTCGAAAATGGTTGGGATGACAGTGCAGCCTCAGCTGGTTCAGCAGGGCTCTTTTTTATGGTCTGCATGATTCTGATGACAGTCTCAGTCATCTCCATCATTATATTTGCATGTGGCGATTCTGGCGAAAAGACTTCAAAATCTCGTGCTGGCAAAGGAGGGTTTTTCGGCACTGTAGGTGCGGATGGTGGTGGTGGCTGTGGCAGTGGAGGTGGAGGTGGCGGCGGAGGTGGCTGAAGTTGGCAGTAGCAGATAGAACTAAATTTTCTCAGCTGGATATAATATCTGACAATTTTTTTTGTGTATTTTTTTTCTGAAGTATGAATATGTTTGACACATTGATAATAATGAAAAGAAAATTATATTTCTTTCTTTCATTGATATTGCAGTACAAGTATTACATAGGATGTTTCTTGACACTATTAACAGCTCTTATGTGCGACTAATTACAACAAAAAATAGCGATACTTAGCTTGGGTTGGGTGAAAGAAAGTAACCTCGAAGAACTTCCTAGAAGTATGTATCAGTTGCATTTGTTGTATCCCTGCACAGAATGGAGCGCGCTTCACATATTGATCGAGGAGTCTCCATATCTTTGTCTTTCAATGCATTCCCTTGCAGTCGTTGCATCTGTGATGCAAATGTGTCATCCAGAATCTGCAAAAATATTTTAACATAAATTGGGCATGTTTTGACAGAAGAAACTAGTAAATCCAAGTTGGTATGATTTCCTGATGCAGATTGATAATTTAAAGTAAGCACTTACCCCTAGAGCATGATATGATCCTCTATACCACACTCGGTTTTCTTTACGCACCTCCAAGAACTTAAGTACAATCTATTCCAGGGCAATAAATTGGCATCAGCGAACTTTCTATAAACATACATTTGACAGGATGTAAGTGCTGACAATATGCATATATTGTGTACCTGTCCCATCCTATCCCAAAAGCCACGACAGGTTGCAATGAATATTGGACTGGTAAAGACCTCATGCAAGTTAGAAATGGAGTCAATAACTTGAGAAATCAACATTTGCATCCTTTCTCGTATTTCAGCCTCTCCATCTGCTTCCTTTGTCTCTTCCAGAATCCTTTGCAGCCGTGTGCTCCGATTAGCCTGCACCTGTATCAAATTGCATACAAATTCTAATCAATGGAGCGTAGAAGCATACAAATTCTAATTAATGGAGTGTACAAGAATAAGACATGCTGCAAACAGAGTGCCAAATCCCTGCTACCTTTATGATGACCAACTACAGCATAATACAGTTTACAATTATTGTCATAATTCGCATAACTGTTAAATCAGTTCTGCAATTCTCATTATTTGTACCAACTACAGAACAACATTTGCAATAAACAATACTAATGACAATTATGGTGTTATTTCCAGCCTTTTATAGCAAATTCACCAATTCTGTTAATGCCGTGAGGTCTTCGACTCATGATACTACAAACTCGACATGTCTCATGCAAACTTGGGAAACTGATTTTAGAGCTTACATTAGCAACAAGCTTCACTACAATTGCCTGTGTGTAATTTTTGTATTTGGTCCTCAGCAAAACAGTAATCTCATTCATCTGTTCCCCAAAATTGGACTTCTTGTCTCCACCAACCGGAAGATAAGATGCCCAAGTCTTTAACTTGTCCTCAACTTTACAATGTAAAACATCAAGGATTCTTTTGATGGTGTTTAGAAAAGTTCCCAACTGCCAACATAGTGAAAAATATCAATATATATATGGGGGGAGAGGAGAGAGAGACAGGGAGAGGGGAAGGGGGAAGGGGGGGGGGGGGGGGGGGGGAGAGTTTATTGTGACTAGAATTTTTGCGTTTTGGGATTTTTCCCTTAGCCGCCACTTTAGGTGTGCATTATGAACTCTCCTCTATATAACATGTTGTAGTATTCTCTAATAGGATCGGGAATACTTGGTTCAGTAAGCTCACTTGACTAGGAAGCGCATAAACTGTTGTTGATTGTCTTCTTGTCAGTTTCTGAACTTGAATACCAAGCCTCTTGGGAATGCTGTCTTTCAGTGGAGTCAATACATCGCTGTACTGTTTTTCCAATGCTTTTATGATTGCTCTTTCAACATTTGCAATTGCCTTATATATTTAACATGAGAAGAAAGAACGTTAGATCTATTTTCACATACACATGGGTTAATAACAAACATGCTCTGCATGTGCGGTCATGTGCGGGAGCATGTAATCTTTGGTAAAAGTAATAAAGATGCATAAAAACTCACATTCTCTAAAACCAAAGTGTATTGAGGCCACCTGGTGATCACCACTTCATACTCGATCAACATTTCTCTGATTCTTTCATAGATTTCCTCAGGAAAGGGTGACGTAGAATAGTTTGTAATTACACCAGACCACGACACCTGCAATATTTTTTCTTTCAGATATTAGTACCAAAATGATACTTGAGTATATGTTGCTTTAGCTTAACTGCATATATTGCTCAAAAGACCAACCTTTTCTGCCTTACAATACTCCAGTAAGTTGAGTTGCATATCTTGTACCCACACCATTATGTAGTTGTGGTACAAATTCCTTGAATCCACACCACCAGGCACTGGACTAAAGCGCAAAAAAAATATTTAGGAAGAAAGAACAAGTAGAAAAAAGTGACAGGGGTTTGAAACTAATAATGAAAACGCAACCTTTTGCTTTACTTGCATGTCTCTGAGCATTATCAAGAATTAAAAAAAAAAAAATTAAAGAAAATGTTTAACAGACCTGATATTCCACAACTCCAGGTTTCTTTCGAAATCAGCAGTTGCTATCAAAAGTTCATTTACATGAGGATTTGGACTAGAGGGAGGCCATGCAGCGAGAAAAACTGTAAGCCTTTTACACAACTCAGAGCTATAAACTGCAGCTGTGATGCTTGAAAGGTCAATTGAACTGTAGAAGAAGAAAAATGTGGGGTCAGAAAGCTATACTTATATACAAGGCCATGAATATAATATTATCAATCATTTTGTTTTTAACTGAAAAGCCCAAAAATATATGACGTGAACTCAGTTTGTGAACATAATCTGCAAAGTCTTACTTAAAGCCAATGCCACAACTGTAAGTGTACCTTGGGAGTATATGCTCATTGTGAATCTTAATATCTGCCTGTATTTCGTTGCTCAAGTCTATGCAAAGCTTCTTTATCTTCAAATATGCCGTTGAACTGGTAAAAGAATCCATAAGAAAACCATCTGAGTTGCTCGAGACAAATTCATCTGTTTCAACCATGTGCTTTTTACACCTCTTTGCTGCCGCTGTCTGTTTAGATAAGCACAGCTTAGGTTAAAATATGGCATCTAATTTGAAAGTACTGATTAAAAAAAAGGTAGTATGTTATCCAAAGCTTTGATAAAACTCTGGCATCTAGAATTAGCAACTATTGATTAAAAAAATGTAATGCCTTATCAATTACCTTAATATAGTTTCTTAACACCATTTGTGCATCTTGAGCAAGTATATCATGAATAATTGTATATACTTGCACAGCAGGAGCTAGAGCCGGTGCAGCAGCCTCTGGTAATGGGCCCAAAAGATCTGACAGTCCGGTTGGAGAGTTCTCATCCAACGACTTGTAGTTCTCAAATATGTTTGCCAAAAGGCTCTCGACTTGAGTTTCACAATCCAACAACATACTTTTCTGTGACACAATAAAACAGATCTGGAGTGAGCACTGATAGTAACAAAAGCATATAACAGGAGTAGACATGACATGAGCATAAAATGTTTTCTTCTTTTCCCAATAAACCTTTCATGTCCACAATACTGCTCATTGTTTACTTTTTGATGAAGTGAGTACATATTCATAAAATACAGAGTTTTCTTCATCACCAAAGCAGAGAGCTCTTGTCCGTTAATTCTCAGACAGCGGGATTTTGTGTTTTTTTATCTTCTCTGGTCACTTGTCAATTTGTATATTTTATGCTTATATATAAATATAACCTTTTTTACACTTGTTTCTTTAACATGTACAAAGAAAAACTATGATTTAACCACATGGCATGAACTTGGTCTTTAAGGTACATTAATTAGTATTTAAGAAAAGTTCTCTATTAAGATTTTGACAGGAAGAACAGATTCACTTCATGGGTATCTTAGACATACCTCTTGCCTAGTTAATCTTTTTTCACCCCTCGTCTTTATAACAGGTACAAGAAATTGATATATCAGCTCCAAGCAGTCTTTCTTTGGAGTAGCAACATTCATAACATGTGAAAGATATCTGTACAATTCAGAGAAAAAACCCAAATTTATTTCAAGACTTGCAAGGAAAGAAAATATCACAATTTATAATTACAAAAGGACTTGCATTCTACTACCTGAGCTTAGTGTATGAATCAGAAACTCCATAATAGTCTGCAAATTCAGACAGGAGCCATTTCCATGGTCCGTCTATCCATAAATTTTGTGCATGAAAATTTTGTGCTCGCATGGCAGACTCCAGCAATATATCATATGCAAGGGTTTCCACTATAGGTCCATTCTGTCCAAGTTGGAAGAGAATCAATAATTACAAACACAAGCTACAACACTAAAAAAAGGTGTGCATAAAGCTTGCACACTGTCTTTATAAGGACCGTGAGTATAATCCTGAATATACCTGATAGTTGAATTTATATGCATTCACCTGGTATTTACTGTAATATTCATATAGTATGTAATAATGCCGGGCTTTGAATGTTTTAACTGTTATATGATTTGAAAAAAAACTTGCGAAGTGGTTCATTTGATTTTTATAACAATGAGCACAAAAGACCAAAATAATATTTGAGTAATAGTAAATGAAAAATTACTGACCAAATGAACAGATATGTAGTAGAAAATAGAAAAAAAACTAAAGATCCGCATGTGTAAGTAATGAACGATACACAAGTAACATGTAAGGACTGTCCGTTTTGCAAGTACATAAAATGTAATTTTGACATGCAAAACATAGATCAAGTTTCTCGAGAAAATGCTTGATCCTCTAACAGCTATAATAATGATGACATGGTCTTTTCTTCTATCACTCTGTTGAACACATATCAACAAGAAAGGAGTGTGTTGAGAATTGAGATTACCTTCATGTGGCTGTCATCATATGTAATAGTTTCATAAACGGACAGCTGAATCTTCCCAACACACTCATGATCGTCATGATATATAGGCCACCATTTCATCCTATCATTCTGTATCATTTTGATGTTTGCCATTAGTTTAAAATTATGAGCACGCTGAATACTTACGACTGAAACATATATATATGTTACATACAGGATTTTCAATCAAAGATGAAATTGGTATGGTAGCTCGACCCTGGACAGTTTTCTTTAAATCTTGTACTTCGAGTATAAGAGCATCTCCTTGGCTTTCTGGAAAGCTGAAATCACACACATATTGTAATTAACACTGATGTTAAGGCACCATTAGTAAAGTGTGCATATTTTTGTTAGAGACCTATAATTACCAACCACACATATGCCATCAAATTTTTTTTGCAGGAAGCAGCAAGCTTCTACGAAACCTGAATATACAACTTTGCAGGGCAACTAGTTTAACATGTACCGACTTGAGTCCGTACATATTCATATATATCATATTATATCCTTATAATATAATAAGAGTAATGAGGATACTTTGATTGTTTGGTATGGTACCACATAATAAATACGAACCGTTAGATCTTATTGTTTAATAAACGGTTAGGATTACGTAATAATAAGAAAATATTTATCTATAACATTTAAATATAAACTATAAATGATACTTTCAATGTTCTAAATCCATTAGAAATAAGAAATAGGTTTTGAAAACAGAGTATGTGGTTACATGTTCTTTTTATGTTCTAAAGGGGGGTTTGTAAAAACCATATAGAAGTAGGTTTTGTAATTAGAATGCAACTTCTATCTATTCTTTTTATGTTCTCAACTAAAGTAAAGGGAGGTTTTGTAAATGGAATATGATACTTTTTATAAAATTCGTAATTATTTTTCCTACTTCCTATTTTCTGTCCTAATTCATAAATTATTGTTTTATCATCACTGATTTTTTTTACTTTAACTAAAATGCAAATCTTGTCTTTAATCATTGTATAAATCAGCATATAAAACATTAGTATTATAATTAATACAAATATATATGTATTTTTTAATCCATACATCATACGAGTTATTAGGATAAACTTATATTTTCAAAGATATCCATGCATGGCACGGGTCATAAGCTAGTGTATACACACACACACACACACACACACACAAATGATTTCATGATGTTGGAAATCAAAAAAGTAATTGCCTTTTTCTACTAATTTACAAATTCTTTTTCAATTTCTCTGCAGCAATTCAAGAGATAAATTAGCAACTTACAATTCGTGGTAATCCCCGGTTCCAGGCCTCAAGGTAAAGTCTTGCACAGAATCATCTTTCCCATCTTCCAGAGAGCTTTTCAGATAAAAAGAACACTTCCATAGCTCTGCCAATGACAAATTATATACTATATTATTTCAGAAACAAGGTACTCATGAAAAGAGTGACAATCCCAAAACAATGTAAGTTATATAAATTCCTTGCAGTGTATGGCTGACAACTTCAGAACCTTGAAGTTTGAACATGAAAATAATTCTTGTAAGAACCTGAGCTGAGTCCCCCCCCCCCCCCCCCCTCTCCCCCCCCTCTCTATCTTGAGGGAAAAAACTCAACTGGAGTATCGAGCTCGTCATCTATTTTGATCTCATTTTTTTCCCACACCTCCCTCAGCTATATGGTTTGTCGTCCATGTATCATAGATATTTATTTCAACGCTAAAAACTTGTGGGCTAGAGAAACAAGAACCTTCAGATGTCAGATTAGACGAGGCTTGTCTTAGAGAAGTGATGCTGTTTTTCACCAGTGATGAAACATGCCGGACATACTCTGCTCCCACTTGCATATACATTGCACCTCGTAGAGAGTTCGTGCTCTTGAGTTTTCGCCTCGGTATTATTCTTAGCTTCCTCACTGCCAGAGTCAAGAAAACAAATGAGCCATTCACAAATTACATGTCTGATTTGCAATAATCTACAAATCAGGTTTCCTGTATTCACCAGCCTATGAACTCAAACATAATAAAGTGGCATCAGATGTAGTTGTAGATACTAATGCAACATATCGCAAAAGCACCAAAGCTCAAATCTAGCTAACGACACATTTATAGATATGTTTAGAATTCTTTAAGCATGCGGAACAAATTGAGTTTTATTTTATCATAATATATATAACTTGCTTTAAATGTGGTCTAAATGATGCAGCAATGAGAGTGCAATGATATATACTCAATCTAGAAACTTTAAAACTGATATACATAAATTTATTTGAAGGAAGATTGTAAACACAATCATATATGATATGACTTCAATGTCAAATGATAGTGACTTTAAACATAAACTATTTAAACAGGCATAGTTCTTCTGGGATTATTTACACTTTGAATGCACAAAGAGCAAGCTCAGAACTATTTAAGCATTTACAATATATTTTCAGGAAATTAGCACTGTGTGAACTGCATTAAACTAATTAACAATCCATACCTTCAACTCTGATCTTCCCTATCGTTTTCTTCACTTTTGAGGGGCATGCCATGTCTGCAGTGTTGGCACTACCTTTTCCTGTTGATTGGGCACCTCGAGGTTGCAAGAGTAATGTGTGTAATCTATTACATAAATAAAAAACATACATAATGAGATGGTGTACGAGCAACATATATAGACTCATTAAAAACATAAAGAAAAAGGCATAGCCATCAAACATAATAATTTATCAACTATACCCAAAAGCATTGCGGAGCAACAAGCACTCATCACGGAGAAACTCCGGTGCCTCCATGCAACCTCTGGTCCATGCATTTAGGCATAGACGAAAACAAGCATCATAGGCAACTAGGGACTGCCATGCATTCTGACCACTGTGAGAGTAGAGACATGTCAGCAGAACTCATAAAAAAGATTGAAAGAGTTAAAGTACTGATTCAAGTGCCTTGTGTATGTGAAAAAAACCTTGACAAGTAGAGAATCTAAAATTATCGTTGTGCGATATATGTATCTCACTAAAGAATTGGAAAGAATATAATTCATATCTTGGGCCTCTTGGCTCAAACACAGACTACGAACAAAATCTAATAGCGGTCAGCCTTTCGTGCGTGTAAAATTATGTCAATTTTTTATATGCAAATTTACATATGCAAAGCAGGAGCATCTCTACTGAAATTTGCAGCATCACCAAATGGGGATGGGTCAAATAATGAACTACACTTTTTAAAGAAGGTGTATACTTGTTGCGAGGTAACAATAAAGTAGGGGTAGGATGAGTAAACCTTGTGCTGTAATAGACTGATTGATTAACTGGATCCATTTGGCAATTCGAAACTGGTACTGCTGTGTCTTTAAGCACGCCACTATTCCCACTGCATCAAATAGTGATACTTATATGAAAGAAACAAGAGAAGCATATGTTTTATACAAAAAAATTAATTGATATTGCAAAATATTGTACCTTTCACCAGGATCACATCTTGAATCTAGTTCTTTTTTATCTGAATTTAATGCATGGCTTTTAGTTAATTCCTCTGCTATGTGTATATGATGGACTGTTCCACTTTCCATTTCCGAGTTACTATCATCTCGCCCCATATCCATAAAGGGAGGTGCACTTGGAGTCCCCAGATCAGCTCCACCAACTGGTGTACCCTGCATGTTCCATACCAACGAAAAATTCATTAGCCCCAAAGTCTTAACAAACAATCAGTACTAGCATAGTTCGAATTCTTACATAAGCACTATGAAACTGCACGCTATCGCGAAGCCTATAGCTGCTGCCAGAAGTTGCACTCTGAGCCCCTTCTCCTCTAAAACACTTGCGATTTTCCGGAACCTGTATCCTCAAATTCTCCTGTAAGAACCCCCTATTCAAATTCAAACCAGTATTAACCTTAACCCCTTCTGTACTTGCTTTCAATCCACAAATTCCCTCCTCATAATGCTCCACACTCGCCCCTCCAAATTCATCATCCTCCGAAAAATTCTCATCAAAATCATCCGCAACAGAAGCTACGCTTTCCCCATAATTCTCCTCATAATCAAAATCATCCTCATCACTACTCTCAAGATTAAGCTTAACTTGACTTCCCAAAAGACCCGAGTGAAATTTAAGCGGAGGAAGAACATGGGTCGATTTGTAAGTACTAGAATTAAACCCTAATGGAGATTTCGGAAGATCGAAATCATGATTACTCTTTTCAGACAATGGTGATCTCGCCTCACTTTCTTTATTACCTGATTGCTGTTAACCAAAAACACAAAAACAAATAAGCAATTCTAAACCGTAGCAAAATATAATAATTGGGTTATATATATCACTACCGTGTGTGAAAAAAAATACATAATCAAATTCAAAACCCTAGCAAAAAAGAAGAAGCAATTGGGGTTTTCTTTTGTGTGTGTAATTAGTTGATAGTATTTAATACTGGGTGTATAAACAAAGAAGTACCTGCTTGACCCAGCTAAGAGCGCTTTCGTCTAGCCCTTCTGTGAACATTTTTCAGCTTGTTTTTGTATATATGAACAGAGAGGGAGAGAGAGAGAGAGAGAGAGAGATGATGAACTGGGAAGATTATACACAGACTATTCTTTATGTACGAGAGAGATAGAGAGGGCGAGCCAGAGAGAGGGGGGAAATAGGCGCCGGAGAACGAGAGAAGAGAGCGTTTGTTGTTCCAACGGCTAGTAGCGTCTATTTCAAATTAGGCAACTTTCAAGTACGGTTTAATTAATTAAGACAGCTGTTCAACATTCTACGCGATCTGCAAGTAGATTGCATGATCAAATAATTATATTTATTCTGTAAGATTTTATTATCGTTATTTATAACGTAATTAAATAACAGCATTAAGGTGCTTTCAAAAAAAAAAATAACAACATTAGGGATCGGTTATTATATGTTTTAGAAAATTAAATGTATGAGATATTAATTATTATTTTTGAGTTTAATAGAAGCAGTAAATAAAAATAAATAATAAAGTTGACCACAAGATAAAATGTATAAAAATATATCATTTGAATAACAAAATCTTGATTAAACAAAAAATTCATTTATATATAATTTAATTTATATTTATATTTTTATCATGGCTCACTATCACCCGTCGATTCAATTCGATATACTGAGTGAAGTTTAGAAATAAATAATTAATATGAAATGATCCTTAATTAAAATTCAATTTCCATATTTTAATCTTTTTTTCATCATTCCTAAATTTATATCTTCAAATTTTTATAATTTAAAATAATTTGTCTTAACCCGAAATTAACTAATAGGAATATACTAATCCGAAATTGTCTTCCCCTGTAATCGGAAATTGTCGACCTATCACCTACTTCATACTTTATTTCCATCACACCAAGTTCAATGATTTTGAAAGGGGAAATTATTCATCGACAAATCTTAATAAAACCTTTTCTGTTTCATATACACAAGGCATAAGCCCCTGTTTAGTACTTCACTTCTACAAAGGAAGATAAACAGAAGAAAACTCTCAATTGAAGTTAAAAAAAAAAAAAACACCACAAGCAACATAAAAATTATTTAGAGACAATGATTACAGAACACTGAGACTAGGACCTTAGAGCATCTCCAAGGCTAAACATGAAACTGTTAGCTAAAATATCTAAAAATATTGCTAAAAGGTCTCTGCGTTGGAGTGATGTTTTTTTTACATATTAGGTTTATGGGCTGACACGTAGATTTTAAAGCTAACAGATGACCTGCGTTGGAGATGCTCTTACTTCAGATAATAATCACTCTAATTCTGAAATAACTTCAAGCTCGCTGGTAAACAATCTACCAGGTCCACCTGCTAATTCGTTTCTCGAACCTGTTGAGCTAAAAGGATTCGGAGGCATCACAGGGCAGTCTTCACCTTGTAGCATTTGAATAACATGTTTCATCGAAGGCCGGTCCGCTGGATGCCAATTTACGCACCAGAGTCCCACAATTGTTAGCTTTCTTCGTATCTTGCTATCCAAGTCTTCTTCAATCGGGCTTGTAATAGTCTCTCGTTGCTCCAGCTGATGGAAGATCCACTCAGGGAAATATACTTCGCTCTCGTTTTCTGTGCCTGTTGAAGTATGATTCCTGGCTCCAACTATTTCAAGTAACAACATTCCGAAGCTATAAACATCTGACTTGGATGACACTTCTCCAAAATTCCTAGAGAATACTTCTGGTGCAATGTAGCCTACGGTCCCCCGGGCCATGGTCATGGATATTCTGCTTTGGTCTTTGTTACACAACTTTGCTAGACCGAAATCAGAGACTTTCGGGTTGAATTTCTTGTCCAACAAGATGTTTTGAGGTTTAATATCAAAGTGGAGGATTCGTTGGGCGCATCCCTGGTGAAGATACTCTATCCCTTTGGCGATGCCTAGAGATATTTTTTGCATTTTTTCCCAACCAAGAAATCCGTTCCTTTGATTTTCTCTTGAGTAGACATATTTTTCGAGGGAATTATTCGGCTGAAACTCATAAACAAGAGCTCGTCTACAGCCATCAGCGCAATATCCAACCAAGCGAACCACATTGACGTGGTGGATTAAGCCGATTGTACTAACTTCATTTATGAAATCTTGTCCACTTCCTTTGGCATCAACGTTATCGTTTAGGACCTTAACCGCAACTGCAACATCATTCGAGAGATGTCCCTTGAACACGGAACCATAGCCTCCTTCCCCTAATCTGACTTTGAAATGATTGGTTATCTTTTTTATATCGGCATAAGAGTATCTTGTGGGCTTCAAAGACTTGTAGTCCTCCAAAAATATTTCAATCTTCTGTTGGAATATTATCTTTTGCTTGTATGAGTATATAGCATAACAAATGGCTGCAAGTAACAATGACAGGACAAAGATCCCGGCAACTTTACCTAAACACATATAAAGTTCACTAATAACTACACAGAGGTTATAAATAAATAGTTATAGTATGAACAAGAACTTACAAAGTTAAAGGGAGTCAATAATTCACCTGTTACCAGAAGTTTATGAGACAATGGACCTGTAATACCGAAACATGAACATTTAATACATTTATGAACCATAACTAATAGTACTGAGTTACGTAAACTCGTATGTGGATAATCTAAAAATTTCTGAGAAATTAAATTACCTTTAGGTATTGGGAAGCACTCTGTGGCGGTGGTGCTGTTTGGTTTGAATTTGCAGTACTGATTTTTGGATTCACAATCCCCACAATCAGGTTCAGACCAAGACAGTCCTCCACCATTAAATGGGACATGTGAAATATTAAACAATTTGGTGCAAGATGTTAGGACAATTTCTGTCATTCGGAAGTGAGAATAGATGGCATACACTTTAAAACCATGGCCACTCAAAGAAGGGACTTCGACACCATCTATGTCCATCTCACTTTTTGTTGATGAACATTTGTAGAAGGTAAAGTCAGTTCGAAGATCAGTATATGTAAATTGAGCTTTAACTTTACTTGATGTAAATGGCTTGAAGGGAGAATTGACAAAGTAGTAGCCATAGTGTTGCGAGACATTGGTGGATTTCGATATGAAGTGGAGCTGGCGCGACTTGTAGTCGATGGAATCGATATAGGCTGCAACTGAGAATGAAAGATGGAGTCCCGGAAGAGGGGTACTGACTTGGTATTCAAACTTCACTACTGGATAATAATACCCGCAAGAAAGTTCAAAGCCAACAGGAAAGACACAGTGATCTGACTGCAGCTGCCTCTCTTTATCCGGATAAATCAGATGGAAAGGGAATCTGATTTCGTCTCCGCCAGGGCACCTGGTCACACTGCACTCATCATCTTGGAGTACTGCAGAACCATGATTGCTCATAATACAGCTTACAGATACAAGGAACTTAAATACATTAAGAATCACCCTATTCATAATACCGAATTTTATATATTATCAGATATAGTCGCTGCAAAACTGAACCAAACTGCAATAATCTTGAAGACAAACAACAATTTTATGTATAACAGAAATCAAATCTTTTTTATAAGAAAAATGTATCTTCGAATAGCAAATTGAAAAGGCATGCAATGAAAAAGTCAAAATCAAATAGAATTGTTCTGGGAGCCCCTTATCTTTTAAAGACAGATGGACGTTTTGAGTACGCCAATATCATGTTGACTTGTAAGTCAATTATGAAGATAAGAATCCAATAAATCTGTGGCCAGACAAGCACTGATGTATCGTATATGTGCACCTCAGAAGCAAGCATCCGAGACACTACATAGAAATTACACTTCTTTTTCTCTTGTCAAGCAACTTCACTTTTACATAGTTGTGGTACAAATAGGTCCATAATTTTGGATGTTTACGCGTTTAGTGATCCCTGCACAATCCAGCACAAATGATGTCTTCGTCGTTGTTGTTAGTTATCACTGTAGTTTTGGCATCTATAACCAGCAGCTGCTGCAAAGCGGATTCTCCAACATTTTCTTCTTGCGGTAATATTGATAACATAAGCTGCCCCTTTTATCTAAAAGATCAACCATTCAAATGTCCTGATTTCAGCTATGAGCTTTCCTGCAGACAAAATCTTACTATTATCAAACTTTTCTCAGATGACTTCTATGTGGAGGCTATAAATTACGTGAATTCCACTATCCGTATCATCGATGCAGGGCTAGCTAGAAATAATTATTCATGTTCGTCCACTCCTCTCCATAGATTCTACAGTTTTGATGGTTTTTTTACCCCGATTATGGAGTTGAATAGGCCAATAACTTATATAGATTGTCCGGCTCCCGTGACGAATCCCTACTCAACTCGATATTTTCTTACACCTCCCTGCTCATTATCAATCTATTCATACATCGTCATTGGGTATATGAATATCTCAGAAATGGAGAATAATTGCACAATTCGTAAGGCAGCTTGGGTGTCATCAGGGTGGCCTAATATTAATAAAACATCTTTCTTGGGTCCTCGTGATATGGTTTATGGGATGGAGTTTCGTTTCCAGTACTTCTCTTGCCTAAAGTGTCTTGGTACTCAATCACAGTATTGTCGGAGTGTGGTGACCGAAAATCAAATCAACAAATGCCAATCTGATACTTTTAGTAAGTGTACTATATTCCGCAACAATTCCGTAATGTTTTTGCATTCTTTTATCTTTCTTTAAATGAGAAAATGGTGGCGGTAGGTTTTCAAAATTTGTAAAATAATAATATTAGCTGGACTTAAAAAACTTCACAATAATAACTGGAGTTTACTTTTATTTTTTTAATAAAGTGGCTCCCGTTAGAATAAGTGAATAACCACTGATTTTTAAACATTGTGTTATTTACTAATATAGGTAAAAAGTCAGAGTTTTCCAAAACAAAAAACTGCGTTGACTAATAAACAAGTACAGTAACTCACAAAATTTGTATTAGAGGCGGATATTCACTTGTGCATTTTATTTGTTTTGGAAAACTCTAACATTTTTGCATATAAATGCTTTTTGCACCTAGTATACAAAAATTTGTACATAATGACATGCGGTGGTTTTTAATTGGAATGGACTCATGTATTTACATCAATAACCCCAATTAAAATTCACCACATCAATTGTCGCATCATTATGTACAAATTTTCTGTACACAATTTTGTGCCCCTAACACTACTCTTATAAAAATCTTCACAAATATTCCGAATACTCAATGTGACTTTAAGTTTGTAAATGACAGAAAGACCTCTGTCTTTTTATGATAGTGGAATTGCTACCTTGTATACTTATCTTTTTTCTTTCTGCTTTTAGTTACCATCTGCTAAACAGCTTTGCCTTGTTTTTTGCAGGTATATGGTCGTACGTGCGATATGCTTTGGATTTGATTCTTGGTGAGCAATTTAATTTCCACTGATTTCCCTCTGCTTAATCCATTTTAAGTGGTTTTAACATATTTCCCTTCTTTTCGGCTTCTTTTCACTCTGTGGCACAGTTTATGCAGACTATATTGCAGGAAACCTAGGTAAGAGGAAACAAAAATGTTTTGGTTTCGATTTCTATATCAACCAAGACAAACATGCCTTTGTTTTCATTATATAATTTCCCTCTTCCAAAGTTCTCTTTGGCTTTCGTTTTTGTAAACAACTTTGCATTTCTTTTAGGCATGCGGATCTACAAGGGCGACTATAACGATGTCTCAGTGCAAAAGTATCTAGGTAAGCGATCCAATTTTTTGTTTACTAGTAGATCATATAATCTTTTATGCGGTTTTTAACACATTTCCATTGTTTTCCACTTTTTTCTTATTGTGGCTGCACAGCAATGTCAGTAGAGCTCCTCAGTAAGATGCTCAATTTCTTTAATTCTTTTTTGTTTGTGTAAAATTTTGAATAAAATCTCCTTTGTTGCTCTAAACTAAATCCTAGTTTTGCAGTTCTGGTTGTTGCTGCAAGATTTTTGTGCGGACTACCATTTGTATCCGCGTTCTTCGTATATAAATCGAGGAGAAGACATCTATCAGTGTACGGCACCATTGAAGATTTCCTACAAGGACAAAATAATCTGAGACCTATTAGGTACAATTATTCTCAGATTAAGAAGCTCACTAAAGGATTTAATGAGAAACTTGGTGAAGGAGGTTTTGGTACTGTATATAAAGGAAAACTTCGAAGTGGCCTTGTTGTAGCTGTTAAAATACTTAACAGCTCCAGGACTAGCGACGAAGATTTCATCAATGAAGTTGGTACAATCGGTATGATCCATCATGTTAACATTGTGCGACTTGTTGGCTTCTGTGTCGAGGGTCCAAAACGTGCTCTCATATATGAGTTCATGCCTAACGGATCTCTTGATAAGTACATTTTCACCGAAGGGAGAGGAACATCCACTTTGAGCTGTGAAAAGATTTATGAGATTTCCTGCAAGGTGGCCTGTGGCATTGAGTATCTACATCGAGGCTGTGATATGCAAATCTTGCATTTTGATATTAAACCTCACAACATTCTTCTAGATGAAAATTTCAATCCCAAAATTTCTGATTTTGGTCTTGCAAAATTACGCGCTACTGATCAAAGTATAGTGACAATGACTGCGGCAAGGGGAACAATGGGGTACATGGCTCCAGAATTGTTTTACAAAAATATTGGACGGGTTTCTTATAAGGCAGATATTTATAGTTTCGGAATGTTGTTACTGGAAATGGCGGGACAAAGAAAAAACCTAAATCCATTCGAGAATCAGATTAGCCAAATTTACTTCCCTTCGTGGATATATGACCAAATTAGCCAAGGGAAGGAGATTGAAATGCGAGAGGTCACCGAAAATGAAAAGGAGTTGGTTAAGAAGATGATTATTGTGGCGATGTGGTGCATACAAATGAATCCAAGCGAGCGGCCTTCAATGAACAGAGTGATTGAAATGCTTGAAGGTGATGTTGAACTTTTGGTGATCCCTCCTAAACCATTGATTTGTCCACAACGGGAAACGTTGAATGATGATGAAGAACTTATGCAGACCTCTCTGTACTGATAATGTGATGCAATGTTTCTCGATATGATCAAGAAAATGATCAGCCTCCTCCGTCACTTTGATCTGTTGAACTAATAAATTGTCATACCAGTAGGCAATAATGCCTCCTTTTCAATTTTTGTGTAATGCTTGTTTGTATTGTGACCTTTGTTTAGCTCAATTAAACTATATATCTATAGTTTTTAAGTTTATTTTAAGTGCAATTCTCATAATCTAGATTATAAATCAAGGGTGAAAACATAAAGGAGAACTGCTACACAGTATTCTGCATTCCCCGGATATATATTTGGGTTGGGCCTCATGATCACATATGTGAAAAATTGTCTTAAAACACCAGAAAATGACAATTCAAAATGTTAGATTCTGTAACGTTTATCCTTTTTTTCCTTTTTAACATTATACTTTCAGTGTTTTGAAATCCTAAACATTATATGTGGTAGCATTTTACTCTTAAACCATAAGATCGTCATGAGTTTTGTAAAAATTTTCAGACCAAAATGTAACACGATCAGGTCAAAATTCTGATGAGATCATTTTTCCTAATTCCGTTTTCGATTTCATTTTGTGACTGCTGCCTTTCTATATATTTGATACCGATACTGATAACATGAGACTCATTGGTCCTTAAATCTGTGTCTTGTTAAATAATCTTTCGAATCAACGAGAATCGAATCCATTCGAGAAAATAGTTACGAGTCTCGAACATATTCCATCACTAACATCTTGCCACTTTGATACTTAGGGTTTGTCTAGTGTGTGTCCATGAGCACATGCTAAGCTCCAAATTCTATAAATTTGATGGATTTTTATTGGTGTGGTTGATGAATTTGCAGGGAGTCCACCATTATAAAGAAGTAGAAACCAATCAAAATCTACCAAATTTATAGAATTTGGAGCTTAGCATGTGCCCGTGGGACACATAAAAAAAACCGTTAATACTTTACCATAAAATTTCCGATACACAGGTATCAAATTTCATTGATTCTAACATTTTCTTGACAAATTTGTTGTCCAAACAATTAGACTTATTTACGCCCCATCCCCCGATCAAGAATCAGATACTACTCAAACAACGATGCTGAGATTTGTGAGAAGAGGAAACAAGAGTTTAAGCCATCTAACAACTGGACTTACCCAGATCCAAAAGAGATGGAACACTGTACTCTCCTTTGGAGACGGAAGCAATGGTGCTCTGGGCCTGCCCACCTCTGTTTCTGTAATGGGCTCTGATGCTTATGAGCCCACTCCTGTCCCTGGACTTCCCTCCGATGTCTCCGCCGTTGCCGCCGGTCATTACCACTCTCTGGCGGTGACTTCTCGGGGTCAGCTCTGGGCTTGGGGTAGAAACAATGAGGCCCAGCTCGGTCGTGGTTTCAACTCTCCTAGGTATTTTTTGCATTTTTAGTGGATTAATTTGTTTATGTTCTGGAATTGTATTATATGTTATTGTTGGTTTCGGGTTACGGGTAGTGTTCGTGTTTATGTATGCTCAATTTTAGCATTCTGTGTCGGGCTATTTAGTACTGGAATTTGATAAAATTGAATGTATAAGCTTGGAGGAATTAAAAAGGGTTATTTTTTTGAGTTTACCCCATCTGATATCCAGAAAAATGTGAGTAATCATGGGGTTTGAATCGTGTTTTGGGTTGGGTTAGGTTGCATAGTGTATTTGTACTGTATTGTATGCTGAATGTGTGTTCCACTTGTCACTATCCTAAGGGCTTAACCATTTACTAGCTCCTTTCTCTCTATTCAGTGCTCGGAACTTGAAAATAGGTTATTGGTCGAGTTTGTCTCTAGTTATCTCAACGCACTATAGACATGAGAGATTGTAAATCCTAGAACTAAATGGATCAAAACATGGACCCAAATTTGACTAGATATGTTAACATGTCTGTGTCCAACCTGATGTCAATTCAACCTCCCATACCTGGATATTCTATCTTAATTTGTTGAGTTTAGAGTAATTAAAGTGTCACTGTAAACATCACTGTGAGAGTTATATCAGCAAATTACAATTTACTTAATTGTTAGACTTAAAATGGTACTTTGGTATCATTCTGAAAGTGTTATGATCGAAAATTTGTGGCAGGGAAACATGGTATGAACCAAAACGGGTAGAAGAGTTGGATCAAGTAGTTGTACAATATGCATTTGCGTCAGGAGTCATATCTGCAGCCATCGGTGTAGATGGATCCTTGTGGGTCTGGGGAAAATCCAAGCGTGGGCAACTAGGTCTTGGAAAAGGAGTCACGGAGGCTGTTATACCTTCCAGAGTTGAAGTACTCGCTGGAGAAGAAATAGCTAAGGTGGTCTCCTATCATTTTTAAGGTAGAATTGACCTATAGCTGTCCAAGATGAATAGAGTTGGATGTTTTTTGTTGTATATGCTCGAGTCAATTTCCTATAGGCCTTTAATTTTCTTATGTTTTACATGTCTTGCAGGTCTCACTTGGTTGGGGACATGCTCTTGCATTGACCAAGGATGGAAAACTGTTTGGGTGGGGCTATTCAGCGGATGGTAGATTGGGAAGGATTGGAGATACCGAGGAATCTCCTCTGGAATCAAGAGCTGGTATGTTAAATCTTACAGAAGGGAACAAAAGTTCAACCCTAGAAACTGCTGAGAATTTGGTCTTAGAAGCAATGGAGAAGGAGAAAGATATGCCTATTATATGGGAACCCTGCTTGATAGAAGAGCTTCGTGGTATTGAAGTCACAGACGTGGCATGTGGGCTGGACCATTCTCTAATTCTTTGCAGTAAGTTATATTGCATATTTTTGCTGTTTCTGCATCTCTAAATTAACGTGGATGAACATGTACCCATGTAAGTTGCTATATTTATTTAGATGATGGCACACTATTGAGTAGTGGAAGCAATATTTATGGCCAATTGGGAAGGTGTAGACAAGATTTGGGTTTGTTGCCGGTCGACATGAACTTCCATCCTATTTCAGTGGCATCTGGCCTCGGACATTCTTTGGCAATATGCAAGAATCTATCAGAAGAGAAGGCAAATGTTGCCACGCATGTTGTATCTTGGGGATGGAACGCGAGTTCTCAGCTTGGAAGGGAAGGTCCAGAGAATCTCCCTGAAATTATTGAAGCTTTAGCAGAAGAAACTCCAGTTTCAGTTTCAGGAGGTCGGGTGCATTCCGTTGCTCTTACATCCAAGGGAGAGGTGTGGGTTTGGGGTTGTGGTAGAAATGGGAGGCTTGGGTTAGGAAGCTCAACTGATGAAGCTGAACCTGTGTTGCTTGATAATCTAGAAGACATGAATGTTTTGCAAGCCGTGTCAGGTTTTGATCATAATCTTGTACTAGCAAGTGAATAATGAAGTTTAACATAATTCCATGGATCTTGTCTATAATATTCTCCATTTGCTTCTTTTTTGTCAAAAATGCAAATCATTAGAAAAAAGTTACAGAATCTCAGAACAGTGGCACACAGTGTTATAATAATGTGGGACTTGTCAAGTCGCACATTATGAATTCCGGCATAAGTGTATTCTGAACGGGTGACATGTGGTTTATATATTGAAGGTCACAATTTGTGTTCATCATAATATTATCACCTTCACAAGAAAAGATGATAGTTTGCTGGTGTAGAACGAAATAGGATAGGTATTGTCCATGGCGTGCCTGTTTTTAACTATAGTCGCGTGTAGAACTACCTTGATGTCGTATTTTCAACAATTCTTCCGAATTGTAGAGAACACAGGTCAAGGAATTGAAAGGTAGTTGTCAAATTCTGGCTGTGTTATTACTCCTGCCCATAACATACTGGAAGATGCATGCATACCAAATGTACTTGTCAGTAGTGGCAACTGGCAAGTAATATATCACTTTCTTTCTACTTGTTCTATTAACACAAAGATAAACTATGAGCTGAGCACGGTTGGATAGCTCAGTAGTAAAGAGTTTATCCTTTGTCGTCCCAGGTCCTGGGTTCGACCCTGGCTCACCCCGAGAGTTTCGTAGAACAGATACTCATTTGTAAGGCTACAAGCCATATTTGTCAAAAAAATTAAAAAAAAAAAAGATAAACTATGAGCTTGTATCACCTTGCAAATGCGTATGGGGAAGTGTGGCTCTGCAAGGCAAGAAATGCTCCTCAACCAACCTTACCCTCAGCTCCATTAATATTGAAAATAAATACTACACCATAATTAGCCATAAATAAAAGCTCGAAACCTCCTTATTTCTTTCACTGCTATTATATGAGTACTAGTATAAATCATCAAGGAAACTTGGCTCTTTATACCATGATCTAAGACAAACAGAGAAACGAAATATAGTAAAAAGTTCGTCGAGGAGAATGGAATCATCGCCATCAGTAGCAGCAGCAAGAGGGGATAAAAATGCAGGGGAAGAAAATGGAAGCAGTAGCATGCGGAAGACAGAGAGCATGCTACGTCTGCTGCCGATGAGCTTATGCATCGTTTCGCTTGTGCTCATGCTTTCCAACTCTCAATCAAGTGACGACTTCGGTTTACTCTCCTACTCCAACCTTGGAGCTTTCAGGTTTGTACTTTGAGTTTCATGCAGATGATCTATCTTGCAGCACATATATATTTGTAATTGATGTTTACCGTGTTTAGTCGTTCAGAGGTCATTGTTAGTTTCAATGCTCAATCGGCAAGAAGCATATGTCAAACATTCTTTCCCATGGATAAGTCTGGTTAGAGTACTTGACATGAATAATATGACAGATTTAATCTCGAAAAAAAATTAAAACTCAGGAAAAAGATTGTTTTACAGATGATCCGGTTAACTTTGTGTGACTGCAGGTATTTGGTACAGGCCAGTGGTGTATGTGCCGGATACTCCTTCCTCTCTGCTCTTGTCTCGGCCCTTCCACGTCCCTCAACCATGTTTCGAGCCTGGACTTTCTTCGTCCTAGACCAGGTTGAATTGAATAGCAAATAGTTACTAAACGAGCCTATATATTTGTGTAAAACACAATGCAACTATCTAATTATTTCAGTATCAAATGGCGTTTCTCAGGTCTTCACATACATAATATTGGGAGCTGGGGCGGTGTCAACTGAAGTTGTTTACCTGGCATACAAGGGCGACGCAGCCATCACCTGGAGCGGAGCTTGCGGGTCTTTGGGGAAGTTCTGTCACAAAGCCACCGCATCCTTGGCCATAACCTTTGCAGTAGTAATCTGTTACGCAGTGCTTTCACTCATCTCCTCCTACAGACTCTTTAGCAGATACGAAGCACCTGTGGGTTACACTAACAAAGGAATTGACATGTCTTCTGTCTTTCACACTTAAGAAATCAAGCAAGCTTTTGCAACTATACAGAGGATATAGTTCTGCATTATTGTTTACTGATTCACAAACAAATTGTTCTTAGTTGTGAACTTTGATATTTGATATTTATAACCAAATTGTTCTTTATTTTTATTTTTAGTTTAAGCTCTGGACTTTGGCATTGAATGGCTACATAGCCGGAAGTGCTGAACCTACCAAATTCAACATTTACCATACTTTAAATCTCAAGGTTGGCATGCCCATTCATCTGAAAAGTTCTCCTTTCTTCAAGCACAAACAAGACCCAAAGTACACATAGCAGAAAATAACACAACAGACATTATCATATTCACTCAAAAGTCAAATATCTGCATAATGCTAGTTTTTACAATATAGAAATAGACTGCCTTGAGGTGATAGAAAACATAAAAGACTGCTGTATCATCCCTCTACATGTAGCATCCTTTTTCATCTTCTTGAGGGCACTTCTTTAATCATTCTTCAACGGGCTTCATACTGGACAACTGCGTGATAGATGACAAAATTAATCAATTGTGTCATGGTCAAACTCCTCAAAGGTGTAACAATTTCTCCATGACTGATCAACAAAGTATAATGAATATGTAGGACAAGCGCAGAACAATATTTAGGGGTTGCGGATCACATCAATGAAACATGTCAGCAGCCCCCATTACATATAAAAAGCTATTATTTAGGGGTTGCAGAGCAGCCCCCATCACATATAAAAAGCTATTATAAGGAATACTGTTTTGATTTTCAAATGGGCTCTTCTTTTAAGGTGTTTTGCTTGAGCTGTACAAGATAAAAGTGTCATGTAAAGTTCTTGGAAAATAATTCCACATATCCCAATAAAAGCATATGATTGGTTTGAAGAACGTCTCGAGATTCAGGTGATTGTAGATGATATGACTGGTAAATAAGTTCCTCCGCATGTCAACATATTTCATTATCTGGGAGACATTATGTTTGCTATAACTTTATACTATTGTCCGACCCGAGGACCCAGAGTGAGTTATCAGATATATCAGAAATGTAACTGTAACCCAACTAAAAATAATTCAAATCTTGACATAAAAAAATAACACGCGTCTTAGTAGTTTCAAAAACAAATGATTGTCACATGACTCACATCCCTACCCACATAATATTAACCAAACTAACACTATATCAAAAGATCGAACAATCCCTTACAATTGACATCTTTGACAAGGGCTTTAAACTGGAAGATCATCACATTAAAACTATCAATAGAAAAAAAAATATTAACTATGATTAAATTAAAAGAGCTCAAGGTACGAGGCCAAGCTACCAACACCAATCTAACATAGTAACATATGTCCTACAGATATTAATAGAATATGTACAAGTTCCATCAATGTGAGATAACTGTTACACTGTCTAAACCGCAATTAATGTTTGAGCTAAATAACATTATATGAGCTTTCTAAGGATAACCCTAATGCTATGATACCCAAATAGGCAGAAAGATTAATTAATAAAAACAAATCTGAGGCCCTTAATTGTTGCATGAATTGTCTACCCAATTTCAATCCCCTGATCACCCAAAAAAAATCAACTCTCACTTTCTAAGAATCGATTATCTAATGTTAGTAATATCCCACATGACAAATGCTCAACTAGACAGATCCAAAGAGGACAATATATAGTTGGCTAACCAAAGGGCTTTACAATTTAAGCAACAAAAGGAGGAAACAAATAAAAACACCTAAACATGAGCTTAAACAAATGTCCCCTCTCAGTCACAATGTAAGTGTCACATTGATCTTTTAAAGATAATTAGCAAAATTCCAACATCATATGAAAATTCAATTTCCCCATTTTCAGTATAATAAGACTAATAAAAAAAATACTGACACATAATCAAATTCGCAAATTCAACTAATTCACATCGTAACCAATTAAAATTAAATCGGAACATAACAAAAATTTGATGCATGTAAAAACATGGTGAGGGGAATAATTACTTCTGCGGGTGCGCTTCTTGTACAAGATACGATAACCACACTCACGGCACTGTATTACATCACCCGGCTTCAGCGTGTTTTCTTGTCCACAATCTGCGCACAAGTTCAACACAATTCAGTTACAGCACATAAACGCGTGTGAGAGAGGGAGAGAGAGCGGGGGAGAGAGGGGGGTGAGAGAGAGAGGGAGAGAGAGAGAGAGAGAGAGAGAGAGAGAGAGAGAGAGAGATATATATTAGGGCAAACCTCCACAAATGTAGTTGACGGGTTCGGGCTGAGAATCCATGGATGACTGTTAAGTTATCTGCAGTTAACAAGAGAAAATAGAGGCGAGCGATTAAAATCAAGAAAAAGCAAACCCTAAGAATCGAAAAGGAGGAGATATAAGCTTGGGGTTTACCTTGGGCGCGCAGCTCAGCTGAGAAAATCAAGGCAAGTAAACAACTAACAAGACGTTACTTGAGACTACAATTTATATTACTTGCTACTTGCTAGGTATTGGGCCGGTTTAAAGAAATTGAAAATATTTCAACTCTTTATTTTCCAAAAACTATACAATGTATCCGGGATATTTTCGGTCATATTATGTTATAAAAAAGGGAAAATAGATTTTTTTGTCACCCAACTTATTATTTGTTTAAAAACCTACCACTGAACTATAATTTTTTTCTTTTTTGCCACTAATATTAGGTTCGGATTTTTCTTTTGTCACTAACGTTAGGTTCGGATTTGATTATTAACACTATAGAGTTAATTGCATTTGGCACCCCTTTAATTTCAGCATGTTGCACATTGCACCTAATAGTTTTGGAATAAACACTATGCAGCCCCTTACTTTTAACCCGTAGACACTTTGCACCCTTTCCGTTATCTTCTGCCGTTACCGTTAACTTTTGAAGGGGCATTTTGGGAAATGCCCTAAATGTGTCCTAGGTAGTTTATCTTAGAGGACGAGAGTACGGATTTTTTTACTCAGAAAGGAGATCTCATAATTAACTTATGGAACTATATTTATAAAAAGTGGGAACCTTAAAATATGTGACAAGTAGTGGTAAAGAACTATAAAGTCAAGTGATACCATATATTTGTGGAGTATTAAAATAATTCATAAAACTAATTTTTTTAGGTTCTTAAAATATCTGTTAAACTCTCATACTTCAAGGTAAACTAGCTAAGTGACACATAGATGACTGTATATAATATTATAGACACATATCATATCACCATAATATTGCAGACTACCACTATATTTTTATAATGCTAAAAAAATAACATATTGTTAATAATCAAATTAAAACATAACGTTAGTGACAAGAAAAAATCCAACGTTTTTTTAAGGAAAAAAAAAACCAACATTAAATTTTATTCAGAAAAAATAAAATAAAATAATTTTTGAAATTTTTTGGAGTCTCAAAATGGGTGTCCAACTCTCGTCCTCCAAGGTAAACTACCTAGGACACAACATAAAGATATAGACACATATCAGATCGTCATTATATTGCAGACTAACACTATATTTTAATAATACTAAAAAAATAACATAGTGTTAATAATCAAATCCGAACCTAACGTTAGTGACAAAAAAAAGTCTGAACTAACATTAGTGACAAAAAAGAAAAAAATTATAGTTCAGTGGTAGGTTTCTAAACAAATAATAAGTTGGGTGGCAAAAAAATCTATTTTCCCTATAAAAAAATGTAGTACAAAATTGAATTCAGTCCTTATTTAGTTGATTATTTAATTGTCTGCTTTATTCGCGATCGTCGAAGTATATGGCTATATGCATACGAAACATCCGCAAGAGCTACTACTGACTTAGAGCAACTCCAATGCACCCATTCCTTACCTATATTTGATCTACATGGACAAAATTTGAGGATTGAGAACAAAAAGAGCTCCTCCAACGCAACTCCCTATCCCCTATTAATTTTAGGTGAGAGAAAGTTCAACCTCTTATTTGAGGGATGAAAAAGCAACCCCCTATATGCTCCATGTCATCACCAGCTCATATTTCCTCTTATTTTTCTGTTATTTATTAGTGCAATTTTTCTCTCTCCTTGACTTGTATATATAGATTTAAAATATAAGGAATTAAATAGGGAACACCGTTGGAGCAAAATAGCTTTTTGATCCCCAATATTTTAGATAACCATTAAAATATAATATTTTAAGGGTTGAAAATAGGGAATTGCATTGGGCTTGCTCTTAGGTTTTTATTTTTCTCTCACAACTGACTTGATTTTTGGTTTTTATTTATCTCACACAATTGTATTCACCGGGCCTATCCTCAACCGACAACCATGAAAATAAGTACCTAAATCTTGTTAATTGTGAATTTGTAATTTTCATTTGTAGATTCGAATTACAAATTTACAAGGAATTGCATCCACGTTGGGGGTAACATGAAGCTGCAGTTTGGACTTGCATAGGCATAACCACAGAATGTGATTGTAGCTCACTTTGCTTGTACACCAAAATTTTAAGCATTCCCTTCACTCCATACCCAGATTCATGTGAAGTTTCGTTAAATTTTTGCAAACCCATAGCTAACGATAAATCCTTAGAGCATCTCCAAGGGAACAAAACCCTTAGCTAAATTGTCTGCATGGCACTTAGGTGGCATCTAGGTGTCAATTTTTAGAGAATATGTAAAAGTTTTGGACTCCAACCATGTTCCCCTTAGCAAAAATTATAGATAACCATATTTTGATTGACTATATTTGCTGAACCAACAAACCTTTTAGATATAATTTTAGCTATCATATTATGCATAATACCATTGGAGTGTCTACCCTTCCCCTTATGTAAAAATTTACACAATCATTATTTTATTATATTTTAGCTAACAGTTTTTGTTTTCACCCAAGAGCATCTCCAAGGTTGAGACCTGTTAGTTATAATATCTATGTGTCATCTTATGTGTCATCTAAGTGGCATTTTTAGATATGTAAAAATAAATACTCTCCAACCATCATCCTTTAGCTAAAAAAATATAGATAATCATATTTGATTCAATAAATTTGTTGAACTAGTAAAGCTATTATGTATAATTTTAACTTGACATAATTATACATAAGCCCATTGGAGTGTTTTTCTCACCTGTTAGCAAAAAACTTATATAAACAATTTACATAATCATTATAACTAACAAATTTAGAAATCACCCTTAGAGATGCTCTTACTTTAAGGAAAAAAACCTTACTAATAAATAAGAAAACATTGAAATTACAACTTTAAGTTCACAACTCAGAACGAACTTTTGCTGTGACTACAGCACCTTATATCAAGTAAAATAAAATTGACCAATGTTAACATAAAAAAAGGATTTAAAAAAAACAAATGTTATTATCCTTAAATCCCTGTAAAAAGAAGCCACTATTTGTTTGTTCTTTCGAATAATTACAACCATATATCCAGATGCAGTTTATGATTTGTAAAGTAAAATATGGTGTATACTTGAGCACTTTAGCCCATAAAAGATTTAAATCCAACCAACAGCTCCACAGAGTCTATCTTGTCGATTATAACATATTATTCTGACTACCCAGACAAAAGAGAAGATGTATGTCTTTATGTCATGCATAATTTATCTACTCTTCATCTCAATACTAAATCTAATTCAGTGCCCACTGTCCAGAAAGCAAATAAACCCCTCTCTTGCAAAGTCTGTAAACACAACGTTGAATGTGAGATGTCAAAGGGAGCCTGATCCACCACCAGAACTGCAAGCACAACAGAGCACACATGAAACAGCATTCAGGTAAGCAGAAGGTGAAATGTAAAATGTACAACACTTAAAAGAGAATTCATTTTTAACTACAGTATTAATAAAGTTACTGAAGCTTAAAAAAAGGTAAACAATGGATATTCTTAACCAACATATTGCATGGTGCACAAGTTTATCCAAATTATCTTCATAACATCAGACATGAGACAACCAAATCATAACTAGGCATCTGTCTGTGTCAAGGGTCGTTTCTGCCAAAGGTGCAAGTTTAAACATAAGTTTAAAGGTCAGTGTTAAGCAGGTATACCGTATACGCACGATGTCAAAAAAACCACCTATGAGCTTGTAGTTAACACTTGAACTACATACATGATTGTTTTGGCTTAGTCTTCAAAATCAAGCAGTATGTAGTGTTGGTTTTAATTCGCACTATATAGATATATCTTCATATCATAAACTTATTGCTACCTTAGCCAAGCAATAATATTTGCACTACACAGATATATTTTCACAAACTGTCAAGCAAAAAAATAATAGTAAGGCGGGCATACTTTGGACATAAACAGAAAGAAGAACTGCATTCAAAGTATTTATTTAATAATATTACAGGAACTTTATAATGAGTAACATACACACTTGACAATGTAGGGACGGAGATTATAATCCATGATAAATTATGACACTAGTGACCAGATTAGAAGTTACCACATATTTTTTTAAAGATTGTGGCACAGCGAAAATAATTACCAGTTGGTCAACTGCAGAAGAATGCATACGATTTCAGTTTAGCCCATGGCTTCTGCTAAAGGAGTTGAGTGCCAAGAATTTCCTACCAGGAGTCAATTGATCATCCTAAAAGAAAGTAACAGAGTTAGATCCAACTTCAAATATATCAGAAAGATGCAAAATATATGACATTAAGATATTATAAACAGGAACTATCAGTAGCTAAAGTTTAGACAAATTCCTAAAAGATCTTATCTACTGAAACACTGTCTTAAAATGGAAAGAAAAACACATGCCACATGCATAACAAATGTTCAGGAGTCCCCAAATCACATGCTTGGTTAACAATTCCATATGAGCTTCTACTTTTAATAACTATTCAGTCAGTGTCCTACAAGCCTTTTAATTTAGGCTATACATTAAGCTTCTGTATGCCTTCTAGGAGAAATTCAAACAAAACAATTGAACTTGATGAATAGAAGCCTCCGGAGATATTTTAGCAGAACTTGACAAACCTTGCAAAGAGATGCTGCTGACTCGGACTCGACGGTTTGGACTGGGGCTTGTCCAAGTGACTGGAAGGAATCCAAAGCATCTAAAGTTAGCTGCCAACCACATAGAGCAATTGCACTAGCACCAGAACCAGAGCCACTGTTGCTACTGGATCCTGCTGCAGCTACGTTCCCATTAACCCAAGGACAGAAATAATTATGATGTTTAATTGGATCAAATTCCACAGCTTCTTCATAGTTGCTTTCTCCATTAGGAAGCTCTAGATAGTAAGCAATATGGTGATGTTAAAATTCTCAAGAAAAGAAGAACTAACAATATATAGACAAAGAAATAAGAAATATGCATACCTTTACCATTTGCAACCATGTCATCTGCCTTGGGATATCCAGAGTCATTGGTAGGTGATGCCTTGCCAGCCTGTGTTACTTCTTCTTTGGAAGCTTCATAGCCAGAACACAAGATCGCATTGCAAGAATGAGATGGATGGTTACTGGTTTCATTAGGCAAAAGGTGCATGTCACTAGTCTTTTCACCACTTTCAACGGATTCAACCTTTCCTGAACCAACAACTTTTGAGCCACTGTCTGCCCTTGCTACGGACCCTGACATCAGATCTTGACTATCTCCATGAGGATACTCCCGGTCCATTTCTTGAGGGACATAATCACCCATTAGTCCAGGATCTGGAGCGAATTCGCCAGTTTGTCCCTGATTCTCAGTAACTTCAGCAACTGGTTCCATGTCACCAACAACACTATCTGCTCTGTGGACAGAGAGGTCAGCACCATGTATTTCAGCTTCATGACTAGCGCCCATACCAACACTTCCACCACTTATCCCGAAGCTAGGCCCATCTCTTCCACGAGCAGTTGTAGTATCAGTATTCAAAACTTCTTCTTCATTTGTGCTGCTAACACCTACATCACCCGCCCCTCTTACAGCTGGAAGACAAACACTCTGTTGAGCCTGATTACTGTAGTTCAGTTCTGATGTTTCATTCAGGTCTGGGTTCCTGAATGCCATGGGGAACTGGACGTCATCCATATCCCCAGGACGATTTTCAACACTTTCCATAGAATCATCATCTGCACTATGACCAATTGTGTCCATTGCAATAACAGAGGATGCGCGTGCTGAATCTCTTGCTGATGGGATGCCAAAAGACTGATCATCTCTCTGATTGTAAAGATCTTCCCTATTGCCATCTCTATTAATCTCGAAAACGAGTGAGCGACTAGGACCTGCCCCAGAAGAATCTCTTCTATAAGATGACTGGTAAGTTTCAAAAGCATAAGCTTCCCGGGAACGCTTAGAAGGGCCTGCAGAGTACTGTTCACCATCATTTACCTCATCACCATCACGGTCTATGACAGTCCCTTCAACACTATCTGCCTGCCGTACCAATAGTTGGGGCCTGTCAACCGTACTTCCACCTTCCTCCAAGTTCCTTTTGCGAGTACTAGGACCACGTGATTCATATGATGCTGCGCGATCACCGACCTCACTACTGGAAGGTTGCCCAATCATAAGATCTCTTCCTATAGTTATCTCTTGGGGTTGGTCAGTAACCACGTTCATGTGCACCTGTGCAGAGGGTAGTCCACCACCCATTGTAAGATTAAGATCCACTCCGACATTTGACATTGACTTACCCTCATCCGCCGTTGCAGCTTCATCATGTTCCTCAGTCTGCTCTTTACCCATACCATCAGCGGCAATCCAACCGTTGATTCCACTTGCTGCACTTGCACCACGTGTTAGTGCCAGCTTTTTGCTTGTTTCAGGCATATCAACAATACTAGGAGCAAAGCGAGCTGGCCGAGTAACAGACAAAAAGTCTAAGATCCGTACTGTGGCTCCACATAAGCTACAATCTAGCAATGGAGACCGCGAATCACCGTTTGACTTGGAGCACATTACTTCTTTCTTTTTGGAATCCTTTTTTGTTGAAGAAGACAATGCCTTTTTCCCAAGCCCGGGATCATTCAGGTTACCAGAGTCTTTATGGTCCACGGAGTATCCATTCCTAGCTGATTGAGCAGAGTGCTCTTCACAATCTTGAATGTTTGGAAGCCACCTTGGCTCCCACCCACATAAGCTTATGAGTTTCTGGGCCTGAAATTGAAAAAAGGCAAAGAATGTTGGTTAACAGAACAATAAAGACATTAAGTTAAAAACTTAACCCATATTGAATTCCTCATATGTAATCTTACATGGGTATAGACAGAGGAAACCTCTTCTCTGTTAGCCTCTGTTTGAGGTAAAACATCTGCCTTAAGGCCAGAATCCCCAACAGTAAGATCCTGCAACTGATCCAGAAAACGTTCAAGTTCCAGACTTCGAGAAGCTTTCATCTGTTCTATGGCAGACGCGGCCACAATTGGAAGGGAAAGAAACTGGAGAAGCCCATCGCAGCGATCCTTGTAACCGCCAACCAAAGCTGAAGGAGGAGTAGGAGGGAACTGGACTAAACTCTCTGCACAGATGTTCCCTCTCCAGGGGCAATTTATTCTGTGTCCTCCATCAAGCTTTTTAGCAAATTCTTCCCCTGCACTTTCAGCTATCGAATGGAAAATATATACAAGTAAGCGATGTAACAAGACAGCTTGCAACCCATGATTCAGTCTGCCAAAAACTTTACAGCTAAGACAATGAACAGAGGATAGCCCAGGATAAACCATGCAAAAGGAAAAATAATACTTCTAAAAAAAAAATTTACAGTTAGAACTTGGATACATCGTCAAAGGGATAAACATCCTGACAGGTACACATTGCCAGTTAAATTATTTGATTTTGTAGCCTGAAAATGTCTAGATTGTTAGGAAAACAAATTATGGAACCATATAAATTTCGACGAACCTTTTAGGAATAATGTTTAACCTCCTCCTGGAAATGAAATTATTGCCTAAACAGCTTTTTATATCATTGCACCACAATACAGATATAAACTACTTCTGATATGAGTATCATTCTAAAAAGTCGCCACTTAAGCTTGATCCAATTCAACTCTCAATCACCGCAAAACCACCATTAAATATTGTAGTGATAATTCTAAACTAGGTATAAGCTCATCTGCAAAGTCCTTGACTGTTTTCCTCATTTTAAAAATTAGGGATTTTTTTTCAAAATAAACTGCCTTTCAATTGACATTAGCAGTCTTCTGTGAATTGATAGTTTTGAAAACATTTATATATAGGTAACTTCGAGATTAGAGTATAGAGTTTTTTTAACAGAGTACTGTGGAGAGGGATGCAAAAGAATACATAGAGATTATCCCAAAAAGAACATGGGCAAATAGTAACAATGATGATAGCCTCAAAAAATACATATATAAAGTTAATAGAAACTTCACCTTGTGTAGACATCCAGGTCGACGGTGCACTAAATTTCAAGTTTGCACTGCAAGACTCGCACTCAATTTTATCAACACCCACGTTTACCCAACCTCTTCTGGCACAAGCCAATGAACTGGCAGCCTACATTAAAATAATATTACAAAATTAAAAATATATATATAAGGTCAAGATGATAGGCCATATGCTATCATCACATTTGACATACTTCTTCCATTTAGGGTTGGACTACGGGATATGCAAACACTGTAATAAGAGATTGTGCTTAGAAAGAGCCTTGTTTAAGCAGCTGCTCAAGGAGGATGAGAAGGTGGTATGCAAACTTCAACAGGGTACTTTAGTTATCTAATATGGCAGATTCTGCTGTGGAAGGATCCCTGCCATGAGTAGCATTTCTTATATATAAACTAAACCATTCCCTGGCCGATATGAAATTGTTAGTTAATTATTTCTTTGATGCATACATTGACACAGTATATTCCGTTGTCCATTTTGCAGGAATTAAACATAGATTCATGAGCATTTAAATGACCTGAAACCAGTCTAACAAATAGGCTCCAGCAATTCCCTGCTCCACTCTATCTCTATAAACTAATGCAAACAGGTATTTATAAATTTCCTGGATTTTCACTCTGCATTAAGAAAATACTTAGAAAACTTGAAAAGAAAGATCCAGGAAAAAAAATATAGAAAAAAAACTAGTGCATAACAAGAAGTAAAATACAAGCATGAAGCATCCATATGCGGCCCAAGAAAATGAATGTTCAAAATATCACAACTTATCACGATCACATGTCTCAAGAAATCTCAACAGCACTCCTGGTCCTGGATCAGTGTACCATTAAACGTCGCTACTTAAGTGACTAATTATATCTTTATTTCAAATAAACACAATACAGATAATCTACTCTATGCAAGTTTAGCAACATTAGATACATGTATAAATGAGCGCCAACAAAAGAGAAGATAGACCTTAGGCTTTCCAGACCAGTTTAAAGGATTGAAAGTTGATAAGCGTCGTAGTAAATCACCCCTTTCCCATGGCCTGCACGAAGGCTGTGATGATCCAAGAGCTGAACCACCAGCACTTGTACTCAAAGAAGGCCTCGCAGAGCGGGAGACTATCCGGGATACAGAAGCTGCTTTGGAACTCTGTCCATAACCTAACCAGTCTATACTGCCAACATTAGTAGGAACAGCCGGAGACGATGCCCCTGCAGAGCTATAAGGGAAAAAAATTCAAAAAAATTACTCATAATTATATATGTAAATATACACACGCTTCTACTCAAATACAGATCAGGTTACCCCACACACTCTACAAACCATGAAACTTATATTTTCAAATTAATGAATTAGTTCTTTTTCATTTAAACATTCAACCTATTATACATATTTAGTGAATTGTCAGACATTAGTAATCTCTCTCTCTCTCTCTCTCTCTCTCTCTCTCTCTCTCTGTGTGTGTGTGTACTGTGAGGGAACTACACAAGTGAATGCCAAATATTTGTATCAAAAAATTGGGGGAAATGGCAATAGCGAATCAAACAGTATTAAATTCGAACAAAACAACACACGCAGATTCAATACCAATTAACAAACTACACATGCAATGAATAAGGTCACAATTCAAGCCAATTGAAATATCAAACACCTCAATTATCCATAAAAATTTAAAAAAAACACAAAAATTATACCGCAAATTACAAAACCCTAGCTCAATGTCACAACACAATCAACAATTACATATAATTAAACAAATCAGACATATTAAATCGTAATTAGTGATCTAGGGTTTGCTCACCTGGCAGCAGGAGTCGGAGCAATTAACGGATCTCCGGATGAGCTTATACCTTCTTCCCTCATCTCTCTCTCGCAAGCTCTCTCTCTCCCTCTCTCAGTCTCTCTCTCTCGCTCTCGTAGAAGAGGAGTGTGTGTGTCGTGTGTGTAAATTAGGGAGTAAAATCGGGTATAAAATCGTTATCGAGAGGAGAAATAAAGGAGGGGGGATAAGCGCGTGATGTGATGAATAAAATAGAAGAAAGGAAAGGGGGGATTTGTTACACAAAGTCCAACTACTCTTTTGTAATTTGGTCAATTTGTGGGTGCACACTATTTATTGTTGGATCTTTGGACCTCGTGTATCATTTCTTTACTCTTTCTTTCTTGTTCGGTGTTTTATTCTATTTTTTACATTTTAAAATTTATCAAAAATAATTAATGTGACTTATCATTTCTTCATTTTTATATCTTTTTCACATTACTTTTACTATACTATCTTCTTTTTATACATTAAAAATCAACGAGTCTCATCACTCCACCCATTTCTCTAGAAATAACAATCGGATCGGATCAGGTATGAAAAATCCATATCCAAACCCGAAAATTTTATCCATATACGAGCCCAACCTTAACTCGAAAAATAACCAAAAATGAATATTCGAACTCAATCCAATGGATTTCCGATGAGATTCAGGTATTACCCGAAACCTGAATTTTTTTGGATTGGAAACCCAAAACCCGAACCCAAAATTTGAAAATTTATAATTATAAATATCGCAAGAACTCAAAAGCGCACGCACCACATGAAACACTAATTGAAGATGAATTTGAATATTCCAACTTTAATCATTATATGGCAATATCAATTTGGTTTACATATGTATAATTAAAATTTTATCAATCAATCCAATTAAAAATATTTATCTATTGATAATATTTTATTCACTACATTATCTTTTTGAATTATTCTATAATCTAATTTTATTGAATTTAATTATTAGTCAATTTTTAGATTAACAATAAATATATGTTCTAAAATTTATACAATAATATATATATAATACATAATATATAAAATTATATACAAAATTATAAAATTATATATATAATATTATATTCAGGTTTTTTCAGGTTTCGCGTTCGGCAGAGTATTTTATTTTATAGAGCTACGGCTTACAAGAGGAGCTCCCCTAAGAAACGTGTTAAAACTACTACTCCTATTAACGAAGAAAAGGTAAAATATAATCCCTCTGTCCCTCTCATCTCATTTGTTTACAGTTTTTTCACACGACTTGATACGCATTTTAAAACGCATATATAATATAGTTTTATAATTTATTTTGAAATTATTTTTTTCTTGTATAAAAATTTAAACATCAAATTTTTATTCAGAAGAAAAAAAGTTCAAAATAATTTATGGAACTACGTTTTACAAGAGCATTAGAATACGTGCCGAGCCCCCATCTCCCAATGTAAACAAATGAGAGGAATGGATGGAGTAATATTTCTAATGTAGAGTTTTGGCAATTCTGATCGACAACTATCAATCAATCATCAAGTGCTTTCTCTAACTTGTAGACAGAGTTGCGAAGCTTGGCATCTTTATAGTTGCTTGTTTACAAAACATTTCAAAGCATGAGTAAAATGCATAACGTGTACCTTAAGTTTGAGCAAAATGTAGAGTATGTACTTCTAGTTTTAATAATGCAAGATGTGTACTCCAATTTTATTGTTCAGTGCAATATGTGTACGAGGGTTAACTCTCATGTTAACGCCGTTAACCAAAGCTGTTGATTTGGAAAGTGTCCAAGCTCGGGCGCACGCTTCTGTAGTTCTATTGTAAATACTGCTCCATCGTATCATAATATTTTTTATGCTTCTCTTTATCACGCTCGTCAACACACACATTTGATCATTAATATCTTTTATTTCAAATTAATATTAAATATAAAAAATTTCATCGTACGAAAGTACTCGTAAATCACTCATGAATATATTTAATCTTATAAATTAGTTGTAAATTAGTAATTTATCTTATGTTATCGACAATTCCAACATATCAAATGAGAGAAATAATATGAAACGGAGGGAATAGTATTTTATTCATTGAATTAATATATCTTTTTCCTCATCGTGTCTTTGAATGCGACTGTTTTGTACTCTAATTAAAATATAATTAATATAAATAAATCTAATATTATTAAGTTTAATATCATTAGAATTTTTAAACCATACATTTAAATAAATAAGATCAATCACAGGCTAATCACTAGTAATATTGCATTATTAATAACACACTAAAACACTTGTCATGCACAAATGATTTATAATATTATTATTTTATTATCTATATTAGAAATATTTAATTATGATAAATAATATTTTTTTTAATTAATATTAGATGTATATTTTTAAATAATCAATAAATGTGTTTGTGTTAATATATTTAAGTCAGATGTCTTGAATGAGGTTTTATTTAATATGTTCAATAAATTTTTTATAGTGACTAATTAATAATTTATTCAGAATTATATATTTTATTAATAGTAAAAAAGACCATCAAAATATGTTATATATTATGAAGGCAATAAACCCAAATACCGACGTAAAGCTACCCAAATTATTAATATTTTAGTTATAATTATTCAATTATAATGAAAAGGTTAATTAAAATATATTATAGATTAAGAAGATCTTTAGCCTAAATATCAATCGACTAAACTTTTAATTTTAGAATTTTAATGATACAAATAGATAACCAAATAACTTGCAATTTACATGAGAAAATAAAATTTTAATACATTTATTAAAAATTATTAAACGTAATTACCTTAATAACTCAGATTTCAAAATAAATATTTCTTAAATAAGGATCGGTATTTTTTTCAAATTAATAATTATTAAAGTAAATTTGTTAACATGTTTATGAGTGAAGGAACGCATGGTCCACTGAACTCAATGCACGGTTAACGGCAACTTAACGGTCATTTAACAGAAGTATACATATTGCAGCAGAATCTGAAACAGAGGTACACATTTCGCATTATTAAAATATCAGGTACACATTTTGCAGTTTGTCCAAACTTGAGGTACACACTATGCAGTTTACTCTTCAAAGCATAATCTCAAATCTCGACCAACTCAGCAAATGACCAGTGTTAATGTAAACCAAGTACGACTAATATGGTACAAAATCCATGGTACTCTCAATATGTAGTATGTAGTATGTACCACAGTTAGTGGTGGCCACACGGGCGTCCCGTGACGAGACGAGTCGGAGGCGAGACGAGTTGATGAAGTTGAACTCGTGGACGTCTCGTGTAAGACTAGCGAGACGAGACGAGCCGAGACGAATCTCAAAATATTAAACTCGCGTCCAACTCGCGAGTTTTGGCGAGTTAGACGAGTTATATATATTTTTTCTTCTGCAGTTGGAGCTTGTAGGCTTGTAGGCTGTAGCTGGACAGTTCATTTACGCAGGGGCACTGTGTCTGTGTGTGGGCTAAGGGGACCAACTCGCCAAACTCGTCTTCTTTTGTTTTACAGTGCTGTTGACTTGCTTTTTTTGGTTTTCCAATTTCCTGTACCAGTAGGCAGTAGCCGTGCACTTCTACTTCAAATATATATTATTTAATTTTTATTAATTTATTATGTAATAAAAAAAAGAGGACGGTACCTCTATTTATTTTATTAATTAAAAAAAATTACAACTGATTTGAGAGGACTCCTCTCTAAAAAAACGGAACAAACCGCATTTACATTCAAAACAAAATAAAAATAAAAAATTACATTTAAATTGAAATATAAATCTAAAACACAAAACTAATTTTTTATTCTTCTTCTTCTTCTTGTTCTGGAATAGCCGACGTGCCCGATTCCGATGAAGTGTCCATTGTCATCCAAACATCGTCTTCTCCTTCCGAGTCATCTTCTTTCCTTCCTTGTTGTCTTTTTGCGGCTTGATCCCAATCTTTTTTACAAACTAATATTTTTACGACATCCGGAGATAGACTTGATCTTTTTTCGTCCAATACTCTTCTTCCCGCACTAAAAGCGGACTCCGATGCAATTGTAGAAGCGGGAACTACTAAAATGTCTCTCGCAATTTTAGCTAAAACCGGAAATTGATTCTCATGATTCTTCCACCACGTTAATATCGAAAAATCCTCATCTAACTCATAATTATAAGAAAAAAACTCACGAACCATGTTAGTTGAACAAGATTGTGTAGATGTGGTAGATGTAGTTGAAATTCTAACCTTTTGTTTTTTTGTTAATATACCACTAATTCTACTATTAAACCTACTAGCACCACTAGATTTAGGTTATACAACATTTGGAGTTTTGGGAGTATATATATCTATAAGACGATGTAATAAATTTAAACAATTACTTACATAAAGAGTATAATCATATTGAACACCTAAAACTTCGTAATAATGTTCTAACATATTTTCCAAACCTTCCATTCTAACACCGGGATCAAGAAGACATGCAACACCATAAATATAAGGGAACTCCGAAAAATATTCAATCCACTTAACTTTCATGTCAAAAATAATATTACCAAAATGACGATTTTTTTCATATTCACGTAAAGTAGTAACAATACTAACACATTCAATAATAACATGATGCACATTTGGTTCATAAACATAAGAAAAAACATTAGTAGCATGTGCATAACATTCAAGTATATCACGTACGCTAGTTGCTAGCTCCCATTGCGTTTCGGTAATTAATCCATCTTCATTTTGGTTTCTCGAGTCGGAATTATACAACTCGGTGATATCTACCTTATATTTAATTGCCTCTTTTAGTAATTTATAAGTCGAACTCCATCTCGTTGGACAATCAATAGCCCACTTCTTCGGCCTTAACCCGTTTTCTCTACACAATTTTTTATATTTAGATCTTGTGGAGTGTGCTAAACGTAAATACTTAACTATTTTTCTAATGGGTTCCAACAATAAAGTTATTTGTGAAATTCCTTTTTGGGCCGATAAATTAATAATATGTGCACAACATCTAACATGCAAAAAAACGCCATCTATTATAGTGGGAATATCATTCCTAATATATTCCATAGCTTTATTGTTCGAAGAGGCATTATCTAAGGATATCGTAAACACCTTGTGAAGCAAATTAAATTCATTTATTGTTTCTAAAATTCTTTGTTTAATGTTGTAACCGGTGTGTTTCTCATCCATAACATCAAATGCAATTATTCGTTTTTGTAAATAATAGTCAGAATCAATCCAATGCACGGTAACACAAATAAATGGCTCACCTTGACTTGAACTCCAACAATCACTAGTTAAAGAAACCATACCATCAAAATCATGAAAATATTCTATTAATTGTGCTCGTTGACCATAATATTGTTTTTGTGTGTGACGTTTAAGTGTGTTCCTAGGAATTCTTTTAAATGCGGGATTTATGCTAGTTTTTATCATGTGTTCTAAATTTTCACTTTCTCCATGTGAAAAAGGTAACTCATCTAACGTAACATAAGTGGCAAATTGTTCGATCATTCTATCTCGATTATAAGCGAAAGGCATACCTCCACCGGGAGACGAGGTCATAAAACCACCAATTTGAGTTTGTTGCGGTGTACCTCCACGTGCCGCTCCACTCTCGTGATTTTCCTTCGTTATTCCGTGATGTTTTTTCAAATGACGATCAAGTCCACCCGTACCGGCCCCTTTAGGATGCATCAAAGGTGATGGATTTTTGCCCTTTTCGATGCAAAGTAAACAAAAAAGTCTATAATGACTCGGATCTTCCGGTATTTTTTCTCGGGAAAAATAGTTCCATACATATGATGAGAGCGAACCCGAAGCATTGCCTACAAAAATTAAACATATATCAATTAATATCGGATATAAAATTAGTAAAACACTTAAAAAGCAAAATTAAATAAATTTTAAAAACTAACCAGGTTCGAGAGTATTGGGTCGAGGGGGTCGCATCGAAGTAGCTTGGCTGGATCCTTGTGATGATCGTGTGCCTGTGCCTTCAGCCATTTGTAAAACAAAGCTTGTCGGAATATATTATAACTCGCCGGATAATTTTAAGCTCGCCGGATGTGAGTGACGGAGAAATTCGAGAGAGTAAGAGAATGAGAGAGAGAGAGTAAGAGAATAGAGATAGAATTTGAGAGCCGGTGTGAGAGAGATGGAGATGCTCGGGGTTATTTATAGGGAAGAGATTAAGAGCCGTTGGTGTTGCCGTTGGCGTGTTGCAGACTTGCAGACGCGGTGTTGCAGAGTTGCAGGCTGCCGTTGGGAGCAGCAGGTAGCCGTTGGGCTGAAGGCTGACATGAGTGAAGCAGAGAGCGACTGATGACTGATGAGTGATGAAAGTAGCAGAGTCAGAGAGAGAGCAGAGACGACCGTTGGGCACGAAGCGAGTCTGCACGGGCGAGTCTGCACGAGGCGAGTCTGCACGGGCGAGCTCGGGCGAGACGAGACGAGCTCGGGCGAGACGTCTCCGAGACGAGCGAGCGTGCGTGCCGATACGTTCGAGCCGAGACGAGACGTTCGCGTTTTCTCAAACCCAGGCTCGTGATCGTCTCGTATAGCTTAACGAGATGAGGCGAGTTTTAACTCGTCTCGCGGCGTACCGGTATTCAACGAGTTAAAAGGCGAGCCGAGACGAGTCGAGCCGTTTGAACTCGTTCGTTTGGCCACCTCTAACCACAGTACCAGTGTACCACTTGTGACTTGTTCTACCCAAAATCTGCGTCATTTTTTTACATAAAGTGTGCAGGACAGATATGTGAAGGCTTTGAATAAATGATAGCAATTCCTTCAAAAATGAAAAGAAAAGAATAAATGATAGCAAGAAGTCAAGAACTAAGAAGTTTGTAAAAGCCTTCTGAATCTGTGATATCTATCTATATTTCCATTTTTCCTAGTTAACCCGGTCCCCAGATTTAACTCCAAAAACTATTTGTTTCAGTAATTTTGGTTCATTAATGTCCAATAGGTTATCAAAAACGTAATAACAAAAATAAAAATAATTTATGAGTAACTTTTATAAATAAAAAATAAAAAAGTTATGTCACTCGAAAAAGTAGTTCAAACTAACTCCAGATTATCAAACCATGTTTCGAGTCTGAAGAATAGAGCAGTGGTCTCCTAAGAGAACAGCCTTAACGAGACCAATTCCTAGCACCGCAGCAAGAAACCGAGGGATCAAAAGTATTTATATCTCTGTTTTTAGCCATCATCAACAATATAGTAACGAAGCAGATGATTTGTTCCATCTGAATCCATGCAAAAAAAGTTTTTTTTTACCTTTTTAAAATATTTAACATCGGTATTGTTGTTTGCATGATGTCTCTAAATGAAAGGCACAACATCAGAAAACTAGAGCCTTGATATTCATACTCATTCACTGCCTGTAAAATTGCAGGTGCTTATTATGCTAAGAAAAGAAGCAAGGTACAGAAACAAATTACAAACTCTGTTCTCCCTACACATTGAAATGTAGACGAGAAGCCGTTAACTAAAGTTCCTCAAGACCCAAGTTCATCATTGTCTATAAAATGCAGACACTGAGGAACGAAAATTTTGTCCTTCGAAAGAGAATAGTAAAGATAGCATGCCACTGCAGCGCTGCAACTGCAACTGCAACTGCAAACTGCCCTGGTTCATTATTTTCTAATTAATATAAAAATATGCGTCGAGGCCAAAAGTCTGAGTTCACAGTTTCTTCTCGTGGTCTGTTGGGCTATTAGCCAAAGACGCAGGGAGGCTTCTGCCTGTGATTTCACTCTCTTCCTCATGAATGGTGGCCAGAAGTTTCTTCATGGGCCGCCTAATCACTGAAATGAATCGCGGTGGAGCAACTTCTGTCACAAACCTCAGTGTTTGTATCTTAGCCATCATATCTTTCAAAGTTGAGCTTCCCTAACTATGAAAAATGGCTTGCAAGGAGCAACAATTTCAACGCTTATTTATAGGCTGAGAAGGCGCAATTGCCTGCTTCACACGTCGTTGCTGCAAGATAAAAACAATGAACTGTACTGCCGTCCTTTACTTTTTGAAATAAATATAGGGAAGTTGTCTTATCAGCGACGAAAATGACTATACTATGGCTACCATGATACCAGTACCACATGTATGAATTCTTGATATCCTTGCAAAAGGGACCGTAGATTTTGGTAATTGAATTCAATGTCTCAGTTGCTCTGTGAGCTAATATTGAATTAGGTATCAGTAGACATATGATAATGATCTTTAAAATGCATAATACCATTGGTTATTTTTCAAAGTAAGGGATTGATGAATACAATGTTGAGCAATTTGTGCTCATCAGTAGCCGACTAGACTCTAGAGGCCTAGTAGAACTTCTCCATGGAGTGCTTCTGGCCAGATTGCAACTTCTTATGAGAGCCATTAGATTGGGGAGATGTGACTTTATGTATGGCTTCTGGTCCCCTGTCTATGAAGGTTGTTGATCCCCCTTTCCAACTGGCCTAGGCACAGTGCACAGAAGTTAATTGTTGTTAATAGTCTTCGAGTTCAGCGAGGCCCTTACCGTGATAACACAAGTAAAAAGAATATCCAATATCCGCAACTTTATCATGATAACACAAGTAAAAGGAATATCCATTAATCACATGAACTCGCAAGGCGGGATCATTATCATTTTGTTAATTACTTTTTCGATCTCTGCCTTTCCAAACAATAATCCTACTTTGACTATGCGTCAAGAATTAAAACAATATAAAGGTCGTTTGATTTTTTGACACATAATTTTAAATTTTTTGACCGTATGATTAAAGTCATTATTTTTAAAAATTTCTTTTCATAATTAAAATATCAATCAAATATTTTTATTATAAAATAATCAAAAATAATAATTTTAACAATACGGTCCAAAACTTAGAAGTACATGTTAAAAGGTCAGACTATTTATATTTCAAAACACTTCTGCGTGCATATATGATGCAAATCTCATAATCTGTCTTGCAAGCATTATGCAAATTTTTACTACACTAATCCTATTGATGGAATACTAGTAGAAGATTATCCACGGGTCATAAAATAAGACCCTGCACACGTCTCCCGCATCAACGAAGTTTCGCGGAAAATCTAAGCTCTATCTTTACGTTTCATAACAAACAAACTGTTTCGTGACGTAGTGAGCCTAATTTGATCTTCTGCGAATAGGACATGTTGGACCTTTGGTATATTACAAAAACCACCAACGGAGTGAGCACGCAAGTATGTGAGAGACTACTCGCAGCTACCACACTTAGTTAGTGCTAATCAAAGCCGAAAAAATCTGATTTGGAGGCTGCATGTGTGATTAAGAGTAAAGACGTGGTATTATTGGCATTTATTTATAATGTGTAGAAATTAAAAGCCGTGTGATTTGTTGTAACTTAACTATCAAATAAAAGTGGCTTTTGTTTTTATTTCATGCAATTAAACACAATACAGTCTAGTCTAGTCTGGCAACAACAGTTCTAAGTTCTTCCTGCGGGCCTTCTAGGTTAGTACACAGTAGGCTTCGATGACGACCCCCAAGTGTAAGACTCAGAGTAGCAAGTGTAAAGAGTTTGAGCAGCGTAAGCTTGATTATGACCGCAAAGTGTAATATTTTTTTTTATTTTTTTTGACGTAGGAACCTGCAGCCGCTACCATTCGCGTGCGCATTAGGTAAATCACGAGCTCACGCAATATCCTGCCAATATTTGTAATATACTCTCTGAGACAAGTTTAATTTTAATTTCAAATTTAAATAGGATAGGTGAAAATGAAATGAGTGCTTCAACGGGTTCTCACAAGTTGTTTAAAAATTTAAGAATCTCGAGTCTGATTATACTATTTTTTTCGGTTTTTCAAATGTGTGCTCATGAGCACATGCTGAGCGCGGAATTTTATAAATTTAGTAGATTTTGATTGGCTTTTGTATCTTAATAATGGTGGACCCCCTACAAATGCAACAGCCACACCAATCAAAATTTTCCAAACATATAAAATTCCGCGTTTAGCATGTGTCCATGGACACACACTAGACAAACCTTTTTTTTGAATATAACATGTTGAATTATTTCAAATTGTTATAAATTGAAAATATTGTTTTAATATGGTAATTGATGATGTGGCATTTACTGCATATCTGTAGTGGATTGACAATTATAGCCATGTATATATTATCATATTAAATAATATATTTTATTTTATAACAACTTATAATAATAATAATAATAATAATAATAATAATAATAATAATAATAATAATAATAATAATAATAATAATAATAATAATAATAAGAACAACAACAACAACAACATCATGTATCTTTAAAATATAGTTAATATCCTCGGAGTAATATGTGTTGGAGTATCTTTAATGATGTTGGCAAAAAATAAACGACTAAGTTGGACTCTTAAGAGATTACGTAAATTTGTTAAATTCCTAAGAGATTGTTCGGACTGACTATAATATTTGAATGTATATTAAAAATCATATGCTATTATTATTTCAAGTTATTGTTAATAAAATATATTATTTTAACATGATAATAAATGGTATGATATTTCACTACAAACCCCACAGGTTTGACAAATATAACCAACATCAGGAAGTTTACTATAATGCTTTTTTATATCCCGTGTGGTGAAATCTATGCATATTGTCTATGAATTATATTTATATGATGTGCTATGTATTTTTTTAGTTAAAAATTTTATTGGGCTGAAGATATTTTATAAGGTTAGATATGCTGACCTGTTGGGAATGTGAAATTTCATTTGAAATCCTAGGTGTGATCAAATAAGTTGTTTGGGAATTTTGATTTGGATTTCATTTGAAATCTAGATATTCAAATTTTAATATAAATCTGAAATTCTATCACTTGAAATCCATCATTTGAAATGAAATACAGATTTTAAAATCATCTTCTTTTTTTTGTAAGGAAACCATCTTTTATTAAATTTATTATTTCTAGCAAATCTCAGGAGATTAAGGAGCATTCGGGTTAGTTTAAAATAAGTGGTTTCTTTCTTAAAGTAAAAGAGTGAAGTAGTAGTGAGAAGTAAATTAATAATTAGAGTATAAGTTACTAAAGTGTTCATAAAAGAAAGCTAGCATTTTCTATTTCTAACTTCTTCCTCACCACTTTGTAAAAATACTTCTTATTTTTTTACACAAATAGGTCAAGAAATGTGAAAATGTAAATAAGAAACATAAGCCCTTCGTTAGGGTTTGAGAGTTAAGGCCCACCATCAAATGGGCTTTCCAATGTTACATTATTGTTTCCTTATATTTTGCATTAAAAATGTATATCGGATAGCCCTATCATAAATGTGATCTTATATAAATTTTTATCAATAAATATACATGTAATGAAAATATTTTAACATTTATTTTCTTCATCCTATTTTATCAGTTTTTACCATTCTTCAAAACACATTTCAAGTCGGGTATAAAATATAATTTTATAATTTATTGTTAATATTTTATTTTTATTTAAAAGTTTAAATATTAAACTTTATTACAAAAATATTTAAAATAATTTATTAAATAATCTCATTAATAATGATGACTTTCTATATGCACGAAAATCTTCCCCAACAAAAACCTTTCACCTAAACAAAAATAATTGTTAGTGTATAGACATTTATTGTAATAGTGGATCGACAACTATAACCACCAACCTGTTACTATCATATTAGTCCCTCTGTTTCTTTAGGTCAGTGGCTTTGACTTTGTGCATTTGAGGTGTATAAGAAACATACTTCCACGTGTTATTTTTTAATTTTTTTCTGAATAAAAATTTAATATCTATATTTTTATTAAAAAAAGAAATTTTGAAAAATAATATATAGAAATATAATTTTTTTACATCTCAAAATACGTGCAAAAACTCAAAGCGACTAACATAAAGAAACGGAGGGATGTACTCTCATTTGGTTTTGTGACGGTCAAATTGACCAAAACCTGACTGAAATCCATTAATATTTTATTAATTGATAAAACAAAAAAAATATGTCAGCAGAAATGACTTTTAATCTATTTTAAGATATAATTTTCAATTTTTTAAAACAATAAAAGTGTGATTTATAATCTCTATCAAACATTAGTCAATTTGACTAACAAAAATAGAAATGTTACAACTAAAAAAAGGACGGAGGGAGTATATTTTATCCTTACAAAGACGAGACCTGGTCATCGTTTTACGCCACAATTCGTAAACTCGTTAGAGCATCTCCAACCATTTAAAGCCCTTGGCTAAAAGATGAATTGACATACTTAAAATAAAAAAAATTAGCCAACAGCTTCAAAAACTCAACTCCAACCATGCTCAGCTATTGTCTATAAATTTAGCCAGCCTCCTGTGGATGGCTAAATTTGTTGAACCTCTACAGGTCTGTAAGAATATCTGTAGGAAGATTGTACATCATTTATTATCATATTGAACTGATATATATTCTATTTTAACAATTTAAAATATTAATAACATATTATTTTTAAATTATAACCAACCAATATAGTCAGAACCACTGAAACAAAATGTCTTATAGATTGAGCAAATTTTACATAATATCTTACGGGTCCAATTTAGCCGACAATTATAACCAACATCGTTGGAGATGCTCTTAAAACATCAATTTTCATACATGAAAAAACTACAAGATCTTCAATTTCCAAATCACAATCTCATATTCTTATTTTCCTTCAAAAATAAAATACTCATTAATTAGCTGGGACATTAGATTCTTAGGACAGCTAATACTATATTCCCCGGCCAATAGATTTCGAATTTCAAAACACTAACGGTCCTCCCTACCCAAAACTGAAAAAAAACCGAAATTATCGGAATCTTCAATTCACCCTTTTGCACAACACATTCACAATTTTTGAACAAGCAATCATCTCTGTAATCTTTATATATAACTCATATCTTTTCCTTTTAGGGTTTTGTTTTAACTTAGCTTTTTCTAATGGGAGATGATGATGATCATTGGCTGGACCCACTTCTCATCACCGATGTTTCTTGCCAACAAAACTGTAATAATCTTTGTCTCAATTGTAAATCTTGTTTGTCAAAAGGGGTTCTTTTAGTTGTGTCTCAATTGGGTTCTTTTTAAACTTTTGTGTTTTTTTTCCAAATCTCGCAGACTCATTGATTCAATTGGAGGGTTCAAGAATGGGGGATGTGGATGAATGTTACTCTGATTTCACTCCTGGTAAGGTTTAGACACTTTTGATTGTGTGATTTTTGTTTTAATTATTATAAAGGGTTTGTTAATTTGTGTGATTATGATTAAGATGTTGGTGATTTGATGTCAAGTGGTTTTAGTGATGGTGATTTATCTAGAAAGTTGATTTTTTGTAAATGGGTCATCAAGATTTGGCTCAATTAAGAAGATTGGATTGATTCAATTATGATTGATTATTATTTTTGAAATGGGTCATCAAGATTTGGTTTAATTGTTTAGATCTTAGTAATTGTGATTTTTTGAGGGTTTATAATTTTTTGAAATGGGTCATCAAGATTTGGTTTGATTATGATCTTCTTGTTTAAATTATAGGTCCATCCATGGTAAGGTTGTCTATGGCATCACCTGATTTAGTTGTCTGTGAAGAATCACCTGATTTTCGGGGAGGAGGTAATAAGGATTCACTTGAACTTTTGATGGGAGCATCTACTGAGGTTTCATTGGAAAATGGCATTAATGGGTCTGAAATGGGGGGAAATCCGGAGGTATTAACTGCTAAAAAGATTTCAGCAGAAGATGAATATACAGAATCTTCGTTTGAGCTTTTTCCACAACCAGCAATTGAAGACAGTCTCTTAGAAGATGCCATTCCAATTATAAGCATTAACTCAGGATCTGCTGATACCAGTGTCATTTGTGGCGAGACGAAATTTATAGAGGACACTTGTTTTGACGGAGGTGATACCACAAATGCTGATGCGATGATTGGGGATAAGCAGGAGTTCTCCCTTTATCGGACTGCAAGATTTGGTAACTTTTTTTATTACTTCAGGACACCGGAGTCTGGAGTTTACATTGTCGATCTACATTTTGCTGAAATTGTTTTCACCGAAGGTCCTTCTGGGATGAGAGTGTTTGATGTATTTATTCAAGAAGAGAAGGTAAGAGGAGTCAGACATATTGGGAAACTAGTAACATGATTTACTGCTCCTTTGCCTGAGGAATCTGATATTTAAAGCATCTTATATTCCTTTTGTAGGTTATTTCCTGCTTAGATATTTTTGCTCGTGTTGGCGCGAATAGCCCTTTGGTTATACCCGATCTACAAATATTTGTCAAGGGTGATGAGGGCTTGACAATTAGATTTGAAGGTGTAGTTGGAAGCCCTATTGTATGTGGCATTTCTATCAGGAAAAACTCTTCAGCATGTAAGCTGACTATCTTTCATCTTTCTTCTGAAGTGATTACCTCTCACTTCAATAATTAAAGAAATTAATATTGCAAACTTTTCTGCTATACTAAACAAATCCTTTTACTTTCTGTTACAGATAACAGAGAGCTTGAATTGCTCACGCGAATGGGAATCTCTCAGACAGCGCATTGCGTGCCTGCAAAAGTAGTACTATTTGATCATTCTCGTTTAACTCTTTTGACTTGAGAGTTATGTTTAAAAATTCTTAATTTGGAAATGTTCTTGTGTTTAGTGCTGTGAGGATTATAAGGTGGAAGGAAGCCTTTTGAACTCTATATCAGCATTTGAGTGCCAGGACATCAATCCCGTTACAGATAGCGAAGATGTGTTCAAGCAAATGGGGATCCCTCAGATAGCGCATAGCGCGCCTCCAAAAGTAGTGTTATTTATTCTTCTATTTTTTCTGCTAAGTAAAATTAGTGCCATTTTAACTTTTCTAACTTTAATGTACCTCAGATAGCGCATAGCGCGCCTCCAAAAGTAGTTTTATTTTATTTTTTTATATTTTCTGCCAAGTAAAATCGGTGCCATTTTAACTTTTCTCACTTTAATGTATGGTTAAGAAATCTAAATTTGAATTGTTCCTGTCTTTAGTGCTTTGAGGATTATAAGGTGGAAGGAACCCTGTTGAACTCTATATCAGAATACAAGTGTCAGGAAACCGAGATTGATGAATGTCAGAAAAATGAACTGGCTGAGACAAAGAGGATGTTGGAGGTGCTTAAAAGGGAGAATGAACAAAAGAGCAAAGAATGCCAAAAGGCTTTAAATTCTTTGCAGGAGCTCCAAAACGAGCTTATGCGCAAATCCATGCACGTCGGATCACTGGGTATGGCAGTTGCATTTTGTTTTGCAACCATTGAATTAGTTAATCGAATTAGTTAATCGATACCTAATCCACACATGTTGATTTCTCGTATTTCACAGCTTTCGCTGTAGAGGGACAGGTTAAAGAGAAGAGCAGATGGTTCTCATCCCTGGGAGACTTGACAAGGAAATTGAAGGTGAAATTTATATGCATGGCTAGTATGCATCTGATAGAATATAACAATGAAGAACATGCACTAATCCTTATTTTCAATTTTTTCCAACAGATATTGAAATTGGAACAAATTAATTTAGCAGAAGAGGCATTGTCGTATAAGAAATGTGTGGCAGATATGAATGAAATGAGCTCTATAATAATGTCAAAATGTAAATACCTACCATTTTGAACTTCCCAGGTTGTATTTTATTTCTCTATCTTGTCTCTTATAAGATGATTTTTATTTTTCCCAATAGTTACACATCAAGCTAAATTGAATGAGGATCTCAAGGTTAAATATGTCAACGGAGCCAAGGAAAGGAAGGAACTCTATAACAAAATTTTAGAGTTGAAAGGTTACTTTTAGTTTTCTCTTCTATACATTATGAACCTGGTGGATAACTGGACTCATTATTGCTCATCACTGTTGCCTATCATGCTCTTGTAGGAAACATTAGGGTGTTTTGCCGATGCAGACCTCTGAATAGTGAAGAAATTGCTGATGGGGCTTCAATGGCAATTGATTTTGGAACAGACTCTGAACTAAGCGTAAAATCTAATGGAGCATTGAAGAAATCATTTAAGTTTGATGCTGTGTTTGGTCCGCAGGCAGACCAAGGTAACAACTGGCAACCCATGAAATGGCTTCTACATGTATCCTCAATATCTTTTACATGTATCATATATCTTATTAGCTTTTGCTTGTCTAAACAGTTGATGTTTTTGAGGATACTGCTCCCTTTGCAACTTCAGTTCTAGATGGTTACAATGTATGTATATTTGCTTACGGGCAGACAGGAAGTGGAAAGACTTTTACGATGGAAGGCACAGATGAAGCTCGTGGTGTTAATTTTCGAACTCTTGAGGAGTTGTTTCGCATCATTGAGGACCGGAAAAATCAAATACGATATGAAATTTGTGTCAGTGCCTTAGAAGTTTATAATGAGCAGATTCGAGATTTGCTTGTCCCAGGATCACATTCAGGAGCAGCTGCAAAAAGGTTTGCTCCATAACCAGTTAATATATTTATTTATTAAGGTTCATGTATGTATTCGTTTAGGAAAATATGCTTGTTACAATTCTTATTAAAGTAACGTCCCAAATGACTAAACCTACAACTGCAACATCAATTTTCAATTGAGAGCTCTTTGCGGATGCAACTAGGTCAAAATTAGCAAGGGATGAGGACTTTATAGCGAGGCTACTAGTAGTCTTGATGCTCCAGAATATAGGAGAATGGTGTATATTTAGTCCTTGTTTCTTACCTATGTGTATATGCGGTAGAATGTATATTCAGCACATCATTAGTTTTCCAAAAAAGTATTTTTGACGTACTTTCTGTTTTGATTCTCGAACTCTAATAAGTAATAAAGATAAGCATTACTGTAATTCTGTAGTAATTAATTCGACATATAATACTTCCTGATTTATTTTTCTCTATGAAGTAAATAATGGACCTGTTTCGCGTACTAGAGAATTTTTTTCATCATACTAGCGGTGAAATGTTTTTTTTTATATATATCCGCTTGCCTTCATACCTGATAATAAATTTTGAGTAAATATCTCACGCTAGATGTAGTAGACCAGAAATACAACGCTGCAACACTTGCATTCTTTTTCAAGGTGGCCTTTTATATGTGTTTAATTGGACAAGGTCTACTTGCAGGCTTGAAATAAGGCAAGTGGGTGAAGGAATACATCATGTCCCTGGACTTGTTGAAGCAAGCGTAAAGAACATGAGTGAAGTGTGGGAAGTTTTGCAGACTGGGAGTAATGCAAGGGCAGTTGGATCAACAAATGCTAATGAGCACAGTAGTCGATCCCATTGGTGAGTTTTTACTGATGAGTATCATTATGATTTAAATCAATGCCGAAGTTCATTGTATCTTACTTTGTTAATGCAGCATACATTGTGTTATGGTGAAGGGGGAGAATATGTTAAATGGGGAACGTACTAGAAGTAAATTATGGCTGGTAGACCTAGCAGGGAGTGAACGAGTAGCCAAAACAGAAGTTCAAGGAGAACGACTAAAGGAAACACAAAACATTAATAGGTCTCTTTCTGCACTTGGGGATGTTATATCTTCCCTTGCAACCAAGAGTCCTCATATCCCTTTCAGGTAGAAACCAACAAATATAAGTATTTACTCGGAGACAAATTTTTTTCGTTTCTAAAACCTTTTCTTGTGTGCAGAAATTCAAAGCTCACTCACTTACTTCAAGACTCTCTAGGTACTTTGTCCATCTTTTGGTGTTGAATTCTGGAACACAGAACTTTTTGTCTATAATCTTGTTAAAATGCTGTTATTTTTACTTTAACAAAAAAATACTGTCATATTTATAGGTGGAGATTCGAAAACACTGATGCTGGTACAAATTAGTCCCAATGAAAATGACTTGAGTGAAACTCTTTGCTCTCTTAACTTTGCAAGTAGAGTAAGAGGGATAGAGTTGGGGCCTGCAAGGAAGCAAATTGATAGCCCAGAGCTTCTTAGATACAAACAATTGGTACTTAAATAGAATGAGATTCAATTCTCTATATTCAACAGAAAGTTGATCATCTTGAATGTTCTTTTTTTAAAATTAATTACTTGCTCTCTTTTGTAATGAGCTGTTATGTCTTCTCCATAGGTAGAAAAGACAAAACAAGAAATGAAGGTCAAAGAGGTACAAGCAAAAAAGATGGAGGACACTATCCATGGTTTAGACATGAAGATGAAAGAGAAAGACCTGAAAAACAAAAACTTACAAGACAAGGTAATTTAGATGGAGTTTCATATGTTCTTATTATAAATCGTGTGTTTTCGTGCTTGAACTCAAGGGACTATTTCCCTGTCACTTGTTCATTTCATTTTGCAGATTAAGGAACTTGAATCACAACTTTTAGTAGAGAGAAAGCTAGCCAGGCAGCATGTGGATACAAAAATAGCAGAACAGCAACAGATCAGACAACAGGTGGAAGAGACAAATCATGTTATTAGGCCATCAGTTGGCACTAGGCCATTGGGAATCCAAAAGTACTCAAGTGAAGGCAAAGACCAGGCACATCTCAGCCGCCCTCTTGCTGAGTACAATAATTACAAATATCCAGCAGCTACCACCTATCTTGATGGTTCTTGCAAGTACAGTGAAATGGCAGAGAAAGAAAATAATCCTGAGTCAGCAGAGCAATTCCATTTACCAAAGCGGACAGGGAGAGCATCTATCTGCACAATGCAGAGGATTCCAACTTCCTCAGCTCCAAGGAGGAACTCTCTTATTCCTTTACCGGGATCAGTAAAGGCGCCACCACCACTTCCAGCATTGACACCAATCCCTGCTATCGACGAAGAAAACAAGGATCTTGTTGAACCTAAGTTCATACCTGAAGTTGAAAGTGGAAGTAAGAAGCTAACCAATATTTTGAGACGAAGTTTTCAGAAGAAAATGCTGTTGAAGTCACCAAAACAACAGCATGCCAGAAGGGGTGGTGGCGTAAATGTAGGGATGGAGAAGGTCAGAGTTTCCATTGGTAGTCGAGGGAAGATGATGGCGCAGAGAGTATTGAATGGAAATGGTAGAAGGGTAGCCAAGGACACTCCGCAGAAGCAGCAAGGCCATAGAGAAAAGGAGCGAGGGTGGAATACTGGCACAGCTGTGAGGGCTGCTATATAACCCCAGGGGAGCTTCATCTATTCTTTTGTTCTTTTTTCTCATTAAACTCAATGGAAGCAGGAGGGGCCTATAATTTATGCTTTTGTAGATACAGCTTCTTTATCTTTGGGGGGTTTTCTTTTTCATTCCTTTTTAATTGACAGGGATGATCCTATCATCTGTTTGAGATTTTCCCTTTCGGTTTTAAACAGTTATCTTGATACACATTGATCATATTGGAATTATGCAACTTTAATCTTATAAATGCTTCTTTGAAGTTCAAATAGCCAGTACATTTTTGTTCTGTAATATAAACCTTCTCCTGTGCACGTTCATTATCAAATGCTACCAGACAGAAGATCTAAAACTACTGATATATTATTGAGAGAGATCCATATATTGATATTATGATGAAGATTTACTTCCTTTTTGTACAGTAAGAATGATGCAAATCATTTCGCTAACCTTTACATTTTTGGTCAGTCAACTCGAGCAACATAACAGAGATGCCTAGAAGCTATAAAGCTTTCTTATTTTCCCTGCATTATCCAAAAGAAATAATTACATAACAGGTGTTCCAGATCGATATCCCTTGTCAGATTAATTATCCCTTCTTTGAGCACCGTTCTTGATCAGAAGGGTTGTATCCTATAGCTCCATCGAACCTGCAATATGAACTATATAAGAAGATGCGCCAATAATCACCTTCATTGGTGTTCATAAGAAAGGAATTCTTATTTAACTATTTATGTGAGTTGCAGTCCTGTTCGCTTTCCGAATGTGGGAAGAACTGTTCACAAAACCATGATTGAGACAGTTAAAACTAAAGAGCAAATCAGCATGAACAACATGTTTGTTATATATAAACACTTATAATAGCATGGTTCACATATCTTGAGTTGCAGTATTAGTGGTCATCGCTTAATTTTTTGCAGGAAAAAGCACATACAAAATTATGTGCCTGTTCATATACCACTATGATTATATATCTGAGCCCAAGTGTCAAATTAAAAATGAACACTACTCTGTGTTTCAGGGAAGCTTATAGAGTAGGTTACTTTACAGGGAATATAAGTAGATCAGTTTCGTACCTCTGTCAGATTCATCCTCGTCCAAAGGAGTTTCTGAGGTTGGAGATGATGGTGTGTTACTCGCAGCTTCCCTAACATTTAACATCATTGCAATAACTTCTCTCATGGTAGGCCTATTAACTGGTGATGTACTGGTGCAAAACAAAGCGATTTTTAAAATTAAAGTCATCTCCTTAATTGTCCTACTAGAACTCAGATCGAGCCGCACATCAAAAATATCAGAAACCCTGCCATGGGTTGCTCTTTTGACCCAAGTTACAAGGTTTCCTCCTTGTTCCAAGGGTTGTACTGGAGGCTTCCCAGTAACAAGTTCCAATAGAACTACCCCGAAACTGTAGATATCACATTTCTCTGTCACTTTCATTGTGTATGCGTACTCTGAAATGAAAACAGGAAACATTTGTCAGATAATAATATCCTTCTCAACCAGATTGGCTTGAAAAAAGAAATTTGAAGATCAAATGGTCGTCTAGGAAAATTTGTTTCTATACCTGGGGCAATATAGCCATATGAACCAGCAACAGCTGTCATAGATTTGGAATTAGAGACATCAATTAACTTTGCCAAGCCAAAATCCCCAACGTGAGCCTCAAACGCCTCATCCAGTAAAATGTTGTTTGATTTGATATCCCGGTGAATGATCAGGGGTTTACAATCATGATGGAGGTAGCATAATCCCTCTGCTGCACCAAGCGCGATTTTGTATCTAGCATTCCAGTCCAGTGAACAGGTGTTATCGCTCCCACGAAGTGCTTCTCCTAGACTCCCATTTGACATGTATTGGTACAACAAAAGATTGGAGTCCTGATGATAGCAGAATCCATGGAGCTTCACAATATTTCGGTGCCTAATTTTTCCAAGAGTTGATATCTCAGCAAGAAAGCTGCTGTCAACGCTAGCTCCTTCACCAGGGCTTTTCAACTTTTTGACAGCAATCACCTCACCATCAGACATGACAGCCTTGTAGACGGTACCAGAAGCTCCCTTGCCTATTACTGCACTTTCTGAAAAATTGGCAGTGGCATCAACAAGATCCTGATATTTGAATCCAACTTTTGGGAAGTAATAATTATCAAGAGCATTAGGCTTCACTTGGTCTTCAAGGGAAACAAAAGAGGGTCTTCGGCGTTTTATAGCCCAACATAAGCCAACTGTGACAATTAAAGTGGTCAAGCCAACTGTTAAAGAGACAATGCTTACAATTTTTTCCTTAGAAGGTTTGCCTTTAGACGAGCTTGAATCCACTGACAAGACTGAAGGTGCATGGCAGTGGTAAGAACCTGGTCCGCATAACTCAGCATTTCCATTGAAATTACTAGAGTCCATCCTTTGGAAAACTGGAGTGTCTGGAACTGTACCATTGAGGTTATTGTTAGATAGGTTGCAGACCAGGAGGCTCATCAAATCAGCAATAGAAGCTGGAATTTCACCAATTAGCTGATTGTCATTCAAGTATAGAGTTTCCAGCATCTGCAAGTTCCCCAGGGTATCTGGAATTTTTCCAGAGAGAGAATTATGACTGATGTTGAGGGCAATCTGAAGAGTCGAAAGTTGACCCAGTTCCACAGGTATAAGACCAGAAAAATGGTTACCACCCATCTGCAGTTCAGTAAGCCGCGATAGACTCCCGATAGTACTTGGTATTCTGCCATTCAATTGGTTATCTGATAGCCTAAGCAGTTCCAAATTTATCAGCTTGCCAAAACTGTCTGGAAGAGTGCCAGTGAACCTATTTTTGCTAAGATCTAGACGTTGAAGCTTTATGCAATTTCCCAACTCGTGAGGTATACCTCCAGTCAGTCTATTAGATGAGATATTGAACGTTACGAGCTGCGTCAAGTTTCCAATCTCTGCTGGAACACGCCCAACAAAATAATTATCTGACAATTGAAGTCTCATGATATTCCTCAGTAGCCCGATCTCTGAAGGTATTTCCCCTGAAAATCGATTTTGGTTTAGTTCAAGAGCAAAGAGGTCAAGAAGATTGGAAAATTCAACAGGGAGGCTTCCTGTAAGCTGATTATCTCCCAACATTAACTGTTTAAGAGACTGACAAGTTTTTAAACCATGGGGGATATTTCCAGACAATTTATTTGACCCAAGGCTTAAGAAAGTCAAACTCTGAGACTTGCAAACTTGTGCTGGTATGCTGCCTACAAGATTATTCATGGATATATCAAGAATAGAGAGGTTGCTATTTGCCCCAATCAAGGAGGGAATGGTACCCTCAAGCTGATTATCAAAAAGCTGAAAATTTACCAGTGATGTGAGGTTCTGAAACTCCAAGGGGATTTCACCAGTCAGATTATTTATTGAAAGATCTAAATGCTGAAGTTGTTTCAACTGTGTAAGCTCCCAAGGAATATGTCCCTGCAGAAGGTTTTCAAAAAGATGCAGCAAATACAGATTTGGAATCTGGCCCAGCTCTTTTGGTATAAATCCAGTAAACCTATTCTCAGAAAGATCTATCTCATATGCGTTTACAAGATTCCCTAGTTCTCGCGGGATCAAACCATTCAACTGGTTTCTGTAAACGTACAACCGGGTCAAATTGGTTAAGTTTCCAATTTCTTTGGGAAGATTTCCAGTGAATGAATTTTCATGTAAAGCAAGCATATCCAAACTAGTAAAGTTACCAACCTCAGGAGGAATACTGCCAGTAAAAAGATTACCCCAAAGAAACAAAACGGCCAGATTCTTAAGCTTTTGGAGCTCTGTAGGAAACGTTCCATCAAATCTGTTCTCTGCCAGCCCAAGAATCTGTAAATTTTCACATTCAGCCATCTCAACGGGTATGACACCCGATAAAGAATTCTGACCCGCCCTGATTGTCCTCAGCCATTTTAATTTTCCAATAGACGAGGGAATTACCCCAGTGAGATTATTATTATAAATCACAATATCTTGAAGAAAACGTAACTTTCCAATCTCTTCCGGAATCCCACCATATAGAAAATTCTCACAAAGGAAAAGCTGTCTAAGAGAGGTAATATTGCATAGTGAGGCTGGAATCTCACCATGGAACCTATTTGTGCAAAGGTCTAAAACCTCTAAATGCTGGCAATAAGATAAACCACTAGGAATGGGACCGGAAAAAAAATTCTTAGACAAATTCAATGTCTTCAAGTAAGGAAGCTTACATATGCTTGGAGATAAATTACCAGACAATCGAAGACCTTTGAGATTGATGTAGTTTACCTTATAATCATCAGTACACCCCACCCCCATCCAATTGCAATGATTCAAATTCGAAAAGTTCCAGCTATCAAGATTATTGAGGGAATCAACAAGAGATCTCTTGAACTCCAAAAGAATAGCTGTCTCTTCATTCAAAGACTCAACCGGTACAAATGCCCAAGAAATCAGAACCAACAAGTGCATAAACATTAGGGATTGAAGGCACTTGTGGGCTGCCATATCTTCAAAACAAGAACAAATTTGATATGTATGATCAGAAAGCACAAGAGTTGTAGACACTGGCTAGAGTTTTACAATAGTCAATATATACATTCATGAACCATATCCATGAGATAAGTTCCAAAACAAATACCAACAAACCACCTTGAGAAATTAATGACATCCATAAATAGTAGTATGACAATAGTAAAAGCAAGCAGCAGATAATACCTAAAAGATTACTTCATTAAAAATTGAGTCTTGAAATGAAAAAACAAGCACCTTTACAAATCAAGAAAGCTACAAAATTTGACCCAATTATAACACAATTAATTATAGAAATATATTAAGAATGATCACAATCAAAAAGAGATAAATGGGCACTTGGCACTTGGCAGTGACTGACACTATAGAGTTATGTGTGTGTTTGTGTAATATTAATAAAATAATACAGAGAGATTGCAATAAAAGTAAAAGAGATAAGGAGAGAGAGACTGAGAGAGAGAGAGGAGAGAGAGAGAGAGAGAGAGAGAGGGAGGGAGAGGGAGAGAGAGAGAGGGAGAGAGAGAGAGGGAGGGAGAGGGAGAGAGAGAACAGAGAGAGAGGGGGAGAGAGAGAGAGAGAGAGAGAGAGAGAGAGAGAGAGAGAGACGTTTGCCAACCAACCTTGAGGGGAGGGGGAAAAGGTGATAAGCGAGTGACTGATGGAGAAGGGAGAGAAGAAACTGGAAAAGCAAAAGCTCAAGAGTCAAATAATACTTTAGTGCAATTCAGTGAGTGCATGTATGAATCATCATAAGTTTATGCATACATGTTCTTCAGCTGCAACTTCACTTGTTCATCTTCCTTCTCGTGATCATGCCATGCTCGGCCCCCTGTATTCTTTTAATTGCGCTGTAAAGACACAATTCATGGGCCTATTTATTTCGCATTTTGCCATTGTTTATTTAATGATTATGCCGGTTAATAAATAACAAAACCCTTAAATTAAGTAAAAATCTGATATTGAAGCATTTTTTAAATCTCCATTAAAATTATTATAATATTAATTATATAAACTCGATTTATTTATTTTTAATATTATATATGATAAAAAATTAGAATTAACACAGGGGGGACCTGCACGTGCATCACTCGGCGAAAACGACAATCATGTTTTGTCACAAAATTTATGATATCTTAGTGTTAACAGTTCCGTAACGGTCTCCGACGATGATTTTATATGTATAAATCTCTATTATTAAATCTCTGTTATATAAATAAAAAAGAAATATTATTGTGTGTGTACGAAGAGTTGAAGACACATTAGAAAGCATAATAGGACCTATACGAATAATTTATTGTCTTTTCCATTTTTCTCACAAAATACTTGTGTTTAATCCATATGATTATTCCAACACTCAAAATCTTAATTTTAAGTTTTTAACCATTCAAACAATTACGTTGTTTTGTCATTAAACCACCCTACAAGTACAAGTCCTCGTGCTCTATCAACCATCATAATTTTAATGTTCTTATTTAAGCACGGGTTCAGCCGGGTGCTAGGATAAATTAATTCTTATTTACGTGATGTGTTTGGCACCTTAATCTTTTGTTTGGATGGTTCAGTATGTTTGGACTAGTTTACGCACCATACTAAGCATATATAATATGTGCATTGCATTAGCTATGTGCTAGTATTTGTAATATGCAAAACAGAGAAATAAAGGCTTAACTTACTAAAATTACAATTTGTTGAATCGTAAGATTGCAATTTGACGCTATATAATCGTTGACTGACTGTCAGACGTTGAACGTCTAACTGATAATTTATTATCATTTATGTAATATATATATGACTATTATACATCTGTATCTGTATGATAATCGTTGACCGTCGAACGTCGAACGTCTAACTGATAATTTATTATCATATGCGCAATATACATTGACTATTATACATCCGTATCAATAACTGAATATCTGCCAACGCTTATCATCATTACACCTAATTTCCAACCATAAATCTCATATATTCATAAATATTTATGATATTAAAATTAAGCATATATAATGTGTGCATTGCATTAGCTATGTGTTAGGATTTATAATATGCAAAATAGAGAAATAAAGTCTAACTTACTAAAATTACAATTTGTTAAATCGTAAGTTTGCAATTTGATGTTGTATTATCGTTGACTGTCATACGTTGAACGTCTAACTGATAATTTATTATCATTTACGTAATATATATTTGACTATTATACATCTGTATGATAATCGTTGATTGTCGAACGTCGAACGCCCAACTGATAATTTATTAGCATACACGCAATATACGTTGACCATTATACCTCTGTATTAATAACTGAATATCTGCCAACGCTTATCGTCATTTCACCTAATTTCCAACCGTAAATTTCAGATATTTATAAAATTTTATGATACAAAAATAGCAGCGAATATATGAAAATAGTAAACAGCTGAATGTATGAATTTTTATCCAAACATCACATGTGTAAATTATAATTTTTTCATATTACGCGTAGACAATTATCGATGAATTTTAATGAACGGACATCTGCTAACAATTTACCACCACCTTTTTCCCCGGACATTACGCGTTGACAACTATGCATGATAGTCAAATCCGAGCTCATTCCAACAGGAAAATCGAAATAGATGCCCTGTCCTGTTTGAGAAGCGCTATAGGTACGGCCCTAAGGACTAGCTGCTTGTGCAGTTCCATAGAAAATTATTATTAGGGGTAGCACAAGTTGGGAATCATATATAATCAATTGAGTAATGTTGGATTACTCGAGAATTAATCAAAATTTTTTGAATGAATCAGAAATTTTTGGTCAAATCAAAATATTATTGACGAATCACAACATATTTTCAAGATATTAATCAAGATTTTTTCGGTAAATCAAAATTTATAACAATAGTAGCACAATTAAGAAAATCACTAAAAACGAGACTTTATATATATTTTAAATCATACTCCCTACGTCCCTCTCATTTGTTTACACTGGGGATGGGGGCTCAGCACGCATTATAATACTCTCATAAAACGTATTTTGATATATTATTTTTAACTTTTTTTTCTTCTGAATAAAATATGATGTTTATATATTTATAAAAAAGGAAAAATTTTAAAAATAAGTTATCAAACTATGTTTTATATGCGCGTTAAAATGCGTGTTGAGCAGTGAAAAGAACTGTAAAAAAAATGAGAGAGACACAATGAGTATATGATAAATAATTTTCATAATTTCTTTATAATAATATTTTTAATTTTTTTTAATAATATACAAGAATCATAAAATCCGTAAGTCGGGGGTGTTTAAGTCCGATGAACAGCCTTGCTAGGACCGCCACCGATTATAGCAAGTGGAAGGGTGGAGCAAAGTTAATGGTGATTCTCGTGAGGAGTAGAGCAAGGATGGGGACTAGTCATGGGAAATGGGGGACTGCAATCTCCGCAATTCTTGCTGGGCCTGACAATATGGGGAATTATATTCATAGGACTCGCTAAAATATATGGTTCGTTTAGCTTCAACGGTAGGGAATGTCATGATTTGTACTTGGACTAATTTGATATCAGTGGATTAGTGAACTGGAAGGAGATCAATAGCTCCCCTGCTCCCTGCCGACTACTGTTTAAGACAAGATATTTGTTTCATCCGTTGACCTCGCTTATTTTCTCGACAACAAGACGTTAACAGGGTGTTTGCCAAGTCCGACTTATGTATTTATAAGTTAGAACTGTTTGTGTGAAAAATTAGAAAATCTTTAAAAGATGCTAGTTTTCAATTCAGGACTTTGTATATATAAGTTAGAAGTATTTATTCGCACTGTTTGTGTAAATATCAAAAAATACTTAAAAGATAGTATTTTTGATTCACGACTTTCCCTTCTTTATCAAACACTAATTTATAAATCTTGAGTTGCTTCTAGTTTCTAACTTGTCCATTTATTTTATTTTAAATGATGAACACTTATTTTAACTTCATCCAAACGACCCCATATTTCTATATTTTATGTGTTTTTTTTTACATATTCTTTGCTAGTTTAAAGATTTTAGAAGAGAATTACATGTGGGCCTCATTTTTCTTATACCGATTTGACAAGAATTTTTGAAACCGATTTCATTTTTTATGTTATAAAAAATTAAATATATTTCTCCGTGGAAAAAATATTTACTAATTAATTTTAAATTTTAAAGTGATTTGTTGTCATTCCAAATTCTTTTTAAAATATTGTAAATGTAATTCAAGGACAACATGACCAGACCTACGTCGCTAACTTCGCATCAGATTCAAACACACACTTGAACTTGATGCTTCTCCACGCTTTCGTAAAACTCTAAAACTAATTAACTCTAAACCTTTCATCAACATTACTAGTAAAACGGATAATTCTAATTCTAGGATTAAGACCAAAAGTGTATAAAACAAAACTAGAATGTTTGTTAATGGCTGGAAGTTGATTAAGCAAACAAAGTGATCGCCGTTAAAGTCATCTGTCTCACTCAATATTTTTTTAAAAAAAATTACACGTAATTTAAAAAATATATATATATATTAATTTTGTAATTTATTTTTAAAATTATCATTTTGTGAAAAATAATTTAAACATTAAATTTTATCTTAAAAATATTAAAAATATATATAAAATTATATTTTATAAAAATTTTAAAATACAGACATATCTCCAAAACAAATGTAAACAACTCACTAAACGCTAACTGGTGATGCTTAAGGCTATGTCACTGCTGGGGAAAAAAAAGCAAAAAACAAAAAAAACTATGTCACTGCCTACGCAATCTTCTTCAGAGTTCCAGGTGGACAGAAATCTAATCAATGAGATCGGTAATCACAATTCACAACAAACTCACTAGAACTACAAAAGAGTATATATATTCTTCAAAATAAATATTTAAGGAGAATATATTTATTTATTTACTTACTGTTCTTTTAGAAAGTATTTAACAGGGTGGAGGGTGATGTAATAGTTAAATGATAGGGTTTATTCATCGTGATTCAGATATGAATGCTAATTTTGAAATTTATTACAATAAATATTATAAATATGTATAAGTTTAAATTTTATAAAAACTAATTTAGAAGTAAACCAAACCAACCAAACATAAGACTGTTTCCCTGAATACCTCAGCTTAATGCACGATAACTAATTTAGAAGTGTTTGGCATAAAACTACATGGGTGTAGTATATATTTAATAAGTTAATTTTGAAAAAAAAACCTTTTGAAGAAAATTTTCGATCATGAGATAGCAGTGTTCTAAAAATCCCCGATTTAACCGATTAATCCCCGATTAATCCCCTGCAAAGTTGGTCACCGATTCGATTTTTGAAATCCGATTAATCCTTATATATATTTCTTAATCGAAGTATATATGATAAATTACTAATATTAAAATACTATATTACTTTAAATATGAATAACTATAGAGTTTATGAATCTAGTTAATATATTAGTTACTAAATAGCTAATATAATAATAACTAAATATTAAATAACATTTTAATATTAAAATGAATCCGATTTTCACTCCGATTAATCCTTCCGATTAATTCCCGATTTTCGATTAATCCCTGAATCGGTAGCTCAACCGATTAGGTCCGATTCCCGATTTCTGTAACACTGTGAGATAGTCATGTCTTTTTTTTTTTTTTTGCCAAGTGAGATTGTCATGTCTTTACCTACAATACAAAAAATAATTCAATAATTATTGAGCATATAATTTCATACAAAATAATTAATTCAAAATATCAGATAGTCATAAATTGATGCAACATGCAGTTGCCTGTTTGCTGAAACAAAGATCAGAAAATGCAAGGCATGAGTGCATGACTTCTCAAATACCATAACAAGGCCTAACTACAAAGTAAATCATATTGTACAGTAGATTAATGTTGGCTATATATCATTACAGCAAAAAAAAAATAAAGAAGCACTGCCTAGTATACTACTTCAACTATCATACAAAACTTATCTCTGTGAAGGAACAAGACTGTAGACTCCCCCTAAATTTACAGATTCAGAACTTCTGTTGCCTTCGCCTCCAATCACCAAAAATCTGAAGCGCCGATAGCAATTCACAACAAATTGCGTGGAAATTTAGTGTGATAAATTAATGAAGTTTGATGGTTAGTATATCGTGACTTCTGTAGCAAGCAGACATCGGATAACAACGAAGTGCAAAAATCTCTCCTCCAGAAAGAAAACAGACCTAACCAATGTCTGCACAGGACTAGGAAGATAGATAGTTACTTGTCCTCTGGCAAAATTATGATGCAGGTCCTACCTCGGACTAGCACTTGGAGCTGCTACTCGAGTAACTCTATTTGTCAGAGGTTGAGCCTGAAACAACTGGGATATACTCCTCATCTCGATGATTTCCATCATAGCTGCTTCGAGTAGCTTCCTTTTTTAACTTGAAATTGTTATATGAAGCAACACCAGCAATGGCTGCATGAGAACCAGAACTATTACATCAATTCAAATATTCACATGATAAATTCCAGAAAGCAATTTTGTAATATGCAAACACTATAACACGACAGCACTATAAAAATGTTAAGAAGGAAACTCAACACTGCAAACACAACATCAATCTTATAATATAGGAGATAGCAAGAACTAGCACAATTTAATGCTGAGGAAGATAAATCATTATATTATAATAACCAGCCCAAGGGAGACAAGATATGATCAATATGCTTTGGTTGATTACTCGAGAAAAATGTCCTTACCAATAGCATAACCACAAATATTAATGAGAGTTAGTTTTGTGTCCGCAAAAAGAAGTGCTGATAATAATACGACCACCCAGTCCTTTACAACTCCAGCAACACGAATGGTCAAAGCACTTGTATGTGAGATCACAACGAAAACTGACACATTTAGAGCAAAAGTGCAAAGAGAGTTAAGCGTGAGCATGAAAGGTTGAAAACTCCATGATTTCTGAGCATCCATCTTTGGCTTCTCCAGAAATAACCATGGGATGAACAAGCAAAGAGCACTACAAAGAATATACAGATTTTATAAGCATGAACAAAACAATTTGTGAATAAAGCATACAATGCAAAAAAAGAAGAAGAAGAGTTTTCGAGCTTTAGAGACTTATCACATGCCTGCAGGGACTAACATAGTACATAATAGATATGGGATTTAGTTTGCGCCCCTTTCGCTTAACTAGAATTTCCATGAATATAAGCCTCAAAGCTTCTGCCACAACACCGCCCATCTGGTAAATAACCCCAATCCAGTTTATATCTATTTCTCCATAAGAAGCTACAAGAACTCCAAAACTTATCACTGACATCACCAGAAGCATTCGGTAGCTCATTACTTCAAGACCTGCAGCTACTCCAAGAATGAAAACAGCAACTGGCACTGTAGATGTGAGCAGCACATCAGATCTAAGTCAGCCTCTTGGAAGAACAAAACTCATAGACACAAACTAAGGTCCTCGACAATTATCAAGAATCATTACATGGTGGACCAAATTATCAAGCACAAGCTACTGTTATAAGTTGCTGACATTAATCAAATCAATTTATTACTTACTAACTGCTTTTAACATCTGCGCAAATGAAACAGATATGTAGAGATAAGCACTGTTCCCAAGCCAAAGAGTAACTGCAAACGTCGCACCAATTGGAATGACTGATCTCACATATCTGTAAATTTAAAACTAATTAAAATATGGTCTAGGAGGTCGAAACAAAAGAAAAAAATATTAAGACAAATGAGAAGGATGAAAGCAAAAGCATATCCATTTACTGTTGAAACCGAGACATACTTTCTTCTTTAAGGAAATCATGTATCACCTAATGTATTCATCAAGAGTGGACAGAAAGAGGTTCAAGAAGCCAAAATCATTAACTTCAGTTGATTTTTAAGATGAACCCCCAGAATATTTTTTTTTGTGTGTGATATTGCAAAAATGCATTTTATCACACACAAAAAAAAATATTCACAAGGTGGAAGGAAATGGATGTTATAGAACTCACATATCTGTCGTCATCCCTTCCTCAACTTTCAATATCTGTAAAGAGGGACAAGTCACATTACAGATTTCGAACTGCCAACAAGCAAATATATAGACAAAGTTTGGAAAATTTTGTGTCAACAAGTACATACCTTGGAAAATTTGGTGAGTACAAAACATAAGACAGAGGAGAAGATCATGTGTAATAGAGTTAATCCAAGAGGATACGGAAAGTTTATTTCCTTCGATGACAATACCCACTACATGGAAAAAATAACAACGGAATTATTTACTTATAATGAAATCATGATGAGGATACAAGATTAAACTATATCAGACTTTTCACTCTCAAATTGCATTAAAATGCAAAGAAGTCATGGAATTGCAATTAGGTACTGAACTACAGTGCTGAACAAAAAAACACCTGGAAACAGGAATGATTCTCAAATTGCTTAATCGGATGGAATGACCAGTATCTAGTACTTCAACATTGAAACTCATCAACAATTCAATTGATGAATTTAATAAAAGGCTTCCTAGGTGAGCCTATTCACAAGCCACAAAGGACCGGTGTTTAGGCCATTTTGGAATATGCTGGACTCGGGAGCCAGAAATAACATAAGCATCATAAGTTAAATTATGTAGTAGATTGGAAGGGAAGTGTAAATTAAATCATCGAATCACTAACTTACTAGTGGTTACAATGTTTTAAATCATTGAATTAGTAACTTGCTTGGAGGAAATTGAAAAGCAAAAATATATTGGAACTCTTTTGGTTTGTATACCAGAATTGATCCTAATAATTTCAACTTGGTTCAAAAGAAATTCTAACCCGCTTACTATGATTTAAAAGCGAAACCCAATGTCAGAGACTCAGAGCTGATCCTAGGCTAAGGCGGGCAAGACGCGCCAAGGGCCCAATGCATACTCATGAAAACAATATAAACCCTAATCAAAAAGTACATACTATATGCTACACACAGCCTGGTCTCAATCTCAAAGACATTAAACACCTGTATTTCAATTTTCTTGTTCCCGTCAAGTACAAACTTATCATTCACCTAAAGGACAGCCCCCCCAAATCAATGGGCACAGGTGTGATTCCCCTTTCCACTTCAGCTTGTAGTATAATTCTACAATTTCTGACCATTTATAAATCGAAATTTCCCCGCAGATTACAGGAGCAGATTTTGTTTTCTTTAATCCTAATATTGATCCCATTTAACACAAATCACCATATTGCATCTTTACTCAAGAACTTAGCAAAATATCATAAAAAATCACAATCTAGTAATAAAAACACGCCATGTTATTAAGGGAAGGAACCAAAATTTAGTATATCACAAAAAATCACAATGTAGTAATAAAAACACGCCATGTTATCAAGGGACGAAACCAGATACGACCAAGAAAATATTACAAGAAACCGATTCAAATTATTTTCAAATGTTTCAAAATTTTAAACTAAAGTTTATATGTTTAATCTCGTCTTCCTAGTTACGCCCCTGATGTTAATAATATTCATATACAATGCATGCATAGAAAATTTACAGAATAAAAAGTGTGGAGGGGTTAAGAACCTTGTTGAAGAAGATCTGGCCAGCAGATAGAGCGATATATAACAAAATATAGGCGTAGGTTTTGAGTTCTTCTTTTTTTATTCGATCTGCCATTGTTTTGTGGGCTTTGTATGATCGTCTCCGCTCTGCTTGGAACGTGTGTGTATGATTTTAGGACATGTTTGGCCAGGGAAGTACAATGTCGGTCTCTGTTGAATCGTCTGTTTTTTCTCGAACAGAATCATTGGTATGAGTTTTTAAAAAAATTCTAACAATTTTCATTTATGATATTTTTACAAATTATTTAAATTCGTAACTGTTGATTTGGGAAAAGAGTTTTTAATTTTAATTATTATTTCATTTTTTGCTAAAAATAAAATTCATAAAATTTTAAAATACCAAATAAATCTATTGTTATTTCAAATAATAGTAATATTATAAAAAAAATTAACTTAGAAATATTTAAAACATAAATAAATTTTAAAATATGAAATAAATCAATTCAATTTTATATTTGTTCTTCAAATTTATATTTATGAAATATCTAAATTCTGAGACAAACAATTTTTCTACAAATATCATAATATTACTTGAAGATCATATTTTATCACATTATCAAACTCTGGAATATTATACTTGCGGGTGTTGATCATTTTATGCTTTTAAATAATGTAATTATTATAAATTTTATATGATTTATACAAAAGTTTGACTTCTCAAAAGTAAATGACTAAAAGCAAGTCCAATGGTGATGTTAAAATAGATATAGTTATCTTTATAATTTGAAACCAAAAAATGATTTTTGGTGCTAAAACAGAACTTAGAGTCCATTGGTAGATGCAAAATAGCACCAAACATATGCAAATAAAGCTATATTCAAATTACATAATCTTAAAATACATAAATATATTTGTCACTATTACTCTATTAATGCATTTTGTCACTTGCATGCTTATGTGACAATTATAGCACAATCTATACTTGATTCTAAATATTGAATCAAGTATAGCATTTTTCTATTTTAGAACCAAGTATAGTATTGCATTGGAGATGTGAGTTTTAAAATTGATGCTATATTATAAAAACTGCATCACTTTTAGCATTGTATTGAACATGCTCTAAAAATGTCATCATAATATTTATTTAGTCAATGAACAACTCAATTCATCTATGTTTAGTGGCGTGAAATGTATTCTATACTTCAGTATTTGAATGAAACATATCTTTATTTAAAAGAATTTTTTATTTTTATTGAGAATTATATATAATACTATTATAGATACATATTAACCTTTTATTATTGAAATATATATTATTCGCTAGCATCCTCCTTGATCTTGTACTCTTGTTAATAAAAATATCATTCTTCTTTAAGAAAATATTAAATTCGTAAAAATGTTTAATAAGAAGGATGAGGAAACCGTGTTCAAATGAACTTTAATAAAGAGCTAATTAAAGGATAACTAAGGAGTTCTGTCGTATAACTGTAGTAGGTGGCGTAGAAGATCCGAAAGATTGTTTTTATCTATGCCATCCGGAGAATTACATCATTTCTAATTACGATACGTACAAGAGTCACAGAGAATTAAATCATGATTTGTTGAACACTTTCAATGGATTTCATCCCGAAGTTAATGTTAACATTGTTTCATTCAAAAGATCCGGAGCATGTTGAAAATATGCTCACGGACTTGAAATAAATATTGTTAACGCTCAATGTTGGTGACACGGATCCGGAGTGGATGGATTTTCTTTCCAAATTGACAAAGGCGGAGTATAAAGATGCCCCAGACACAGGTACCGGTACCTTCGGCATAGAGATCGAAAATTAGATTTTTTTGATTATATCCACCGCAAGCCTAATCTTCATGGACCAAATATTCATGCAAAAGCTAAAATTTTATTTATTAATGTGCCATGGTTAGATGGAGAATGGAAAGATCATTTAAGAGTTAACAAATCTAAAATTTCAGTGGACCATTATGATGAGATGGAAGATCGTAGTGCTAGTGGTGGTTAAGAGAGTAGTACAACATTAAATTCTTCAATATTTATAATCAAACAAATTCATAACAATATTATCAATATTAATAATTTTTACCAATATTTCCCTAACATTTTTTTACCGTTGTACAACATTTTTTTTACCGTTCAAAACATTATCTATAATACTAGTAGTGTTATGTTTTTTCTCAAATCTAAGTACTCTACTTGGAAAGCTAAATTAAAATAAAGAAGCAGAAAGATGTTAACTTTGCATTTGCTTCCATTAAATCCTATTTCTATATTATTGGCTCCAACAATCAAGTAATCACTATAAAAAAATCTTAGTTTCTAAACACCGATAATTCTGAAATTAAGCGAGGTCATGAATTCTGAATGATATCACTCCAATTTATGGAAACAAATCTGTCCTCCTGGCTTTTACTCATAAAGACAAGTTTTTGTTATTTCGAAAGCTTATCGCACCATTTATGAACAAATTGGCTATGATTTTGAAGTTTATTCACGAAAAGATAGAACTTTGACTCATTTGAATAATAACCCATTGAGACATGTTGCCATTAAATCATATCTTATTCTTGATGATATGCTTTATTTCACCACCAATATTGATGTTGTCTTGTCTTTTACTTTGGCCGGTAACATGTGGCTTTCCATCTATGATCCATATCTTGTTCTCAACGCTTCTCCTGAATCTCTAATTAATCTTCATCCCACATTTGACACCCAAATTCAGATTATAGGAGATAAGATATTTGGTGAAATGTATCGTTCCGGATATTCTTCTTTTGATTTTGTTGCTTCTTCTGTTCTCGATCATAATAATATCATGTTCATGCGTCCCAATTTAACACATAATAAGGATTTCTGTGAAAATATATATTCTATTACCAATGATCGCAAACATGATTTGTCATATTTCTCTAAGTCAATCATCATTATTAATGAAATTCAAGAAATTATGTGCATTGTCGGCTATGGTAATGATCCGTATGATGAGCTGTCAAATTATGCCACTCTTACATTTTTTACGGTAAATGTTGATTCATACAAGGTGACACGTTCTTGTCCCAACAGAACTTAGATGGAACGAATGAAGTTGTTTCTATACTATTTTGTTAGAACAATCAATTCTATTATGCAAGTGATGAAGACCAAATGCATGTCAACTTGTTCTAGGCTGATTTTTTATCAAGCCGTTTCAAAATCGTAGTGCTGTTGGTGGTAAAGAGAGTAATACAACATTAAATTCTTCAACATTCATAATCAGACAAATTCGTAACAATATTATCAATATTATCGATATTATCAATATTCCATAAAGCTCATGACGAAAATGATGACATATAAAATAAAATTTTAATATTCGGGCCATGCCATTCTTACCGTTTCCCAATATTTTTTACCGTTGCATAACATTTTTTAACCGTTTACAAAATTATCAACTATATTCTAATAGTTATCACACACTATTCTTTCACTTAGCAAACTAGTGCAATAGTAGTTATTTTTGTCCACACCTTGTTGATATTTAGATCGATTTTCTTCAATTTTTTCTGATGTCGGTTCTGTTTGGATTTCATATTGATTTTTTGCTCAGCCCTAATATAATTACGAGTATAACAAAAAAAGTCTTTCACCTAATCTTCCAAGACACTCCCGGATAGATATCAAGTAAAAGAGAGATTTTCTTATGATATTCTAAATATAATAAATATTATATATTATTTAATATTCATATAGTGTATTTCATATAACCTGACCCTATTTATAATAAATTATCATGTAGTATTCTCTTTTTATATTTAATATAATGTATACGTTAGATTATTATAAATTATACATAAATGATAAAACTATTTATAATAACATGATAATTAATTATATTTACATTTTAAGTAAAATTTAATATATCATTTAAGATATTGTTCTTTTTATTTTATTGTTTGATTAATTTGTATATTAATATAAAATGTAAACTTATTAAATATTTAAAAAAAGAGTATAGCACAAAAGATAGCGATCTAGTGTAAAACTTATCAAAAACAAAACCAAATATTATGTATGCAAACAGTAAATTTTATTATATTGAGTAAGAATTACTTAATACACATATATATATCACTAAAAATTTAATATTACTTTATTCTCGTTTTTTAAGCTAATCTTATTTATATTCATTAAAATTTTATATTATGTATTATTTTTGAAGTATAGTAATTTATATTTATTTTAGAATTTAATTTTTTTCATAAATATAATAAAATTCTAATTATTATTACCCTCTATATATATAACTTAAAATAAATATGAGTGTGATATGCGGAGAAAGTTGTTTCACCTGAGAATTTTGATCTAATAAACTCCAGATAAATACCAAGTACGTAGATATGATCAAGATTCAAGAGTCAAAGCAATGATGTAATAAAATGTACAAATACATAATATAAATTATAAATATTAAGAAGGAAGATGATAATGAAGAAAAACTGTGAAGCACACAAGTGAGCATGTGAACTAGAGCCACCCAGTTGGTCCTCTAATCGGATTATGTTGCGAATTCCAACCTCCGAAAACTCATCCTCCATGCCCACCCTACCCCACCTCCTTTGTCATCATCTCCCTTGTTTATTTTCCTAATTATTTTTTACCTCTACAAATGTCTTTATTTTCAGCTCATTCTCTTTTTCTTCATTACTACACTTGCTAGTTCCTCGCATATACACCTCCTTACTGCTTTCTCAAGGTTTGTGGCTTTTCTCATCGCTTTTTCTGCATATCATTGTGTATTAGAAGTTATCTTCTGTTTTTACGAGCTGGCCGTCACATGCATGCTCCACGAGCGGGATATACTGAGTATATTTATATTGGGATGCTCGTAGTTTTGAGTATATTTATATTGGGATGCTCGTAGTTTTGTCTTTAACTAGGTTCTGTTGATATTAAGATTTGTTCATGTTTTGGTAGACTTGTATGATAAATTACAACAATCCAGCTTTTGTTTAGATTTAAAAAAAAGAAAAGAAAGAAGAGTGCGTTCATTCTGTTATATATGGACAACCTTTTTAGGAGATTACCGAAATTCTGTTTTCGACGCAGACAGCCGGTCTTTAGGAGTTTCGGATTTGTGCGTTGTCGAATTATATTTAGAACAGAGTTGGAATAATTTTATTGGTCTTAAAATTTTCCGAACTTGGCTACCATGTTTTGGCCACACCAGGGGATTTAAATTTTGTCCTAAAATTTTAACTTGCTACCAATAAATGACTTGGTTACCATGTTTTAGGGCCCATACCAGGGACTTCAAGTTTATTATGATGTGACCTGCCATGATTCCTAGGCTTTATGAATTTCATCCCAATATTCAGCATATGCATGTTCTATTAATCTTTTTTTTTTTGAATGACTAGACCTCAGGTGTAATTCTGCTGTTAATTTTCAGGTTGAAGCACAAACTCAACATCTACTAGTATGGAGGTCACTAATGTTACCGAGTATGACGCCATTGCAAAGGAAAAATTGCCAAAGATGGTGTACGACTACTATGCATCAGGCGCAGAGGACCAGTGGACTCTGCAAGAGAATAGAAATGCTTTTGCAAGAATTCTGTAATAATTTCTATTTATATAGCTTCAGTACTTAAAGAAGTGACATTTTCTTTAATTTTGAAGTCCCTGAAGGCCTGAAATGATTTTTTTTTTTGTGTTAAAACAGATTCCGACCTCGTATTCTAATTGATGTCACCAAAATAGACATGACTACTACTGTGTTAGGATTCAAGATATCTATGCCAATCATGATTGCCCCAACAGCCATGCAGAAAATGGCTCATCCTGAAGGTATGCCGTATTACAAAGAGCTTATGATCTTCTACATTCACAGCATCCTTTTCTGTTCTTCTGATAATCCATTCTTATTAAACAATTGATGTTGATTCTTAGATAAATTTTGCTGGTAAGTTAAGTGGCTGATATTAGTCTAGTCACATCCTGTTACCTCAACTTGCTAATATGAACATGTGAATGATTTGTTTTAAGCCACTCATATCCTGAATTAACCAAGATTACAATAGCAACTTAGCTGCATATCAAATTTTGGCTTGTATACACAAACTACTATATGGATACAATTTATTATCTCCGTTGAATCTACTAATATCAGTTTTATGCATGTCTATATATTGAGAGCGAGTTTGTCTGTGTTCATATTCCTCTATCCCAGAGTTTCTCGTCCTTCAGTTATTCATCTGTAAGGTTTTGTTGGTTTTGGTTATTATCTTCAATCTTGAGTCATTTTCAAGTTAAACTATTTACTGTGAACTTTCAACTACAAAGAATCCCGTCAGATGTCAGGAAATTATAGGATCCTCCCTCTGAAGCTAGACGTCTCTCTAGGACAACATTGCTCACAGTTTCATTTTTGTTTATAGCAATGTGATACTTTGTTGCAAAGTCAGTAATGTGGTGCTTTATTGGACTTTCTGATCAAAGTACTACATTTTCTTAGATGTTATATGAATATTCAACATGTTTCTTAATCTCCACTTATATAAAATCTTTAATGTGATTGTTGATATATTGTTGTGATAATTAAATAGTGTATTTCTGACCAGATGTCTAAATCTTATGCAGGAGAGTATGCAACTGCAAGAGCTGCATCCTCAGCTGGGACAATTATGGTAAGGCTTTTATCAGCGTGGGTTATTCATGTTTCCTTAGCAAGCATCCTTTTGCATCATAGAAGCATTATGAACCAAGATCTTCAAGAAATGTTCTAATCTCAGAACACCTAAACTAAAGAATAAAGAGCCTTTAAAGTTTCCTCGGGAAATATATGTTTCCAATTATTTAGATTTACCACCACATAAGCTCAAGAATAAAACTAGGAAAACAGCTGCCCTGATTGTAGCCTGCTTTAACACATAAATGACTATAAAAGTAAACATAGATGTTTTAACATATTCAGATCTGGTATCTATGTACAGGTTGAATGGTAATTTAAGTCTGATTTTTAACAGTTATACATATGAGTCGTCTCTTTGAGAGAGTAGATAATGTTTTGGTGAATAGTCTGCATTCTCTTCGATGTAAAGGCTTACAGGGGGTCACTGATATTTTACGAATGTAATTGATGTTTACGATTTACCATGAGTCCTCCTGGATTAGTAAGTAGTAAGTGTAATTCATAAACTAATAGGTGTTCACTGATATTTTAGAAATCTAATACTTATGATTTAACACGATAGCTTGAAACGTTAATTATATGCCTTCGGACCTGTCAAGTAGTAAGCTTTCAAATGTTCATATATTTCTGTGTGCTCATCCTCTAAAATCCCTTCTGCAGACATTGTCTTCTTGGGCCACATCTAGTGTGGAAGAGGTTGCTTCTACTGGACCTGGCATCCGGTTTTTCCAGCTTTATGTAAGATCACAGTTTTCCTTGTTATTGCTTCTCTAAGTTTATCACTTGATGATTCACACTGACAATATTACGCTGTGTAGGTCTACAAGGACAGAAATGTTGTTGCTCAGCTTGTGAGAAGAGCCGAGAGAGCTGGCTTTAAGGCTATAGCTCTTACAGTTGATACCCCAAGGCTAGGACGAAGAGAGGCTGATATCAAGAACAGGTGAAACTTTTTGTCCAGTTTTAAGTTTTAAACTTAGGTTACAGCCTCATACAGCTCAGATGAATATGTTCATCTTTCGATTAGCCTGTTCAATTAGTTAAGAAGAAATTCTTGTAATTGTTACACAGATTTACCTTGCCACCATATTTGACATTGAAGAACTTCGAGGGCTTGGACCTCGGAAAGATGGATGAAGTGAGTGAGATTAGAACATTAACAATGACTACTTTTTCTTTGAAATTTTCACCAATATATGATGTACTCCATTGTTTTGTGGCATGCAGGCTAATGACTCCGGTTTGGCTTCATATGTTGCTGGTCAGATTGACCGCTCCCTCAGCTGGAAGGTACTTATTTAGTGGCATATAATGGTTTAAAGGAGTCTGGTGGATTGTCATGGAATGTTACATTGCGTGTTGGCTTGCTGTTACCAGCCAGTCACAGATCCAATTTTCATGAATTCCGGATTCAATAAAGATTTTTAAAGTTTAGAATTCTTAACTGTGGGTGGCTGTAATTAAGAAGTCGGACATTTGAAATATGACTTGCACATCTTTTTTAACTAGAAGACGTAAGAAACCTTGTTGATTACTTAATGACACAAAAGTGGATTTGCTTTCATGTTACGCGCATGGCCTGGATCACTTTATATTGTCTCTGTTTAAAGGTGACTTAAGAACCCTGGATTTACATCTGAGTAATCTGTTGATATTTGAACAGGACGTGAAGTGGCTTCAGACTATCACCAAGATGCCGATCCTAGTGAAGGGAGTAATCACTGCTGAAGACAGTAAGAAAGCATGACTTTTAATTTGCATTTTCTCACTTCCATTTAACTATAAATGTAACATGGTTCCTTCTGTAATGACCTGCAGCGAGGTTGGCCATACAAGCTGGAGCAGCAGGTATCATTGTATCTAACCATGGTGCTCGCCAACTTGATTATGTCCCTGCCACTATAATGGCTCTGGAAGAGGTAATTTTTCTTTTGCACTTTAATTTTTTAGGTCTTCGGGGGTCACATTTCCCATGGTTCAAACCTGCATTTAACTAAAACACGATAAAGAACATCAATATAATTTCATTACCATCTAAATGCACATCCAAATTCATTATCATGTCATCACTTTTAATAAAATTGTTCATCAAGGGGCAAAGCATGGAAAGATAAATCCATGTAATATGACAATTCACCAATTCTGCTTCTTGAAATAATCTCAGGTAGTGAAGGCTGCACAAGGCCGCGTACCAGTTTTCTTGGACGGGGGAGTCCGTCGTGGAACAGATGTCTTTAAAGCATTAGCACTCGGAGCCTCTGGAATTTTTGTAAGTATAACTAAGTATGATGATTAAATTAGCTCGCAATGACCTGTATATCTTTCTGAAACGTACATCTGTATTCTGCTCTGGTTTTTCATCGTGAACAAAATTTTGATAACCTACTTCCAGTAGTAAACTACTCTACTAGGTGATCTAGTCTCACAATACTTCTGTAGCGCAAATTCCATACTTCTATAAGAGTTCAGTTCACGCATATGTTCAATGGAAGAGCAAATCCATCAATTATAGAATTCAGTTGACATTCTTCGTGACCACGTCATTTTACAAATTCTTTCATTCAATTTTGTTTCACCAAATTGACTCGTTACTATTGTCTCAATGATAGATTGGACGACCTGTTGTCTTCTCCTTAGCTGCTGAAGGAGAAGCCGGGGTCAAAAAAGTACTCCAGATGCTACGCGAGGAATTTGAGCTAACTATGGCGCTAAGTGGATGTCGCTCCATCAGTGAAATCACTCGTAACCACATTAGCACCGACTGGGATGCTCCTCGTGCTCAATTTGCACCAAGATTATAAACAAGTACTCGTGGCGTGCACAAATAATTGCATTTCTTGCAGCAGCAGCGCGATGATAGTATTACGCAGTGTTCAAGAGCCTGCAGCTTTCCTGACAGAAGGTTTTATTTCAAATCTTTGTGTATGTTGAAAGTGTTATCGTCAAAAGGACTTGTAAGGATATAATTATCAGTTGATGGCTACTGAATCTGCCAACTTCATTGTATACCCAACATATATTCGAAAAAATCTTCATATTACTGTACTGGGAATGGATTATTCTTGGCTTTATAACAAGCAGCTTGTGGAAAATATAACTTGAATATCAATGTTGATAATTAGGGGAATGTATAAGCTTGGTTTGTAATATCCGTTTCCTTTTTTTTTTTTCCATATGGTTTTTTAACCATTGTAATCCTTGATCCAGAAAATGCTCCTCCACGTCTGGGAATAGGGATGAACGGAAAAAATGGTGAAAGCTGGTTGAACATATACAAAACCGGTATTATCAAATTTGACTCGAATTTATAATTATTTGTTCAGATTTAGTCCGGATTCAATTTAAAATTATATAAGTTTGTTCAGATTTGACTCAAGTTTAAATATCAATATTCATATATATATTTTGGTCCAGTTCAATGGATATTAAATTACTTTTTTTTATATTCGTATTCAAATTCATAAAAGATAATTAATAAATTATAAATACTTGAATAACCATTTACTATTACTAAAATGAATTCATTTGTAGTGTATTGTATGAAAGCAGATATTGTTCATGTGATGATATTATGATAATATACATAATTTATGAATTCAATTCGAGTAATTTTAACAAATATATATATTCTAGTATTTTCAATATAGTCAAACTATTGTGAATAAATATGATTAGTGGTAAGATTCATTCTTCAAATTCTAAAATCGAATTAAAATTAACTCAGTTTTGATACAAATATGAATTATATTCATTTTTAAAAAATCAAATCAGGATTTGAACTTGTATCTCTCGAATTCGTTTTCAGCCCTACGGAGAAGATCACGGTAAAGACATATATGTTCTATTATTCATCCTTAGTGTTTTTTTTCTCAAAAAACCAACCTTAGCTTTAATTTACATTATTCTCCGCGAGTCTGGGAAAGTACAGATAAAATAAGTCACTCTGATATTTCGGACGGTTTCAAAACTTCGGTACTATATGTTTGGACCTCTTAAACTAAAGATTTGATGGTCGTCATTGATATCTTTGCTCACGAGAAAAGCTGCATATCATTGATGAATTGCCGCTGCTAGTTCTATAATTGCTTGTAAGCTAGTACCAATCATATGGCGCATATAATTTTTTACCTGTTTTGTACATGTAACATAATTTTAGTCGATGAAGTTAGGGAAAAAGTTATTATCTTGTTCTAATAAGAAATGTAAAATTCGTATAACAATCTTTCACAACAATTAGAGGACCGTCAAACAAAATTAGTATCGAATGACGGAGAGTTGGTCATCTAACACTGCTCCGAAAAACACAGGCAACAATGATTCGAATGCTTGCAACAAATTTTGTCTCGGTGGGTTCGGCCATGAGGTATATAGATACAATTTTATTTTTCTATTTACTTAATAATAGTATTAATGTTTATTGGATGATTATATTATATATAAATGGTGACAACCATAACATGTGGGTGAGGCGTGCAATAATTCTGCAACAAAATGGGAGGATTGATTGCGCATAATGACGTGGATGTGCGATTGATCAATAGGAGGACAACACGTGGCCGCCTTCTGAGGTGGAAAAATATCTAGTGGGCCCTGCCCCCACACTACAAAGTTATGGGTTTAAACTCAGTTGTGTTTCGCCGATTCATGGGGCCGAGACCACCCTTCTCTTCTGTTGACACGCTTGTATTCTTCTCTATTTCTTTTTATTATTTTATTTTAGCCACTGAGATACATATATAATATGGGAGATTTAATTAGGTTGTTCGAAAACGGATTATAATATGTTGTTTTCTGTTCAGTCCAAGCGAAATAGAATAATTGTCTCTGCTTTCAGCAGATTTGTATTTGTGTTGGACGAAATCTAAACAATAGATAGCATGCGGCATTCATTTTAGACTCCATCTCCGTGTATTCGTGTAATACATGCCCTATTGTATATTGCCGAGTCCCGAAGCGAGTCGTATTTGAGTTGTTTAAAGAGTAGTGCTACATTAACAAAATTGGGTACAGAATTTTGCACAAAATGATGTGGCAACTGAGGTGAGAAGTTTTAATTAGTACTATTAATGCATATACAGGGGGCTCATTTTAATCAAAAGACATATACTCATTATGTGAATGTTTTTATACCCAATTCTGTGTATCTAACATTTTCTGTTGTTTAAATTTAAAGTTTAAACTGCTCTAATCAAGTTGAGATAGAATGGAAAATTTAAATTTCAGACATGGAAAATGTGAAATCAAGTTAGAGCTTTCTACAAAAAAAAGTTTAACAAGTGATAAAATGATACATATTGAATATGTATGTATATGTAATAGTATAAATGAAAAAAAAAACGAGTTTGATTTGAGTTGAGTTTAGTAAATTCAAACCAACTCGGAGTGTTTTTTTAACTTTCATATCTGCTTAATCCCCTCCACCGGGGTTGTGAGATTTGATTTTTGAAATCCGATTAATCATTATAAATTCATCTTAAATTATACAATAAATTAAAGTAAATTATTAAATATTATTATAAAGTTAAAATGTTATAATATATCCGATTAAATCTCGATCATCCGATTAATCAACACTTCCGCTCATTAATCCTGGTTACTGATTTTCACAACCATGATCATTCATGCTAAGGAAATTTGAATGCAACACCCGTTTGCTCTCATTGCAGTTGAGCTTATAAGTAAGTTCTTCGTAAAATAAATGAGAATGTCTGTCATTTAAAATGCAGGTTGATGACTTTACGCGGCGCCTCAAAATTTGTCAAAGGGCAGTTGCGATGACTCTGGTCTTGCTGTATGAACAGGTACTGTTTTGACCCCTCAGATTGAGTTGAGCTAGGTTGCTTTTCTAATAAACTATGTGGATGAACCTTGTACGCTTATTTTCATGACATGTATAGGATTACAGACAGTATCCCAGGAACCTGCAGCTGCAGGATTGACCAGCTAGGAGTCCGCGCGGAGACAGCTAAGTTTTCAAGTTCCATGTCTAGAAACAAAGTTTGTGACGAAGTTGAACTTAGCTTAAACTGCTGTTGTTTCATGATTTTGTGGTTGTGTTCGTAGCCTTTAGAATTTATATGAGATTCGAACCACGAATGACCATAAGAATATATTAGTTTAGTTGTTGAGTTTCCGATTCTTGAATTCATCCATCTGTCTGCACTGACAAAACTTATTACCCATACTCGGATAAGATTATTGAACGTGAATATGTGTTCAGATTAATTGAAATACTCCCTCCGTTTCAAATTAGATGTTCACTTTAAAAAAATCACACAGTTTAAAAAAAGTGGATGTTTACAAATTAATTACATTAAATGATCAAAATATGTGGAGTGAGATTGATCTAGGAAATATAAATAAGTGATATGTGGAGTAGAATTGACTTTGAAAATATAATTTTGCATTGAAAGTTGAAGTGGACAAGTAATTTGAAACAAAAAATTTTCTTCAAAGTGGACATGTAAATTGAAACGGAGGGAGTATATATTACTTTCTCTGTCCCATAATTTTTGGCTTGTTTGATGGTCAGATTGACCAAACTTTGACTACAAATTAGATATATAACATGATTAACAACAATCATAAAAATTATATCATTAAAAAAATACTTTGTGTACTTTATTATGCATATTTTATATTTTGAAAATTACAAGAGAATTACATGTAATTTGTAGTCAAAGTTCGGTCAATTTGACCATAAAAAGTCAAACAAGCCAAGAATTATGGGACGGATGGAGTATTAGCTGACAAATTTATTAAATATTTTTAGTTATACATTTTTTACTGTTAAATGATGAAATTTATTATATTTTGATCAAAAGATTAAGAATAATATTTTTATTATTTTAAAAAATGAAAATTATATTGTATATATTCTATAATAATATAGCTTCTGATATATTTGTAGTATATTTTAAAAAGAGACGGATGGAATCATATTTTTATGACATTCGTGTTTTACTTTTTTATTTATTCCCCGTAAATCCAGAGACCGGCATCCCCTCGTGATGTAAATAAGGAGTAAAAACAGAACGCAAATTCCGATCAAACAATGCATAATTGTGGGCCCCCAGTAGTCTCTGTGTAAAGTGCATTCGCTTGCCACGTTACAGGGCAGGTCACAGGTGTACAGTACATACCAAACTCTGAAACTGGTCATATGTAAAAATCGGTCTACTTGAAAACATGGCGGGCCAGATGCATACGAAGAACAATAGAAATGCTTTGACCAAGGGAGAGAGAGAGAGAGAGGCTCTTGGACTACAATGAGAGAAATGTGCACGTCATTCTGTTGCATTCCTTCCAGACAAGATAATATGAAATCAGAATTCCAAATAATTTCAACTGGAAAATATTCTAACAAATTTCTAAGTTAAAATTCCTTGATTAGCTTAAAAGTGCATATTATTTTTGATTTTAGAAATATAAAGTTCATATTATAAAAGTTCTAGTGTTTACATTTAAGCTGTAGTCATAGAATACCAGATATAATTTTGTAATTCAATCTTTAATTATAATTTTTTGATCATCAAAATTTAGATATAATTTATCATTTGTATCTAATCTTAAACATCATTTAATTTATTATATTGTACAATATATCGTTTTTTGTGAATTATAAAAATAATTGTTGTGCATGTTAAAATATTATATCCTTCAGGTTTTAAATTTTAAAAATATTATAAAAAAATTATATTTTAAAAACATTATAAATATATTTGATTTAATTTTATAACTTTATTTAATTTTAAAGAACATGTTAAAATAATATTTTCAATTCTGAGAAAGTTGAAGACTCTGCCAAGGTGTTGCATGTGCGACTCAAGAATGAATACACACTTGACATTATCGTGTTTATATGTGGGTGGGGGCAATAATAGTGTGGACATGAGAAACAAATCAATTCAGGTTAGGCCGGTGCACTCGTTGCAATGACATGTCAAATTTTGTCCAACTGATGTGATTTGTAGACTCGTACCAGTAACAGAGTTTAGTGCTTTTTTTTCTTTCTTAATTAATGTTGTATAAGCGGAATTATGAGGAAGACTAATCTGTTATGGAATTTCACTTCAAGTTGTAATTATAAACGGAATTATAAAAAATTAATATTGTAAAATATCAAACGTAATCAGTATATCTCACTCGAAATTCGAAAGTCTAACATGGCACACGAAAGTTAATCTTTTGAAGAAACTTCTGCTAACCAGAAACCAGCTGAGCTCAAATTCTACTTTACCCTAAAGCTACAAGCTGATCCTTCAAACTCCCCATGAACTAGAACTGCAAAGAAATGAAGATATAATAATATGTCCACAACTATCCCTATTGTAAATCTTGGCCGCTCTAATAACTAAAAAATGCCTTACTAATTCCATCACTAACTAGGCCTGGGTTTCCAAATCTTTCGCACTAATGAATGTCCCATGAAAACCATACGGCACTCTGGACGGAAGCTTAATCGAGGCCTCTAGCTCCAGAGTCACGGCATTAACGATTTGAAGTTCCGATTCCCAGTTCTTCTCGTCGTGAACAAACGCCAAGATGTACCCATCGTCTTCATTTTTCGATTCAGGGTTCGGGAAAAATAGAGGCTCGCCTCCGTATTTCTCATCCCCGTAAAAGAACTTGTTCACTTGGCCGCTAGACAAGTCCACTTTCGCAAAACCCGAAACTTTAGGCCATGGCTCAGCGATCGCTAAGTACGCGAATTGCGTCTTTCTGCCTAGCATATTTTTGTTCACCATCCCTGCTTCCAAGTTCACTTGATCATCGCAAGACAGAATTGGTCTTCTAATTGATTTCCCTGTCTTCAAATTTAGCCTGATTTCGGACAGAACACTTTGTAAACCTTCGTCGCATTCGTTAAAAATCGAGTCGGCTGGAGTCATGCAAGATCCGATCACCACAACTTCATCAGTCTCCTTTTCTTCCCACGCATTCCAGAGATGAAAACAAAAACAATCCGGAACTTCAACCCATTTGATCCCCGAAGCATCACTAGCATACTTATCCAAAACCCCGAAACGCGATACTTTATTCTTGTCATACACAACCGGGGAACCGCCTTGAATCATCTCAGACATTTTGAAAACCACCTGTTGATCAGGAATCACCACGAAATTCTCCGTGATCGCGAAATCATGCATCATGGTGGGATCAGAGAGCTGGATATCCACGTCTTCGGACTTGGATCCGTCACTAGAGAATCGAAAGTATTTAAGGTACGGCTTCTGAATTACATTATAACTAAGAGCAAAAAGTTCGCTAGTTTCGGGGTCGATTTTCGGGTGAGCAATCATAGTCGAATCAAGCTGACCATCAAAATTATACCTTCCAATTGTTTCAAGGTCACCTGATGGACCAACCCGAACATGATACGGTAAATCATCTTCAGACATAGCTAGAAGCCGATCATTAAAATAAACCAACCCCGCATTCGCAACCCCCATGCCATGCTTATGATCAAGAAGTCCGAACATGCCGCGAGCGTAGAAAAGCGCGAGCCGCGCTATCCCGGAATGGCCATGGAGCTCACCAATGGCTTTCGGGAAAGCAGGCCTTCCTAAGCTACGTTCCTGCACAAGCCTTTCGGTCTCGGTGAAGCGGCAAGCGTAGCTGGCTGAGCCGTTCTTGAACTGGACCGCGTGAACCATCCCATCCCCGTCGAATAAATGGTGCCCTGCTTTCGGCTCGAAGTGCGGATTGGCTCCGTTGCGAACGTACACTCCGTTTATACATTCGGGGATTTTTCCCGAAACCGAAAGATTTTGCTTCACAGGCTGTTCAGGCACGGGAGCAAAGTTGCCCGCAATTTGAATTTCGGGGTCTGTTGTTTTCGGCAGCGGGTGCTGCAATTCCCGCGAAATAATCGCACTTTCGACCGCATCTAATGCCATCGCCGCGGCCTTTTGCAATATATTCCATTTCGGAATTGGAGGACTATTATTATTATTATTATTACAAGGTGTTTGATAAGTTGTGCTCGATTTGTTTGGGGAGAATGGAATAGAAGGGACTTGAATAGAAGAGTGCACATTTGTTTTTGTGTTGTTTCGAAAACTTGGTGAGGTGAAAATATTGGTAGTATTAAGAGAAGAAGCCATGTGAGAAGGCAAGTGAGGAGAGGAGTGTGAGATGAATGTGTTGTGGGGGAGGGGTGTTTGTTTATATATAGAGGGGAGAATACATGGGAGGGTCCAGCAGGAAAGAAAGGAGTCAGTGGGAGAAGAGCACGTGTAGGATTCAAAGGAGGGGGACTCATAAACGAATATGCATCCAATAAGTGATTTGATTTCTCAATAACGGAGTAGGGGTTTGCCTTTTTCTTCGGCAAGAGCATCTCCAACCATCCAAAGCTCTTGGCTAAAAAATGAGTTGATAACGATTTAGTCAACAGCTTTAAAAACTCAACTCCAATCATAATGAGCTGTTGTCTATAAATTTAACCAACCTCTTATGGATGGCTAAAATTGTCGAACCTCTACAGGTCTGTAAGAAAATCTGTAGGAAGATTGTACATCATTTATTACCATATTGAACTGATATATTCTATTTTAACAATTTATAATATTAATAACATACTATTTTTAAATTATAACCAACCAATATAGTCAGTACCATTGAAGCAAAATGTCTTACAGGTTCAGCAAATTTTACATAATGTCTTACGGGTCCAATTTAGCCAACGATTATAGCCAACGCCGTTGGAGATGCTCTAACGGTTCAAATTCAATATCCGGGTTAGGAAATAAAATCGCACATATTAAATAATTATATTTGATTTTGATCAAGAATAATTTTTCAGTTGAAAAAATTATCTTCGGGATCCTTTCCATTAAATTTCTCACATAAATTTCTCTAGAAAGTTATTAATGAAGTAGATATTTTTCTTTATTATTTCGATAACGGATGATATTTCAAGTAGTAAATACAATCGCAAACTGAAAATTAAAATCAGGATATCCTTTCCTATCAAAATCATATTGAGATCTTTTAGACATGTGTTTTAAAGAAAAATGCTAGGTATTCTGTTTCTATTTTTTTTCACAATTTGGCTGGCAATTTTTGATTAGTTTCATCCATATTAATAATTAAAAAATCCCGTGTCATAAATAATACAATTAAAATTAGTTATGTGTATCACATAATTTGGGGAAAAGTTGGAGAACAGAATTCAATATAAGTGGCATTCCTCTTTTTACAAATATGTTAGCTTAATAAATTTTTTTTTTTTGAGAGCAGCTTAATAAATTTATTAATATTTATTTTCTAATAAATACTATTTTTTTTTTTGACGGATTTTCTAATAAATACTAGGATCAGCAAGAATCTCGCAAAGTAAAACAACCTTGGTTAAGGTCCATTAAGCATCAACATTTCTAACTGAAGTACAAATACTCCCTCCGTCTTGGGAAAGTTTTGAAATGTATAGAATTCCGTCCTGAGAAAATTTTGAAATGTATAGAATTAAGTAGCACATCCTCTGTTGTCCCGGGACACCGGGTTCGACTCTGGCTCACCCCGAGAATTATTAGAACAGATACTGATTTGTAAGGCATATAAGCCTGCATTGTCAAAAAAAAAAAAAAAAAAAAGTAGGACATCCCAGAAAAGGAAGTGTATAGAATTAAATGGGACGAGCATGTTTTTTGTGCCGGCAGGTATAAAGGAGTAATAAGAGTTGAAACTTGTACGGATGAATATGATGTCTAGTGGGACCAACAAACTAAATGAACATCAAACGTTAGTAAAAACCCGCGTTTGAATCATCTGGAAAACTTACCTAAAAAAACCCCGCGTTTGGACCGCTAAACACCGTCACCTTTGGTGCGGGACACGTGGGCACTTAACTAGGAGTAACACTTGGCATATATTAAGGTCAGCATCAATTACCTTTAACCCACGCGCTACTCTATCCTTACCTACCTTTCTCATTTCGGGGCGAAAAAATATCTCTATACTTTTTGTATTTTTATATTCCTGTATATTATTCTGCACATAATATGTATGAGAATCAATAAATTAAATGGATAATTTACAGTTTGGACCACCAAATTATGATTGGATTTATACAATCGTACGTATTCATTCGTATGAAAGTATAGAATATCATATTATCCATTAAAAAAGAAAATCCTATACACCAACTAATTCTTGATTTTTAGTAGTTAAATTGATTGAAATTTATCTAAAAATTTCGTATATAAGATGATTTTAGAAAATATTTATTAGAGATAATATGTATTCTGTTTTGAAATATATATTATAATACTTTTAAATTACGTAAAAATAATTATAAATTAGTAAATAAAATTTGATCAGTTTATTCATAAGAAAATGAATATTTTTTATCATCGGTTGGAAGATGGGATTTGATTTAATAGTTTCACCATCCTCTTTATGATCTCAGGAGTCATTTACATTATCGAATAAAAGTTTGATTTAAGTTTGACGTATTTTGAAATTTTTATAATTTTTAGTTTTATAATATTTTTTATTTTTTTTCTTTGAATAAGAGTTTGACATTTAAAATTTAATAAGTATTATTAAATTATATTTTATAAAAATTTCAGAAATACGAACAAACAATAAACATAAACAATGAACGTTTGACAAAAAAAATGAATGTAAAAAATCAGCTGGGGACAGAGGATGAGTTTGATTTTGGAGAGGTTGAAGAGTCAAACTCGTATTCTTCTTTAATTCAAACTCTAATCAAAGAGTCTCCCTCTATTTTTCTATTTTCTTTTATATTTATCTCCTTTTCTGGCGAAAATTTTTATTATTTATCGTTTCATTCACTCTACCTTTCACAAACTATATTGATTTTAATTATTTAATTTATTATTATTTGTTGTTATTAGTGGATCGTATTTGTTTCGGGTAGCATACTTCTACAGGTTGGAATGTTTTCTTTTCGGGCATTAAATTTTATTGTGTAAATTTTTGGAGATATTTTCATGTTTTTCGGTTAGATAATAAATTTTTTAAATGAAAGAAACTTCTGAAAGTTGCGGGAAACCACATTTCTATCAAAAAAAACTCTAATGATATCGTGTCAAGTTATCATTTTTTTCTAATTTATTTTTACATTCGAGAAACATTTACTAGATTTATATTCTGTTAAAATTTATCAGATTTAAGGGACACTGTGTATAATCAAAAGGATTATGTGATTATCTTACAATTAGTAGGTGCTCCTGATCCATATGACATGGGTATTCACGTGATCATATACAAGTTTTTTAATTATGTATCATGCTGCTAAGTGCTAACATGGATTTGCAGTGACTAATTATTAGTAAACTAGGATTTGTTGCCCGCTTCGCATGGTTTCCTCTTTTAATTTTGTTTTTTTATATTAATTACATGAAAAAGAAATATATTTTACAACAAAGGGTTTTTTTTGTTAATTAATTGGATGTTATGTTTTGGGCCTACATCAACTACTGTTGGCCTGGGCCGAAGTATGCTATGGGTCTTAAAAATATAAATGATTCAGGAAGAAAAGTAACGGCGATGCAGTTGTGACTTTAAACACTGTAATAAAGATTTTTCCGTTATTCAAGGTTATTACTCTCTTCACTCTCATCTTTAATCTATTGTGTAGTTCGAAACTATTTGTGACTGAGTTTTCTCTTTCACTCTTCATAACTTGTTTTCAAAATAAACTATCCATTATTTTCTATTTCATAGCATAACTTCTTTTGCTGATTTAATTAGTAATGGAGGTTGCTGGGTTCATTGCTGAGCGTTTCTTGAAGTATGTCACCGAGCACGACCTTTTCACCGATGAGATTGTAAGTTTTTTCAATCTTTCCGTTGATGTTTAATTCATAGTTTCTTATCCTAAATAGATTAATACTTCTGTACATGCATTCCATTTTAGCGTGTCCCCCTTCGTTTTTGTCAAAAAAATGCTCTCCGTCTCCCTGATGTGGTGTGTCTCGAGTTTCGTAATGGTTACCGAGTTCAAGTTCCATTCAATAAGGAGATGCGAAAGTTTGTTGGTGTGCAATGCCTTTATGAAGATTTTGAGCTCGAAGGGGGGGAGATGTTTGTTTGCTTTTCTCCAATTTACATTTTCAGCTGTTACAGATAGTTTTCTTTAACTCTGTTATGCTTATATAAATTAGAAGTTACCATGTGGGTATGACATTTTAATGCTGAAGATAGATATTTTCCCAATTCAATTCAGGCAATCACAGAGTTATTAATTTTTCGAAGTAAGAGGAGTAATAAGCATACTACAATCATAATTGCATAATTTTTTATAAAATATTCAGTACAAAAGTGAATATATCTTAGGTTACATAGCGTTCTGCATAGAAATTTTGTCAAAAACATTAGATTATACTTCAAATTTAAAGTTGAAAGCATGAAATCTTCCGTCTTCCAAAAGTTTTCCCACCACAACTGCCTGGAAACATGTTTGATCCACATCTGTCAAATTAATTATAGGGGAGAGAACAAAAAATATGTCAATTTGTGGTAACTTAATATGTGTACTTATTGGAAGAATTTGAGTTTGGGAATTTACCACATGCAATTTTCTCATTTGTTGGTGTAATTGAGTTGCGAAATTTCGTCGAGATGGTAAGATGATCCAGAAGGCTGTTATTATCATTGAGAGTGAAGAAAAAACATAGTTATTATTACCAACCGGTAAGAATGAAGCTCAATGTTGAAGAGAAGAGGAAATGAGGGTTGTTCTACCTCTGGCATTTTGCTTTGGCTGTTCTCTATTATATCCGGCTCGGTCACTGTTTCCTCTTTGTAGTCCCATCCCATCATTATGTTTGTTGCAACAAATGCTTGATTCTTTTTCTGGATGTTATCTGCTGTAACCTTCAGCTTGAACGTGTAATCTTTGCCTTGAAGAGTCTTTAGTAATTGTGGGAACTGATCATCCTATAAACCAATATGGACATTAAGAACCATGAAAAGGACGATCATATAGTTATATAATTCTTTTCTTAACTGACCTTGTTTTCCAGATCCTCGACAGTCTTGTTTATTACAGCTCTAACCTCCCTGTCTTTCAAGATAATTTCTAAACCTCCTGTATCATCTGCTGCTATTACTATCACCTCGAACCTGTGTATTTAAATTTCAATATGATTATCTTTTACATAGTTGAGTTTGGAAATTACGATCGTGTTAACTGAATACCTCTTCAGAGGATGTGGAACAATGCGATTGCAAATCTTGCAGGTCATGTTGTTATTCTCAATTTCAAGCTCTTTGTAGCAAGAAGAACAGATTTCTATCTTCCACCTTGTTGTCTGATCCACCAATTTGATATTTCCTTTGGTCACCACCAAATCCTGTAACCATATGTATCTTTAGTTGTAGTGTTCATAATAAATTTAATATTACTTATAAGTTAAACTGAAGATACCTCTTGGAAATCTGGTCCCATGTTTCGAAGCTCATTAAACTTGCAAATTTTGGTAGGCTTTTTCTTTTTATATTTTGCATGATTAGCGAAATTGGGATCCAGCAGCCTAATAATGAAATTCATTTAGTATTTTTAACAATAATAATCCTAAATCACTAAAAAATTGTTTGTGCTTACATTTTCCTTAGTTTGGACACACTGTGATGTTCAGCATTGATGTAAAACTGTGTAGGACAGTAGTTGCAAATATCAACCTGATCTGTGAGTGGCAAGCCATTCATTTTCATTTATCTGTAGATTCATCATAAACCATAAAATGATAAATTATAAACAAATACCTTGCCAAGCAGTCAATCTTCCGCTAGAGATTATTACAATTAGTGGTTCTTCGGTTGCTTGGTTCATTGCCTCTTCAAATTCTTCAGCCAATGAACCCCAGAATGTAACATTAATTTTTTTCCTTAAACAAAGATAGAGGATTTAGAACTTGCTTAGGTCTGAATATTTGAACATCTTATAGAGATAATTACCTGCCTTCACTGATCTTAAACCTGATGTTGGTAGTGTCCACTCCAGCTCCGTTCTTATATTTATTCACCTTTTCTTTCTTGTCCAGAATACCTATTACATCTGCTACCCAAAAATATCCACATGGTCAGTAGTAATATATGTTAAAAAACATTTGACATGGACATTAAAGATACTTAATAACTATGTTTTAGTTGATCATAATAGTTGATTTTGTTACCTGTAAGGTACATAACTTGTGCAGCCCTTTTCTGCAGTTCCGCGTACTCATGAAGATCAAACATGTGTTTTGGAATGAAAACTTCAGTTTCAGGAACTTCTTTTACCCTAGTTTCTGATGTGAAAACAATTTTCCTATCCATGTCAACAGGACGGAAGTTGTCCTTGGTTGCATATTCTTTTACTTGGAAATTTTTTATAACATATATACTCCCTGTGTTCAGTGCGCGATCTAGTCTTTCAGATATTGAACCAGGAACGGTGGCGTGCATTCTACAGTTCTATTATTTCATTCATGATTTGTAATTAGTTCACACATAAGATGCTATGTTAACATACATGAGGTTGATAAGGTCTGGAGAGTTACCTTCCCATCTAGAAGTAGGAGATTGAATCCTTTGAAGACCTCCCCAGTTTTGGTAACGACAATCCATTTCCTTATGACCCGTACTTGAATCTTCCAGTCTGTTCTTCCAGTCTTCACATTCCTGAGCTGCTGAATAATGTTTGTTGACATTGTTCTGTTGCTATCTCCTACACTTTAGTCTGAGATATGTTACTTGTTAACGTTTGTGTATCTTGTAGTTGTTGTAAGGAACTAATAACCCTCAAGGTTGTTGGTTTCATAAATACAAACATTACTATTGCTGACTTGTTAGGTAAGAATTTTTAATGTATTTTGTATTACTTTTCCAAACTAATGCAATTATTCAAGATGTGTCTGACTCTATAATATTTAAGGATAAAATTGTCTTCAATGATTGAATGCTTTCTTTTATCGTTGTACTCTGGAGTCTGTTTATTGAGATTTAGTGCGAGATGAACTTCTGTAATATGACATTACATAATATGTTAACATGTTTGCAGTACAGCAAGTTGCGGGTTTAAACAAATAGTTAAACAAACAATCCACATCAAATGTAGGAGGTTATGTGTTGTTAAGTTCACATATCAAATTCAAAAAATTTGATATTCCTCGGACGATGTAGAGCAAAAGATTTGGAGCTGCTGATCATTTCTGCAGAATAGCTTATCAAGTGTTAGAAAGATGTTTGGCAATTATAATTTTATATATACTACATTATTAAATTTATTCACCTTCTCAAGTTTGATTTGTTTGATTTTCTGAATCTTGATGTTGGGCTCGTCATTGTATTCCACTATACCTTCAACCAACCTTGAACGGCTGCGTGTTGTGGATGCTTCTGTTGGTGGACTATTATCTTTACTGACGATAACCTTGTCCACTTTTACCTACATGAGAACACCGGCTTAGGAAATTTAATATGTTACATTCTAGTGATACTGTAGTTGACTTACAGGTGGTGTTTGGTTCTTCTCAACAGTCTCATTTTTTCCCAAATTTGGTTCGTGTGTGTCAGAGATTTCAATTGGGTTTGATATGTTGGTTGCATTATAGACTTTGGAACCGCTCTTCACATTTTCTTCAGTAAGGAGAATGGTAACTTTGTATTTCTTTTTCTCAAAGCTTTTCAGAATCGGCGGTATTGGTGCAACAGCATTAGTCTGTTTTAAAGTGAGAAGTGTCAAACTTCCAACATGAGCGTGACAAAGTATTGACAATTTTAATTGATCTGGTATAACTAAGCTTAGTTTTATGGGAAATAATAAAAACATTACCTCTAACTCATCACTTTCAACATCATAGATAGTCTTCCCTGTTAGACGGCTGATTTCATCATCCGGCCATACAATAGGAATTGTGCCACTATCATCAGAAGATAAACTGTACAGTCGAAACCTGTTCGTGGAAATAGAGAAGCATAAATTACTTTGAAAAAAGCACGACGATATAAGTAGTTTGCATTTCGTTGAGAAGAATAACCTTTTGTCTGGATAAGGATAGCTTCGGTTACAGCATTTGTAATTACCCTCCACTTGCTGCAAGTCTTGATCACATTGAATACAGTAAGGGGAAAACCAATTCATCTTCTCATCAAATTTTTTAACGGTAACCTCGCATAACACTTTCCTCTACAAAAATTTAATTCTTTAAGTACATTACACCAATCACTTAAGCATATAGTGGGTATAATTGTCTATCTAACGATATACCTGGGCATAACTTTCATCCAGTTTTCTAATATCAGATACTTTCATGATGGGCAATGCATTGCTTTCAGGTTCATCATCTATTTCCATTGTATGAAAATTTGGTTGCAGAGATCTATGAATAATGAAAACCATTAATATTGTCCATAATTTGTAAATACATTTTGTATATTAAAACTATGTTCGGAAGTGTAGTTTGATATATTGTTACCTCATCTTCATTTCATTAGCAGCTGGGTGGTCAAGATTTAGGTAAAATCTTGTTGGAAGGAAGTTTGTTAAGTAGGCCACACCTGTCACAGTAGTTAAAAGTTTATGACATGTGCAAACATAACAATATATTTATAATGACCACATATGCAGGAATTTATTGTAACTATCAGTACCATTCCATTGACTGACTTTGCAAAAGCTTATAATTATTATCAGTGTTTCATCCTTGAAACATTCCTTTGCTTTCAGAAAGAGATCACCAAACTCGTTGAAGAAAGTGACATTGATTGTTTTCCTTTAATACCATAAAAACACAGTTGAAGTGCATTAATGAATTTATGTATCTGAATGACATATTAAAGCATTAGAGAATCACCATATTAAAACATATGGTAAAAAGGATAGAATATCCTACTTCCCATCAGTAATAGTGAATGCCACATGTGATTTCTCTTTGCCGTCTTTTTGATATGTGGCCTTCTGTTGCACATCTTCTACCACTGCTACAACATCTAAACAACATCTAGGTTGTTAGTGCAGATTTTGTTAGCTCATAATATCTATTCTACTTTTCCTACAACTATAAATTCTGAAGTTACCAGTTAGGAAGCGGTTGTCGTTTTTCATTCCATCAATTTGGTCCAAGCAGAAGAAATCAAAGCTGTGTGTAGGAAAATTGGGTGGCTCTTCTTCCACTACTTCCATCTCAGTATCGTTTTCGAAGAAAACATGCTTTTCATTTCTAACAGCTCTGCTTGTTTCATCCCCATTAAATATCTTTACTATAAAATTCTTTATGTTGTATATCTTGCCTTCTTCAAGTATATTCTCAAATTTTGGTGTAATTTTGGGAGATATGAAAGCATGTATCCTACAGCCCTACATGTAAAATGCGAAACATATGTATGACAACGACTAATCAAGCAAATGAGTATATTAAATAAAAACAAATCAACATATCTTACAGAGTCATCGAAGAAGACTATATTATATCCTCTAAACTCCCCAGTTTTTTTTGTGATTCCTTTCCAAATTGACTGCGCTCTAACTTGAATTGTCCAGTCATCTCTGGAATCATCCAAACATTCAACCACATCATACTTGTTAAATTCCATTGTAGAGGGTACCTGCGAAGTAGACATGGTAGTGTAGTGAATTTGAGTTGTTGTAGGAAACCCTAAAACCCTTGTTCAAAAAAAGAGCAAGGGCCTTACCGTTTGTTAACTTTTCTGATCTTCAATATTGCTTAAAATAATGCAAGTAGTGGTAAGAGCCTCAGTAATATCTCAATAATTGTACCTTGCCTTGAAAGTTGTATCTTACTTTATACTTTAAATTTGTGACCTTACTTTATACTACAGGTATTTTCGGTAAGGTTGGTTGTCTACTGTGATATCTTTTACCATAAAACTATGTCCAATAAACACAAAATGCAGAATTGAGATGTAATAGATTTGGTGATATACTATAATATTATGTAATTTTATAATTGTTTTGTAGGATGTTTGCTCCCTGCTGGTTTATGATGTCATTGTATTCTCCCTTTATAAGATGTTAGTATATCTACCCTGCAAGACAATACTCATTTTCTGACTGTAATAATGAAGATTGGAATTGAGAGGATTATATAACGATAGACCAAACAATAATAGTGTAATTAATCAAAAGCAGTATTTAGAATACATCCTGGTTATCGTGACAAAAGTATGCCAAAAGCATAATTTAGAATACATGTTGACAGATCAATCCAAACACAATCAGGTCCGCGGAAGATTATAAAAAACTTCCTTGTAGACAACATTCTGAGTAATGTTTGTATTGTTTCCATCAGCATCATCTATGAAAAGCTTCAGTCCTTGTGGTGATGTAACACGACTAAGAGCAACGTACAACTGTCCATGCGTGAAGACGCCTTTCGGCAAAAACAGTGCAACCTTCTGTAGAGATTGTCCTTGGGACTTGTTAATGGTCATAGCATAGCAGATTTGTAGAGGCATCTGCTTCCTACAGATTTTGAAAGGCAAAGTAGTTTCCGACGGCGACAATTCCATCCTTGGGATGAAATGCTTTGTGCCTTTGTAATGTCCCGATATAACTTCACACTCAACACATAGTTTGAGGCATTTGGTAACCATCATTCTCGTCCCATTACATAATCCCAAAGTTTGATTTAAGTTACGCATGAGCATTACTACAACACCTACTTTAAGCTTTAAATCATGTGGAGGCATACCCGGGATGTTGATAGAATGCAAATATTCTGGTGGGAAGGCTGCCAGTTGATCCCTCTCATTGCCAGGATAATCTTCAGCTGTGTCGACACTATAATACGTTGTGGACTCACCTGGTAGCATCTCCACTATAAGACTATTAACATTTCCAACTGTGACATTGGTTGGTGTTAGTATAGCTCGCTCACTCAAATAATCCGAATTCTGATAATTCTGCAAGAAATCAGGGTAAGTACTCTTTACCATCTCATCCACTGTATTTGGAGTATCCATATTACAGAAGTTATCAGGAATTCTTATATCGTCTTCATTGTTTTCACCATTTGACTCTGTGCAACGTGGGATTTTTCCATCCCCCACATCAAGTACCCACTCTGCAAATTTTGTCAAAGAAGTAACCTCTTCCTCGTTTCTTCCTTTATTCAATCTCATATTGTGCACCAACTTGAACACGGTAGCAATCCTCCAGATTTTAGAATTTGTGATACATGCAGACACAACCTCACCACGCCCTGTTCTGGGTATAACAGGAAGAATCTGTCTAAAATCGCCACCAAATAAAACTGTAATTCCACCAAAAGGCATGTTGAAACGCTTTGGATCAACTGATTTCATTATGTCTTTAAGGGAACGATCAAGGCATTCAAATGAAAAACGGTGCTGCATAGGTGCCTCGTCCCAAATTATGAGCTCCGTCCGCTTGATCAATTCAGCTATATCAGATGTGTTTGAAATATTACACATTGAGTGATCATCAAGGACGATAGGTATTTTAAACCTTGAATGCGCAGTACGACCACCTGGCATTAGTGTAGCAGCGATACCTGAAGAAGCAACAGGAAGCACAATCTTCTTTTCTGATCTTAATTTCGAAATAAGAGTTCTCCACAGGAAAGTTTTCCCGCATCCTCCACTACCATATACAAAAAAAACACCGCCTTCTTTTTTCTCGATAGAATCCATGACAGAACTAAAAACTTTCAATTGTTCATCATTACACTTTGAGTAGAGATCATTAAAGTCATTTTCCATCTCAGAAATGTCGTAACTTGTTTCTTCAATTATCAAATTGTTGATACCGCAATCAAGATACGTGGAAGGCGGCTGAGGCATTTGGGTGTAATCTTTCAGAGATTTTCCAATGCTTTTAAGTAATGTGTGAATTTCTGGTGGAAATTAAAGAGAGATTGGTTATTGACTGTGTAATGTCAGTATTATATAATTTGAAAGCATTTACTGAACTTTTCTATGTAAATTTGTTACCTGCGAGAGCAAAGAATTGCTGTTGTTTTTCATTGAGGATTAAGTGAGGATTCCCCGTCAGCTTCTGTTGTTTTAACAGCAAATCATCCACCATGTGGATCCAATGTTTATTCCATAGCACAGAGAGGTCAGCAACTTTGCAATTGACCATGATATGGACAAATAACTGACGAATTTGAGGTGGAAATCCTGATTGTGAACATTCTTCGAGTACTTGGTCCCATTCATTATCATCGTCAAGAAGGCCATATTCCTTACATGCTTCTTGGTAAGTTTGAAATAATTTTCCATTAACTGTTCGCAAGGATATGAAAGATGTTGGACCACGTACTTTGGTCAATAGTAGGCGAAGATACCATAATTCTCCGCTGGAATGATGTGTATAAGCCAACCTGCCAATTTTCTTCCCTCTCTTCCTTGGTGTCCAGACTCTGTCATAATCATTCCATACGTAGTGTTGTGGGATTTCATCATATAGGTAACTTCTTGCATTGATATCACTTTCATTTAAACAGAAGAACGCTTCTAGTTGGGTTAATTTTCCTTTTTCTCTTTCAGCAATCTTCTCTATGGGCTCATCAGATCTAAATGTACAGTACTTGTTACCCTCGAGATGGAATGAAAGTCTCTCCACTGCCAATGATCTGTAGTGTATATTGAAACCAAAGATACGGTAGGCAGCTTCACAGCCACAAATGTACCGACCATCAAAAAAAGATTGAATTTCATCTTCACGACCAGGCAGCTCCTCCCCTGTTTCAGTTCTACTTTTTTTGCTTCTAATTTCCACTGTGGCACGATCATGGCCTTTCAAGCAGTACTTGAAAAGATATTTCAAGCTACGGGCATGTGCACAAATCTCGACGTTCATATGGCATTGATATCTGACCAACAAATCCCGGTTATACGGGACAACCCATTGGTTATCTAACAATGATTTTCCTTTCTTGACAGTGGTGTGCAATTTCCGCCTCTTATAAATTGGAAAACCTGATTGATCAAAAGTGGTAGAAGCACAATACCTAAGAGAGGAAGGAACAGATGTAGTATTAGTTTAAAACACTTAATAGCTGAACAACCTATGATTACTGTTCTTTGTAGTGGAAATTGTAGCATAGCATACATTCTTTTGATGCAGGATTGTGTTAGGCCAATGATGAAAAATAAATCTTACTTTTTGGGGAAGTGTCTTGTACACTTGTGTTCCTTCATGCAAGGTGATTTAGGATTTTCTCTGCCACAGGGACCATGCACCATGAAGTTGGAAACTGTCTCATAACCAACAGGGTCAACTTGGGGATCTGGAAGCTCCGCCGATACAAATTTGTCCACATTAGCTATCAAATTTTTTTTTGAAGAAGAATCCAACCAGATTAACATATGAACATGTGGAAGCCCTCTCTTTTGGAACTCAACTACGTACATAACTGTAATTTTTTTAAATGCAAGAAATATTAAATTAGTATAAAAGAAATATAGAAGACGTTAATTTGAAGTAAAACTTATTCTGACCTGCAAGGCATGTACCGAAATATTTTTTCTGCTTAATATCATCAATCAGTTGGTCCAGTTTCAAACGGAATACACGGGCTATAACATCAGGGGAATTTTGAGGAGAGCAGTGAGGAATAAGTTTCATCATTTGCAAGATCTCATCCCATAACGGATTCGTGGTCATTGTGAGGAAGATGTCAGGATGGCCTATATAACGACATACAGCGAGGGCGTCTTGAAAGTTCTGCTGCATGTATCTTCGTGAGCCAACAAATCCAGATGGAAGAATAAAACCTTTTCCGATGTTTGATGTATCAGTTGAGCCTGTACTAATGGACTGCTTAATGTTTGTGTATACATCAGAACGTAAGGTTGTTTGGTGTGTCCGGAACCACCATAACCTTGCTTGCTCAATGGTTGAAAATGCATCAACAACATACTGTTGGTAAAGTCGACCGCCGAGCCTTGGTGTCATGCCTGTTACAAACTCATTCTATCAATATTTCATGTTGGCTTTCAATGAAACCGGAATGAAGAACTCATGCTATTACAAATACAATCTGTTGAAGTCAAACAAAATCGAAACACATACCTTCATCAGACCTGACTTGGAATTTGTATGAATAATACTCCATCATTGAAATCATTCCCCTGGCCTTTTTAGTTGTTTTATCAACTTTACCAAAAGGTATGTTCTTATGATAGCCATCACCTCCTGCAGGAAATAATAGGGGATACTGTAGAGCCATAAGCTTTGGATGAATGTCAGTTATCCTCTCCAAACCTCGAATCTTCGAATTTATAATGATGTCACGGTTACCATCTGTGTCATCAAGATCACCAACCATCACACCAGCTACCTCATCAGATGGAGTAATGTGATTCTCACGGCCACTTTCAGACCGAGATACTTTAAGAACAATTTCCAAATCTTGTACACCATGTGCCTCAAACCGATCTCTGCAGTTTCTAAATTCCTTAACTAATTCATTAGTCTCATCTAACATTTTGGTGAGGGCTTCAACAATTTCAGCATCAATTTGATTTCCATCACCAACATTGACCCATTTGAGACGATTGTTCAATTCGTTCTGCGTGTCATATATATATAATTGACAGAACTTTGGATCTTTACCTTCGTCGGGGATAAGACTACCAAAAAGATGGTGGTTCTGACCATTTAAGCGATATATATATGGTGCACCTCCGTTATTGATAGAATGATCTACTTTACCACCGGTTGAGGTAAATGCGAAAAGGCTATTGTACAGCCTAATACCATCCTGGAAGCGTTTTGATTTTTGCTTATCATTATGTAACTGCCAAATCAAAGATGGTGTTCTTGGCTCCTTTGGGAGTTGTATTTGACCCTTAGCACAACACAGAGAAAAGATTGGTGTACCCTTGACGCAGCTTTTATTAACTCTTTCCTCTCGCCACATATAAGCGTTGCAATGGGTACACTTGACATTGGGAGGACCAAGGCTATTATATTCCTTATGAACTACAGAACAAAGTATTTTAATAATAATTTTCCAGTGCAAACCAATAACATTTGTTAGAGTGGTTACCTTTTTCAGCAGCACGCATCACATCAAAAGAATCGCAGTTGACCTCATCAACAAAATCTGCCAAGAATCTCAGATTATGTAAGACGGTTGTATACATACAACTATAATGTCAGCATTATAACATATTATGCGAAGTTTGGTTGTAAATACCAGATTCTGAGTCAGTGTCACTGAACTCACTCTCCAGGCCAGCAATCATGGAATACTCTGCATAGATAAGTATGGAAATTCTGTTCTTACACATTCACGGCATACAGATTATCTGTATTCACTAAATTATGTGTACTTACCTATATTATCATCATAATCGGTTGTACTGTTATCAGGCATTTTCTCTGAAAAGTCTAAAGCACAAAATGGCATGTGACGGTGTTCTGCACCTTTGTTGCGTAAACGCATCGAGAATTTGTTATTACCTGTATAACATTTGTACACTGTCAGCATGTATAATTCAATATCATATAGAAATGTTTATGAATTATAAACATTACCACTTGCAGCAGTGGGGGGGTCACTATCTAGAAATTCCTCACGATAATCTGCATTATTTATAAGGCCAAATTTACTCTGTATATTAATAATCATGTATGAGATATATAGTGGATTAGTAATAGAAGATTTATAAGTTAATTACCAGGGTCTGAATATGCATCACTATCGTCGCTCATCAATTCAACTGTGTCCGAAAAACCTGAAAAAGTAAAAGATCCTTCTATTTATAGTGCTATACAGTGTATAAAAATTTCAATAAACTAATTCACATATAAATGTGATTTTTTACCTATGTGTTCCTGCGTTTCTGGAAAAGAGAAATTTTGTTGCCTGCTTTGTTTAATTATCCTCTCTTTCAACTTATCTCCGTTTGCAACTTAAAATAAAACACCAGTCATTAAAGAATAAATCTCAAACATATTATAACAATAAACCACATTATGTGTAAACAGTTTATACCGCAAACAGAGTGCTTCTTAGCTGAAGCACTTGAAGGATGTTTTTTCTGAGGAATCAAACTGTCATTATTCAATATATTGGTGTTGACTGATAGAGGTGTTAAAGGGCTTCTAGAAGTTGTAAATGTACTCCTCTCTGCAATGTCAGTAAGTTGTGTAATATTAGTTTATTCAATGCATGAAAATACACATGTACAAAACGATAAAGTCATACCTGTTTGACAGACTGGTGTTTGTAGTGGTGTTTGTAGTAAACTGGCATTGAATGGTGATCTTGTTTTACTTTCATAGCGCGGAGGCAAGCGACGGCTCTTCTTTTTGGCACTTTTATCCGACATCATCCCTAGGTCATGATCCCCTAAAATACAGAGTTTGTTAAACTAATAAAACTATTAATAGCCTAAGACATATCATTAGCAAAGACAAAAGTTTCGAAGTGTATACATATCCTCGAAAATAACGTGGGACTGGGTGATTCATCCCGTGCAAGCCTCTTGCTGTTGTTCATATCAGAAAGTATGACCCTTGGTGTGTTTGGTGCTAAATCCGGTGCCCCTAATCATGTAATACAATCTCCATTAAACTGGTGCTCTTCCGACATTAATTTGAAGCAGTAATTAACTATCACTTACTACATGAATTCGGTGAGGTGCCGACATTTTCTTTTCCTGAATGGAGTTGGGTAAATTTGACCTTTTCCTTCTGTTCGGAGTCATCTGTATTTACCCACCAATAAAATGACCATGTAATTAACCAAATGTCCAACTAAAGTCTGAAGATCACCTCTGTAAACATAAACTATAAGCCCCTGCATTACATCAGTTTTCATAACTTACAATTTTCTAAAATGCGATTAACATCCTCTAAATTCCTTGGCGGGTGAAAATGTTCTTTCATCATACTCGTGTTGTAGTTAACTATCAAGGGCAAATAACAAAAGAAAATATTAAAGTTAATTACTTGTAGCATGAAACATCATCCGATTAATCAATTGAGGGGGAACAAAAATAACTCACAAACATTAGACAACAGAGGTGCTTTCTTCCTTCCATTTTTGCTTGATTCGTCCATCAATGGTTACCAAAAACTAAATTTCAAAATCCAGTGGAAAATCACACATAAGTTAGCATCTTCACGACAAATTTGAAAATCAGACTAACAAAAATCATAGATAACATTAGTCATAACAAAATTAACGATGGTACAATAAAAGCATCTTCACGCAATTTCAGAGATTAAATGAGCACAAAAAAAATTAAAATCGTTGATAACATTACTCATAACAGCAGTGACAATGGTATAATACAATCATCTTCAAACAAATTCTGAGATTAAATGAAGTGGAAAATCGCACCTGCCTTGTGTTCTTGAATTAGTTCTCGGTTTGAAAAAGCAGTGTGTTTAATGATGTTGATATTCAAATTTAGGAGACGACCTCCTATCTAAATTGTTTAAGCTGAAAAGAAAGCAATTACCCGGAAGATTATAAAGAGGCGGTACAATTGAAGAACTTGATTGCGGACACGTGTTCTTTGAGCCGTGAGAATTTAAAATCAATGGTGTTTGCTTTTGACATGTGGCCTCTTCTTTCGATGGAGGCTGTAAACCATGTGTGCACCGTATGTTTTATTAAAAAGCAGTGGCAAAAGATGAAAATACGGTTCCTTTTTGGAGGGCATTTTAGTAAAAGAAGCATGTTTTATCCTTGAGGCTTTATATACTAGGGTGATTTTTCAACTTAAATCGAATTAAAAACTGCAACTGCTTTAATCTTATTGTGGTGATGATTGTTAAAGTCGGTTAGCGAAGCAATAATAGACACTAACATCGTTCAGAATGTTCACAGATATGCGGCTGACAACATCAATAAACTACTTGTAGTATTTCGTAAATTAAAGATGTTCTAGTTCTTGTATATACACGCCACTACACTATGTATTGATTCGAAACTGCAGTTCGCTCAAATAATTTTTTCTTTCTTATCTGAACCAATCATCAATTTATGTCGATTAACAATGCAAAAGTAAGGATCAACAATCTGTTTTGAACTTTTGCACGAAGGCAACTTGTAATAGTAACCAATTTTTTTTGAAGACACTCACTGTTTTTTATTTCTGCACGTTACATAAACATGCTACAGTGCAATAGTTTTTACTTTCTCATCAAGGGTTCATCGATTATTAAAACACATGAATACATGCAGAAGTAATTCCAAGTCTTCAAAATCATATGGCAACACTCCAGTGTGAGTTAATTAATGAGTTCTGATTTGCTAGGATTTTGTTACAAATCTTTGCATAAAAATTGCTTAATCAAATTGGACAAGTTGACCCTCAATAACTCAATGAAAGGGTAGGATAAAGTGTTTTTTAAGAGAAGGGTAATGTCTTTTTCAATCGTGCCTGCCCAATGATCATTCCTCAATCCATTGATTCCCTATATTTTTCGGTTCAAATAATATTTAAACTTCTCTTATTTTATGGTCTACCCGCATTATGGTTTGATCATATATAACTTTATTAAATATAATATATATCCCTGAAACCATAATAATATTATCAAATTTATTAAATTTGTACTTCTCGCACTACTCGAAAATATATATGCAACTGCTCAAACCGTTCAATTTTTTGTTAGAATGTCCTTTTTCATCGCCAAACAAGTTATAACTGATGGACTCGTGATGGCCCAGCTTTATCCTTTAACCAGGCCTTTGAGTAACCCAAACTGTATTGTGAGGCCCAACCCTTTGTTAGAATATTCTTTTTTATTGCCAATCAAGTTGTAACTGATGGACTCGTGATGGCCCAGCTTTATCTTTAAGCAGGCCTTTGAGTAACCCAAGCTGTATTGTAAGGCCCAACCCTTTGTTTCGTATCTTCTTTGAGAATTGAGCATGGAAAAAATATTGAAACCGACATTATCCAAAATTTTAGTTGGATTTTTTTTTTTAATCTTAAAATCCAGATATCATGAATCGAAATTGAATATCTAGTTTGACTAAATTTGTTAAAATCTGGAAAAAATCAAATATACAATTTAATTTAATTTAATATAAAATTCTAGTTACTAAATAAATTTAGGCCGACCAACTCTTGTGAGATAAGCCCTCCCTCCGGTTGCTTATTTTTTATGCAAACTTGTTTACGACGACAAGCCCGAAAAAGCAAAAAGAGAGAAATAAAAGTAGAATCACAAAGGAATTTAGAAAAAACAAAGGCATATATACGCTTCTCATTATCAACATCAATTCATCCCCTGTCTGGTAGCGTTTCGGATACCGGATTCTCTTCCTGTCATCTAAAAGAACAATAGACATGTACTGGAATTTACTTTGCCCCGTGACACGTATTTTAACGTCGAAATTGATATTTATTTTTTGAAAAAATTATATTAAATTTCAAATATTATTATCTATTAAAAACATAAGATTAATTAATAAAAAATATATTTTATAAAAATATTAAAATACGTGCCAAACTCTCTATTCATTATATACTTATATATAATAAGCGTAAGGAGATAATTTGGTCGCATGGTCCTCTGGTCCAAAAGCTTATCATCGGTTGGATCTTATATTGAACAAATAAGCACCGTTAGATTGGAAAATTAACTTCTGTTCTACAAGACAACTGATATCACCTTGCATATTTATAATTTCTTTTCTGAATCCAAAACAAATTCTGTCTTTCACGTGTATATGATTTTTTTAATCCCAAATAAATATTTCCTACCAGTTTTATTCGTAGAATCATATAAATCTCACCGTCACAATTTTTTTATAATATATTTTAAAATTAATAAGCCGGATTTATGTGATTAGCAAATACAAAAACTTTTTCTTAATCCAAAATAGATTCTACCTTCTTATTGCATGTTTATGAATCCTTTTCTTAATTCAAAAACAAATTATGTTTATCAATTTTAATTTAGAACCATATAATTTTTTTGAAAAATATTTAAATCACATTATTTTTTTTTTAACCTAGGATCCCGCAACCGCTTTTGGGAGTCGAACCTGTAATCAAGAGGATACATATCCTCTCTTTAACCAGCTAAACCAACCCTTGCGGGCTATTTAAATCACACTATAATAATTCTAATATAAAATACATTTATAAATATAATCTAATAAAAGTTGGCAATAACGTATCTCACTCAAAATATATTAAAATTTGATAGAAAGAATTTAATACTTTGGCAGGGTACATACGAGAAAAGGAATGGCTTCATTACAATAATTTATTTGAAGCCATTAATGGCTGTGATGATGTATTTACCACAGTTCTAACTTACAAACAAATTATAATTTCAAATTTTATTTTATTGAAAATTTTAATTTATTATTTATAAATTAAATTTTTTCACACCATTTAAAATATATTTAAGAGATTTATAAATAATTAAAAAGCTCCCGTGCCTTGCACGGGCTATAAGCTAGTATAATAAAAAGTCCGGAGAGACGAAGACCGGTGGTATAAAAGAATATGTAGGGAGGAAGGAGATTTTTTTCTCTCTAAAATTCAGTCCTCCCTGATTTCCGATAAAATAACTTATCTAAATCTGAAATTCACAATAAAATTTTAGTAAATTATTTTAGCACTACAGATATGTTTACTTTTAATTGGTTAAAAATTGGAAGTGGCTATCAATAAAGTACTTGCGACACTATTAAAAGTTTTGATTCCAAACGAGAGAATATATTAAAGGTGTGTTTTAAACCAAAAAGATTACAGAATAAAATTGCATGAAAAATGGGATTTTATCCCGACTTGGAATGGTCTCACATTTCCAACTATGTGCTTCAATGTCTATCCACAGTATTAAATCCAGCTGATATCACTATATTAAAAATCTTAAATACCCCCAATTCGGTCCCTTTTCAATATATTTAAAGTTTTAATATTATCATTTTAACTTATCTTCAAAAATAAAGAATCCAAGGCACATTTCGAAGCTTTCCTGAAAATTTTTTCTAGAAAACAAGAAATTTTTCTCATAAAATGGTCGTTTGGCTATATTTATTTTTCAAATATAAAAATTTATAGACAATTATTTCGAATTATCAATACCAAGACCCTGTCATACGATATACCAATTGATTGCATGTAGCAAAATTGAATTCCAACTCCCAAGAAAATGAGAAAGCAAGGCAGTTATGTGTGACATATCCATACTTTAATTCCATAACAAAAAACAAAATGTAAAGCTTTGGGCTCAAGTCATCATCTGACCTTAGCCACCTCTATCCCCTGCCCAAAATTTATTACCAAAATAAAATTATTTTTCTTGTTAATTTCAAGAAAAACCAAACACAAACCATCTCTCTCTGATCATAGACACCAACCTCTTCAAAACCCTAATCTTATAATCCTATAATCTTTTCTTAGTATTAATTCTCCTACCTTTTCAACTAAATGGGTCTGTGTCATAGCCTATACATACACAACATATAGTTACATACACATATATTATTGCAATTTGTAAAGAGAGAATCCATTTAGTTTACCTAATCAGAATAAAGCTTTCATTTTTATCAAGAAATGGCATAAAGATTGCACCTTTATAATAAAGTTTCAATCTTTTTAGTTTTTGTGTGTTGAAATTTTGTGGGGTTTGATTCTTGGGGATTTTTGTCGAGAAATTTGAGTAAAGATGACTGGTGAGGGTGTTGTGGCAGAAGCTGCTGGAGATGTTAATTCATCAGCTGTAAAAAGTGTTGAAAGTGGTGAGAATTGTGTGAATGTGGTGCCTGTTAGTGATGATGGGAAGAAATCGGATTCGAATTCAAAATCAGAGTACGGAATGCAGGATTTAGTTGATATGTTGTCCAAGCTGAATCCGATGGCTAAAGAATTCGTTCCTTCTAGGTATTCGATTGATCGGAATCGAGATCAGTATGGTGTTACTTTTTTTGTCCCAGCTCAGAAGAATTTGGGAAATGGGAATGATGGTCAGTCAAATAACAGAAGGGTATAATTCGAAAGAAACCTTTGCTCAATTTGTGCGTTTGTGTGTGTTTTTTGGGTTAGATATTTTGTGTTGATTGATGGTTTTGCTTGTCTTGTCATGTTTGTGGATTGTGGTTTTATGTGTGTAATGTTACCTTGTTATATTTTGATTAGTAAATTATCGTTTTCTGTTTCGCTTGTAGATTTATGAGGGTTTTCGATTCTGTGGGAATTGTAACACTAGTACTGATCTAATCTGGTTGTAAACTGCATATTTATGTAAATAACTCTGGCATTTAGTGTTTTAATTGAGAATATTGATTTGATTGATGCGGAGTATCCAAATTGTGAAGTTAGTATGTTAAGGGGTGTTAATTGTCAGTTGATACAATCCCAGTTGAGCTCTTAAAGCCCTCAAACTTGTCTTCTTTTGTCTGTCACAATGTTTTACTGACCCGTTTATATTCTTGTGTTGCCTTCGCCTGTCGAGATTTTGTAGCTGTTTCTTTGTACAGCTTTTGGATTTGGAACTGGTTTGTAATGTGTTGTTTGTACTTCATGTTTATTTTATTTATTTATTGGAGTATCATTTTAAACTCTAGTGATTATGTGTGGAAGTAGACGTGTTCAGGAAACCGCATAAACCGCTCGAACCATACTACACCACACTTTAAAAGTTTTGGTCGGTCGGTATTTGGGTCGATTTAAATGTTTTTTTCTATTTTAATATCTATTTTAATGGGCATACTCTATTCTCAAACATTTGGATCCAAGCACATTTAAACATTTTAATCTATACATATCTTTTGGCCTGTTTATTTTTAAATTTATTTTAAAGGGTCTAAGTATCAAAAACTTATTTAGTGGCCCGGATAAAAATATACTAATCCAAACATTTATAAGGCCTATTTCTTTAAATCTATTTTAAAAGCATATCTTTATTAAAAGACACATCTGATATCCAATATAAACACATCTCTAGAACAAAATTAAATATGATAAGATATTGATTATCTAAGTCTATATTATGCTATCGTAGCTAAAATATTAAAATTTTGAATAAAAATTAAAAGTTACATTTGCACCGTACGGGATATATGCTATGATAGCTAAAATATTAAAATTTAGATTAAAAATTAAAAGCTACATATGCACCGCATGGGATATATGCTACCATAAATCAATTGGCTTTTTTCTATGTCAACAATTTTTTGCAATAAATTTCAAGTCATCTCGTTTGGGGGACTGGCATCTTGTGTAATTATGCTTCACTTCGCTGTCAGTGAATCCTGTTTCTTGATGATAACATGATTATAAATATCTTCGCTATGTGATATTGTGGCATCTTCTTTTTGAAATTATGTTTTTCTTTGTTTCAACAGAGAAGAAATACCTTCAATCAGGGCAGGAAGCGAATGAGTGGGAGAGCTTTCAGGGCTCAGAGAGAAGATAGTATTCGACGTACAGTTTATGTATCTGAAATTGATCACAATGTAAGTGAATTAGTAGAATATTGTAATTTAATTAGTCCACAACTCTTATCTCCACAAGAGAACATGCAATAATGACCTCTTCAATTTAGGTGACCGAAGAGCGGCTTGCTGCTTTATTCAGTAGCTATGGACAAGTAAGTTGATCTAACTTTGTTATCATTTTAGTCACTTATTAAAGATATTCAAATGCTCATTTAAATTGGGCAATTACACAAAATATATATTTGTGTTAGTATCAATCTTTGTAAAGCTTTGTGAATTAGTTTCCTAATCATATACCATAATCAATTGCTCGTTTTAGGTAAGAGTGGATCTAATATCCGTGCTTGATCTCATTTTGCTATTTAGTCCTGTGTTTTAACTTGGAATATTCTTGTAAACAAATGACTGGTCATTGACTACTAATGGGGTTGTCTAAAATCTCCCTCTTAATGTATCCGTACTCTTCTCACACTTAACTGATCCATAAATCGTGACAAAAAATAACAAAAAACTGATCCATAAATTGGTGAGAAATTAAAGTTAAGAGATTAATTAATTGTCAGAGATTTAAGTAAAAGAACTTTCTTTTGCTTTGTTTTCTGATCATACACTTGTAATTATTTTATTTAATGAACAATAATGGATGATACCAACTTCTTAATGCTCCATTTATAGCTTTATAGAGGGCTTTAATTCTGTCATATTAGAGCTTGAGATATGCTTCATTCATCTCGATGTCACTCATCTAAGTTTTAATACTTGGTATGGCTGTTTTGAAGGTTGTTGATTGTCGAATCTGTGGTGATCCGCATTCACGTCTTCGCTTTGCATTTGTAGAGTTTGGTGATGAGTGTAAGTCGTGCTATCTTATATTTTCATGCATAGATGATACGAATACTACAATTTACGTCTGAATCAGAGCTGATTTTAACAGATTCTGCTAGAGCAGCGCTTAACCTTGATGGAACGCTTTTAGGCTTTTCCCCAGTTAAAGTCTTACCCTCGAAAACTGCCATCCTTCCCGTTAATCCTACTTTTCTTCCCAAGGTATGAATTACTTCTCATACTTTTTTGTTGCTTTGTATCCATATGATGCCCACTTGTCCATGAGCAATGGCACGTTTTTATTTTATTATTTGGCCGAATAATTTTGAGATCATCTAAGACTTCCTGAATCATTAAAGTTTCCTTTAATTTGTGATCAATACAGTCGGAGGATGAGCGGGAAATGTGTGCAAGGACAGTCTACTGTACAAATATTGACAAGAAGGTATAATCTTTATCTATTTTTTGTGTTGTTTCATTGCGATGAGTGTATTTTTATGTATGTAGTTTTTCTTTTGCTAAATATATGTTTTGAGTACATTGCATTTACGTGCATCACAAATCGCTATGACGGTTAAGCAGACATATAAGCTATAATTTAATAATTAGATCATTTGTTCACATGTAGAAATTGTCATTTGTGCAGGTTTCACAAGCTGATGTTAAGATTTTTTTTGAATCAAGATGTGGCGAGGTTTGAATATTCTTTATATAAAGCTTACCAGCTAGTACTTTTCAAAAAATGACCTAGTTTGGTTGCATGCAGGTCTCACGCCTTAGACTTTTGGGGGATCAAGTGCACTCAACTCGTATCGCTTTTGTTGAATTTGTGATGGTAAGTTACTGCTTGCACTGCAAACAACAGTACTGATGAATTTCATTTTTCACCTCGTAATATGGAAGCTGTTAAGTACTTTTATCTTAATCGTTGTGAAAGGTATTATATTATTAGGGTCAGTTAGGGTGAGAATTGAGGCACAAAGGTTCCTCCGGAGCCTAGGTGTGAGCGAAAAGTGCCTGTCTGTTTTATATTATTTTTTGTAACTTATTACATAAAATAAGTTCAAAGTAAGTTTTTTCCTGTTTGTTAAATTTTAACTTATGGCTTGAAACATCAAATTAGGAATTATATGAGTGAAAATGTGTTTGATTAGTTGCTGTGGAGAAGTTCCCAATTATATGGAGGGCTTATAGATAGATATAAGAAACACTCTGATTCTAATATGAGATTTGAGGGTTACACGAGGCTTATGGCAAAGAATAGAGATCCAGATCCTAGTGTAAGAGTAAAAGATTTACAGAAAAGGTATTGAACTTGTCGTTTATAACATCTGGAAATCATGACCTAGCTTGTGCACTTTTACACAAATAATACAAGTAACCTTAAACTTGTATGTACTACATACAAACTAGCATAGTGATTAGAGAATTATGCATAATAACAGTTCTCTTACAACTGCTTTGAGAGTACATAGGATGGTTATTTTATATCCTGATTATCACCCTCGAACACTGTTAAATTAAGTGTCTGTTCTATCAAATGTTTCTGTAATTTGGAGCCAACTAGCTAATAAATTCATTTACATTGTTTTTTTCATGGTTTGCAGGCTGAGAGCGCTATTTTGGCACTGAATTGTTGTGGGCAGGTACTGGGCTCTCAACCTGTCAGGTACTGAGTTGTTGCAGGGATTTGGATATATCTCCTCATAAAATAATATATATTGATAAGTTGATGAATTAAGTGTCTAATAGTGAAACATTTAGCAGTATGTTTCTGACAAGGAAAAGAATTTACTAATTTTGGCAGGGTGAGTCCCTCTAAGACCCCAGTGCGCCCACGTGCTCCTCATCCTGGCATGCAGTATTAACTAGTTTCTAAGGGCAAGGGATCCATGGACGAAATGTAGCACGAATTTGAAGGAGAGAGAAAAGGGAGACATTGCTGTGATGACAGATGGTGAAACTTTCTGTTTCAGTTATTTGCATACTTACTGTAAGAATGGTAACTCTTTTTACAGCAGAACATCTTGTGTGTAAACCCTGCTTCAATTCGAAGATTTTAAGGGGACCATCCCGATGTTGAGATTTTTTGTTTTCCTCTTACTAGTCGTGCGCTCTTGCAAAGTGGATTTGCTCGTACAAGTAATAGTTTTCAGTAACTAAATTGTCATATGCTTGTTAGCAAGTTGGACACATGCTTATGCAGAGTTGATATATATGATCGCTTGATTTTCTTTTACATCGTCCTATTTTGTTATTTACATTCCTCATACAGACTGTCAGACCTAGGGTATCGAGGAAACAGATACATCATACAAGCACTCTCACTGAGTGGACTGAGAACTACCTTTTCGTTCTGTCGAGGTTGCGACTAGGTTGATAGATTGTTCAAGTCAGGGAGTTGGAGGGCGAAAAAAGAGCTTCTAGTACTAGTTTCATTTGGTCAAAATCTAGAACCTGCTAGCTAAACGCTTTGAAAGAGTTTTACTAGGGACATTTGTCTCTAATTTATACTCTTAGAGCATATAATTATGTTTGGATGTATAGTCTATTATGTTTAGATGTATAGTCGAGTTTCAACTCTTCATTTTTGGATTGAGGTGTCTTGTAGAAAGATGAGTGAAATTAAATATTCAAGTTTGGTGCTGCAGACAGTGATGAGCAAATATATGTTCAAAATACTAAAACATATATCCTAAAGTATGAGTTCATAAAGAAGTCATTCATTCTAAAATTTACATATATTCTAATTATTATAATTATATTAAAACACGTATGATTAGATTAGCAATTATAATAATATATAATTAGGACAAAAGCAAGATCGAGTCTTCGCATTAGTAGTTCAGTGTCAATATAAATTTTTCATGTTATTTATTTGAATAAACAAACTTTTTGATGCTGTTTTTCCTTATTAGAAATATTCTATAATACTCCCTCCATCCCAAATTAGATGAGCTCGTTGACTTCGGGCACGCACTTTAAAGTCCATTGACCGCATAGCTACGTTAATTATTTTTAAAATTTTATTTTTACAAATAAAAATTCAAATATGAAATTTTCATTTACAAAAGAAAATTTTTAAAAATAAATTTCAAAGCTAGTCGGTCAATGCACCTTAAGTTACATACCCAAAATCAACTAGCTCGTCTAATTTGAGATGGAGGGAGTATTAGGTTATTTGTTTTATGATAAAAGATTAAAAGTATAAAAATCAAACATGTGGCCAAATCATAAATGAATTCAGACACAAGTACACAACCGATTGTCTACACACATATATATAAACCGAAAGTCGGACTATGCAAGTTGAATTCCATCATTCTTTTAAAGAACCTGTTGATCAACGATGTGATGTATATTGCAAAGAAAAACCTGGCACGAGATACGACTGCTGAACTGGAACGAGAGATTGACAATTTATGGTTTATTAATGAATTTCATAGAAATATGTCCGCGTTTAGAGCATCCCCAAGCGTTCTCTAAACAAGTTTTTAACTCAAATTTAAAGAACATGACAAAAATTAGAATTCTAATAAACTCTTATAATTTTTTTAAAAATCTAAGAGCTTGTCATCTCTTCTCTCTTCTTTTTTAAAAGGCATCTATTAGCTCTTAACTTTTTATTTATGAATATAATATTAGTTTCTCCAACTTTATCTTCAACATTTTTCTCTTTTTACATTTCCCTCTCATTTATATGAATAAAATATGAACAGAGAGCCGGTATAAAGAGGAGTATTGGAGTTATTATTTTTTCAATTTTCTAATTCGCTAGGAGTAGATATTACATTATATTCAAAAGCGTGATTTACCTCCATGTATTCATTTACCTAATTATAACTATTAATTAGTGATAGTTTAACTCTATATATTAATCCTGTGAGCTGTGAGCCTGTGACTCTTAAACGGACTGCATTTTTTTTATATTTATCTATCATTCAAAAATTCTATTAACATCTTTTTTTTATTAGTTTGTAACATGAATTTCTTTTAGAATTATGTATTTGATAATGAAATTTTTAAAAAAATAAGATTTGAATTTTAATTTCAATTCAAAATATACAAATACCGGTATAAACTTGAAAAAATCTATTATATATCTAATAGAGGAACCTTGAGTAATTTATTTCGAAAGGATTGATATACCCTTACTCATTATGCATATATACACTTTATACAAAGGTTATTATTGACTTTTAATACTAACCTAATTATTTATTTATTAGACATTAATATCCATTCATTAAAATACATTAATTACTTGACATTAAGAATTCAATACATATATTTAAATTATATTTATAATTATGATTTAATAAATAAATAAAAATCCGGTATTGTAAAAAGTGGGAATTAGAAAATCATAGATTTATCGGAATGATTAGTGGGAACATTATTCAGAATTAGTTTAATACTATATATGTAAAGATAATATATATCATCATTGTTGAAATTTTAAATTTCTCCCACACATTTTGTAAATTTTAATATTCTTCTGATTAATCCAATTTTAGACCAATAAATCATCAATTCAACCGAATTTTGTCAAATCAGATTAAAAATCACTGATTATCGACTAATCGGTTAATCGGCCGGTTTTTAGAATATTTAATTATTATGATTTAATAAAATTATATATATATATATATATATATATATTAGAATAATTTTAAATATAACTATATGACAAAAACTCTGATTCGGCAAGAGTCTCATTTCGTAAATAAAATTTTCAATAATTTTAGGTAAGTGGTAATTTAATTATATAAAATTTTTAAATAGTGTATATTTTTAATGTTTGTATCTTAATAAATATCATAACAGTGAGGATATGTGTATCTATGAACACTAACATAATACGACTTAATATACAAATAGATATATAATTTAAATTACTTTTATAATATAAATAACCTCAATTTAAAAAAGAAGACAAAAAAATATAAAATATATTGAAAAAATAATCTAAAGCAACCTGTGCTTTGCACGGGTTTAAAAAGCTAGTTACAACTGAAAAATACATTGAAATCTATCATTCTTACATATTTTCAGTGTTACAGAAATCGGGAATCGGACCTAATCGGTTGAGCTACCGATTCAAGGATTAATCGAAAATCGGGTATTAATCGGAAGGATTAATCGGAATTAAAATCGGGTTTATTTTAATTTTAAAATATTATTTAATATTTAGTTATTATTATATTAGCTATTTAGTAACTAATATATTTACTATATTTATAAACTCTATAATTATTCATATTTAAAGTAATATAGTATTTTAATTTTAATAATTTATCACATATACTTCGATTATGAAATATATATAAGGATTAATCGGATTTCAAAAATCGGATCGGTGACAGACCTTGCAGGGAATTAATCGGGGATTTATCGGTTAAATCGGGGATTTTTAGAACACTGCATATTTTCATTAATACATTTTTATGACCTAAATTGAATTCCAAAACAAATATCTAACACGGATATATACAATATTATTGTAGAAGAATAAGAATGGATCTGAGGTCACATCCCGAATTTTCAACTTCGACCATTACGAATTCAAACGGAGCATTTAGCGCAGAAAACTTTAGTGTATCTACGAACTTGACCATTAATGGAAGGAAGGAAAGATGAATGCACCTATCAAACATATACCCCGTCCTATCAGGTTGTTTACGTTAATTTTTGGCATGCATTTTAATACTCCTATAAAATATATTTACATCATATATTTATTTTTTTTAAAAATCCTGAAAAAAATTTGACGTTTAAATTTTTATTCAAAAATAATTAAAAAAACATTATTGAATTATATTTTTTTTTTAACATATATAAGAATTTTAAAATACGTGCAAATAGTAGTGAACGTAAATATCATGGTGGACCGGGAGAGCATTCAAATATCTCCGATCTAATCCAGACATGGCGGCTTGTTTTGTTTATTATTATTAATAAATATAAATATAGTTAGTCTGTGGAAAAATGAAAAAGAAACAAAGTTGCCAATTCGGGAACTTGACCATTACTTTCTGTGGACCGTACTTGTATGGTCATTTGACTAAATTTAAAAATCAGCTTACGAGCTTATAAATCGGTAACATATCTGTACCGTTCGTATACAAAAAGTTTAAAAATTAATTTTCCGCTTAAAAATCTTATTCTTTTAATTAATTATTTTGATTTTTAAAATTTGATTTTCACCAAAATACATGACTGCCATAAACAACAATTAATATATTTTATTGTTATATTAATAATTTTTATATTCGATAATTTGTAAATAATATCAAAAATATTCCAAACATATAAATTAAAAGTTATTTTTCATTTGTAAATAACTTCTCAATTATAATTAGCAAACTTCTTTTAAATTAAATCAAACGATCCTGATTTTATTTCACATATTTATATAAAATATATTTATATTATTTAAAATTATCTTACTCCCTCTGTCCCAGTCAATTGTATACGTTTCTTTTTCACTGCTCGACACGCTTTTTAAGGCTCTTATAAAACATAGTTCCACAACTTATTTTTAAGATTTTCCTTTTTTGTATAAAAATATAAATGTTATACTTTTATACAAAAAAAAGAAAATCTTAAAAATAATTTACAGAATTATATTATATTGAAGCATTAAAGTCCGTGCCGCGCCCCCGTCCCCCAATGTATACTATTGACCGGGACGGAGGGAGTAATATATTACAATCTACGCTATTTTTATTGTTTTAAAGAAAAGAATATCGTTAAAGTATATGAGAGTATATCGAGATCGAATTGAATGTGAAAAGCGAGAAGAGATCGATGGATTAACTTCTTTTTACAAAGTAAAAGGAAGTGCTTAAAATGACACTTTTTAGACATGCAATTGAGGTCCTTAAGCCAAATCCTTTTTATATAGATCGAATAAATATATATTCCGGAGTTAGATATAGTCTTTTTACTCCCTTCTATTGATTTTAATACTCCATCAGTACCAATTCTTTTGTCTTATTTGATTTTTTGTTGTCAAATTGATTTTTGTCTTGTGTGAAAAGAGAGAAAAAATGCAAAAGTGATGAGATTCATTAACTATTTTTCGTAAGTTTTGAAATGTAAAAAATTTTGATGGGACATATATTTGATTATTATATATATTGTTTATCCTTGAACGATTGTTAAAAATAAAAATAGGAAAGTGATGTGATTCATTGATTATTTTCCGTAAATTTTGAAATGTAAAAAATTTGAATAATATATATATGCATTTGATTATCATACATATAAAGTTTCTCTGTGGACAATTGTTAAAAATAACATTTTTCGTGCCTATAATTTTTCTCCAAATCTTATGGTCAAAATAATTACTTGAATTACTCAAGCGGAAACAAAAAGTTGTATTAGATACTTCAGGGTATTTGGTTCATGGTTAATGAGTATGGTTAACGGGAATCGAAACCTTAATCTCAAGTGTTTGGATTAGTTATTTGATGATATAGAATGGGAATCCGATCTTTTTATGTGGTTAAATCATATACTTCTCACCTTTTGGATTATCATATCATTCCGATTCCCGTTAACCTCCATTCCCATACCGTCCATTCTCATTCCCATTTTCGATTCTCATTCCCAATCTTAATCCAAACGTCCTTTTTATTTAGGAATACGTAGATATCTAAACAGTAGTTGTATATATGGTGATTGAGTACCATAAAAAAAAGATATATTAAAATTTTCAAATATGATACTGAACTTTCAGTTCGATACACCTCAAGCTTGAAAACACCATTCTCTTTCGGAAAATGAATATCACATTATTTTTTATAAAAAAAATGTCTTTTACAGTGTTCGTTACTTTCTTCATGACAATAAGTATCATTTTAATCTTTTTATCTGTACGTATACTTTGCACGAACCTTGTATGAATTCCTTGTGAATAATTAAATTTTTACATCTTATAAAAATAAAATAAGTTCATCTTCATATAAATTTGGGGTAAACTAGAATCTCTTATTCATATTTCTATTAATTACATATTGTTACTCTTAATCTCTTGCAACTTTTTAGTAAATGTTCCCTTAATTGCATGTTTGTAATAAAAAAAGATAGTATCATTTTAATTTTTTACACATAATTTGAGATGTAAAAGAAAATATTATTTTATATATTTTTTTCTAAAAATAAATAACAATATATTAAAATTTTATTTTAGAAAAGAATTTGTAAAGATAAAACATAAAAGAATATTTTTTTAAACTCAAATAATGCTTAAAAATTCAAAATGACACTTATATTCGGGACAGTACTCATAAGTAGGACACCTGCATTGAATATTCTGGCTTCACATACGAATGAGTCAAAAAATTTAGTCTTCCAGTTCCACATTTCCCATTTCTATATATACAAACCCGCTACTCAGCTTACTTAGCTTCACTTATAACTAAAATTACATTTAGGAATCTAGAAGTAGACTGTTGTGTAATAGCTTTGTTACTCAGATTCTGATAGACACGTAAAATGTCAGGTGAGAGTTGCAGGAAGCGAGAAGTGAGGGTGGTGATGATCAACACACAGTACATTGAGACTGATTCATTAAGTTTCAAGTCAGTTGTTCAGAGACTGACCGGTAAAGATGCCGTCGTGGAAGGGGAAGAGCCGCCAGTCGTAAAAGGTGGTGGTGGTGGTTGCGAAGCGGCTCAAAGCAATTCGGTTTTGTTGGAAGCCGAGTTGCGGAGAGATCTTAATAGGTTCTTGATGGGGATGCCTTCATCTTTCGATAACAACTTTCAGCTCATGATAGATTGATTGCAGGGCCGGCTCCAACAAATAAAAGGCCCTATGCAAGCATAAAAAATTAGGCCCCTGTATATTAAAAAAACTGAATTTATTTCTTAAAAGTAGCTCCTTAATCTTCTCTTGCAGTTCTACTAATAGCCTTGTAATTGTAGTTCGCGTTGATCCTGCTTAGTGATTTTGTTGTTAAGAGATTAAAGATCAGATAAGAGTTATTTAAACCAAAGCAATTGAGCAAAGAAGGACACTGGGTTGTGTTTGGCTTTTTAATTTGCAGCAGAGTACCAACAGAGGTTGCATGTTATTACATATACATAATTATTAATTTGAAAATGGGCCCCCTTGTTAAGCAGGCCCCATGCCATTGCATGGGCTGCATAGGGCTGGAGCCGGCTCTGATTGATTGATGTATGCAGTGAGGGCGGATCTAGACGCAAAATCTTAGGGGGCACCAAGCAAATTTTCGGAAAACACTTATATATTTTCAAATTTTGGGAAGATATTTCTATAATTTTGTAAAATTTAAAATGATGAAAAAATGTAAAAAAAATTTTAGGGGGGTATGTGTCCCCCGTGCCTCTTCCGAGATCTGCCCATGTCTGTAGTCATTTTGTCTTGCAAGCATCATTATTTTTGTATTTGCGATCTCTGCAGCTACTGGAGTCCTTTACAGTATTTTATTTTCCCTTTCATACGTTATATCGGGTGTACGGGTCAGCTTACGTGCACGTGGAATAATCCCGGAAAATGACTTGCACAATGTCCAGACCAGCTTGGGCGCATTTCGAATAATCGCAGACGATGATTTGCACACCGTGATCCACCAGAAACACTTTAATTCACCCGAGGTCTGAAGACTCTGGATTGTATGCATGGGCCGCATGGCAACTAAAATGCTTTATAATGGTTAATCATATTTTTCGTTTAATTTGATAAAAATCTTAAAGTTATATATATACAGTCGTGTTGGGACTATAAGGGAATATAGGGAACGAAAAAATTAATTCTTAGATCATAAGTATAAACTGAATTTATAATTGCTAAATCCGATTATTGCCTACTCCCTCTGTCCCATTTTAACTGATGTTTGATTTTCTGACACGTATATTGAGGTGTAAAAAAACAATATCTACACTTAATAAAAAAATTCAATTCTTATATTAAATAAAAGTTTAGATTCTAAACTTTTATTTGATATAAATTTTATAAGAAATAATTATGTTTAGATGTGATTTTTTTAACATCTTAAAATACGTGTAAAAAAGTCAAAAACAGTTAAAATGGGACGGAGGTAGTAGTATCCTCCTCCATTTCCGTAAACTTTGCTCAAGCTTGCCGTAATATGCTGATGAAGCCGTCGATTGAACAACAAAAACTTTCTTCTTTGGGTAGTTTTATCACAATATTGAGTTCGATATTGTATATATTTTCTTAAGTCCGAATTCATCTCCCCACTCCTTAGTCATTCTTCTGCTAATCAGAATGAAAGCATGGAAACTAGAAGCCAAAACCCAAAATTATGATTATATAGGATTCCGGAATTTAAAGTGATAAATAAGTTCAATTCTTAATGGGCGATGCGGCTCTGAATACGAATTAAGATTTTCAAATTCGGAGTGATCCATATCCCAATTATCAGTGTGACACTCCTCGCCAAACACCCACCCTGTATACGTATAACTTATAAGTTAAAACAACGTCATATATATACATCTATCCCCGAGTTTGAAAACAGAAGTGGGACTATGCAAAAAACTCATTTTAACTTGCGTAGAAAGAACAATGCATCTAATATGTGGTAACAAATCGTGGATGTGTCCATTTCACATCCACACAACACATTTCCTGTTAATTAGATGGATAGATACGCATTGACTTTATGCTTCAAAATTTAATTTCAAACCGAAAAAAGAAACTTTAAATATTATTTGCTATAAAATGTAGCCAATGTTTCAACAAAAAAAACCCAACAAAATGAATACAATTCTTCCTCTCCAATTCCCACATCTCCACAAAAACACAAACCATAATTCCCACATCAGAAAATCATTATCAACCCTAAAGGCCAACCAAGATCACAAAACCACCACTGATCTCACGTCTAAAAATGTCAACACTCAAAGTATCTTGAAATTCGATCGAAGAAACGTGCTTCTTGGTCTAGCAGGAGCCTCATACATTGCCACAAATAATACCAAGCTAACAAATGCTGCACCCTCGAACCCTAAAGTCTTTCCGAACGCTGACCAAATCTTCCCTAGCGTGCTCGACAAGTTCGTCAAATTCACGGTGCCACGGCCCAAGAAGTCGAGAAGTAAACAAGAGAAGGAAGACGAGGAGGAGATACTCGTGATCGAAGGGATTGAATACAATGCAAACGAGTACGTCAAGTTTGATGTTTTTGTGAACGACGAAGATGAGGCCGAGAGCGGACCTAGCAATGCGGAGTTTGCGGGGGCGTTTTCGAATGTGCCTTCGGCGACGAGGAGCAAGAAGGTGAGAACTCGGTTGAGTTTGGGAATAAGTGAGCTTTTGGAGGACTTGGGAGCCGAGGATGATGACAATCTTGTGGTGGCTTTGGTGTCGAGAACTGGCCAGGGTAGAGTCAATATTGGCAGCGTTAGTATCGTGATTTCTTCTTAGATTTTTGGACAGATATAAATAATAAATATAAATAATGAATGATGTAGCTTTCCTTCGTTTCAAAATGATAATGACATTCTTCGCACTTGTTTTGGGTTGTAAAGAATCTATTATTTTTCGGTTAAAAAAATCATTATAAAATTGTTGTCGACAATTCATAAAGCATATAAATTTTAACATATACATAAACTTTTGAGTTATTAACCAAAAAACCCAATCAACTTGTCAATTATTTGTCAAAAAACCTTTAAACTTCTGTTTTCTTTAACAACCTCAATAAACTTTACTAAAAGTATAAAAATAAATATAAAATAAACCATGGTTAAATCTACCAATGTGACTTGTCGTGTATCTTTCCCTGATTTGCATCTTTTTATACATGTATGTGCCACATAGCGCTTATAGTCATTAATAGGAATGATTTATAATATGATATTTGTTAGTTTAGATTTAAAAATTAAAATGAAAACAAGTGGAGATGTGTGATATTAGCAGATTATTGTAAAAGCTGAGTTGATGTTCGAAATAAATTAATGGGGTTATCATTTTGACGTAATCAGATGGTATGTGAAAAGATTAGCAGATGGGGTGTTATTTCTGATTCCATTCAATACAAAATTAAGGAGATAGAACTTTATGTTTTCCTGAGTTCACCGGAGGTTTGGTTGGGACTTGGGGTGTCTCAGGCGACTAATTTTTTTAGAATTTTTTGGTTGAGTAATTTGTTTGTATTTTGGTGGATTGTTTGTGCTAAGTGGTTAAAATATGTCTTACTCAATTCAGAGTTTCCATTCTGCTGCTTGATGTGCTGCACAGCTGCACCTGAAAACTTGGTTAATTGTTTATGCTCGAGTAGCTAAGTAAGGTTCACACATTAATATACACCATAAGATACATTTTTTCTACATAGAAAATCAACCACGTAGAAATGAGGGGGATGGAATGCCACCGCGCCTTCAGTCGCTATAACTATTGCGGCAGAGCAAGTCTCAGTCTGTTCATTGTTTGAATGAGAGCCTATTACTTCCCTGTCTTAATGAGCTGCTGATCAACCATCTTAAAGCTGATTTTAGCGGTGCTGATATATTTTTCAATTATTTTTTTTGATTAACTGTAATCAATTTACCACATAGGATATGTTATGAGCATGATTAGTCCACATCAGCTATAAGTAACTCTAGTTAAATGTTTTTCAAAAATTTAATAAAGTTTATTGGGGTTATTGGTGAAAAAAAGGTCTATAGGTTTTTTAGCAAAAAAAATGACAAGTTAGTTAGGTTTTTTGGTTAATAGCTCTAAACTTTTTAATAAACTTGAAGCCTAAAAACTCTGACCTAAATTCATCTCTATAAGTGATTTAAATATAAATAAGTTGAATATTAAAATATAATAATACGAAATAAATATAAAACGTTACTCATTCTCGTGCCTATCAATATTGGGAAGGTTTGGTTGGACCTTATGTACTTCTAGTCCAGCGATTTCATATGCGGGTCTTTGGGTTGGCAGCTGGGCTTCCGACTTGAGGCCTGTTTGTTTAACGACCCTCATTTCTTAGAGCTGGATTGATAAATAAAAAATAGGGCCAAAAGCAACCGTTAAATTGTTTAGTACTAACAAATTTTGAGTAGAGATTTTCCATGCCGGAGTTTTCAGCAAATTATTTTTGGAAATAATAATCATTTTGACGTTGACTGACAGATATACGAGACAATTTTCGAAAAAAAAATGTCCGGATCAAATATACCCTCATCCATATGAAGCATTATAATTACCAAAAATTTAGATAAGTATAAACATTAAATATTAAATATGATGTAAAATAAGTGAATAAATACCGTCCTGTCAACAATTTAAAGTGTTTTTTCTGACGCCCAGGACTCCATGTTGAAATTCTGACTTAGATAGAGTGCTGACCCTGATAACTTAATGTTTTGTAAATTTAATATCCATGCTCGTGAATCTATTTAATATTTATCTATAAAATAGACTTCTAGATGGAGACTGTATTGGATCTCGCAATCACCGGATAACGTACTGATAGTTTTATCTTTGGCACATTTATGTACACCCTCAGAAATATTGTTTTTTCTTTAAGGAATTTCAAGTTGTCAATTATTTAAATATAAAATATTGTCAACTTTTTTTTCAAAAATAAAAAATATTGTCAACTTTTATAATAGAGTTTATACTATAATATCTGTCATGTGCTAAATCGGGTTTCCAAAAAAACTTTTAATATAAGTACATCTAAACTTGTCAAGAACTGTATACTCTAGATTTATTCAGTTTGATTTATGCACTCGATTTCTCATCTATGTTCTAAATTATGATTTATTTATTAAAATAAATCACAAAATTATATAAATTATAAATGAAGAAAAATCGGAAGTGACAAATATTATTATATATAACCTTCTGTAGCTGCTGAAAGACAGGCAAACTGATGAGGCTCCTGAATTTAATTATTGATTGCTGACCTTTTCTTTTACTAAGCTTAATTAACGAGTAATTTGTCACTTATTAAAATATTATAGATTATAGATGAGACACGTGTGCTATAATTAGGGGAGACTTCACACACTAAAATCCTCGGCACGGAGAAATTAATCAAGCGACGTTTCAGATCTATCCACGGTGTCGAAATATAGTATTTTAATCGATCGACATTATTTTCTGTTCAATTATTTAAAGAATCGGTTATTAGGTACAGGATCTACACAAATCTTTAAGATTTACCGAGCTTAATCTCATATACAAAATAAAAAATAGATGGAACGGTGTTCTTAATTTTATTAGAAGATCGGATTCCATGATTCGGATAATGACACTGGTACGTACGCTGCATAGGATTATTATTAATTAAATTGCATGGTTTAGATCGAGACACGTTATAGTTTACGAGCAATTAACAATTTAACATACGTTATCGTAAATAATTAGAGTGTTCGATAAACCCTAACACATTGTGAGGAAACTTCACACCAACTAGTCATGGCTTCTCTGCAACACCTACCACTCAGAGCTTCCCATCTTTACACCGACACCACCGCAGTTTTTGAAACACCAAAAGCGTAACCATGTCTTTTCGGAAAATTTAGTTACGAGTAAGGTAAGACGGTACAAACTTTTCGAAAAAGTTAATTATTTAGTTTAAAATTTATGCCTATTTAAAAGTTTCTGCTAAATGGAGAAAGGTTCGAAGATATATGAGAATTATAGACGACTCCCCGTCTAAATGATCCATGCATTCAAAATTTTCTTTGTCTCCATGTTTCTTTCATTCTAAATCAGATGAATTTATATATCTTGTACAAATAAAACAAACAATTATATAATTTATATTTAGGAAAGTAAATATAGAATTTAATGATTAATATTGTACAAATTACATGAGCAGAGTTAACTTATTAATCTAATTTGAGATATTAAAATTTATTTAACTAATTTAATCAACTTTTAAGTACTCTTCCACAATATAAAAAAAGTAATTGGATGAAAAGCCCTCTTTATTACTTTTACAAAATATTGAGCTCAAAATAATATTTTTCGGCAAGGATATTAAAGTAACAATTTGTACATGCATTTGTAATATAAAAAACAATTAGTTTGGTAATATAGCAGGTTGACTAATCTCCTAGTTTCTTTGTCTATATTGTTATAATTTGTTTATACGTTATCATCGGTTCGACTCTGCACACTTATCTTTTTCTTTTACTCACTTTCTCCATCTCCCAATCCAATCTAAATATAAATATTTTGATTAAATGGAAGAAAATAAAATAATTATTATTTAAATTATATATATTTTTTAACAGTCAAATTTAAAAAACTAAAATAAGTAAAACAAGTTGAAAATTTCATTCTCAAATTAATAGAAGCTAACTAATCAGTTTATTACATAAATAATCCAAATACTTCGTTTCTCGTTTATAAAATAAAGATCTAGTTTAAAAATCCAGCCAACTACCCCATATTATACTAAAACAAAGTATTTTCTAAAAATAAAAAAATAAAATTCGGCCCTGCACCATGGAGAAAACTATGTGTATAAAGATGTTTACTGAATGAATGATTGCTGTATTATGTGACAATTATAAAAATTTGTTATTAAATGTTGTGATATAGAAGATTATTATTTTTATTTATGATATTAGTTAAATATTTAATCTAAGTAGAATGTGATAAAAAGATTTGCGCTGATCACTTTATATTATTTTTGATTTTTTTTAAAATTTTTGTTACTCAGCTTAATTAATTATTAAGTTCATTATTCATAGATCCGACAACTGATATGTATTAGGTGAGACTTTAAATAAACAAAATCTTCTGCAACGGAAAAATTGAAAGCCACCAATGATATCTTATCATATCTTTTTGTAATGTCAAAACGTAGCATGTTTAATGTAGCGATATTGTTTTCTATTCAATCACTTAAAGTCTGGGTAAAGAATTTAATATTAATTATTTTTATTCAATCATTTAAAGACTTGGTAAAGAATTTAAACCACGTTTAAGATTTATCATGCATTGCGCTTAACACGATACAGTACTCAATCAGATAATAAAAAATGTAATATAAATACTTAAAATTGAAGTACCTTTCTAAATCGAACCGATGAGTTCTGATTTTCTTATGCTTTTTAAGTGAGATTCACGTGCGATGGCTTCTATTGGCATGCAGAGTAAGATTATTTTATTTTATTTATGAACGCATGCAGAGGTGGATTATTTTAAAGCAAAATGTTAGAGGTAACAAATTGGATATGAAATAATATTAAACGGCACGTGATTTCACTAACTCTATTACTCTAATAATAAAAAATCATGTATGTATATAAATTATGTAATTAAAAATAAGAGCAAATTTTGTGGCCAAAGTTTACATCGATTTTAAAAACGTTGGTCAGAATTCCAAATTCTCAAAAAGATGGCCAAATTTTGGCTTCACTTTTTAAAAGTGTGGTGTGGCTCCCGTTAAATGTCACTAACGGGAGCCTAACGAGAGCCACATTTTAAAAAACGGACCAAAGTTTGGTCACTTTTTTGAGAATTTGAAACTCATTTTTATCTTTATATTCTTTCCAAATTCTCAGAATAGTGGCCAAATTTTGGTCTGCTTTTCAAAAATGTGGCTGCTGTTAGGCTCCCGTTAGTGACATTTAACGGGAGCCACACTTTTAAAAAGCGGAGCCAAAGTTTGGTCATCTTTTTGAGAATTTGAAACTCTGACTAATTTTTTAAAAATCGGTGTAAACTTTTGCCACAACTTTAAAGTTTACTCTAAAAATAATTATAATCTTACTAATAATTTAAATAGCAATAATAAATCATATATATAATATATCAATATCTGGATATGTATTAATTTTTAATTAAATCATTATAAACTGTCACATCAAATTTTGTATTCAATTTGATATTTCTGGTACCCATATCCTGTTAATTGCGCTGCATGATTTAGATCGAGACAGTTATAGTTTGAGCAATTAACACATGTTGTCATAAACAATTACAGTGATCAATCAAGTATGAAAACTTATCGAGATCCACGACTTCGCTGCTATATAAACCCTAAGCCATCGACAGAAAACTTCACACCAACTAGTCATGGCTTCTTTGCAGTACCTACCACTCAGAGCTGCCAATCTTCACACCAACGCCAACACTACTGACAAATCCTCCACCTCCCAATTGTTCTTGAACCACCAAAAACGCAACCGTTTCTTCTCGAAAAACCTGTCATGCAGAGCCGCAAAGGAGAGTGATGGTAGCCAAGAAGATGCTAGGAGCAAATCTAGAAGCTTCCAGAATGTGGAGGGAGGAAAGTTCGACAGGAGGGACATTCTGCTTGGTCTCGGAGGTCTGTATGGAACAACCGCCGTGAGTCAGGCGGCGTTCGCGGCTCCGGTGGACGCTACCAAGTGCGGCAATGCAGACACTTTGCCGACATGCACGAACATAAAAGATGCGAATTGCTGCCCTCCCCCGAATCCGAATATAACTGATTACGTACTTCCGGTTAATCAGCCCTTGCGGGTTAGGCCAGCAGCTCAGCTGGCGGATAACAAATATATAGAGAAGTATAACAAAGCGATGAAGATCATGCGATCTCTGCCGAAAGACCATCCTCATAGCTTCGCGCAGCAAGCGGCGATTCATTGCGCTTATTGCGACTCGGCTTATGAGATGGTGGGCTTTCCGAATGTGAAAATGGACGTGCATTTCTCGTGGTTGTTCTTCCCGTTTCATAGATGGTACTTGCATTTTTACGAGAAGATTTTGGGGAAATTGATCGGTGATCCTACTTTCGCGATTCCCTACTGGAACTGGGATTCGCCTGATGGGATGCCGATCCCGGCTATGTTTGCAGATCACAACTCTCCACTATTTGATAAGTTGCGAGATGATAATCATCAGCCGCCGCTTAAAATTGATCTAAACTATAGCAAGTCGACTCCGAGTCCTGTAGGTGACGAATTGATCCAGGCGAATTACAAAGTGATGTATAATCAGATGGTTTCGAGCAGCAAGACTCCTGAGCTGTTCTTCGGGGGAGCCTACCGCGGGGGAGAAGCGCAGGTGAAAGCGGCCGGGGCAATTGAGAACCAGCCGCATACTCAGCTGCACATATGGACCGGTGATCCCGAGCAGAAATATGGTGAGGACATGGGGAGATTCTTTTCGGCGGGTCGAGATCCGCTTTTCTATTCGCATCATGCGAATGTGGACCGAATGTGGAATATTTGGAAGACGCTCCCTGGTAAAAACCGCAAAGACATCGACGATCCGGACTGGTTGGATTCGGCTTTTCTGTTCTACGACGAGAATGAGAAGCTCGTGAGAGTCAAGGTCCGGGACTGTGTCGATACGAAGAAGATGGGGTATGTTTACCAGGACGTTCCTCTTCCGTGGCTCGGCTCTCGGCCTCCCCCGAAAGCTAAGGGTAAAGGCAAGGGCCGCGGAAACAAGGCAGGGGTCGCGAATGCAGCCGAAGCTCCTCAGGTCTTTCCGAATGCTAGTGAAGTCCTTCCCCAAGTATTGAACGGCCTAATCAAAGTCTCAATTCCCAGGCCGAAGAAGTCGAGGAGCCAGGAGGAGAAAGAGGACGCAGAGGAGATCCTCGTGATCGATGGAATTGAATACGATGGAAACGAGTACGTCAAATTTGATGTGTTTCTCAACGACGAAGATGAGGTTGAGAGCGGACCTAACAATGCAGAGTTTGCGGGATCATATTCAAATGTACCATCCATATCAAACAATAGAGTGAAAGTGTCCATGAGTTTGGGGATAACCGAGCTTCTGGAGGACGTTGGTGCCGATGACGACGACAATGTGGTGGTGGCCTTGGTTCCGAGAACCGGGAAAGGCAAAGTCACCATTGGCGGCGCCAAGATTATCATCTCTTCTTGAGTTGATGAGTTGTTTTTATCCTGTTTGAGCTTTGTGTTTTGAATAAGCACTGTTTTGTGTGTGAACAAGTACTACTTCAGTGTCTTTCCTGTGTTCAGTTTGAATTGCATGTGGTATCAATAAAAGTATCATTTTCTGTTCTTTACATGTTTATTTATATATTGATTATTGTAATCTTACCATTTCCGATTAGTTTATACTTTTTCTAGGATAAAGTTATTTGAACTTTTTTTACATATTTTTTCATGCATGCATGTTCAAGAGATTTGACTATATATCTGCAATTTAAATTGCATTTTTTTATAAATTATATTTAACTAAATAAAATTCGTGAAAAAGTTGTCCCTCTCAAGGGGAAGTACATAATAACAACTAAAGTTTACAACTAGAAATTTAGAAACATTTTTTTTTACCTGCAGAGGGTTGACACATGTAAGGTGGAGTGGTTTACGGGTTTGCACATGTTGGTTATCGTTTTATTATAATGTAATTGTATTTTGTAGTTTATTAAGAGGTGAGCTGTGTGGTCAAATGAAATATGACCTGCTACAATAATTAATTAGTCGTTAAATCGTTCGACCAAAGTGTAGTTAAGGGTGCCCAGCCGACGTGATTAATTTGGGCTGGTGAGCTTTTGGACAGTTTAAGACTGTAGGAGTACAATTCTAATCTAGTTAGTGATTTGCTTATATATGTACTTTGTTTTTAATTTTCGTACAAATTCTCTGCGGTATTTTAAAAGAACTTGGATATAATTAGGAAGGAATTAAGGTGATGGCATGCATGTACATGGGAGCCAGGGTTAGAATATTTTCAGACTTGCTGTATATAGCACATGACATTTAGATGAATCTTCACTAATTAACTTTTTTTTTTTTACAAAAAATTCACTTGCTCGTATCGATAAAACGCCAATACTCCGAGGAGTTTCTTTCGTTCAAAAAAATTTCTTTCACTAATTAACCTCTTAATTACATATAGCTATAGCTATGACTCTTCTTCAGCTCTTAATCCTCAGAGCTGCCTATCTTTACACAACTATTCTTGTAATTCTTTGCGGCATGATCTATATATGCTACGTTCCAAACAGTAGAGACAACATATTCCAGAATTAATTTAATGCAGTTGGACTCAACTATAGTAAAATATTGAGCTAATTACATGTAGCTACTATTCATCATATCATTTTAATCACTATTCCCTCTGTCCCTCCCATTTCTTTACAGTATATTTATTTTTAAAAATAAATTATTTACTTATGGAAAACATATGTTAATATAAATATTTTCCTAAAATTAATATTTATAATTTTATCAAAAAGAGAAATTTTGAAAATGATATATAGAAATATTTTTGTCATCTCATATTATGTGTAAAAATATATAATAATCAATAATTATTATTTTGAAATGAAGGGACTAATATTCTAATTGTATGAAAAACACTACCATATATATACAAATATATGGATAGTGTTTGTAAAAATTAGAGAGTATTATCAAAAAATAAGAAACCTTGGATAATGAAACGAACGTGGACTCCAAATCGTAACTGGACTAGATAGAAACCGGACCAGATATAACAGGCTTATAATATTTGAAAACATAATAATTGGAGACCAATTGGGCTCCTGCAGCTGGATCGAGATGCATTTCACATTACAGAGATGGACATGAATTTAAGTGGGCATTGCAGGGATAATATCATATAAAACGTGGACGAGATAGAAGAACAATACTCCCTCCGTCCCCCTCAATTGTTTACATTGGAGGGGGACACGGAGACCAAGACAATGTATGAAAAATGAGTAAAGTTAGATGAAAAATGAGTAAAGTGGTGGGACCCATCAATATTTAATAATAGATTTGAGATAGTGGAGGAAAGTAGTGGGTGTAATAGTAGTTTTTATTGTTAAATATGAGATAGTGGGAGGAAAATAGTGGGTGTAATGATGAAAAAACTTACTATTTATAGTAACGTAAAGAAATGAGAGTGACATCCCAAAATAGTAACCGTAAAAAAATGAGAGGGACAGAGGGAGTAAGAAAGAAAATTCATACTCTTCAAGCAGAAAATTGCAATCATACTGACAGCCAGTGTTGTAAAAAGCGGGAATCGGACTTAGTCGGTGAGGGCACCGTCCAGCGATTAATCGGATAATCGGAGATTAATCGGAGTGATTAATCGGATCATTAATCGTAATCAATTTAATATTATTTTTAAATTATATATATATATATATATATATATATATATATATTTATAAAATTATATATAGTATAAATTTATAATCATATAAAATCAAAAGAGTAATGATTTTTTATAACCCAAAACATGCCTTTATATACATATACAAGCCTAGTCATCTCATATATTTGATTCAATCTGCTAAGGAATATATATTGCAAATTTAAGTAATTAGAGTTTGGAAGTTAATATTAAAAGAGTGAAACGTAATAAAAACAAATTTAATTTATGTGTTTTGTCTTTCGGTGCCTTTTATTTTATTTAAAATTAAATTTAAAATTTTAAAATTTTTTCACTTTTTTTTAAATTTTTTTAAATTCACCGATTTTTGACCGATTTTTTCCGATTAATCCCGACTTTTGACCGATTAATCCCGATTTTCAGAAAAAACGATTTTTTCACCGATTAACGCTTAATCGAGACGGTGACCGACCGAACAACGATTAATCGGCGATTAATCCCGATTAATCGCCGACTTTTAGAACACTGCTGACAGCTCTATTTTTCTGCAAAGTTTTATATTCAATAAAACATGAATAGAATATCCATAATTTAATACTTACGTACAATATCTTTATTTTACACACACATATATATATATTCAGAAATTACTTTTATAATATCTTTTATCAACATTTTTACTGATACCACAATAATTTTTAACTGCACTTTGAAACAGATCATTAATTTATGCGTCCACAGACTCCACACCCAGTATACAAGCGAAGTAAATTATTACCGACATGATAGACATTCACATGTGATTTTATGGCATTTAAGATAAATACCGTACTATTTCTTGTGAAATTTGAAATTCAAATGGATCTCGGGTCCTTGCGCAAGGATACAGGCAACAATAAAAACTACATAGGAGGGACATCGCTACATAGGGGCCACAAGGGGCCATGGCCCCCCCTAGGGTTTCCATAATGTTATAATTTGTGTTATATAATTTTGAAAAAATTGTATTTTATCTACATATTTATATAAATATAAAAATTTGGCCCCCCTAAAAAAAATATCTGTTCGCTCCTAAAAAATATTTAACATTGTAAAATAACATTTTAATTCTTAGATTTCTCTAATTCATGTATTAGACCGAATTTAAAAATAAAAACAAACAAAAATATGGATATACATACAATTATACTATTTTTAAAAAAAGGTAGAATGTAATATGTGATAAAGTTAAACATCAATATGGTTCTTTTAAAAAAACAAGAATCTTTGGTGGAGGTCTCAGAAACTTATACCTCACTTCTCATTATCGTAAAATAGATTTAGTCCTCATGTATTATCAGTTTTTTAATTAATATTAATATTAATATTGATTTTACTCATCGTCAATTCAAATTTCATCATCCAAGTAACATTTTTACTTGTTTAAACTATAACTTGTCATCTTCTAAATAATCATATGTTGTTTTTGTAAGGTTAATAGGCATAATATGTAGTTTTTGAGGTATTGTTAAAATTTTACTTGCTTCTATTCATAATATAATTTCATTTAATGTGTATTAATTGCTAATTAAAGATTACAGTATAACTTAGAGTTATTATGATGAGTTTCCCGATCATTTTATACTTATATATATTTGAAGATAAATAGCTAAATATTTTAGTTGACACAATTATATATTTGATATCTTGATTTAAAAGAACGCAAAGTTTTACTATAATTTTTTTTTACTAGTACTTTTGTATTTATTTTATATTGAATATTTTATTGCGTTAACGAAAAATTTTAGTGTGCCGAAGAAATTTTTTTGGCCCCCCTTGTGGATGTTTGCTGGCTTCGTCCCTGATACTAACTTTGCAAGGTCCTTTTCACAATTCCTGGAGTGTGCAAGTGATGGAGAAGGAAGACGTGCTTTATGTGTGGACCAGTTACTAGAGCATAGCGGTTACTATTTAGGCTATTTCCTAATTTTACTGATTTGAAATGAAAATAATTCTACAACTCTAAACAAAAAGAAAATATATAATATATAATAAAATTGTTTTTTTAAACTTGACATAATAAAATTGTTAACTTTATGTATAAATAAATTTCTTTAAATAATATATATATCAAATATATTTTAGTTTTTACATAATAGATTGTAATTGTTCGATAAAAATAATATTATATATAACTTACAAATATTTTTTCAATTATATATTTGAAAATTTTATTTATATAATAAAATATTAATTTACTATATCAGATAATCGCAAATATATCAATGTATTTTATTTTATTATGTAGATATTAATTGTTCGATAGAAAATAATAATACATGTAAATTATAATTTATAAATATTATTCCCAACATATATATTTGAAAATACATGTTTTTCGATAAAATATTAATTTTTACTATTCAATCACAAACTCTGCTACTACTATTTCGAAATTAAAATATATTTTACAAGATATATAGCATTATTTTATTTGAAATTAGTTTAATAAAATTATTAACTCAGGATATTATATAAATTTATTTGAATAGTAAATATAAAATATATGATTTTATTTTAATTATTCAATAAAATATTACATGTAAAATATAATTTATGAATATTATTTTTAACTATATATTTGAAAATATGTTTATTCAATAAAATATTACTACTCTGATCGATTCACCTTTATATTACTACAATTTTTAGTTGATTATTAAGATTGATATTATTATAGTGAAAAATACTTACATTAAATCTATTTTAAATTTTTAGAAGTCGCCAAGAAAAATTTTATAAGAGGCGGATAATTTCTTACTTATAATTTAAGTTACTAAATTATTTATAATTTATTTTAGATGCATTATATATATATATATATATATATATATATATTCTTTTTTATGTTTAATAAAATATATACTTTAATATCTTCTAATTAAGATTTTATTGAGGTTTCTTTATTAAGAATTTTTTTCTAGACCAGTAAGATTAATTTGAATAATTTATCAATTATGTAAATAAAAAGAGCTCTTCCGAAGAAATAGAGGTATCGTTATCAAAAGAATCATTTATTTAAAAAAGAGGTTTTTTTTTCTTCCATCATAAGGGATTTTTTTTGAAAAAAAAGAGGTATCATATGAAAAAAAATCATTAATATTTACATATATACATATATATATATATATATATAGACACACACACATACATACATACATACATACATACACATATACATAATTTCATATTTAATACAATATATATTTTAATACATGTAAAATATAATTTAAAAATATCGTTTTGCAACTATATATTTGAAAATTTAAGGTTATCAATAAAATATTAATCTATAATGATTGATTAACATTTGCCCCCTAATTCTATTCAAACACAAAGACTTCTCCTATTATTTTAAAACAAGAAGAAACCATACAAGATATAATAAAAATATTTTTTTCAAACTCGATATAATAAATTTGCTAACTCCAAATATTAAATAAATTTATTTGAATAATAGATATAAAAAATTATTTTTTATATGGATTTTAATTGTGCAATAGAAAATAATATTACATGTAAAATATAATTTTTAATATAATATAAATTTACTTTACTACAATAACCCACATTTATCGTACCACAGTTATAATTTTTGTTGACACAATTATAAATTTGATTTCCTGACACAATTATAAATTTGATTTCCTGATTTAAAAGAACGCAAGCTCTACTATAATTTTTTTACTAGTATTTTTGTATTTATTTTATAATGAATATTTTACAGTGCTGATGAAAAAATTTAATGTATGGAAGAAATTTTTTTTGGCCCCCCTTACATATGTTTGCTGGCTTTGCTACATAGATTAATATTCCCACCTTTGGGTGAACGTGAACTGTGGAAGCGTTCACTTCGGAGTCCACTGTATAAAATTATGACATAGATTAGTTCGCTTAGTTTATGACATAGAATAGTGATAACATACATTAAAGCCGATGCGAGAGTAATTACTCTCTCCTCCTCATCCTTTTTTAGTTTTGACATTTGAGTTTGTACTCGTCAAATTGATCAAAGTTTAACTGAAATTTATTAATATTTTATCAATTAAAAAAAATATAAAAATATGTCATCGTAAACAACTTTTTATTTATTTTAGGATGTAATTTTCAGTTTTTTAAAATAATGAAAAAGTGAATTATAATTTTTGGTCAAAAAGTAGTCAATTTGACCGATAAAAATAGAAATATGACAACTAAATAGGGACGGAGGGAGTAAAAAATTTTTCTTGTTACAAAAATGAAAATCAAATTTATGTGTATCATAGTTAAGCTAAAAAAACTTCACTAATATTTTAAGAGAATCCATCACCTAAAGCTAATATTCTCACTTTAAAATTATGACATAAACTAGTTCGCTTAGTTTACGCTAAATTACAGTGCAATTCATCCATGTCATATAAGAAAAAAATATGAGAAATATCAGTAAACAGAATCAAACAAAGTTTCAGAAGAAATAAAGAAGCATCAAACAAGAGTAGGACCGCAAGAAACAGAAATTTCCCGTGAGTGAACAAGAACCATTTCAATTTGACAACCGTATCCTCCCAGAAAAGACATTACGACGTACCAATGTGATACACGGCCAACAATGTGATACATGCTCATTTTAAGTAAAAACTAAAAAGAAAACTGAGAAATATATAAAATTAGTACTCCTTCTATCTCATTTTAAACGTCATGTTTCGACTTTCAACGGTCAAATTGATCAATTTATGACGAAACATAAAAAACAAATTCGTTATTCTTTTAAAAAACTATAATTACATTTTATAGTATATCATATGTACTTTATAATGACATAATTTTTTTTACTTTTAAAAATTATACTATATGTATAAATCTTAATCAAAATTTAATCAATTTAACTATTCAAAAGTCAAACAAGACACTTAAAATGAGATGAGATGAAGGGAGTACAATTTTTTTAATAAAATGTGATGGGTTGATCTTTAATTGAAATGGACCTCTTTATTCATATAAATTATATCAATTATAACATCCAATCTCAATTATCATATCATTTTATGCCGCATTCAAACTAAAAATCATGTTAGAACTACAAGATTTCCATTACACAATAATGGTTTTTACAAGCACGTGGGAAAAGCTTGCTATATAACCCTAGGGCACTCGAAAGAAACTTCAAACGACTCTTCACATACCTAGAAGACTCTAAATAAACATTGTATTATGTTATAACATCTTAGCCATGGCCTCTCTTCAGTTACCAACCTGCACTTCACATTTTTACGCAAATTCTACCGCAGCCGAAAAATCCTCAGCCACCCGGTTTTTGTTAAACCGCCCAAACCGTAAACATATAAATTTTAGGAAAACATTGTCATGCAGAGCTGCCAAAGAACAAGAAGACGAGAACAAGGCGCGGAGCGAGTCTAAATTGGACCGGAGAGATGTGCTTGTAGGTCTGGGAGGCTTATACGGTTCAGCTGCGGTGCGTCAAGACGCGTTCGCCGCACCTGTGGACGCGACGAATTGTAGCACGGCAGGCACTTTGCCGAGCTGCACGAACGTGAAAGATCAAAAATGCTGCCCTCCCCCGAATCCGAACATAAGTGATTATGTTCTGCCCGAATACAGATCCTTGCGGACTAGGCCAGCGGCTCATTTGGCGAACAGGAAGTATGTTGAGAAGTATAATAAGGCGCTGAAAATTATGAGATCTCTGCCGAATGAACATCCGCATAGCTTCGCACAACAAGCTGCGATTCATTGCGCTTATTGTGACTCCGCTTACGAAATGGTTGGCTTCCCGAATGCGAAAATCGACGTCCATTTCAGCTGGCTGTTCTTCCCGTTTCACAGATGGTACTTGTACTTTTACGAGAGAATATTGGGAAAACTCATCGGGGATCCGGATTTTGCGATACCGTATTGGAACTGGGATGCGAAGGCCGGGGTCTCGGTTCCTGACATGTTCAACAATCGGGACTCTCCGCTCTATGATAAACTACGGAATGACGATAGCCAATTAAAGATGGATCTCAACTACGATTATAAGGATGCGGCGAACTATGTAAGTCCTGTCGGCAAGCAACTTATCGAATCGAATAAGAGTTTGATGTATACATCGATGGTGAGTGCGAGGACTCCTACATTGTTCTTTGGACAAGTCTACCGTGGGGGAGATGCTCAGATTAATGGACCTGGGACGATAGAGAGACAACCACATACCGCGGTGCACGTACTAATGGGGGACCGAAACCAAATTAATGGAGAGGACATGGGACGATTCTATTCGGCTGGTCGAGACCCAATCTTCTATTCTCATCATGCGAATGTGGATAGATTGTGGAATATTTGGAAGCGCCTCCCGGGCAAAAATCGCAAAGATTTCGATCAGACTGATTATTTGGACTCGGCTTTTCTGTTCTATGATGAGAACGAGAAGCTGGTGAGAGTCAAGATTCGAGACTGTCTTGATTCTTCGAAGCTGGGATACGATTACGAGAAAGTTCCTCTCGAATGGCTCAACTCTCGGGCACCACGGAAGGCACCTCGAAAGAAGGCCGGGGTGGCGAATGCTGCGGAAGTCTTCCCCAAAGCGGACGAGGTCTTTCCCAAAGTGCTGGACGGTTTGATTAAAGTGACCGTTCCAAGGCCTAAGAAGTCGAGGAGCAAAGAGGAAAAGGAGGACGCGGAGGAGATATTGGTGATAGATGGAATTGAGTATGATGGAAACGAGTATGTTAAATTTGATGTTTATATCAATGACGAAGATGAGATTGAGAGCGGACCTAACAATGCAGAGTTTGCTGGAACGTTTTCAAATGTACCTTCCGTATCTAAGTTAAGAACAAAAGCTTCTCTTACTTTCGGGATTAATGAGCTTCTGGAAGATTTGGATGCTGATGGTGACGAAACTCTGGTGGTGGCTTTGGTTCCGAGAACCGGCAAAGGTAAAGTTACCATTGGCGGAGCTAGGATTATCATCTCTTCTGAGTGACTCCATCTATGACTTATCTAAGCTAGCAGCTAATAAAAACAAGTCCTACATGTATTGAGTGCTTTGTATTCCTGGTTAGTTTGAGCTCTATCTCGGTTTTTCGAGCTATTGAATAAATGTCATAATTTTTTTACTGAGTGACATAAAATTGTTAATCCTAAAGCATCTTAGAGATCTTTTTAGAGTACAATTAAGAGAACAAATTAATGAGCATAATTATAAACAGCTGCAGAACATAAAACATACTACATTCGTCTCAAATTACATGTTACTTTCAGTTTTCTAGAAGTCAAATCGACCAATTTTTAACTAAATATTCAAATGTATATATTTTTGTTATTTTAAAAAATAAAATTAAAATAGGCTAGTCGTACTTTGCAATGGTATCCCATTTTTATTTTTTCTAATTATATAATACATAAAAATTTCAGTCAAAATATAATCAATTTGACTCGTTAAAAGAAACAAGTATACCGAGACGAGACGAGACGAGACGGGGGAGTATAACAAGGATCTAATATTACTAAGCGAGTTAACTGAGTTAACTGGTTTGAATGCAAGAAACGCTTTGATGAGGGGACTACTATTCTACTGTGAATACCGACAATAATCCTCTGCCGAATTGAGGCTGTTCTGGGGTAGAGATTACTTGTCATGAGGTCTATTGTCTATTTCCCTTCACAATTGGTACATGCATATCTGATGAGCCAATAATACAAGAATTTGCTGGACTCTTAACGTTACCTGCAACTTGTAACCACGCCCTATATTCCACATGTCTGGCTATGATTGTGCTGGAGCTGGATTATGATTAAATATTAATGCATTATAAGTTTTTAGAAAATTTCCATAGAGTTATAGTTCATATCCTTCTTAAGTGTTTGAACATTTGCAAGTTTCACACTACTTATGACCTAAATGCCGCTTGAAATCACTCTCACTCATAAATAACATCTTAATCTGATGGAATCTCTCTAGCTTCTCTTTTGGATGCATGATCCAGGGTTAAGAAATATAATTACGCCAAAGATTTCAGTTCAACAGGCTGTGCATGTCAGAATTAATCTAGAAGTTGGATGTGCAATCAATTGAAAATGTTCTTTTAGAATTTTTTGATTCACATAAGCACATAAGAACATGTATTTCATTTCAAATGACATGATTTGAGGTGTCATTTCAAATTCTCAACTTTATACTGGTATTTGAATGTTATGAATTTCAAATGAAATTCAAATACAGCTTCTTTTGTGTAACCAAACATATCAATTGATCAAATCTAGTTTCAAATGAAATTCAACTTACCAAACAGATCATAAAGTAATTCAAGTTTAATTTGTTTATAGTAGATACAGCTGATAGATGGGTGATCTTCCTGTCCATCATGTCTCAGTTCCCTTGACAGGAAGAGAATTGCTGATAGGATTGGATCCTGAGTGTACTTCGTGCAACTTTGTTCTTCGGCCATAGTCATCCTTCATAAAAGTCTGAAGTATTATGAAGAAAACAAACTACAGTTGAACCTCTATCAAGTAATAATAAACTCGCTAAAATAATTTTTCTTTCCTGTCCCAACTTAACAGTTACTGTGTATCTTCGTTCTTGATTATATAATAAAATCGATAAAGTATATAAGATTACCTTGTTTAGCAGTTCCATATCGAAAGCTCCTGATTTGTCAAACTCTGCATAAACAATAAATCATCAGAAATTGTTGACAGGTTTATAAGTGCAGAGAAACATAAAGAACAGTTGCAACCTCCGAGAATTCTCATAGAAAAATTTGTATAGAGAAATACACGAGAAAGTAGAAGAATAATTATAGCGATAGTTCTATCCATAGCAGCGGAGAAACTGAAGTTCCCGTGAGACCGAGAGATGAGGAGAGTGATATGTTTGAACAAATTAATAACGAAAATGGGAGTTGTCTTCGGTGACAAGATATAAAGATGTCTGTGGCGACGTATAAAGTTCTGTTCTGAATGCCTTATATGGCATAGTAGCATACACCTGTGGGGAGCATCTTTTGGTGACTAATGTAGTCACTCTTTTTGTGCATAAAATGTACCATCAAATGATTCAGCAATGTCTCTGCAAAGAGGATACACCGATACAAAAAGCTAAAGAGCATATTAATAGCAACTCCGATATATAGCTGGTGTCGAAGGTTGCCAAATACCACGTGGCATGACATGCATAACACTCTTGTCGGAGGAAAGATTAAAACAATATCTCCAAAATGTATATGACAAAATTAAGGGTGCCAGGCATTGGATATATGATAGTGGTCAATTGATTAATGATTAATAGTCTGATTAAAGAGTATCGGGGTTCTTGAAATTTCATATCATTCTCATTCTCATTGACCATTATTCTCGTGACGATCCAAACGCTCCCACAGCGGCTCTGATCTTTTCCACCATTATCTCCAGACAAACGAAAAGTGTAGCAAGGTGGCCTTGGCTTTAGGACGGTAGGACTAAAACATACACGAATCAGATGAATAGCAAATAAAAGAAAAAGGTGAAGCCGTACACCTCTTTAATCTTTTGCATGCATGATAACCCATAAGAATTCATAAAACCAAGTAAAAACTGGCGATAAAGAATTTTGTAACAAAAAGATATTCCTGCACTGTTAAATTATCTGCTAAAATCCGCGAAATCCAGTTCGAAAACAGTTCTTAAATCCAGTTCAAAAACAGTTCGTGTACTTCAATTAAACCCGAAAAAGGTCAGAATTTATTTTATCACATTTTTTTAATTGAAAATAAAACATGATCTATGATTAATCTCAAGCTCTGTTTTTGAGATTTTTGTTATACAAGAACTATAGGAAAATCACCAATGGAGCTGATATGATGGGTTGTTTGATTGGCTCTTTACTTTTAAGTTTTAACAAAGAAAACTGACTATTTGACTCCAAGTTCCACTGGGGGTTTAGAAAGAAAAAGCTACTGCATTGTCCTGGCTAAATCATAAGAATCTCAGAATTTTGAGTCTGGTTTCATCCTGGGAAGTCGGTAGAGATTTAAATTTAACTAATAACAAAATTATTCCCAAAAACAGTTTTGACTTAAAGATCAAAATACGAACCGTGTGTCCGTGTGTAAAAACTTCGTAAAAATTAGGAATAAATAATCATTTGAATTAATGAATCGGGATTTATCGAAGATTTTTTTAATATTTTTGGTAAATTAGATGTAATTCATAGATCAGTAATATAAATTTTTAAAAATTTTAAAGATCAGTAAAATAATTTTTCAAAATTAATCAGAAATTTTAACTAATCAAGAATTTTTGAAACATTTAAAAAGCAAAATTACATGTAAAAAAAAGGTATTTCGAACACGCAAATGCAACTGTATTACAGCAACTTGCATGGGCTGACGTAAGAGCATCTCCAACCATCTAAAACCCTTGTCTAAAAGGTGAGTTCAGATACTTAAAATAAAAAGATTTAGCCAACAGCTCCAAAAACTCAACTCCAACCATGATGAGCTGTTGTCTATAAATTTAGCCAACCTTCTATGGATGGCTAAATTTGTCGAACCTCTACAGGTCTGTAAGAAAATCTGTAGGAAGATTGTACATCATTTATTACCATATTGAACTGATATATTCTATTTTAACAATTTAAAATATTAATAACATACTATTTTTAAATTATAGCCAACCAATATAGTCGGTACCATTGTAGCAAAATATCTTACAGATTCAGCAAATTTTACATAATATCTTAAAGGTCTAATTTAGCCAACGATTATAGCCAACGTGGTTGGAGATGCTCTAAGAACTACAAGCGTGGGCTTACCGGCTTACTAATGGGATTGTTTTGGGTTTTTCTTTTATGCATATTTGATACGGGGTTTTTCTTTTTGTGTGAAGAGCGCATTGATGAATGGATTTGGTGGTCGGTTTGGATTTGGGCTTGGGCTTGGCCCAGATCTGTCTGAATTTTGTAAATTCAGCGAACGCTCTTGGGTCTGTATACTGGATCCTAATATTGTGCCCATTTGGTCCGCGCTTGTGTGGTCTCCGATATTTGAGCTCCTCTCTCCACTCCATTTGATTTTACGCTGACTCCAATTTTTTATCACCTTTTTTTCCAAAACTTGAAGATTAGACAAAACCTAAAGTGAATCTATAAAATTTCAAAAAATTAAACTCGTCTAAAACCTGAACTGCCCTTCTCATGGTCACCATACATACTCACATGCACCTAAAGTAATAATCACTCTTTAGTCTCCCAAAATCGACTTTGACATATATAAAAATTGCATCCAACTCAACTTTGAGGTGTCAAGCTCACATGGAGCTGAGGAAGAAGTGTATAACACTACAATATTAGATCTTGCAGCCAATCTCAATGGCCCTCCAAACTTTATCCTGTAAAGCTACTTTGCTCTTGTTTCGGGATCACCTATTTGTAATTGTATCTTTTTTATATTTTTATTTTTAAAGTAGGAACAACGAACAAGAATCAAGTTGTTATTTCAAAGCTGGCACCGCCATTGAATATGGATTCATGTCATCTTCACTAAATTCATGAACCAGAAGAATTATTTAAATCAATATTATTGTACCCTATATTATTGTCTATAATCCCGATAATATATATTTAAAATCAAAGTTTTTAGCTAATATTTGTCGTATATTCATTAAATTGAAAATGTTGGGATTGATGCTCAAGCATTAATCCCATTAAATTATTCATTCCAACTCATAAAAATAATTATTCTATAATTTTTCAGGTCCCCAATCAAAGCACTAAAATCGACGTATATCATACCGACTTTGATAATCGATAATAATAATATTATATCGGTTTTTCTATGGTGTGCCCATGGGCACACAATAAGCACCAACTCCTATGAGTTTGGTGCATTTTTATTGGTCACCTAATCATAAGTAAAGATGGCCCCCCTGCATTTACATCAAGTCCACCAATCAAAATCCACCAAAACCATCAATTTTAGTGTATAATGTGTGCCCATGGGCACACACTAGACAAACCCATATTATATTATTAATCTTATCATTCTGAAATATATTATGATTACATCTTATAATGAGCAGTACAAAAAAATTAGAAAAGAGAGAAGTCACATCAAAACACATCACAACTCACAAGAAGCAACCTTCTCAGCTCCTTTCGTTGTCCTTATTTCCACCAAAAGGCCATTAATTTCCATGTAACGGCTGATTAGTAATTATAGCCGTTATTACCACTCCATATATAAAACCTCAAAGACCTTACCTCTCCCCAAGCCAAAATATCACTAGTACTATTTCCCAGATCAACAGTAGCATAAAAAATGGCAAAAGCACCACAATTCTCTCTTTGTCTTCTCCTCCTCTTCATCATCTCAGGTACATTCACATCACATATATTTCAGGGCCACATCTAAAAGCTGATTCTGCAGTAACCATTTTTTGTTCTTGTGTTTATCTGGTGTATATAATTGAAATTCTTGGTTTTTCTAAAATACTCTGTTTTTGCAGTTGGTACGTTCACTTTTACATCGGCTGATGGACAGGTAACTTCAAGAATTTCTATACTACAAAGAGTTTTTTCTTAAAAGTAGGTTATATGACTATACGTAGTTTTGGTAAATCTCGGGATCGGGATCGGTCAGAATCAAACTGGGAACCTGAGACAATAGAGAATAAATTTTTATAACTAGATTATCCTGTCACACTCGAAAGAAATTTTTATATACTAATCATCGTAGAGGAACCCACAAATAAGCTTAGATTATCTCGCCATCCTCCAACAGACGGATTTTTATGTACTAATCATCGTTGAAGAACTCAGAGAATAAGCCTTTATCACTAGGTTATCTCGTCACGCTCCAAGAGAGGGATTTATATGTATCAATCATCGTAGAGGAATTTCGCGACATACATGCATATACATGTACTAATTATCAATTTTTGTTGTGCAGAGAACATGGTGTGTGGCAAAGCCATCATCAGACGAAGCCACTCTGCAAGCCAACATCAACTATGCATGTGAACATGTAGACTGCAGCCTTATAAAGAAGGGTTGTCCTTGTTTCTCCCCAGAGAGTCTCATAAACCATGCCTCAGTGGTGATGAATCTGTATTATCAGTGCAAGGGAAGAAACCAGTGGAACTGCCATTTCGGGGGATCTGGTCTCGTTACCATAACGGATCCAAGTAAGTCCATATTCCCCTTCTTCGAAAGTCCTTTGTTTTTTCACTTCCTAGCACCGCAGCTGATGACAGAAATGTTCGTCTTTTCTCTAATCGATTTGCAGGTTATAGTAGCTGTGTTTATGAGTGAATGGAGTTGGTGATCAGAGAAGCTGCGTAGAAAGGCCTATTTAGATTACAAATTCTTCTAATGCAATTGGCCGGATTAGATGATTAAGTTTCTTCTTCTTCTTGTTACCATAAGCCACACTTTGTGGATTTATACTTGATATATATGGGATTGGCAGCTGAGATCAAAGCTCTTTTTCTTTTTTCATTCCTGCGTTTACAAGAAATTGAAATGGTTCATAGTGACTGACAGACTTGTAAAATGTCGGTCCCATACAACTTTCTACATAGACAGAGAGATATTGGTCAGGAAAAAAAATTGATTCATGATTCTGCTCTGCATCTTTGTACTTGTTACTTTTCCATCGACTGCATCTTTGACACGGAACACTCGAAACGAAATGACACGAAAAAAATGGATATGAGTTTTGATTTTTGATACACGAAACATGAAAGTACACGAACACGAAATTACACGATATTTTATAAAATTACTAAAATACGTATCAAATAGTAAAATGTATACAGAATTGGGACGGACGATAAAACATTCATATCATTAAATGGATTCATTTGTCCATTTTTGACCCGACTAGTCTTTATGCAAGATCCGATTTCTGGCCCAAGCCATGTAAGGCAGGTCTGTCAGCTTGGAGGATATTGCTGAGAAGATGATCTTAAAATTATAAAAGCAAATCCTGACAAAAGTAAATGTGAAATATATGGATGATAAACAGAAATAAGATAAATATCATATATATGGACGATGAATAGAAATTTGAGAGCTCCAACATTGCTCTGGTATAAAATCAACGGTCTAAAATCAGCACAAAGAATTATTATTAAAATTATGCAGATCACCTAGAAAAACCCGGTAAATTTTGTTCCTACAATAAAGATCAAAGATCTCTACTTTGCACTCAGTCAACCGATATTGTGTACAGTAAAAACTCTATAAATTAATAATGTCGGGACCGGAGAAATTTATTAATTTAGAGAGTTATTAATTTATCAATAAATTAATAATTATTAATTTAAAGAGTTTTTAACCGATTACACCCGACATACCAAACAAAAAGACAAATTAGTTTATGCCTCTTAGAATTAACTTACAACGAACCTTGGGACTCAATGTAAATTAGTAACTATTATGTTCATATTTATTAGAAATCAATATTGACAACGTAAATTAGTAACTACTGTGTTCAAATGTATAAGAAATCAATAATGACTTTTGAAGTACTGTATAGTAAATGTAATATATTTCAATAGAGTATAATATATTTTTTTCAGTTTCTGTGAATTATTAATTTATGATTTTCTTGGGACCGAAAATTATAAAGGGATCTCCCAAAAAATTATTATCTTATTATTTTATCGAGTTTTTCAATTTTTTACATTGGCCCAAGTCGGGACCGGACAAATTTATTATTTTAGAGAGTTTATTAATTTATCGAGTATTAATTTAAAGAGTTTCTACTGTAGTTAGATTTATCTGGTTTATTATTCTGAAGCCCAGTTTCAGGCCTCACACAATCTCCCATTTCATATATTTCCCGTGTTTAGAAAAATATATAATTTTTTCATAAAAACATAAATAACAGATCAATTAAAATTTAAACAGCTAATATTTATTTCATAAAAACAATCCGAGAAAAATTATATAAACAAGTAAATAATTTTTTTTAAGGATATAAACAAGTAAATAATTATTTCAACTAGTATTCTTAAATTCAAGATTCTTTTTATGTACAAAATATCAATTATATACACTGTTCTCCGGTATATACCTTTTCCTTGGCTTCTAATCATCCACCAAAAATAAATCAAAAACCAAAAAAATACAGATCACATAAAAGAAATTTGACCCAGGGATAAGGCCTTTACAGAGGAAGAAAGTCAAAAACATCAGTATTTCCCCTCCTCAAATTTCTTGATCAAATGTCGAAAACCCAAAAATTATAAATTCCCTATGTGGGCATTTTGAATCCACTCATATTCTTAGTATATTTATATTAGGCCACATCTCTCCTTAAGCTTAAAGCTTTTAACTTGAGGACATAAACACTTGCATCTTGTTTATATACTTGCATACACTTGGTGGGTGTGTTTGTATGTATCTGTTGTCTGATTTTCTTGATCAAAGAGAGCTTTTTTGGGCTTTTTAAAAACTGGGTTTTGCTCAAGATGTTGTCAATGACAAGCCATAATCTGGAGTTTGGAAGAAGTGGTTTAGATTTTGTGGCTTGTGGCTGTTCTTCAAATGCTTCATATTTGGTGAGGAATTCTTCAAAGGGTGTGCTTAGGAGGGTTAAATATGAGTTTGGAGCTAGAAAATGGCTGTGTTTCAGGAGGGACTTTGGTAGCTGTAGAGTTGTTTCTACCAAAACCCCTGAGGCTTTTGTGAATGGTATTGCTATTTTGTGGATTGTGTTTGTTTGTTTGTATTGTTTTTAGTTGTTAAAGTTGTGGTCTTGATTGAGTTTGGTCTTGTTTTTGCTGAATCAGTTCCTGCACCAGTAATTGAGCTTAAAACAGAATCAAGAAACTCGAAGTCAGTTTCAGTGAAGAATTTGTTTGAAATTGTTGCTGATGACTTGTTGGTATTGAACAACAATTTACAGTCGGTGAGTATGCGATAAATGTTTTTTTGTATTTGTATGCCTTGAATTGTAGTCCTGTGGTATTACCATTGCAGTTTACACTTAAACATTTTATGTGATAACTCATAACTGTCAAAGCCAGGTGCTTTGTGGAAGCTAATAAATACTTTTCAAGACTCTATTGTACGTGCAGTTTGATTTTGTTAGGTTTATGAAATGTAACTGTAAATTCTGAGCAATTTTATGCATTGGCAACTGCAATAGTGAGTGAGAGTGACTGGTATGGCAAAATGTAAGATGGAGTAGTGGTGAGGCAAATAACCAGTATTTTGAATTGTTGTGTGAGAAAATAGACAAACCTGATTGCAGCTTTGGTTAATTTGAATAATTTTCTGGACAGTACTTAATACAAGTTAAAATTATTGCATTTCTAGTTGGCCATCCATTAATTTTGATATTGGATGGATGAAAAACTTCTTTGTTTTCTACGCATGTGGTGACTTTGTTTAATACTTGGTTGAACTTGGAGCAAGTGTTGTACTAATTTAGCAAAAAAAAGAAAAAGTAGTGTTGTCCTAGAAGTAGTTACAATTCCTGATGGTATATCAAAGGTATTGTTTACCGTTATATTCATGCAATTGACTCTAGTGGTTTAGGCTGTAAACAGTTGATAATGCATTCCTGTTCTTTTTTGACAGAACACTGTCCTATTTTCATATGTTAGGTTACAGTTTAGTAGCAATTGAATTACGACTAGTATAGCTTGCCTTTATTTACTATACATATATTATGTTTACCTAAACCTGGACTCCTTGATCTCTACAAATTGTTGTATTGCATTCATCTGCCTTCAATGCAAAAGGGCCTCTTTTAACACTGATTTTTAATCTTCAATAAGATTCTTTAATATGTTTTTGCTCTCTTCCACATCTCCATACATGCTGTGTATCTGATGAAGTTCAGCTGCTAGATTGTTGGTGCAGAAAATCCAGTGTTGATGTCAGCAGCTGAACAGATCTTTAGTGCTGGTGGAAAGAGGATGAGACCAGCTCTGGTGTTCCTAGTGTCAAGAGCCACGGCAGAATTTGTAGGCTTGAAGTAAGTTATAGTGGACTATCTTATTTGCATAATCACTGGTATAAAGAACTAACTCGGCATCAGTATTGATAACAAATTGTTTGAAATTTAGGGAACTTACCAAAGAGCATAGACGCTTAGCAGAGATCATTGAAATGATCCATACGGCAAGCTTAATACATGACGATGTACTTGACGAAAGTGATATGCGGAGAGGTAAGCCACGACCTACGAAGGTTTCGACTTTTTAATCATTATGGTTCCTTAGCGACTGACGAATGATCTTTACTAAGAATCTCAAGTTGTTTGTATGCAGGACAAGAAACCGTTCATCAACTTTATGGTACCCGAGTTGCTGTATTGGCAGGGGATTTCATGTTTGCACAGTCATCATGGTACCTGGCTAATCTTGAAAACCTTGAAGTCATCAAACTCATCAGCCAAGTATGTATACATGCCTTGTTTAATCCTGATCTTGTCTTTGAATTAAATGATGAAGTAAATATAACCCTAATGCACATTTGTATAATCGTTGATAATGATTGCAGGTTATTAAAGATTTTGCTAGTGGTGAAATAAAGCAGGCGTCCAGCTTGTTTGACTGTGATGTTGAACTTGATGAGTATTTGATCAAGAGCTACTATAAAACAGCTTCTTTAATTGCTGCTAGCACAAAAGGAGCTGCCATTTTTAGTGGGGTTGATAGTGATGTTTGTGAGCATATGTATCAATATGGCAAGAACCTCGGTTTATCCTTCCAGGTTGTTGATGACATATTAGATTTTACACAGTCAGCAGAGCAATTGGGGAAGCCAGCAGGGAGTGATTTGTCAAAAGGAAACCTGACCGCCCCGGTGATTTTTGCACTTGAAAAAGTTCCAAGACTAAGGGATATTATAGAATCAGAATTTTGTGAGACTGGTTCACTGGATGAGGCTATAGAGCTAGTCAAGAGCTGCGGAGGAATTGAGAGAGCTCAGAATCTTGCAAAAGAGAAAGCTGACCTAGCTATCAAAAGTCTGCAATGCCTTCCTCAGAGTGCCTTTCGACTAGCACTTGAGGGAATGGTGAAGTATAATCTCGAGAGAATTGACTAGACAACAGATTTTTTGAGCAAAACAGCGTGCTTAGACAAATCTAGCTATTCTCCGCTATGATTAACTAAGCAAGAAGAGCCGGGCTCAAGTTAAACCCTCAGTGGCCACAATAAGTTGTCACTCATATCAGGATGACAATGTAAAAGCCGGGATTTGTATTGATCTTGATATGTAAGGAGCTAGGCCTGTAGCAACTCCCCAATATTTGTGTATAAGCTTACATTCACACTATAGATTCACTATACTTGATTATATATTCAATTATTATTGCACACAACGGATGTTTGAGATGCCTGACTTGGCAAAAACATTATGGTTAATTTTTTGTGTGGTGGCCAACTGCCTATGCAAGGTTTCTGCTACCTGTTAAAATCCCTAGCATGCATTTAAACACAAACTACTACTCTCTCTTCGTGGCAATGGAGGAAAAAGTTTTAGTAAAAAAAAAGGAAAAACTGAGTTGGTATTATTCATTTCAGTAAAATATGATAATAATAGTTTATGACTTTTAGTATTATTAATCACTAATTTTGTTTTTGACCGGATCAAAACAAATTAAAATCTATGCCATGTGGTTAGATCTGAACACAATATTCTTAAGTTTCAACAACTTTTGAGAGATTTTAAGAAACATATGAATACTAATTAATTCTTGGGGTACATATTTTGAATATTATATTAATTTTTAAATTTCATCTGACTTTAGATAATTTTAGGTAAATATCATAAATTTTTTGAAATAAATTTAAGAATCTGATTAACTATCTTCAAAATTTTAAAAATAATGTAACAATTTGATTAAACAATTCTAAATTCTGTTATAGTATTTAAAATCTCATTAAATTTAAATCTGAAAAAATTCCCAAAAATCCTGATCGAATATGATGGTACTGATACAGGGAATAAATTATCCAAATAAAAAAGTATATTTTTTAAAAAATATATTAATGGTAGTATATGATGCGATGATGTTATCCGAATTGTAAGTAGACAGAGGGAAAAACATAGACATGTTTGCAAGAATGAAGCCATTGGTGAAAGAAGCTCTGAACCAGACATTAATCTTCGGGAAATTCCTCTGTCTTCTCCACATCACAGACAAGTACATTTGTTCCCCTATCATCGTACGTTGTCTTGTTCCTTTTTCCTGTCTTTATGTTTCTTGAAACTAATACTGTTAGCTAGATAATCTTATGTTATGTTTGATGTGATTAAGGTTCATGGGCCAAGTATGCTTCCAACTATGAATTTAACTGGTGATGTAATATTGGCTGAGCATATATCATCAAGATTTGGGAAATTGAGTGTTGGAGATGTGGTTCTTGTTAGCTCACCTGAAAACCCTAGAAAAACTGTTACTAAGAGGATTTTGGGCTTGGAGGGTGATAAGGTTGCTTTTTTAGTTGACCCCTCTTTCGGGTCGGGCAATTATCGAACTATTGTGGTATGATGCTTTTTTGATTTTAGTAGCTACATTGATGAATTGGAATGTGAATTTTCAAGATTAGTCTTTTTTGGGATATTATATGTTTACTATATATTTTTTTTCAATATGTTAGGTTTTTTAGTATAGGGGGATGCAAGTAAGGATACAAAGATTGGATTTTACTAGTATGGAAGTAATTTTGATGTTTGAATGCAGCTTTGGGTGATGAAAAGATTGGACTTTTTGGTTGTTCTTGCTTGGGTGTAATCAAATCTTGACAGAAATAATTATTTAGTAATGGGAAAGTAGTAAAGTTGTAAGCTTTAGCAATTCAAAGTAGATTAGTACGCTCAGAGTATGGTGTCAATTAAGATGTGGTGAATAAGTAACAGACTTAAGTTTCCACATATATAGGAATCGGTTCTAAACAACTTATTGATGAAGCAATTATGCTTAGCTGAACTAATGTTGACATATGGATCACCTACACAATTGCGTGCTTGTGTGATAGTTGCTGCAGTTTCTTATCTTAAAGTAGCTATATCTATTATGATTAAAGTTAGAAGCTAATACTTCATAATCTGTTATATGTATCCTTCTGCCACTTATACCTTTTCTGTAGGCTGAAGGAATATTTCTCTGGTTTGTATAAATTCATAGTAACTTAATTAATTTGGAAATGTTTGGTTTGAGTTCTAGGTCCCAAAGGGGCATGTTTGGATTCAAGGGGATAACATTTATGCATCTAAAGATTCTCGGCATTTTGGGCCTGTTCCTTATGGTCTAATCCATGGCAAAGTTTTTTGTAGAGTAAGTACTTCTTTCTTGCATATCTAGTCCAATATCTGGAGTTTGAGTACATTAATTTTCTACGATTTTAGCCTTTAGTGTTGAGTGTATTGCCAAATACTAACTATTGGTATAAATCTATTTATAACAAGGAAATGGAATTTGTAAATGCGGAGGTCAATGCCTTTTCCTTGATGTGATTCAAACATTACATAAATTAATTAAGGCCTTCGTGTTTGTAAACAATTCCTCCCGGACCCCTTTTGTTTTGCACTTTCTGTTGCAAATGATGAAGGTTGTACATATTTTGGGGTCAAGCCGTGGATTTTGAGGTGATAGAAGGAGCATTTATGTACTGTGCTTAAGAGCTGTTACTGCTTTTATAATTGTTTGTAGATCTCTCTCAACACCCCATCACTCTCGCTCGTTTTACGTGCTGATACTCTCTAGGGGACTACATGTTTATTTCTCCGGGCTGAGTATCATTTATCTATCGTTTTAATTTCCTTTTGCGGGATTGTGGTGGGTTGTTTGCGTTAAATTTACATTTTACATTTAGAATCTCATTTTTTATTTTATTTCGTAGCCCAGGATTTTACTTTAACCAAATGTTGCTTGATTTGCAGTTATGGCCGCCAGATGGTTTTGGATGGCTGGACCAGTAGTAGGCATGTGTATCTGTACAGCTATAAGGATATCATATTGAAAACGATTAGCATCGAGAGGTACTTATTTTATATGTACTGCTTATGTCGTAAATACATGCCGAGCCAATCTTTCCCTGGTAATTGAGTGTGTTTGGTGACATGTTCCAACAGTGTATATTATTATATGAATTGTTTGAATGGAGATTAATGCTGCCTACTACTAGAAGACCGGTTTGTGCAACAGTTGCGCTCAGTGAAAAAATATTTCGGAATAAAAATTGTAGTACACTTTGCACATAGCTCACTGTTTGGCCAAATATATATTGGAAAAGAACCTCCATATATTAGAATTTTATTGAACCATCTCTCTTTCTCTTGTAAGAACAAAATAACAAAATATCAGAGCTTACATACTTCATGTAACTTGTAATTCACTCTAGAGTCTGTGCAATATCATTGGAGCTCCATGTTGAGGTTGAAGTGTTAGAATAGGAAACGGAGCATGCTTATAGTGTGGTGAAAGTTCAAAGATGAAGGTCATTAGGATCATTGATAATGCCATTTTCGCTTCAATCATTGCAAAGTTCTGCCCAATGCATATTCGGGGACCCCCTCCAAAAGGAATATATGAGAATTTGCCCTTAGTTGCACCCAGAACTCCTCCAGAAAATCTCTGTGGTTTGAATTCATGTGCATCTGTTCCCCATAGTTCATGGTCATAGTGAAGTAAGATTACAGGCACCGTTAATCCCACGCCTGCTGGAATATTAATATCTCCTAGTTTAGCGTTCTGAGGAGTGTCACGAATGAGCAAAGCTGCTGGAGGATACAACCTTAGCACCTCCTGTAATATCATTGTTACCTACAGTCAAGGAGTTAGAAATATTAGACTGGATTTAGTGCTATCAACAGAGATATGTTCGTGATCTGTATACATTTATGAATGATTAACAATATATGTCCACATGGTGACAGAAATAATTGGGAATTTAATAAGTTAATTGGTATATTTCCCAACTAATTAGGCACTGAATTTTTTAAAGAGATTGAGCTGAACTAGTTGACTTGAAGGAAATCGATTTTAATATGGGAAGGAGATGTGTCCATGTGTCCAACATCCATTCCAACAATTTTGCAAGCAGCCTTTTCCCTTATTATTCGTTCAGAGGTTTACAGGGTCATAAAAAAAAATATTTTTCTAAATGCCATTGACCTTTTTATGTGTGTGCAACTGAGAAACTGTTGAGAGTAAATTATCTGTGTTGAATTTTAGTTCTCAGATTCTTACTATTTTGAGACGATTTAGTCCATCTAAGTCGGGAGTTTTGTTCCCCAAAACTTGTAAAACTTCTTCTCTTGCACGAGTTTGCCATTCTGGATGTAAACTCAACAAGATCATTGTCCATACGAGTACATTTGATGTTGTCTCTGACCCTGCAAAATAAAATAGTTTGCACTCATCTATCACCTCTTGGATGCTCAATCCTATGCCCTGTTCTTTGATCTCTCTGTAATTTGATTCCATTAAAATACCAAGTAAGTCATCATTGTTGACTTCTGTTTCCAATGCCTTCTCTCTTTTAGTGATAATACCGCTTAGCAGAGCCTGTAATTCAATGCATACTTGCTTCATTCTCTTGTTTGCTTTTGTTGGGATGTACCTAACCATATCTTTCATAGTTAAGTAACTGTATAATAATATGCCACTAACACTGCTAAAATCTATGCCTTACAAAGTCTATCGTGTTTGCAGGAACTTGAATGTTACCTATATCCGGGGGTGAAACTAAATTTGATAAGATGAATTGCTAGATCAACTTGCTCTTTCTGCAGGAGAAATATTTTTCTACCTTCTTCATGGCTACTTCCAAATGCTGTTCGAGATATCACATCCCCAGATAAATCTTGAAGATAGGGCCATACATCAACCTCTCGTGAACTTCCTGTTGTCAAGACTAGCATTTCCCATTTGTTGATCATCTCGCCACAACATAAATGAATAGCGGGTAACATATTCTACCAAAGATGAACGAGATTATTTTCAGCAAACCCTTGTATACTGATGATTGTATTTCTTTTCATTAAATTAAAGATTGCTAGTATAGTAATGTGTTTGTTCCTTTCTGATTCAATAGAAGTTACCTTTAACATTTCTAGGTGGAACGCTGGATTAATTAGTTTCCGATGCTTAGTCCATTTCTCACCCTCAGTGGCCAAAAGGCCACCCGTAATCAAGTTACCGAGCGGGTTAGGATGTGGCTTCTGGAATACATTAGGCTTTGTCATGATCTCTTTGATTAGTTCAGGATCTAGGATGTTTAGTCTTGGGTACATCCCCCACCACATATATGAGTTCTTACCTGAAATTTAAGGCAATAAGAGTAGTAAGACTTACATTTTCAGAATACTGGCCTAAAACTTAGGTAGCAGAGAAATATTTCTTAACTAGCTATAGCTCTAAATCGTAAGATCAAGTGTTTAGACTTGAATCCTGCAACTCATAATACACCCCATATATATGAATAAGCATACCGAATTTGTTGATAATGTGGTGGGCATAGGGCAAAGCATGCAGTGATACATTTTCGGAGAATTTGATCTGTCTAGGTTGCTCCTGTTTTATCATGCTTGCATACTCCCCCATGTCCCCGAGAACAAGCCTGTAGGCGTTTCCTTTGAAACCTTGCTCTTTTAGGTACTTCTCGAGCTTCCTGGGTCTGAGCCATACCCAGTTCAAGACTCTGTAGAATATACCGATAACTGTTATCACAGCAATAGAGATTGCTATCAAGAATGCTTTGGTTGCATCCATATTCAATGGCTAATAACAATTGCCAGCCCTATGTAAAGGGTGTTTTCTTGTGTTATAAAGTCCAGCTGATGTTTATCACTAGGTGCTCAAGACAAACTACATACTGACAAACCTTATTTATTACTAATATATATGGATGCTTTTCACGTTTGTGCCGTGGCCTCGGAGAAAACTTTTTCTAATGTTTGATAATTGCTATACAACTTAAGTGGGCATTTTCAATGTGGATTGTTATCTATATTATGCTAATTGCTATATTGTTGTGATTATTGTAATTATAGGGCATAATATGTAATTATGTATTGCTATATTGTTTTCTATTGTTGTGGTTAAGTCCTCTTGGTTATTTTTAAAACTTGGCCTTATGGAAATTATAAATGAAATGAAACTTGTTGAACCATAGCCAGTTCAGGTACTTCTCTAGCTTCTTGGGTTTGACCCATAGCCATTTCAATGCTTTGTAGAATGGACTTACTATTGCTACTAGAGCAATTGTGATTGCTACTAATAATACTTGGGTTGCATCCATGTTCAATGGCTAATAACAATTGTTAGCACCATATGATGGGTCTGAAGTGTACTAGTTCATTCTCTTTATGACGCTGTCACTAGTATCTCATGTAATAAAATTTTCCGTCACGGGCACTTGAGACAATTTAGCAAGATTGAGAGACAAACTCAGTTTTATATAATTGACGCTTTATTGATCAATTAGTGTTTGTTAAAAAATCAAACATCGGTTATTTGAAGGCATAAATAGGATGATTCTCATGTTTTTGCCAATGTCCAGCAGAACTCGTTGTCTGAAGTTTGATAGTTGCTATAATCCAAGCGGACATTTAGAGGGACGGCCGGGAGACAAAAACAGCCCGAGGTTTACAGTACTATAATTATTCCTAATTTGATATATTTTGGATTGTACTTTCTGTTTAAAATTCGACAGCGTTTGAACGAAGAATCGAACCCGTGAATTAGTTAAACAAAAATCATTTTTCAAGTTCGAGGTCACACCGTTGAAACACAAATCCAGAAGTCTTCGAATTTTGGTAGATATGTATATATTCCTTCAAAAATTTGCAATATTATGCAGCGGAAATATTTATGATTTTGCACCTACAAATTTGATTGTTCATTAATATTACTAATAATTTTATAACAATAATATTACTGTATTACTTTAAGGCCCGTAAATTTGGTTTTACTTGGGTCTCTAAAATGTGGTCCTTTTGCTTATTAAAATTGCAGGATTTTGAATCTCATCTGCAAGGTTGATATAATGTGTTTGGTATGATGGAGAATCTACAGCAATATACTGAAGCTGATGATTCAGCTTGAAACCTCTTCCAGCTCTGTTTTTACCCCCATCGACTCCATGAACAATAATGTACATATACTCCTTGATCACTTGTACATCGAAGATCAACCATTATTGATCAAACAAAAACCATTACACGAATAGATATTGATTTAAGCCGTTCACATAATCAGTATCAGTACCAGTTGCACAATCTATTGAACACATGCACAGCTTGTGTGCGGTTTATTAATCATTTTTACCAGAAATACTATATTCGTGGAGTTTTATACTTGTCAGGGAGATGACGCGGCCTTTTGTACATTAGCTTAGTGCCAGTCACGTCGGATGAAATTATCAAGCTCATCAAGTGCAATGAGTTGGCTGGAAAGTGGAAACTCAGATGCTAGCACTAACACTCGGATCTTGCAATCCACAAACCATATTTGCGGGCACAGCTATGTCAATCATCTTTGGATAGGGTAAGTTCAAGTCTGCATAGATTATGCACTTGTAAGTTTTTTATTTAAGTATATTAAATGTTTTCTTCAGGAAAAGGGGGGATTCTTAAAGTTGTGCTAGTTATGAAAACAAAATGAGCGGTGAATACTTACTCTCCATGATCTTCTTGAAAGTTTCCTGCAACAGTAAATTTTCCATAAATCATTCAGAACAGTTTAATAAGAGTAAGTTAAGAACATAAAAATAATTATATGGGCACATTTTTCGTACAGTGATAATCACTTCTAGGGAGGATCTGTATTAATCACATCTGTAGCAGTATTACGAAGTTCATCCATTAAAAATATTTCTTTAATGACACGTTAATATCATATATATAGATTCACAACATATTGGAGAAAGAATGAACAAAATAGAATCATCTGCATTGCACAAGCTAAATGAGCCCAATTATAACTTGTCTGTTAGTTAAAGAAAAGATGATAAAGATATCAAAAAGATGATGTCAATGACAATGTCCCAAGGCTCTTATTTTCTTTTCTAGATACCAGATTTGCATCACACTAATTAGAAGGAAGCACAAAATGTTTCACTGTAAAAGAAACACTTTGCAAATCTGAGTTCCAAATACCAAAAGAAACATCTGACTGACATCAGCACTATAGTGGAGGAAAATGACACAATTAGCAGTTAGAAGTTGGAGGATCACCTCATCTTTCGTCAAACGAGCATTATATTGCATCTCCTCTCCCACAGTACTTACCTGGAAAATACATCAAGTTAGCCAAGCAACTTTCATAATGGACATACTAAAACTGATTGCATTTATTGTAGCCTTACAGTAAACCCTTTGTAGTCATGAGCAGGACACACCAATGTATCTTTGGGCAATGTAAAAATCTGCAGCCAATTGAAACAAGAAAAATCAGTATTGATCCAACCTCATCAGATAATGAAGGATAGCTGACAAATTACAAAAGATTTTTATATATATTTTTTAAAAGGAAATTTAACTAAAAAGAAGCCAATAATTATTAAATTCCTGCCTGGGAATGCACCGACTTATACAGCTGTACTGAACTTCCCCCCTGCAATGTAATTTTATCAAATCAGATAAGTTACCATCCTTCAGTAGGCAGACACACTAGACCACTGTAAATTTAATAACCAAATTACTAATATAGGCACCAAATAGGAATGTCGTCCTATGAATATTCTGATACACCCTACTATGTCTTCTAATTAAATGTACATGAACTAACAGGTAAGCAATATTCCTTGAGAAAATAAACCTGAAAATCAGTTCTTCCACATCCGCGAATCAACAGAGCATCACCTGTGAAAGCCATCCTTGGTTGAGGCTGATTAGGTCCATCACCAGTGACGTATGTAACACAGCCTAATGTATGACCTGGAGTACTACGAACCTGTAATAAAAGCTTCTATAGAGTCATGTGGATGTAAAATTGACTAGCATCATAGTTGAATAGACATGAAAACATTAAATCCCTACAGCACTTTCCAACATGTTGTTAATTGTAGCCTTAACTTCTCTGAAATCACTATTCGCATTGCTTCTAATCATATAGTTATAACTTCGTAGGGTACTAGGGTTGTTTCTATACCTTTATACTCAGATTTTAGATCATGGTTCTTCCAATACTAATAACTGGTTCTTACTGCACTGCATCAGAATTACAATTACTCTATTTCATAAAGCAACTTTTTTAGTACCTGCCTAATGCCGGAAAACATTAACATTTTAAAGGAGAAACCATACCCAGCTCACTTGCAATATCCATAATCAACTAAGTGACTAACCAATTGAACTTAAAATGAAATAACCTGCTACCTGACTAACTAATTATACCACTCAACTTAGAAGACAATAACTTGTACAAAACATATGCTGGCTTACCTCCAAGAATAAATCCCCAAAAATGATTTTGTCACCGGGTTCAACCAAACAATCAGCTTTACCATTGCTTGCTCTAGAAATAACAGATTTCACATCAGGCACCTTAGTCTGCATGAGGTAGTATATAATAATGATCAGTGCACGTGGTAAAGATTCATCAGGTGATGAAAAGGAAAGAGTAAAGAATCACCTTAATTAAGCCAGTACCAGTAACATGATCAGCATGTACATGAGTATTCATAGCATAAATAAGATTGAGACCTAAATCTTTAATAAGCGCAAGATCTCTTTCAACTGTCTTGTCTACTGGATCAATCAACTGCATACAATAAGACACAAACCAACCAACATGTACCATATTTAGAAATTTTGTACTATATTTAGAAAATAACAAATTAAGACACATATGAATGATGCATCCCACATATTGATTAGCTTACTAAAATGTGAAATTGTCAAATTGTAGAACTGATAATGTGATATATACATAAATAAAAATAATTTTATGTCATGTCCGAGCTTAGCTGGTAAAAAATAACTGGCATCAAGATTCATCCATTTTCCCCAAATTTCACTTTTGATGTGTAATTCTTATTTTCTTTCCTGCTTGACAAATCCTGGACCCCCAGCCCCCAGGTCGACATGGGCACATTACTGTGGCGGTTGCTAGTTGGCTGTGGTTACTTACAATTCGAACCAACATTTCTGAGTCATCGGGTTACAAGTAGCGCCATTGGAACATACTTTTACTACAAATTACCCTTCAAATAACATAATGATTTATCACAGTGCAAAATTGAGCAAGTACTTACGAAGCTGATACATTGAAAGCATCTTCTAAAAGCCACTAATTTCTCAATCAAGAGTATTTGGCAAATTCATTTTTCCAAAGTACTACCTGAATAAAAACACTAACAAGAAGGGCATACTAATAACTAGCTATAGAGATTAGAATCGGCAAGTGTTCTAAAACATCCCACATCAGTTTATTCACTTAACCCGAATATGACCCGTTCGAGTACATTTTGCAGAACTCAACAAATGAGCCACTACAATTCGCTCAACACGAATCTGACCTGAAATATTTTTCCATAAATTTAGTTTATCAACACTTACTTTTCTAAAAGTTTCTTTAGACAATCATTTTAATCAAATTTTAGTGAAGTCTAAAACAACACAAAAATTTAAACATTAACCGACATGACCCGAGACCCGACACCGTCATCCCAAACATCAAACAAACACAAACCAATCAGATACTCGAGTAAAAAAAAAATTCTAACCACAGCAGGCTTTTGGGGGTGAGAAGCATCAGCAAGAAGGTAAGTATAAGTCGACGACTCCTTCTCAAACAGCTGCCTAAACAGCAGCCTCGCTGTCTGCCCAGACGACGTCGTGTAACAAGAAGTCCCCATTCTTGATTTCCTCGCAGTAATCTCGTTGAAAATCAAGAATCTTGAGAAACCCAATTGAGATACAGAGGAAAAGCTTGAGACGGGGTTGAAAAATAGTGATCTAAGCATTTGTGTGTAATGGTTAAATAAAAAGAAAAGGAGTGGTAGTAGATGAAATCAATGGAATAATGATACGATGGGCATTGATGAGTTCGTCATTCATGAGAATGATGATAATATAGAAAAGTGTTTACAGTGGGAAGTGTGAAACAATGGGCATGTGTGTATAATAAAGTGAACGAGACGGAGAGTGCTGCATAGAATAACCAGGATTGCGTCATCTTCTTGGACTCTCATCTCCAACGGGCTCGCTAATTGGTCGGGTTCAACAGATAGCACATCGTTTTAAATTTGTTTGTTTTTCTTTGAATTATATGTACGGTTTTTCTATGGTGTGCCCATGGGCACATGCGCGGAAAATTTTGTGCTTGGGAGATTTTGATTGGCTCCTCTCTCTTGATAATGGTGGACCCCCCTGCAAATACACCAACCACACCAATCAAAATATCCCAAATACAAAAATTTCCGCGCTTAGCATGTGCCCATGGGCACACACTAGACAAACCGTTATATGTATATATAATATTTATTTATTTATTTTTATAATAGCAGTATCATAATATATCGATGGAATAAAATGGGCAGGGATACCTATTCATGTATTTTAATAATTTAGAGAAATAGAGAAAATAAAATTCATAAATATTTAATTGATAATTCGAAAAAAGATGATGTATTGTTAGAAGTAAATAGTAATTTATAAATTTTTAATTAATAGATGCGAAAGATAGATGAAAATATTCGAAGATTGATTTTAAAAATCGGTATATTGAAAAAAGAAAATCCAAAATAACTTTTGAAATAAGTTTTTAATCAGATACTTTTGAAAAAAGTCTCTTTTTTAAAAAAGGTAAAGGTTTAATTATTTTTATTAATATATATGATGGTGTAGTGTTTCTCAAAATAATTTTCAGAAATTAAATCAAAAGAATGTTAAAAATAACAAAGCACTAACCTTAATCAAAAAAAAAAAAAAAACAAAGCACTAACCATAAATTAATGGAGTATAATGAAAGCATTCATGTTTTTTTGACAGAATAATGAAACTATGAAAGCATTCTAGTATTTTGGTTTACCATCTGTATTTAGTATGAGCGACGTCGTACCAAAACATCTAATCATCTTTATGTTACAACCATTACGGTGTTGTGAGGCTACAGCCTACAAGTCGGTTCCTTATCGATGTGATTAATTGATGCAACTCCAAAACGTACCACATTTCATAAAATCACTCAATTCTTAGAGTGCAATTTGTTTGAAATGCTTGCTTTTTATTTATTTATCTATCTATTTTGGTTTGGTAAACGGTTATTCCCAAATGTGCTTGGCGAGCTGTTTCTGCATCTTCCGTTTTGGCAAAAAGCAATTCCACCGTATACGGTATTTGCTTTATCTTTATTTTAAAAAATAAGTTTCTTTTCCCAGTACTTTGGACCTTGACTCATTGATTTAAGTATGTGGATGGTTTTTCGGAGTTAGTGTGTCTCTCGGGACAACAGAGGATAAACCCATCATTTGGGTTATCCACTGGTGCTCTTCATTGGTGAGTTTTCATTTGGGTTATCCACTGGTGCTCTTCATTGGTGAGTTTTTATTCGCAAATGTCGTGTAGTAACAATTTAATTATATGACTCTCCGAACCCTGGGCTGTACCCTTATGCAACATTCTTCTCATGACAGCTTTGCCTCTATACATTTTTTCCTAACAAGAAACCATACAAGAACTCTGGATCAGTTCCTAGATTAGGTTACCAACCTTCCTTGAGGCATCATCTCGTCAAAATTCTTAAAAATCCTTCCCCATGTTTCTAAATAGCCCCTAAAAAAATGCATCTGTTACTACTACACCCTCATTCTCTATCTCTTAGACAATGCGAACCCCTTTTCGACCATCCCATTCCTCTGCAATACATGCATGCATTAGTTTCGAAACAAGTATCAGAGTTGAACTACAGTTCTGCTCAGAAAATTCTTAAAGCATAGCTATGAACAATTGTTTTGTTCATAGCAACTTCTTTAATTCTACGAAGTTGCATGATAGAGACTGGTTTAATTTGCTGGCTTAGATCCTAAAAATGTTAACAACTACCACCGAATGCTATGAACAATCATTGTTTTGCTAAAGTTTATCTTACAACAGCTTGAATAACAAAATATTAACCGAATATCATATAATCCCTCAAAACAAACATAGCTAACAATTACCTATGCGGGTAATATTCATGTATTATGCCGCGGGAAAAAGAGATCATTGATCATTTTAAATGGAATCAGGCTTCCACCTCCACCGGAAGTACTATACATTGCTAAAACAATCTTCGTATCTTACGTAGTAGTAGTACTAACATTGTCGGTTTCACCTTTCTCAACGTGTGGACTAACAGTAGTTGCTGCTATCGTCGAACTCTGCAAAGTCTGCACCGGAGTAACAGCAGGACTCCTTCTCACATTCCTAGTAGATACACGAGAAAAACACCTTATTATGGCACCGCCCAATCCTCCAAAATACGCAGCAGTACAAACTATACTCGCAAAGACAACACCGACCCATATCAGTAAAATAAGCGTTCCTGAATCCATTCTTGTTTCTTTTCCTGGGATCAAGTACTTTGTCTAGTTTAATTCAGTTCTGGATTTATATATGGTTTTGTTTTAACAACGTTTTTCAAACACATTGAAATAGTTGGGATGAGTAGCTAGTTTTATTGGAATATACTCAGCATATGTTTAAGATTACAAGCGTAAGGCAGACGTAATTGACCAGCACACAATTGAAGCAATTGACAAATGATAGAGTTGTAATCCTTTTCCCACATTCATCTTGCCTTCGTTTATATCTCATTATTTGCGAAGCTACTGCATCTAAGTTTTTTTTTGACTAATATGGCTTATAACCTTAAGAAGTGTATCTGTTCTAAGATATTCTCGGGGTGAGTCAGAGTCGAACCCATGACCTGAGACGATAGAGGATAAGCCCTTAACCACTTGGGTTATCCAATCATGCTCTTACTGCATCTAAGTTTGATTTCTCGTAAAAAATATTTGGTGGATTTCACGAGACCTCAGAGCAAGTCCAATGCTAAATGCTATATATCTATTGCTATTGCTATAATATAGCACCAAAAAGTGTTTTTTGGTGCTAAAATAAAACTTGCACTCCAATGCTAAGTTCTATAATTAGTTTCAAACTTGCACCAAAAAGTGTTTTTTGGTGCTAAAATAAAACTTGCACTCCAATTTCTAGTTATTGATGATGTGGCAACATGGATGGATCCATCCTTGGTTTCAAATATAGAACCAAGGATGCATCTATGCATGGATGCATCCAAATATAGCACCCCTTTGGAGTTGAGTTTTTTTACTTTTGATGCTATAATATAGCAATAGAACCAAGAATAGCATTGCATTGGAGTTGCTCTCACAAGTGGCCACTTGGCACGGGTCCATCAAGCATTTTTGTCCACTTTGCTAGATTAGAAATAGCCGTTTTTCTCGTAAGTATATAATGAAAAATCATTTTGACTTTATTATTTTATCTTATCAAGCTGGTTTTGGATACATCAAGTCAGCAATACTATCAGATAATTACAGTAGTGTGAAAATAGTTGATTGGGCTTGTAGTTTTTGCGTTTGTAAATCATACGTTTTAATCTTATTACTTTCAAAATTTCAAGTCGTTGGGAATAAAACTTTCCAACATTCATATCATATTCATAAAGTCTTAGTGTTTGAAGATGTTGCAATTATCAGATTTGCGAACATGTAAAGAAGTGGAGACATCTTGCGTGGATTGTTACATTTTGGTAATAATCCACATATTAGACGACATTAGACCTCTGCGGAGTTGCTCTTCATATTTCCAAGGTTGCTCGCAACATCTCTGTCTCTCTCTCTCTAAACTAACCCAGAGCCTGGGAGCGCAGATTGGATGCATGGCAGTTAAGAAGGAGAATTTGTGACAAGTGAGGATAGCTTAAAAAGTGGAAGGGATTAACGAGCTAGCTCGAATCCGGGTTGCAGATTCATATGGCAAGTTCCAAAGTCGAGTTCCTCAAACATAAATCATACAAATCCGAAGAATTCAAAGCAGGAGTAATATAAGGTAAATATAGTAGATGAAGCGAAGCAGAAAATTTTCAGAGGGAACTAATTGAATCATAGCGACTTGCTAAACAAAAACTCTGAAAACAAAGAATACCTGTTCTTATTATATATAAGGATTATATTTCTTTCAGTTCATTTTCTTAGGAATCTGTAAAAGCAACAGCTAGAAAAACAAATACATACGGAGCAATGGAACTTCCAATTAGCCTTCGAATATTAGAGCCTGCAGTTAATTCGCATCACTCTAATTATACAAATTGCTCTGAAAATAAAAACTTTGCTCCAGAAATAACATTTTTCAGCTTCTTACAGTTATTATTTCCTTAGCAACCTATAACTGCAACTGCCAGAAAAACAATATTCCTACAAAACAATATTCCTTGTCTTCTCATCATCTGAAGTCACACTAGTAGTATCAATAACATTGAATTCGCCTTTCTCAACGTCAGTATAAACATCTGTTGTTGTCGACCACTGCATCATATCAACCGGAGTAACAGCAGTAGTTCTTCGCGAACATGTACGAGAAAGCCAGCTAATTAAGGCACCAACCATTCCTCCGAAATAAACAGCAGTACAAATTATACTTGTTAAGACGACACCAGTCCATATCAGTAGAATGAGATTACCTATATCCATACTTCTTTCCGGCTTCAATGCTTCCGGCTTCAATGCTTGATTTATATGGTCTGTCCACAATGAACAGCTTTTTGAAACCAGATGGAATTAGCTTGATGATTAAATAGCAAATTCTTTTGGGGCCAAAAAAAAAAAACTGGACGGAAAAAGACGGAAGCACCTGCAGGGTGATTAATTAATCATACACGAGATTAATTTTCTAATCATCCACTGGAGCAACTTTGTTATTTTAAAGTTGAACACTCTTATATAATAATATTTCCACGAGGTATATTTAAATAAAACACTCGCATATTCATCACATAACCCGACAAGTATATATATGCACGATACCAGCATAGATAATGTCAAAACTGCCAAACGAATAATAACAAATGCTAATAATAAGACTAGCTAAATTGTTTTGAACTCATTTCTTTCTGCAGTTTTGTTCACATTCGATAATCTGTAATCAAAGCTACTGTGTATGTTAAAATTTATTGAATATGATATTTTTTTAGTGCGTGGATAAATGAACACGAGGGAGTACGCATGTTAATAATTTATGTACGCCCACAACGTGTGAAATGGATCTATACATAAAATAACGAAACATATATGTACGGAGGAAGAAGTGTAATAACATATGATTTATATATATAGAAGTACAACACTGCAACATATAATTTATGAGATTACATTTTATATTATTATTAAATTTTAAATTATTAATATAAAATTTTAAAATTGGTATATTTCAACGTGATTGGGATCTTAATTTTTATAATAATTTAAATATTAACATATTAGATGGAAATATAATCAAAGTTGAGAGAAGCCCTATTCCCTTCCAATAAATTAATTTATTGAACTTTTTTAGTTAAATTGAACATATTTTGATTAATTTTTAATAATTATATATTAACTTATATAAATTATGCACTAGAAATATACGTGAAGCAAAATTATATATTCTTAATAATATTTCTTTAGTAACTAGCATATCTAATTTACAATATATCTAATATTATCATAAGTTTTATTAAATTAATTTTTGAATATCTCTTATTCTTCCTATCAGTTATTTAAAAAAAATATGTCAAACAAAACTTAGAAATGGTCATAAAAATGCCCATTACAAGGAAGCAATTCTAGAAAAATACTTATGTATATCATCTGGACTTTAGTCTTTTATCCACTTGTCAAATTGTCGTTATTATTTGAGACCAGGCACATGAGGTGGTCGATAAATTGAATATCAAACTGCATATTCAAAATAATTCACTTGGATTAATTGAATTGATATAATTTGAATGTATATAATATATATCAAATGTATGATATATTAATAGAAATAATATACAATACCAAATTATTAATTATTTGTAGTGTAATATTAATTATTAGGCTTGCCTGTAATTGTTTTTCATCAGGGTTGAAAACGATTTAGAGCGCTCGGCTGTCTCATAGCTCACAACGCTGATAACCCTGTCTCCACCAAATCTCTTTTTGTGAGAGGAGTCAGTATTATGAAACGAGGGAGTAATTAATATCTTTAAACTTTTTGTATTCTTTTTAACCTAAGCGTGTGTTTGGTATATTTTCAAGCATTTTGGTAAGTCCCGTGAAAAGATAAATATATTTAACTATATATATTGCGAAGAAACTTGTCCAACCCCTTTTAATTTCATCTGCCGTCATCTCTGCAAACACACGTCTATGCATACTATTAATTACATGGTTTTTCCTGAAAATTGTTTTTCTGCTTTAGGCCATCATGAGGCCACTAAATCTTGAACAGCTAATTTATTAAATACCAAATTGAATTAGTTGGATTAAAACCTAGCTTTGTTCGAATATACTCGGCATATAATAAAGATTCTACACAACAGTTGCACACAATTATTGAGATAATGACGAATGATGATGGTGTAATCTTTTTCCCACAGCCTTGGCCTTCAGATCTAACTATGATACTTATATAATTGCTACTACTGTCAAATATATATTTTTTGTAATCAATCAATTTTAACTTTTGAACCTAAGTTAACATAAAAACTTTTGCATTCGCAGTTTGCAATATATCAAAGATTTTCTTATAAAATAACTACTGATCTCTTTGGTGCATGTGAAAAAAAACTAGGTTTATATAGCAAAGCTCGTCGCCATGTAAAATGGACCTGGCTGCGCATATATATCGGACCTTCAGTACTCCATGGCAGGTAAAAAGGAGAATTTGTGACAGTGAAGGTAGCATAAAAAGTACCGGAAGGGATATAGAAGGATCGAATCAATCCGGGTTGCAGATGGATCATGGCAAGGTACCAATCGTCGATTTCCTGAAATATCAATTATATAGAAATCTGCAGAAAGCAGCAGGCGTACATAAGGTTTATAGTGGATGAAGTATAAGAGCAGAAAGATTTTCAGAGGAAACGCGAATTTCAAATGAAATCCATTTTCTAAACATGCCACTAAATTTTTCAGGACATTGGTTTTGTATTATATATATATAGGCGAGCAAGAATCAACCCAAGATACTATACACAGCAATGGAACTTAATTCCAATTAGTGTTCGAACAAATATGTATACATAATTAGGAACTTATAAATTTAAAAAAACTACAAGGACCGGCAGTGAACAACCACCGGCTCTACTATCTCCACCACCGTCTTCACTGCCCCCGCCTTGCACTTCAACTGCTCCTCGCCACGGACGACTACTCTTGCTAGTACTTGTATTATTCCCTATTAAACAATATTCTTTATCTTCTCATCATCTGAAGTCACACTAGTAGTATCAATAACGTCGAATCCGCCTTTCTCAACGTCAGGATAAACATCTGGTGGCGTCGAGGAGTGCATCATCATATCAACCGGAGTAATTGCAGTAGATCTTCGCGCACAAGTACGAGAAAGCCACCTAACTAGGGCACCAATCATTCCTCCGAAATACACAGCAGTGCAAATCACACTTGTTAAGACAACGCCGATCCATATCAGCAAAATAAGATTACCTGTATCCATACTTCTTTCGGGCTTCAGTTCTTGATTTTTAAATCTGTGGTCTTTAACTCACAGCTTTTCGAACGGATTGAATCAGCTGCAGGATAATTATTTAGTAGCCAGTTTGTCGACTATATATATATATATATTAGAGAATACGAACGTAACGAATTGACCTGCGGTGCGGACAAAAGTAATACGACGGAAAGGAGGCATGCAACTTGGTGATTGAATTAGTCTTCCTGATTGCAGTAGTTGACAAATGGTTGCCTTATATTATTTCCATCTGCCATTCAGTTATTTAATAAGAAATAAACATAAAATTAAATACAAAATTTCGCGATAATTGAATCAAGATGTTTTAATACTGATGTTTGTGTGGATATAATAGAAATTAATTCTTATCAAAAATTTTAACGAATATCATTTTGTGAAAAATTTTATAACCAATTTCATGTGTGAAGCTTTTTTTCCTTTTTTGTGCAAAGCTAGTTTACAGCTAAATTCTTCTGAAAATAATATTAAACAAATATATGTTAAGAAATTTTAACTTTTATGATGTTAATCTCCGTGACTACTTTGTTAGTCTACTATATATTTTTATCCTTTGTCATTAAGGTTTCCACCTCCGAAATTATGTTAATATGTTTTGTTCCTCCATCAATTTTAGCATGTAGACAAAAGACTTAAAAATACGTACAAAAAATCAAGCGATTTATATTTCAAAAAGAACGTATAACCTATGACATTATAAAAAATATCAACTTTTATAGTATTATATAATCTCATTAGCTTTATCCTCTTCAATATTTAATATTACGTATCTCCCTGCTAGCATTAAAAACACACCTCCACCAAATTATGCATTAAAATATTAAATCACCCGGCCGGATAATATTGATATAGCCCTACAAGTCTGCAACCATATAAATTATAGCGATAATTTATTATATGAAGTCGCATCTGGACTTTGCGTACGACCATCTAGTTGTCGCTAACCTGTTTAAATTCTTTGAATAGTGGTAGTACTATTTTTCTTAAAAATCTGACGTAAGGCCCCGCAAAAGCGTTTGGTCCTTGAGATTAGCTGAGCCAGAAGTTAAGAACTGGCTGCAGGGTGAGCAACGTGAAAGTCCAGATCCCTAATTAACATTAACATTGACATAACTAGGAATATGAAAATGACATGCCTGAAGTTGTTTGTTTTCTTTAGTTGATTATTTATGTTGACTTCTTGTGCGTAACTGTAACGATTGGAATATGCTTGCGGAATCTGACCTCATTTGGAGTATTACAAAAATTCTCCAACGTAATAACCCCACCGGTGTCCAGGTGATTGGACAGTGACGTTTAAGACTTGCTCCCTTGATGTTACAAGTTTGATTTTTTGGATATTTTAGAAGTAAGTGGACTACCATGTTTGGGGGTATGAGTGTGCTAGTAGCCTAACAGGATGTTCGATTTTTTGAACATTCTGGAAGTAAATGAGCTACCATGCTCGGGATATGAGTGTGCTGACCCCAGACACTGATATTTTTTTAAAAAAAATCTCCAACGTGTATGATGACAACATGCATTTTGAACTGTTCAGTATTTACAGACTGGATTTGTGGCTTCGGTTTGGTCGCCTCGGTATTGACCGGAGAAATCAATTTGCTGAGAAAATTCACGATTTAAGATCAGAAAAGAAGAAGAAAAATGAGCTTCAGTAGATTATACACAGCAACAGGCCCTACAATTAGCTTGCCGCTCAGAGTCAAACCCTAATATAATACAGTACTGACTAATTTTAATTATTCTGCTAATTGCACAGATCGGTACTAGTAGAGTACTATTACCCAAATTAATACTAATAACTATATAAACTATAAAGGAATTAAATATGCGTAAAATTTTAATATAATGCATACAAAGTCTTCTCCCCTTCTTTACCAGAGTCGTCTCTTTTTTCTAATATAAAAAATAATGATACGACGACTTTAAATTATATATTACGCGCGGTGCAATAGTAGCCTATTTCTGTTGACGTTTTTCTTTGACTTCATCATAAAAATGAAATGAAAAGTGAACTGTGGACATGCTTAATAGTTAATTAGGACGATTGATCTAAACCTATATAATCGAATCAGATAGTTGTTAATAGATCACTCTATATTTCGATTCCATAATCATCGGGTTGGCGAATCGATTTTGTTTGACGTGATCTATACTCGTCGATTCTTAGATGGGATGAACGGAAAGAAATTTCCAAGACTGTAATCAAATTAATATGATTTGATTTTTATTCCGGACCCTAACTCCTTGCAAAAAGATCATTATGTTGTTTTACTACGCATCACGATACCAGATAATCAAACGGATTTTTCCTCGTGTCTTTCTTCATTTTCTATCGATCTGTTAATCCTAAAAAATACCAAAGAAAGAATCCTAAAAAATCCCTCATGAAGGAGGAAATTCAAATTTCACACTATTATTGAAGAGTGTGGTGAGGTCCTTAAACATTGTGAGGAGGTGTCAGTGGTTTTCATCGTAGATTTGCGAATAGGATATATAGCTCATATGTTAGCGTAAGCTACCTATTCTATGTCAGATCTTATAGAGTGATATCATACAGTTCCGGAATTTATTTGTAAACTTATTGCTAAAAAAATTTAATATATGCAAGTGCGACTATTTCAAAACAAAAATAAAAAAAATACCGCATCTTCTTATAATGCTGGTGTAATTATTTTTGTTGTTTACAACATTCTTTAAAAATCAGACAGACTGTTTATACACATGAAATATTTGTTTGATTAAAAGGTAATAATTGAAGAAGGCTCTCTCTATACTCTCATCTCGTCCTTCTGCAACTCGATCCACCATCTTTCCGCCTCCAACTGCATCTTGTTATGGGTTACGGCTTACATAGTACTCGTAAAATCTTCTGTAACAACAATAATTAAATCTTATGATCTCCTACTTGCACCAGTATCACTGGTAATCTTGATTTCTCCTTTCTCAACGTCAGGATCAACATTCGGTGGTTTCGAAGAAAAACACCTTCTGGTGGCACCACCCAATCCTCCGAAATAAGCAGCAGTACAGATGATACTAGCGAAAACAACACCAACCCATATGACCATAACGAGTTCACCCGAATCCATATATAGATTTTAAGCTGATCACTTCGTTTCAGATTCAGTAGCTTCTGGATTTAAGTAACTAGTTATTTATCTATATATATAATATTTGCGGACACAAATTTTTCCTTATGGATAGGCAACTGGGGGGCAACTTGCTCATATATTTGTCGCAACTCTGCAATTATTGACAAATTACAAACGGCAGTGTGGATGTTGTTATCCTTTTCCCACCATCAAATAAATGATAAATCTATTAAAGCTTCCGTCCAAATCAACAACAGTGGCAATTATATTGATCTTATTAAATGAGTATATTTAAATTGGTCAGATCAAGTACTTAATTAATTACTCAAATTCTATAAAGTGATACTCCCTCCGTCCCTATTTATCTGTCCACTTTTAGCATTTTCACGCATATTAAGAAAATTTAAGTTTGATAAGAAACTTCCATCAATACCCTTATTTAATGCCTTAATTGTAGGAAAATACTAGTGGGATTACTCCATTATCCAATACAAATTTGATGAATCAGTGAATACTCTTCAGTAATGGTCATGATATTTATGGCTAGAAGAACAAAGTCAAAGACTCTTCAGGTTATTAAATGAAAAATTTTGCTTTGGTTATATAAATGGACAGATAAATAGAGACAAGTTTTTACTTCCAAAGTGGACAGATAAATAGGGACGGAGGGAGTATTAGTATATAATTTCATTGACTTTCATACCAAGCTAGGGCAAACAAAGTCTTCACCCTATCTTTTGTTGTACAGCTATGCATGGGTTTTTTTATACAAATTCGACTATACATGCATGTATATATACGTCAATATAATTATATTTAATAAAAGTTTATATATATTCTCTTACTAAACTTGACAGATGTCGAGAATTTTGTATCTTTATTTGGAAACTTTTCGTTTACGTTACAAGAAGCCCACATATAATTTCAAACAGTGGCCGAGGCCCCTGTAGGCCTAGGTTTGAGCCGTTCTTGGAAATTGGGCCTGAACTATGTTTCTTTTTGTTTTTGCTCAAGCCTAGTCCAGTTTTCTAAATATATGTGTTGTGTCACACATTATTTGCATATTCCCCTCCGTTTTTAATTTGAATTTTCCCGTTAATCGGTGAATTGTTTTTGAAATCCGACTTCACTGTATTTTTGTTCATCTCGCAACGATCAATTTCCATACCATATGTGCAATATTTCGATTTGATTTAGAGACATTTTAATTTTAGTTTTGTAGTTTGTACGCTAAAATGGTTTGTACCAGAGTAGGACCCTATATATATATATATATCTGTGTGTGTTCTTTGCGGTCGCGGAACTAGAGGAGTAGAGGAGGTTAGGAGATGCTAAATCCTCTCCTAATCTCGAAAAAATAGTGTATATATTTTTTTTTATTCATGTCAATATAATCTAGGGTACTTAGAGCGAGTTCAAGATATGCCTTACAACATGTCTTAAGTCATAATTTAGGACATTTGATAAAAAAATGTTAATTCAACAATATCCTATTGATGCCTTATATCATTAGGACAACGTCTTGAAGCCTTATGAGCAAGTCCAACAATGTCCTAGGAAGTGCCTTATAAATATAATAAACAAATAGTGTATAATTAGTGATTTAGAACATCATTTTAATATATCAACTCCAACAACATGCCTTATTGTTTTGGCTTATTATTAAAATAATAATATATTTAAATTATTGTTGGAGGGAAATGAAAAGGAGGGAGGAGAGAAATGTGTTGAAATGAGAGAAAGTTAATTTTTTATTGATAGAAATAGTTTAGAGCATGCTTAGTTGTGCCTCAAAAATAAGGCATTTGTTAGATCTTCTAATGTTTTACGACACCACTAGGACATTGTTGGAATACTCATTTGCTTCAAATACCTTAAATTTTAATTTAGAACATCAATTTAGGCATTTTTTTGCATTTTTGTACTTATAGTTGGGAAAAAATTTGCAGCATATTTTAGCTCTCCCTCGTGTATGTTCCTGGCTCCGCCACTTATTTCAAATAAGTTTCAATATCGGTATTTTATGCAGTAGTAATTGGTTCTTACTTTTTGAATATCAATATTTTGTCATATATATTTCAATTCAAATTCAGACGCTTTGTGTCTTGGACACGTGTCCAAAGAATTTAGAATAAATACATTTATTCAGTAGAATTGAGGTATATAATAATAAAATTATATAATTTTAGTTATATCTCATAATTTTTAATATTATTAATATTGTTTTACAAAAATTAAAGATAAAATGAGAATTTTTCTTAAGGTTCATCCATTCTACAAAAAATTGATGTATACCCTCCAACCTAGTTCCGACACCACCGTATTTCCCAAGTGCTAACAGACTGTTTTCTGTTAATTTTAAGGTTGACTAATGTCTGAAAATGTGATGAGAGTCTCTGACCAAACGCGCTTCTTTTTTTTCTTTTTTTACTTTCAGTTGCAGAGTCAGAAAGTAGAAAACCGATCCGATTGGTTAATATATTAAAATACATGTACAAATAATTATTTTAATACGAGCTAATATTATATAAAACAACTAAATTGTTCAATAGACAAAATAAATTATCAAGAAGATCGTGTACAGAGTATTTGAGCATGCAAGACTGAAAGATCACATCCACACATGCATGCATGTACAAGCTTAAAGGTTGGCAGCTTAGCACCCACCGCCTCCTCCATCGCCACCACCTCCACCGCCACCTCCTCCTCCACCTCCTCCATCTCCTCCCCCACCACCTCCTCCACCTCCATGCCCACCGCCACCTCCATGTCCTCCTCCACCTCCATGTCCTCCTCCACCATCTCCACCACCACCAAATCCACCGCCACCGCCAAATCCACCGCCACCAAAATGTCCGCCACCACTATACCCATCGCCACCATACCCACCACCGCCACTATACCTACTTGCACTATCAGTCTGGCCCTTTTCAAGGTCAGGATATATAGTTGGTGGACTTTGCAGCTGAGGGGCCGTCGTTCTTGAACTCGCCGCCGCCGTAGTATTTCTTGATTTATTACAGCTACGACAGCAACAACAAGAGCAATAATAAATCATAGCAAGACATATTTCTGAGTTCATAATAGTATACCATAGCACCCCCACTATTATAGGAAAGCAAAAAACCGAAACGATAATAATGTTTCCCGTACCAAACGACATTTTATTCCTTCTGGTTTTGTTTGTTCTTCCGGCCTCAATTAATTTACTTGTTTGTTTGGCGATCGATTTATATACGCAGAAGCATGTGTTTTAAAGGGCAGGAGCGTAACGTGATTGACCAGTGCGCACACAATTTTGGTCTTTCGGAAACTGGGAGGAATAAACAATTGGTCGTACCTCAGCAGTAGCTTAGAAACAATAGTGATCTTGGTATTATTGGTATATTTTGCTCCATTTTGGTTTCATATTAGCGAAACTCGAAACTTATATCTGAATTTGGTTGCATCTTGTACAAAGAAAGGATCATTATTTTCTTAAAAATTAAAATAATAAGCATGTAAGAATTAATAATGTTCGTTATACTAAAAGTCTCAAACCTCTATTATGAGCATGATGATTTCATAGTATGGCTTTCATTTATTTCGAGGTTTATTTTAACATATAACAATTTATAAGACATACGAATTTTAAAAATAATTGCTCAAAAAATCTCGGCAATGCATCAACATTCTATAAATAAATTCACATCAAATTTAAAACATGAACAATGCGCGCATTAACATTCAGATGTATATATTATGTTCAAATTAAGGACATTAATATTCGTTATAGATACGAGTAAACATATAGACTTTGTTAAATTTGGTCGTCGGGATAAATTAAGCGTCGAATTATAGTTGACTTGCTACATCAAAATCTGAGGTCAACCAAACGCGTTCGCTTCTCGCAACTCATCATAATATCCCAAGTCTCGGCACTAATTCTTTACTTTTCGTTATTACATTGGAGCATTTCTAACAAACTCTTAAATAACTTCCTGATTTTTTTATTTTTTTTTTAGAAATAACTTCCTGATTTGATGATGATCGAAAATTAAGTTCTAAAAGATTTTGGATGACTCTTAAAAAATTTAAGAGTTTCCTTCATTCTGCTCTATTTTAGAAGTTATGCAGTGATTTTTAACTTTTTTTTAATAATAAAATATACATTTCTTTCATTATATAAATTTGGATTTTTGACATAATAAATTTAAATATGATAAAATATATAATAATAGAGTAAATATAGAAAAAAAATATGAAATTACATTCTGAAAATTAGATTATTAATGAAAGTCGTATTTTTCATGTTATATTTAGAAGGCGGCGAGGGACCTCATTTACGTGCTTTTTGCATCGAGGGAAATCGAAAGGAAAGGAATTTGCATCGTGGGTAAAAAACAAATTGCGAGACACGCGCGGTTTAATAATATCTAAGCTTCGGCCTTTGAACAAATCAGATTCGCAAAACAGACACATGCACGAACGAGCAAGGAATTATCACCCCCCGCCACCATTTCCACCACCCCCACCATTGCCCCCTCCACCTCCGCCATTGCCCCCTCCGCCGCCTCCATTCCCGCCCCCGCCTACTCCTCCCCCATCACCACCTCCACCGTAACCACCACCACCACCACCATAACCACCATCACCACCACCACCACCACCATACCTGCTAGCACCTCCACTGCTTGTTGTTTTCGAGGTACTAGCAGTGCCTCTAGTTCCTGTGGAAACAAAAGGTCTTCTCGTATCTTGACTCAGTCGTGTGGCAGCACTAGTCGTATGAGTTGGTGGTGCAAAGGAAGGCTGCGACGGACGCACCACCGTAACGCTGCTAGTCCGTCCCGCCGTATTAGTCGCAGACGTACGGGAAAAACACCGTTTGATAATAACCCAAGTTATTATGATCATAAACAATTAAACACGATTCCGAGCACTATAAGCACGATAAGCAAAACTGGACTCATGGTCCTTTAATTTTGTGTTTAAGATTTACGTATGTACTACGTTTTTATACATGTAAAATTAAGCCGGGGAATCATTTATTCATTATTAATAAAGATTAAGTTTTCATAATACATGTTGCTCTTTATTTTAAGTACTCCTTCCATCCCAAACCAAATTAGATGAGCTAGTTGACTTTGGGCACGTAACTTAAGATGCATTGACCATCTAATTCGGAAATTTATTATTTTATTTTTTCTTTTGTAAACTAAAATTTCATACTTAAATTTTTATTTGCAAAAATAAAAATTAAAAAATAAATATTGTAGTTATGTGATCAATGCACCTTAAATTATGTGCCAAAGTCAAAAGAGTTCATCTAATTTGGAAGGGAGGAGTAACCTTTACGAGGTTGGTGGACTATTATTGATCTATTATTAACCTCGTACAGGCGGCGTATATATTAATATATTGCCGATATTCTGTTAATTGATTTTAAGGTTGACATTGATTTAAATATACACGCCTAATTCCTTCCAATGTCATTAGTAATTTGCAGAGCTATTAAGAAACTCGCTCAAGTTGACTGAACTAATTAAGCACCTTAAACCCCCAATTAATTATTCATTATTTGCTTATAGGCATCATATATCGCCGCCTAAATTAAGATGTTTGAGTATCAACATAGGAAAACTAGTTTTTTTTTTTTTTTTTTTTTTTTGACGGATACATAGGAAAACTAGTTGAACAAATCAATCTCGGTTTTTCTATGGTGGGCCCATGGTCACATAAGCACTAAATCCTATGCATTTGGTGCATTTTTATTAGTCATCTAATCATAAATAAAGATGACCCATCCTGCATTTACACTAAATCTACCAATTAAAATCCACCAAACTCCTCAAATTTAGTGTATAATGTGTGCCCATAGACACACGCTAGAAAGACCCAATCAATTTATATTATGGGGCCGTTTGGGTGAGCTTAAAATAAGTGCTTATTGCTTAAAATAAATAAGTGGAGTAGAAGTTAGAAGCAAGATACAACTTATAAGTGATTAAAGTGTTTGGGAAATAAGCAGAAACCCTGATACAAAAGCTAGCATTCCTAACTTTTTATAAGTGTTTCTTGACTTATTACACAAACGGTACGAATAAGTGCTCATAACTTATAATCCAGAAGTTGGACTTAAAAGTCCGAAACAAACACCCTCTATAGAGAGAAAAACCCAGCACTCACCAGCGCTAAATGTTGGCAGCACTTGGCAGCACGATGTGTATGATTATTAATGTATTATGATGAAATTATGAAATATATAACTATAAACCCTGGGGAAAAAAAATGATACAGCTATAAATTAAGTAATATTATATTAAATACAGAGATGAAAAATCAATTTACGAGATTGAGTTTAAAATTTTTAGTATTCATTAATTTTGTGATACTGATCGATCTTGTTTATTGATCGAATACCTGAATTTGTTCAACCTCGATCGACTTGCTCAACAACACAACATGTTTAAATTTAATACAACTATATTTTGTGGAAAAGAGTCAAGATGATGTAGTGGAAGGACATCACTAGAAATGCTAATTTGATTACTTTTATTATATGCAAGAAAAACTTAAGAAATCAATCACACATGCATGCATAAAAATCACAACTGAAAGAGAAGAGTCAGTCCCCGCCACCTCCTCCGCCTCCACCACCCCCTCCGCCGCCCCCTCCTCCATCTCCACCGCCACCTCCCCCGTCTCCTCCTCCACCCCCTCCACCTCCCCCATCTCCGCCACCACCTCCATGCGCACCTCCCCCATCACCACCGCCTCCACCATAACCACCACCATGGTACCCCCCACCACTATATCCATCGCCACCATACCCACCACCACTATACCTACTACCACCTCCACCACTTGTCACATAAGGTTTAGCCCTAGTATTGCCAACATTAACATTGCTTCGACCCTTTTCAAGGTCAGGATAAACAGCTTGCGGAGGCCTATGCCGCGACGGAGCCGCTGCCGTAGCCGTGGGAGTCGTTTCCGCCGTAGTATGATCGGTAGATTTACGACGAAAACAACAGCAACAGCAATCTATGAAATAATCAAACGCTCCAAAATAGAGATGACAACTGAATAGCAACGTCGTGAAGATGCCAAATATCGAAAGTACAACAATACCTATCACTTTAATCATCGTAATTAGTTCGCCCAAGATTTTTATAAACACCCAACTGAATGAATTTAGATTTATTATTGTCATTTGTTCGGCTATTTATTCTGTGAATCGATAAAAACGTGAACTTGAGCACGCAATTGTCTCAAGGAAGCATGTAGGAAACTTGGTTGGTAATTACTCGCAAGTCGTACCATTGCAATAGCGGCAGTCTTGCATGTTATTCTTTTCCCTCGGGGGCTTTTCACAGATAAGTTACTTATTTTTTGAAAAACATTCATGAATATATAAAAACCGTTTCGATTACTTATACATGAGAGAATTTAATCATAAATAAACAGTAATATTTAATTTATGTATTTAGATAATTTTTTTTGATTTTTACAATTTATCCGGTATAAAATTAATTAATATAGTAATAAAGTATTATAAATTATTTTTTGAAATGATCCTATACATGCTTGTAAGATCAAATTTCAAAAATAAAAATAAGTCATGAATGGTTAGGATTTTCAAATTCCTGACTTATAAACCGAAAGTTGATTTTTAAATTTTTTGCACACAAGTAAGTTATTTTTAACTTATAATTCCTGAAACTGGGGATAAAAGTTTGATCGAACATGCCCATGTTATTTGTCAAAAATAAGTGTCTTGTTTGGTGTTCTTAAAATAAAAAATATTAAACATATATATAATTAATATTTAATACCAAAAATATTTATGTAAATAGTAGATATTTCCTTCTCTAGTTCTCTTCATCGAACAAGAGGTGCCGAACATTGCCTACAAATTATCTATGTAACGTCCTGAAAAAAAAACATGAAATTGTACCACCAATTATTTATGTGCGGCCCTCGAAAGAGACGCGAAATTGTAAGTATTTTTGCGGCTATGCTTTGCAATGCAATGCCACTTATCCGTCTTGATCAAGTGGAGTAGCATGGGTGCTTCTAGGTGGTCTCGCAAGTTATAATGTCTTTTTTTTTTAGGTTTGACTTTGTCTTGTAAAAAAAAGGACTGGAGATCTGAAGTCGACTAAACGCGTTCGATCAAGAATACATTATCTTAGGTTTAATACCAGAATCGTTATGAAGCTGATAATAACACAACTGCAAATTAGGCAATACATAACAATTACATGGAAACCTGATGGTAATGTAGCAATGTTTTAACATAAAAAATATACAGACCCAAGCTTGCGAAGTTAAAAAGATGAAAAAAGAATGGATAAACTCAAAGTGTTGGAAAACTCTGTAGGCGGGTGTTTAGAGAGGAAAAATAAGATTAGAGGGAACGTAATCTACATTTATATATGTAGACATGAGGTGGATGAGCGGGGCTATAATATTATTTGGAATTTCGAGTTTCGGGGTAGACAGAGATATCAATTCTAGTGGAGTAAAAGCCTATACATAAATTCGGGAAAAGTACATACGATATATATCATATGTAATCAATAGATAAATAAGTGGACGTGTGGGTGGATGAGCGGGGATATAGGGGCTGTTTGTGAAAGCTTAAAAAATGACTTCTTGCTTAAAGTGCAGAAGTGGATTAAAAGTGAGAAGTAAATATTAATTAAGTGTTTGGAAAAGAAGCAAAAGCTCTGAAAGACAAGCTAGCATTCTCAACTTCTTAAAAGTGTTTCTGCTTATTTACACAAACGGGTCAAGAAAAGCAGAAGCCAAAAGCAGCTTCTGCTTCTTGGAAACGAACAGCCCCATAATATTGTTTGGGATTTGAAGTTCCAGGGATAAATGGGGTTTTCTAATTCTAGTAGAGTAGGATCCTATATATAAACTCGGGGTAATTAGTAGTTTAGGTTGAGCAAAATAGATTTGTTGTGTTTGTAACTGTGGTCAACTAAAATAGATTCGTCGCGTTTGCAACTTGAAATGGCATCACATCAAAGACTATTCTTAAGGTGCCAAGTGCATTATACTATATGCAAATTTGCAACAAATAAAAAACTGGACAGAATTGAGAAAAAAGCCCCGTTTAGAAACCTATTTCTCCAGGTAGTACAAAAAACTCGAGCAGGCATGCCCAAGTTGTGTGTCTAATTCAACAGAAATATCTAAAAAAAAACTTCCAAAGACACTTTGTTCCACTTTGGCTAATTATGCTACAAGTTAGAATTAATTACAGCTATTATATATCGGACGAGGGCCTATGGGTTATCCTCTCCTTCTACATGTACATACTACGATGAAGGAAAACTGACCTGATTCCATTTGTCATCATTGCCAGAATCATAAACGTTACCATTCTCTTCATGAACAAATCTTTCCCGGAACTTACTGCCACTGAACCTACTGCACGACACAGTTTTATGGGAGGGGTACTCTGGGGCACAAAAGCTGTTGAATAAAGACGCACTGAGATCCATGTTGCCTGCATCGGCATGATCCACTGTGCTAAAGGAGTCTCTGGTACTGTCAGTAGTAAAGGATGCATCATCTGAACTGGTGAAAATGGACCAATCACTTGATGTAGCATCTGAAAAATCCATGGTTCTTGATCTTGGGTAATTATCCATATAAGGTGCTCTAATGTCGCTGTTTGAACTACTATGTATCCATTTATAGGGATGGTTAGGCATTTCGGGCCTATGACCGGCAGATGGCTCAGAGCTGACAAAGTGGCTACCAGATCTACTATGTCCTAGTCTCGCCAACTTCTGTGTTTTAGATGATCGTTGCTTTGGAAGACCAGAGGATTGGTGCTGAACAAGGCTACCAGTTTGACCACTTCCAGGGCGAGGAGAGGACCTGTAAAATTTTAATATTTATCAAGTTGAAAAGAATAGCTGTTGTATCATAATAAATTATAAGATGCAGGTCAAAATTCTTTATTCTGTTTACAAACAATTGTAGATACTTTTTTACAAATAATTTTTTAGGTAAAAGTGGGTAAAAACATCAACATGGTAGTTTCTTTCATTGTTTTTCGAAGAACTATTTCTGCAAAATGAAGCAAGCTCATGACGATTATTGAAATTCTGTAGCAACGCATGCTTACCTCATATAGAATAATATATATGCTCCTTCAGACATGACCTGGCTCATCTCCACCGGCTGGACCTGTCAAATGAGACATGATTTGGATTTTCACAATATTCACTCTTCTCATACAGGGTGATAAAAATTCCCATAAAGATCGTAATCCTATTTACTAATTCTCTCTCATCATGAGAAAAGCTGCTGTAGTATCACTGTTATACCAATATTTATTAATAAAGTAGATACAACCCAATTACTATTGAACCTAATTATGCCAACTACCATGGACAGTTCTCATTAATGTTTCAAGATTTCTCTATACTGAGAGTAATGTATTTGAAGGCCCTGCTTTGCCAAAAAAGTTACAAGTTACAACTTAAAACAGATAATCTTATATTGTATGTTTTATAGTATATTTATGAGTTTTCCATGTATATCGATATAATTTACCCCACTTAAATCAACAAAAATTACAACATTTATTCATAAATGTTAAACAAGGATATGTTCAAGCGTTTTCAAAATACTGCAAATCTAAGATCTGTTCTTAAAAAGACTCATTACCTCAGTGTCATCTATCCTGAACCAACTGCCTTGCATATCTTTCAAGTAGGTAATGTAGTGCCCGGAGAAAGCTGCATTAAGCATATCTATATGCACAACAACAGCATAAAGAATGTAAAGTGGAGGAATATCATCTGCCCCGGTCATGAAAGGTATCATATCCAGCATCTCTGGGAAAGTAATACACTTGTTTATCTTTCCATAGTTTCCTTCCTGAGAAAGTAAAATCATTAAGCTGAATCGACTTTTTAAGAATTGAAAGTCTATAAAGTAAATCAACAATAAGTAATGGGGCTCTAACAACATCAGTCAGTAGAAGGTTAAGGTAGTAAGTTGGCCTGGCATGGATTGCAGCGGCGATTAAACGTATAAAAGATGCACATAGACCAACATTTTTTAATGTTGACAATACAAACCATAAAAGAAGTTGCTAGGGGCATCACTAAGGACGCCTAAAATAGCGTCCCCCTCAATTGTTTACATTGGGGGACAGGGACTAGGCACGCATTCTAATGCTCTCACAAAATATAGTTTGATAAATTATTTTGAATTTTTTTCCCTTCTGAATAAAAATTTACTATCTAAACTTTTATGCAAAAAAAAAAAAGTTACGAAACTATGTTTTATATGCGCCTTAAAATGCGTGTCTAGCAATGTAAAAAAAAGTGTAAAGAAATGAGAGGGACAGAGGGAGTAACTTTCTATATTACACACTAATCCTACAAAACTGCTTTGTATGGTGAACAAAAAACTGGATTAATATGGCTATAGGCAAAGTGTCGAACAAGAGATTTAAAGAACAATAGATGAGGACTTTATAGGTTCACCTGAAATCTTTTTAAGACTATCGTCAAGATATTAGGAGCTTCCTGTATGCACAACTTCTTCTCGGCTCGGACATATTCAGCACACCTGTAATAATTTATATACAATAGAAATTGTCACTGCATGTTGGAATTTTTTAGTGATCCATTCAAAACGAATAATAGTGGTAGAGAACCAGCCAACCTTCCGCATTTGTACATGTTATCTCCATCCAAAGCTTCTGCACTGGTAAACTGGGTTAATGCATCTTGCAACGACTCGACCCAACCAAAAATTTCCAATGTCAAATCCATAAAGATTTCAGATCGTTCTGACTCGTGATAACATCTTAAACATTTGACCTGTGGGCAGTAAGATTGACATTAGAGGAAGTTATTACGGTCATCCAAAGTATGCATACAGTGAAGTAAAATCACATCCCAGACTAGATGTGTGAGAAGCAGAACGTATGATTACCTTGGATATAAGACGTCCTCCAAAAGTATGGTGTATAAAGGTTGTTTCCTGCAATTTGGTATCTAACTTGTTTTCTCCACCCAATTTCTCCAGGCATATAGATTGCATTGAAGTAACGACATACCTAATTTTACAGAAGCAGGAAACAAAATGTAGTATTACATGCATGCTAGTTTTATCAACAAAGCAAACAACACATACATTGTAATAGGTATATTTGACATTCCGCAAAAGCCACTCACAATTGTAGGAAACCCAAGGATAAACTACAATTTACATCCCCCTCTCACTTATAAAGTCCAGAAGTCGAATGTAAAATAACAAGAAAGGAAAATATATAAAATATTAGTGGACCTTAAAAATTCATGTGCATCTTCCTGACTTCCATAACTAATGTGGCGATTTATACTACCCATATGCGATAAAAGTCTGCTGGGAGACAGCGGGCCTCCACTTTCTGTTAGCATTGCAACATGTTGCTCAAGTTCACACATGAGGCACCAATCTTTACTGCAACCTAACATGCATATAAAGTACATTTAAATTTATATGAGAAGAGAAGCATATATATTTACGAAACTTCAGTAATAATTAACAGAACTGCATGATGGAAAGTGAGGTTACAAGTTCTTGAATGTGTTCGACGGAGAAAAAAGATGGTCAGAGGCTTTGTATAGGTTAAACATTGCAACACCGCATTAGCATAACAGCTGCAACAAGAAAACATCACTAATTAATAAAGGCCCGAAACTTGTGATTTGGAAGGAAAAAAAAAAACCACAGAAACTGTTATATCCACAGGACCACAGAGAGATGTATTGCAAGTCAGTAGAGCAAACAACATTCATTATAATATGGTGTTTTTCAGAACTGCTGATTGCAGAAAGATAACATTAGGTACACTCAGAGTCTAAGTATATTTATACGTTGGTTATCTGGGATGTTTCCCCAATACAATAACATGATTTCCTGAAATTCTTGAGTGACAATAAACTTGCATTTTTTACACACACATACGTGGAAACTACAGATTTTTATATACTGGAATAAAAGAATCTGTATTTACCTCAAAGATAATTTCAGTATAATGTTAAAAACATTTACAGTACAAAGTAGAAAAAAGTACCTGTTTCCACAATTTACAAGACCTCTAGGCGATAAATTGAATGTTCTACACTGGAAGAACTTCACAAAATCTTCATATGGAAATAGCATCTGCAACAATAAGTAACATAAATTAAGCTTGAGATTATATTCACGTCTCAAGACCCCAAAAGGGAAAAGAGTGCATCACTATCCAGGAGCTTATTGGTCTCCATTCTACCCTATCCAGGATGGTTCTGCAGTTCTAATACCTTGGTTTTCTTATGAGTATCGCCCTTAACTTCAGTGGATTCCAGTCTTTCATGTTTTGTTGACCTCATTAACCCACTCGTCTTTGAAAATCCTGTATTTGGAACTTCGCTGCCTTCCTGGGGAGCAGTACCCCTCGGTCTACCAACCTCTGCATCACAATAACATTATAAGAAAAATATATAGGAAAATATTAAGGTAGCTTAGAGAAATGAGACTAAACATAATTTACCTGACATGTCCAAACGTTGATCCTTTCTTTCCATATCTGGAGATGATAGCTCAATTGATGCTCTCGACTTTGATCTGGTTAATCTATTCATTTTGGTTCCAGGTACATGTGAACCACTTTTAGCTCTAGTGCTTCTATTTGTTGGAATTCCTTCAGATGAACAGTTATACAAGACTTCATCATTGCAAGTAGTTCCCTCCCTAACTAGGCGCCCTCCATTAATCAAAGCTGTTTCCATGTAGCACGTGTTGAATCATTAATATCGCTACTGCTTATACATATTTCAAATTGTTACTTAATACAAAAACTTTCTCATTTCAGATTTTCGACTTACTATCATTCATTTTACTTCTTGAAGTACTGCGTCTACTACTTGTATTTGCTTTCATCTTCTCGTTACTTTCATTTTCTCCCAACTGCATGCAGCATGATAACTATTAGCAATTTAAAAAGATGAAACTGACTAAAAGGTTTGTGCTTTGTCCTACGAGGGGTTGGTTATAAACCATGGACTATAATTAATTACAAAATTACTATAAATCATTTAAACCAAGAACCTGATTTCCAGCTTCCTTGGAAACTGTACCGCTATGCCTGCAAGCATCTTCGGAAGACTCTAATATCGTCTCATCCTCTTTTCTTAGCTTTTCCTTCTTCGAATTCAGGTACACCTGCTTGCCAACAGATCGCTCCATCAGGTAAGGGTCAGATGCATCTGGAGTAATGCAAGCAGCAGTCCCTAATGAAGCTGCGCTGACATGTTGATGACTCATATATTCAGTGGTAGCATTCTCATGTCTACCCTGCATATTGCCAGATGCTAAATTGTCATCAAATAAGACCCTTTCACGCACAGGTTTATCATCTGAGAGATCCTTCGGAGACGAGCTGCTGCTGCTGTATTCTAGTTGCTGACACTCATGCTTGTGAACTTGCCTCCAATGCATTATCTGACACCTCCCAGAACTGCATTAATTTAATATGGAAGTTATATGTTTGTTTAAGTGGATACCATGCATAACAAGGTTCCTAACTTCCTATATTATCTGGTTATCCAACTGCGCATTCTTTAACTGTTAGATGTAGAATACATGACTTGTTAGGCTGTGACCACCTTACCCATGTGTATTATTCTTGGTATATGATAATCTGTGAATCACTATCTATACATAGAAACTTTTTGATCTATCTACTTTTCTAGTGCATAGCATATTCTAGTTTTACCAAACAAGTGTAATTGTGTGCATCAAATGTAGTACTTCTTTTCACACTTGTATGTAACTACAAACTGTTGCTTCTTAAGGTTAGGTAAATGTATACCAGTAGCGAACAGACTTGCACCGAGAGCAACGGGTTGTAGATGGAGCATAGCATCTAGCACATTCATGAATTCCAACTTTTGTCAAAGGAACAAGAGGGATGAGAGTTGCCGCTGTCATTGATTCTGCCCTAAAAGATTCTTCAGCATCGCAATTAGCAAGTAAGCTTGACGTTTCCTTCTTTTTTGATAACTCACTCCATCGTCCTAGTAAGTAGTAAGCAACCAGAGGGAACACAACGAAGAACAGAAAGAGGGCAGGTATATCAGTTTCTCTTGGCTTAAGCATGTCCTCACCAGCATACTCATGTCCAAAATTCCACTCTGAATCACTTTCCCAACCTAACCTCCTTACCTACACATAGCATTAAGATTCACATCTGGTTAGCAAAAATTAGCATGCTCAATATAAGTGCTGCAACACTGACTACAAAACCAAATTACTGAAGTTAGAAAAAATGATAAATAATGTTTGCCATCCAGAATTCAAAACAAGAATTCTGATCAGTTCAGTCCTAACAATTTCAACACCACTGATCAGTCCGGACCTCAGGGATTTAAAGCCTCACACAAAGAAAAGAATGAAGAATGCAAAGTATACGATATTAATCTGTGACATGAGAGAGGTGCCAGGGTTAATGTATAGGTATAATTGATCATTTATCGCCAGACCAGATTAGTGGGATACTGGGATTAAGCTCTTGCTATAATTGTATGAACTAGAGCACCATATGAATGAAAATTAGGAACCCACACCCACAAAATGAAACAAAATTCATTCCACTCTCACTCCTTATTAGGAGTATTCCTTAGTGGTTACTGCAAATTTTTCAACTATCACTCTATTGTATACATCCTTGCACATAAAGCATTCCAATACTAATTGTTTGCATAATGTGGTATCTATTAGATAGCAAAATCAACATTAATCAGCCATGACAAGAAAAAAAATAAGGGTCGATGAAGAATACTTCAAGTGTCCTGGATACAAATCTAATATAGCAGAAAATCACCTAGATACGGATTGGGCATCATCAAAATATAAAAATACACATTTAATTTTCGTGCTTTTCTCTTGTGTGAAGTCAAATAACCTAAAAATATATACCATAACAAAGAACCCTAGTATACACACAACGATTTAACAAATATATAGACCTAGCCATTTGTGGACAAAATCATGTCCATTGAATATTTAGGGCTTGAGCCATCGCAAATTGAAGTTATGTACACGTGTGCATATACAAAAACACATCAAGACACTTGGATTACAAAGAACTTTGTGCGCTTGATAATTAGTATTTTGCGAATGATACTAATAATGACTCAGCAGGTTATGAATCTTGATATGTCAGTAGTGAAATATACTCTAATTTACAACAAAAAATCATTTCTTTTTAGGTATGTTCTTTCTGGCATACACTTTTCAACAGTTCGATTAATTTCACAATTCCACTACATTCTTCTGTGCAAAATCCCCGAAAATACTCATACTTTAGATATAGAAACAAATAACAGTAATCAACAATGAAATATAGCACACATTCATCAAAACATATAACCCAAGAAACCGAAAAAAGGGAGTTACAGGATCCCTTACAAATCGAAATAACTATATCAAAGCCACTTATCCAGCAAAAGTTGTCCTTTCCCAAATTTCAGCTGTGTTGTACAAGAATGCCCTAAACTGCAACAAATAAAATCATAAAAATCAGCCAAATTAAACAAAAAGAGAAAAGAGGAACACCAACACCACGAACTTAAATGAAAAAACCCCAAAGCCACAAACTAAAAATCCAACCTTTATCACACAGAAATGATGAAAAGCAAAACCCCAGATGAAATCAAGAACTCAAAGGCCAAGATTCAGAAATTCGAGGCGGGTTTCCCATAGATACACACAGATATACATACAAATGCAGAGATAAAACACAATAAAAATGATGCCTTTTTGCAAGAAAACAAAATCAAAAGAATACCCAACGTTACTTGAAACTCCTGCTTCCTTGAGGTACCAACAGTTTCTTTGATTAAACTGACAGTAATAAAAAACACACATTCACACACAGTAACTTTCAGACACTAACCCTCTTTCACTTCACACTTGGCACCCACTTTGAGATTTACAAGGTTTTGTGTCTTAACACCCGTTTCAAAATTTAGCTCCTGGGTAACCCCTTTCTTGCTTATGTGGCACGATTTCATTGGTTGTGAAGTTTTAAGGTAGGACCAAGAAATGTACCCTTTACATTGAGTTCAAGAGTTACTCTATTTTTCCTGGAAAAAAGAAAAGAAAAAAGAGTTACTCTATTTTATGATTAAAAATAAAATTTTAAGTTGTTCGGTCATGATATCCCTAAAAAATAATTAAAATTATATAGAATAGATATTTATTATATTCGTTAAAAAACCTCCTTACCGCTTCCTGATGGTGATAAAAAGATTAATTAATATTTCATTCTCTTTTTTCCTAAATCAAAAATGTATTCTTAAATTGATTAAAGAGAATTATGTTAATATATTCTTCGCCTTCATCTTTCACTTCTAAAATCATGGAACTTTCATTTTCATTTTGTAATTATTCACATATTTATTAAAAATATTATTTAACAAAGTTAAATAATATGAGCAATTATTACTATTTAAGATTTTAGTGATTTGCAATATGAAACATATCGTGGAACTTTCATTTTCATTTTATAATCACTTATATTCTCATTAAAAAATTCATTAAAATCTTGAGGTATTTAATTGGGATTTTCAATTATGCTACAAAATCTGGTGGTGTTCAATTGGGATTTTAAATTATGCTTTAAAATCAGATGGTATTCAATTGAGATTGTTTAAAATCCATTAAAATGTGATGGTATTCAAATGGTGATGGATTTTTTTTCATTTCATAAAATAATGGATATTGTGTCATTTTTCGGTGTATTTTAAGTTTTTTGAAATCTCACTAAAATCAATGAGATTTTGAAGCATTGTACCTAAATCCTATCAACTCTGCCACATTTTATCAAAAATCCGCACAAAATCAAAATCCCATACAATCTATTAAAATGCATAAACTAAAAACAATCAATTAATATCCCAATCGAATAGTAAGTATATGTGTAGTCTTTCAGAAAAAATAGCTAAACATATGTATCATTGTGTTGTTTACGATTTTAGTGATCGATTATGTGTGTATAACATGCAAATTAAGCAAAAAAGTTTCTGCATAAGTAACCGTATCTATTGTAGATTTACGAGTACATGTTCGCTCATGCATGCATAACTCAAAGAGTGATAGTAAATTCTCTGTATTAATATTGATGTGATTCAAACTAATTTGATCCAAAAAGTTGGTGATAATGACAGAAAGGGACAACTAAATTTAGGTAATAGGTGATTAGCCCAACTATATAGTTAATGAAATTGATACTTACAGTATATGCTGGTGTATTATCACATTTCCTGTAGGCTGTAGTGACTTTTCATGTTAATGAAAGATTAGGTCATTGATTAATATATTTCTGTCAGAATTAATTAGTAGATATAAAGTTAAATGACCAAATATGTATATAGTTTAAAATTTGAAAATAATTAATTTCTTCATCTCACGTTGGATTAGTTCATTGATTTTGGATACACTATTTAAGATATATTGACTAAACACATATAAGATATATCTTAAATATAATTTACCGATATCAATGATCAATAAATTTTAAATTATTTGTCAAAATTAAATTTCCTAATTTAAATTGGGGCGAAGGTAAAAAAATAATATTAAACTATGTCCAAAGAAGGGAGGATGAATGAACAATTTATTAATTTGTCCTCGCCTCGCCTACGAACCACCAGACACCAGTAAACAGAAATCAACACTCAAACAAATCTTTCCTTTCTTAAGCTACATATGATGCCTTAATAGGGTAGATTAGTGTACATAATTAGTCGGGGCATTACAGGTACATGACATGATAATTAAAGTTACAAGACGGCCGGTCTGGTAAATTTTTTCTTAAAATACGAATATATTTTCAGAAAAATATAAATATATATATTTTTTTAAAATTAGACAGCAATAAGAAAAAGATATTCATATTTGCTATTCAATTCAAAATATCTATTTTAATATAATATATATAATTAAATATTTTTATAAAAATAAGATAAGCCAGTAATTCGGGCTTCGGGCACCCTAATCTTACACTGTCTTGGAGTGACTAATCAAAAATATAATCTCTGACAAACTGGCACATGCAACAATTGATTAATCAAAGTTTGCTTTTGTCAGGTTCATTATTATAGGTGGAGTGATTATTAAATACTCGCTCCATTATACACGAATTTGATTTTTTACACGTATTTTTTAACAGGTTTGATCATATATTTAAAATTAATATTTTAAAAAATTTTGAATAAAAATATTTATGTTATATTTTTATTTAGAAAAGAAAATTTACAAAAATATTAATATCTATTATATGATCAAAGCATCTAAAATTAAAATTACGTATAAAAAGTTAAACGAGCCGAAACTCGAGAGGGAATATGAAAACAATTGTGACAGAGGTTTTCTGTCGGACTTTGAAATCTGTGTTTTATTTTTCTTTCAAGATTTCAAGTCACCAATTGCATTACTGGGCCTATACTAAAGATAAGTTGGTGACCATCGTAATGGATACATGGGTAAAGAAATACAATCAAATCGGCCCATATGGAAATAGTCGCCTTAAATAAAGCTAAAGTGAAAAGATCCTTTTTTTTTTTTTACGCGGGTATAACTTATACAATAAATCTTCGCGTACATCCTTATGCACTACTAATTCACTACCTATAATTTAGGAACAGTTCTAAATTGTACCCACGTCTAAGTCTTCAGGATTTTTTATCATTTCAGGTTAACTGTAGATTAAAAATATACTTACAAAAACTATAACCTAAATCTTTTTTTTTCTATTTTATTTATTTATTTTATGATCACATATTTAAATTTTATTATATAACTTTTTTATAATTTAATGAGCCTGATATATCTATAAAATAACTTATATTATGAAATTTGTTTAGGCGAGTGATAAAATATTAAATATTATATCATTCATTTTTTATAAAAACCTAATTTATATGCTTTGCCGTGCATTTTATTTTTATTATGTAAATATGATGTTTATTATGATAATTTTTTGAAAAGAAATTTATTCTAAAATAAATAATTTTAGCATGATTTGAAACAAAATTTATTTTTATTCATTCAAAAGAATGAATGCAGTGTGATATAAAATTATATTAAATTTTTGTATAATTATTTTTGAACATAACTATGTCAAGTAAAAATTATATATTTTATAGATATATTGATCTGAGAAATGTTTTTAACACATTTATATATTATATTATTTTTTCATAGAAATATAGAAAATATGATTAAGTGTCTTGTGATAAAAAAAACAAGATTTAAAACCAAACAAAATTGCATTAATAAAGAAATAATGTATATACATAAGTTTTTGATATCACTTATATTTTTATAGGTCTAATGGATAATAAAAATGAAAGAAAAACTGGACACGTGTGTTCTAATCTGTTCCTAAATTATAGGTCGTGAGTTAGTAGTGTATAAGGATGTACGCGAAGATAAGCATATTTTAAAGTAGCAAAACTGTGAAAGCAGTAATTCCTAAAATTATTTTTTGAGTTTTATCTTTTGAATAAAATTTAGAAATGAAATTTTGTTTTGATAAGAAATTTTTCGTTTTCCTTTCACAGTCACACAAGAACTGAACAAGCATTTACTCGAAAGATGCGAGTTTTACATTTAATAATTTTGACATAATTATATTATTATAATTTTATAAAATTTGCAAAAAAATTAAAAATATATAAATATTTTTCATGTAGCACTTTCCGAAAAATTGTCAGACTTGCCACGGGGACGTACCGACGGACAACTCAACGCAGTACGTTACCGGGCCATCCTGAAGAATGCAGCACCACGACTCATCTGGCCACGGGCCACCCAACATGGAACGCCACAGAGTTACGGTCCTTACGGATGTTTCTTTTGATTTGTCTTCAAAGGTCAAAATAATTTATTTTTTGTAAAAATTTTAGAATTAATATTTATAATTTTTTTAAAGTTGAAAATTACATTTTAAAATATAATATATATTTTTTATGTTGATATAATTTTCTAATACTTTCCAATAACATATAAAATATTTATCAAAAACCTTATCGATTTGATTGCTTAAAAACATAATTAGCGAGAATTAGAGAGATCAGCATCCTGTTGTGAAAATCAAAAGGTTCAATAAAATTTCGAAAGTTTCGGCGATTAGAAGTCCTACCGTTTAAATCATCTGATTAGTGTTTAATAGTTAACGGATTGCATAAAAGTTTGATTTAAAAAATTAATTTAAGACGAATAAAATAGTTGAAACAAATTTTATTATATGTCCTAAAATATAATAAAGCTAACCAAATAATTATTGACCAATATTTATATACAAAATTAATTTTTTTTATTGGACTAGTAAAAACACTTCAATCATTTAATCCGCTAACGGTCAAAACAAGGGTTGTTTAAGAAAAAATTGGACTTCTTACAGACTAGTTAAATATAGATGTTTAAGAAGCATGAAATCCGTTGTAGTCTAGTTGGTCAGGATACTCGGCTCTCACCCGAGAGACCCGGGTTCAAGTCCCGGCAACGGAATTTTTTATTTTTCCCATCTCCAGACGGCAGTTTATTTCCAAACACAGAGCATTTAATATGCTGTTCCTTTTATAATTTTCTCTTTTTTTGACGAACTTCCTTCATAATTTAATTGTATGAAAGATGTAAACTACTGTAAACAAAACCTGCAGTAAAGGAAACCATCATTTGCAATATTAACACATGAGAAGATAAGTTCAACAAAGCCTCTAGCATGAGGCTAAAGTTCTAGTGCAAACTAATAACACTCATTCAGCTTAAGTACATAATGCTTTCATTAAATTCAAAGACATTCAAAATGGTCCAGAATCTAAATCCTGGACAATGGACTAGACAGATAGCTATCAGCATAACCATGAATGAGCTTTTCAAAGTCGATTTTCAGTCCCGGTATCATTTCTGACCCTTCTTTTTCCACAGGTCTCCGAACATTCTAATACTCGAGCCTTTCCTCTTTCCATTTCCAAAACCATCGTCTGAATCATTACCGCCTAAGCCAGGCGAACCTACAAAACCAGCATATCCACCAACTGCAGGCTCGTAGTAGTGTGTATCCATCGATCCACACCTCTGTGATATTCTTCTGCCATTCATTTCAGCGTCTCCTGCTAAGACAGCTGCAGCAGCATCAGCTGCCTTCCTCCATTGCTCGGTTTGCACCCTGAGCTTCTTCATTTCTGTTTCAAGTGTTTCTTTTGCTCCTTCTGCAGCTCCAAGCTTCTCAGTTAATTTTGCTACAGTGCCCTTACTTGTTTCTAGTTCTTCAGTAAGTTGCTTCAATCTCAATGTCATTTCCTCTTCCTTTGCTTGAACTGACAATACCTCCGTGGAAGCAAGATCGAGCTTTACTTTCAGGTTTTCGTTGTTTTGGCAGAAAACTTCCAGTTCTTTCTCCTTCAGCTCCAAACTGGCTTTCAGTGAAACTATCTCACCATTCCTGAGAGCCACTTCGTCAATCTGTGAGTTCTCTGGTTCAAGAACAGGTGATTCGGTTGTCAAACAAACAGACTTAGAATTTAGCTCATTTTCTTCAGTTGTGTGATTAAATTCAGGTTTAGCTTCAACAGTTGCTTTTTCAACTTGGACTTCAAATACATCAGTTTCCAGTTGATCATCGCCAACATCTTCATGTACAGGATGGTCAACTTTTTTGGATACCTGGATTTCGCGAGGATGAGAATACTCTTTCAGCACTTTTTCAGACTCCGGACTGATTACTTTTCCAGACTTCTTCTGCAGTTTTGGTTGAGCTTCTTTCCTCACCTTTGCTGTCTTCTTCTCCTGTTCATTTCGTACTTCTATTTTCGGTTTTGTAGTTTTATTCTCAAGTTGTTGCTGAGCTTCTTTCTTTGCAGCCTCGGCTGAGGCTAATTGATCTTTAAGCAACTTCAGCTCCTCTTGTGCTTGCTCCAGTTGAGATTGCAAGCCTGCAATACGAGTACCCAATTTCTTTTGATTTAAAGGATCAGACTGAGAACCTCTTGGGGACCGACGATCCCTGAACTTAGGACTCCCATCAGAGGATAAAGATGATGCCTTCACTTGATGAGATAGAACTTTGCGATCAGTCACCAGCTTTGGGCTCTTTTGAGGAACTTCTGAAGCCCTGTTACGCACAAAAATATCAGATTGGATATAGATACACACGACACACTGTTATTTTGCAGTCAACATCAGATGAGACAACATACTAAAATCAACGAAAGAAACATGCATCTTTCTTAATTCTTATGAACTCAGCCAATCATTGTTAGGAGAGTAAATCAGTGATAATTCTAGATGTCAAAGAAAAACATTCGCCTACTCTTTTGAAATGTTTGTCAAAGCATCATGATATATGTGGCTTGGGAAGAATGAGTAACAAATACATCTTGGTTCTGCCCATCCCGGAAATGGAGATGAATTATGTAAACGAGAGAGAGAGAGAGAGAGAGAGATCTAACCTTAATCTTGACATTGGTCTCTTGGATGCAATTCGATTCTATAAAAAAAAGATCTCAAACGCTTAGAATCTGCAACAACAAAAAAAAGTTGAGGGACAAGAAATTATGTCATATAATAGTTTGATAAGATTGAAATACAGCCAACATTAACAAAGCATGTTTTTAACTACGTGCTAAGCACCCTTTATGACTTCTTTCAATTCTTTAATCAGCATAATAATGTATCTTATAGCTATCATTACTAATCTATTGATGTATCTTAAGGTTGTATTAGATAGTTAAGGCTGTGGAAGAATTCGTAACACATGACTACATAGGACAACATTCAGGCGTAAATCAGAACACAACTCATTAGGATCTTGAAATCGTGCCTTCGCAAGTGAAACAAAACACAACTGTAATTACCCTAACAAACTTAAAATCCCACTTTTAAAACCTATTAGGCGGAGAGCTAGTCCCAACATCTTACAATTTTCTTCATACGACAGGGTATTCTGATTTTTGATGCTCCCTTGGAGACTGAATATCCCAAGTTTCAACAATATGTACAACAAAGAGATTAACCATAGGAAAATCAATGAAAATAATTAAAAATAGTAAATAGGACGATTATTAATTATAAAATTATTAATTATAATACTAGTAAAAAGTTAATTAAGCCAGGTTTAGTGGAAATAGAACTATCTTGTCAGAGGATTCCTTGAGGTTCCCTTGAAACAAGAACAAAAGCATTGGAAACCAAATTAATTTATTGATCTTGGTGTGCATGCTTTCTCAAACAGTGTAAAAACTAAAAAGTACTCTCTTTGCCCTCTTTTTAGGGTTCATTTAAAAGGATGTGCAGTCCCATTCATTACAACCATATATACTCACTGGATCTCATATAGAGCAAAAGGGTATTACTCATTCAAATTTAAGCAAACATTATAAGTACATTTTAAACTAAACACTTTCATAATTCAAAATCAAAATGTATGCTTAAATTTAGTTAAAACACCTAAACATATTTTAAATTAGTGCTGCAGCCTGCAAAGTATACTGTTAACAAAACACACATGTTTACTAACAGTAGACTTTCAAACTCTGATTATTACATGATAACCATAACAAACCAAACACACTTGCATTTGCTCCTGCAGAGGAGGTTAACATGTACGCAGACCTTTCGGAACTCGACTAAACCAGTCTACCAAAAAAATTAAATAGTGAAAGATTCATCATCACTTCTGACAGAAAATTCCTTGAAATTTCTCATTTTAGAAATTTGTTTAATTATTTTCTGAATCTGCACACCACACATAAATCTACCAACACAGAAAACCTAGTCTATGCAAAATTTCAATCCATATCAAAATGCAAACAGATCAAGAACATAAAAAACATCAAAATATCACACAAAACCATCAAGAAACCAAGAAATTTCAAAAGAAAAAAAAACCCAGATCTTACCTTAAACTAGGAGGAGACAGCATAATTACTTAAACCCAACTTGATCAAGATGAAGAGAAAATGCAGTTCTGTCTTAAAGCTGTATGGGGTGGCAGCACATACATACATATATAGACACAGACATACTAGAATAATACACCTAATAAACAGAAGAGACAGAGGTGTTTAAAATAAAGGTGGGTAAAATGGGCTTATGTGATATGACTGTTGCTACAAAATCTGAGAAGAAGTGGACAAGATACTATGGCAATTTTGAACGTTATACAGTGAAAAATAATTAAATATAAATAATTAAATGCAGTATTATAAAATATAAAAATAGACGATATCAAGATGCATTGAAAACCACCCAGCTTTAATGTCCTTTTCTGCTTTTTCAAACTACTTTTGGATAACAGAGCATGCATTAACCTTTTTTGTCAAACTTTGTGCTAAAAAAATTGAAATATTTTGTGAAATTTTTGGATAAGAGAGCATGCATGTACTAAAAATGTTTAACTTTCAAATAATTTTGGTGTAATTTTGTGTCCTTTGGGAAACTTTTAAATACTCCCTCCGTCTCATTTTGTTGGTCCTTTTGGAAAAAAACATGCATATTAAGAAAATAGACAAGTATTTTGGGACATATTTTTTTTCCAAAAAAGACTTATAAATTCAGACAGAAAGAGTAGTTTTGAACAAAGCTTCTAGTTTTAGTAGTTTAGGTTTCGTGTTTTGAAATCTTTTAATCTATTGAAGATTTTTTAATTAATATTTAAAAATATTTTATCGATTACACTCTGATTTGACTATTTGATTCATTAAGAAAATTTTTCAATAAAGCATGAAGCAACAGATCAACTGACTAATTCTGATTTCTAATTTTTTTTTTCCGGATTTTTTGTGCTTAACGAGATCATAACAAGAGTGTGGTGTGCTTTTGTTTGTACATCTGTTTATGGATGCAACGTTGGCGCTTCCAGCTCCGGGTAGAAAAATGAAAAAAATGCGAACTGTCGGCGAGTTAAAACTCAGTAGAGACTAAAGGGTTGACTCTACTCTCCGAGTAGTCAAAGTTCCATGTACATGAGCAAAGAACCGACCAGCTGGGCAGCAAGATTCCAAACACTAACTGTCGATGCCACCGTGAGGCATAATTACACTGTTGACTCTTGTTCTTCAAGTACTCCTGCATCAATTATTATTATTATTATTATTATTATTATTATTATTATTATTATTATTATTATTATTATTTCACTAAATAATAAAATAACTGTTTTTGGCAGAGGTTAACAGGAGTGTAGGTTGGATTTTATTTAGCGGAAACAAGTAGAATGTCATGTTCGGTTTGGTAAGTATGTGTGTTGGTCATTTTCCTGATTAGTCGAGGTGTGTAAATTGATCCGATATCTGATTATTAGAAAACATGTAAAATTAAATTACACTTGTATCATGTCCAGGATGACAATAGCATCAAATGTGATGCATCATACGCTTGATAATCGCATCAAACACGATACGAAAAATCAGCAACTTATATTTCTTATAAAGATAGGTGACGGTGAGGGGACTCGTGCAGACAGGTATGTAACACAACTAGTGACGATTTGACGAGCATGTGTAGATATATTTGGTCAGTTGGAGAAGATAACGGGGGTCCAAAATAAGCATAACGGAAGCACATGAATCAGATAGCGAGAGTTTTCTACAAACAAATAGTAGCGTTAAATAAGAAATAGACATCTGCATGTGGCTTGCTTAAATGTATATACGAAGATCTCCAACTACTCCGTCCCAACATCCGATCCTCTGTATTACTTAGAGCAAGTCCAACAGTGTCCTTGCTGAAGCCCTAAATATAATATAAAAAATTATGTCCTAGTAGTTTAGGACATATTCAACTAACTTCAACTCCAACAATGTGCCTTATTTTCTCTATATGTTTCATATTTTATTATTAAAAGTTTATTTTCATCATTAAAATATAATATAAAGTAGAGAGAGAAAGAGAGTGTTGATTGGAATTTATTATAAAATATGGGATAGGGCAAGGAGAGAGAGTGCCTCAAAAATAGGGCTTCAAAGATTTGTCCTAGTGATATAAGGCATCACTAGGACATTGTTGGAGCAGTCTTTTTGAACAAATGCCCTAAATTTTAACTTAGGACATCAATTTGAGGCACTCTTGGACTTGCTCTTAGCTAGCCACCTCTTTACTGGAGGCCTCCCGTTACTATCTCGGCAATCGATCAACTTTTTCGGATCGAAAAATTGCAATACAAAAGGATTATATTTTACGGGTCGAAAGGACTTATTTAATAATTTGGATTATTTTTCGAGTTTTTTTTCAAAATTCGGGTCAAGTTTTGAACTTCTAATATGAAAATAAGTATAAATACTTCTAGAGTTGGCACTGAATAGTATAAGCGAATGCTCGGATCAAACCTCAAGTCGTTTTAAAAAATCTCAAATTTTAAATCCAGCAATAAGCCAACCCAAATACAATACTTTTAGTAATTTGTTAATGCAATTGATAACAATATTTATACTTGAAAATTGAACTGATGTCTACACTATTGATCTCGATGTGTGACACGATGTTACAATTTAGAATAAATGACAAGGTGATAGCCGTAAATTTCTAAATTTTATAATATGGTGGTTAGACTTTAAAAATTACATAATGATGGCCGGAGTTTACTTCCGCTTTTTAAGAAGATGGTGGCCGTGAATCTTTGTTAATTTTCCTCCGCTAACTTCAAAATATAAAGGAATAAACGACAAAGTGGTGCCTTTAGTTTTCCAAATTTCACAAAATGTTGACTGGATTTCCATCATTTTGTCATTTATTTTTTTTATTTTTTGTGGTTAACGGAGGAAAATTAACGTAAGTCCACGGCCGCCACCTTATTAAAAGACAGAAGTAAATTCCGGCCACCATTATGTAATTTTTAAAGTCTAACACCATCTTGTAAAATTTGAAAAAATGTAGCCACCAATTTATCATTGACTCTGCAATTTATTATACAAATCTGGGTAGTTTTTCCTCTGTCAGTTCAAATAATATTAGAGAACAATTTAAAATTTTCAATATTGAAAATTTCCTCATTCCGTTAGTGAATCATGATTAGGTAATATATTTGTTATCATCGAGTGAACAATAATGCAGGATGAGATCTACGAGGCATGCATATTGTGTCATGAAAAAGGCTGTGCTGAGATTTCTATTTTGATTTTCAAGGTCCTACCAATTTAATTTCTGTGTACAATGGCCGGCCATATATCTGTGCATTAGTGTGGTGTTTGTGTGTATTTTTATGGGGTCCATTTATATTTTTCACTTGATTTTCACTTCTGCATTCACCTTCACCAGCTGATTCGCATTGTTTGTTTTCTTTGATTTTCCGAGAATTTTGTTGAGGAGTTGCTTTCCGTAGAGATTATGAGATGGGCTCACTCACTCAAATAATTTTAATATTTGGAAATTTTTTTTTATCAAATCAAAATTTTATTTGGGTCGAATTTGAAATTTGAATTTTGTCGAATCGAAAGAGAATTGTGTTGATGGAATTGAACCGCATCTATTTAAGATGCGTCGGACACAATGAAATTTTTGTTATTTTATGATGTTATCACATTCATTTTTAAGATGTTTTGAATGCCTAACTTATACTAGTAAAATATATTAACTGTTAGGAACGAGCAACGCTAATTTTTTTGGACATGGTCAAATTCATCTGTACTCTAAGAGCATCTCCAACTAGAGATGCACAAAAGATCTATTCGGGCCAGATCCAGACCGGGTCAAAAAAATCCGGATTTTTTTCAAACCAGATCGGGTCGGGTTTTTTTAAAAATCGGGTCGGGCCGGGCCGGGCTTTTCCAAAAATACTAGGCCCGGTTTAGTTATAAAAAGCCTGGATTTTTCAAAAATCCGGATTTTATCCGGGTTTTTTTGAAAATATTAGGCCTGTTTTAGGCCCTCGGGCCGGGCCGGGCCAGACCGGGTTTTTTTCGGATCAGATTTTTCAGATTTTTTTCCAGATCGGATCAGATCGGATTTCAGATTTCGGATTTTTTGAACATCTCTATCTCCAACCATGAGAAACCCTTGGCTAAAAATCTAGGTGGCTTATCAAATTTAAGAATTATAGTCAATGTTCACAAAAAACACCACTCCAACCATAGCAAACCCTTATCTATAATTATAGTCATCCCTTTATGGATGACTATATTTATCGAACCACTACAGTAGTGAATTCCACGTCATCTCCCGCAATTTATTTTCCTTCTTCCCACTGATTACATATTATTTAGGGAAATTCCAAATAGTACCATTGTACTATTGGCTTTTCCAGTTGATACCACAAGACATTTTGGTCTTCCATGCGGCACCACTGAGCTATTGACAACAAAGCTAACATAACACTCTGTTAACACAAACGTTAGTTGCACTGTTAAATAGCAGAAAAAGGCATCTCCCTCCAAAAAATATCCAACAGCAAATGTTTCAGAAGCAAATGTTTCAGCAACAAAAAATATCCAAAAGTAATCAGTCATACATACATTTCAGCAGCAAATGTTTCAAAACAAATTCAACAAAGACAAATATCCAAAATAATTTAGTAACATAGGAACTTAGGCTTGAGATTGTGATTGAGACATTGGGAACTGGGAATCAGTAAATTCAGCTGGCTGAGATGTCGTAGCTGCTGCCTTGGCTGCTTTGGCAGCATTGGATTGATCCCTAACTCTGGGATGCCTAACCAGCACTGGCTCACCTCCTGCAGCTCTCTTTTCTTTCTCAGTCAGACCTCCCTTGCAAGTCCTTGAATTGTGGCCAAGACATCCACATTTTTTGCATTTCACAGTCTGAGTTCTTTTGCCCTTTTTGTCTTCTCCTTCTTCCCTTCTTCTGTTTCTAGAAGGTCTTCCTACTCCCCTCTTTAGTGTTGGTGGCATGATGGTAGGCAAATCAGCATATGCAGGCCACTGCTCCTTGTCTGGTATAGGGTTAATGTGGAAGCTATAGGCCTGTTTGTATGTCCTCACAGAATACCAGGCTGAAACCACAGTGTGAGGGTCAATTTTTGCATGCACCATAGCTCTTATGGCATGCCTGCAAGGTATACCTGAAATCTGCCAAGCACCACATGAGCATATTTTATTATTGAGAGATAAGGGAAAATGGGATTTTCCCTCATGAATTTCATACTCTCCAGGCTTTGACATATAGGCCTTGCAGCAGATGGTGTCTTTGCTGATAACCTTCAGTGCCTTAATTATCTTGGGACAGAGCTCATCATCTTTCCATCCTAATGCATGTTGATACCTTGTTGAAATTCGAACCATGCACACTCTTCTCATACCTTAAGTTAGAAAGAAATACAAATGTATAAATACTCATTAACCTGTCACTTATATAAATGTTTAAGTAGTTGGATTTTACCTTCAAGTAGGGTTAGTACTGGCCTGCACCTATCAATTCCAAGAGTAGAATTGAAGCTCTCTACAAAATTTGAGGTGTTGGAGTCATTACACACATTTGGATCAAATCTGTGCTTGCTCCAAGTTGATGGATCTCCCAATTCTGCAAATCAGGCCATAACTCTATCACCTCCAGCTTCTTTGAGCCTTTCCATAGCTTTTCTGAATGTAAATTGTGAGGTTGCATTACAAGCCCTCCAAAAGAGAATGTACATTAAAGGGCCAGAGAATTGCTTCTTGTAGTTCCTGCTTATGTGCCTGCAACAGTATCTTCTTTTTGCAGATGGCCATACATCCATTAAAGCAAGATCAATTCCCTGCATACAAATTCTGGAATTAACATACAAATTGTGGAACTTAAAGAAGTGTTTAGAGAATAATATTATACCTTCTGTCTGTCAGATATTTTTGTCCAATCACCTCTGCTGGAATCTTTAACCAAATTATACAAGTTCCAAAAGAACCAACTCCAGTTTTCTTTGTCTTCAACACTGACAACTGCATATGCCAATGGGAATATCTCATTATTGGCATCAAGTGCAACTGCTGATAAAAGGATGCCTCCATAATTTCCCTTCAAATGTGTTCCATCAACACCTATAAGAGGCCTGCAACCTGCTAGAAAGCCCTTCCACATAGCAGCGAATGAGATAAAAATGTTGTTGAATAGTAACTGCCTAGGCAGACTCTCACTCTCCACAGAAGAAAAATAAGCCTTGGAATCAGGATTTGTTTCACATAAAATCTTGATATAGGCTTATATGTCTGCATATGACTGATCATGTCCTCCAAACAGCTTTTCAACAGCATAATTCTTCAAATTGTACACTGAACTCTTTCTCATGTATACACCATATCTCTGAAACAACAGTTCATTTAGAGCTTTCCCTGGTATGTCTGGATTGGCTCTTATGTCTTCCAACAGCTTCATTGCTCCCCACTTGACAGTGCAGATAGGATTGTATGTCTCTAAGCCCCTACATGTGTGCACACTTGGCTCAATTTTCTTGATAGCCCATGTAATGCCATCTGCAAGTCTGCTGCTATGAATTCTCCAGCCACAGCATTCTGCATAATAGGTAGCTGTATACCTTGTTTTATCAGCCCACAGTACATTGATTGCAAATCCCTCCTGCACACAATAATCCCTTAGAGTATCCTTGAAGTGTCCTCTGTCAAGAAAAATCATCCAGGGTTTCAATTTAATCTTCCCAAATTCTTTATCTTCATAAACCTCTCCATTTTTGTAGAGTTTTTGGTAGTACTGATCATCATCCTCATTATCTATAAAGTCATGCCACATACTTTGATTCCAGTTATCTTTAATTTCTGGTAAATTTTCACTAACTTCATCTCCATCACTATCTGCCTCTACCTCTGACCTCTTCCTACTTTCAAACTCCTCGTCAGTGAAAACCATCTTCCTCTTAGCACTCTTTGCACCCTCTTCCAGCCCATTTTTGTTGCTCTGTGTTTGCTCAATTGGCACATTTGCTCCCACTACTAGTCCTTTCCTTCTTGCAGTTGTTTTAGGGATTTTTCTTGCAAACATGGACTGATTAGAAGGGTTAGAGGGCTGCTCTTCAGTAGGGTTAGAAGGCTGCTCTGAGGTAGGATTAGTAGCACTGCTATTTATAGGAGAAAATATAGGACTTCTCCTTATAGGTAGTGATTGAAAGGCTGTTTTAGGGGAGACAGGAGGTGGTGGTAAATTACTCTGCTTCACAGGTTTTTTTGCTTTCTTTTGTGATAGGTTGGTTTTGATCACTCTGGCTTTTTTAACTTGTTGCCTTGAATTACTACTTGCTGCAGTCACTTGTAGTTGCTCACTAGAAGACCCCCCCCTCCACTTGCTCACCAGCTCCCCCCACCACTTGCTCACCAGCCTCCCCCACCACTTGATCATCACCATGCACACTATTATTTTGTTCCTTCGACCTCCTAAAATTCAAAACCAACTTATATAATTCTGTAGGTTTTAAAACAGTCCCAACAGTAATGGGTATAATCTCCCTATCACTCAGCCTACTAAACATCCTCATCAAATGTGCATCATTCAGTAATGGTTGAGTTTCCATTTTAAAAGGGTAGTAAAAAGTCGGGAAATGGTAATCCAATTTCAGCCCTTGTTTCTTGCCCTCTTCCTCATAATCTAATACAATATCCAACATTGACGTCTTATCTGGATCAACCCTAATGTCAACACGTGTAGCCCTCCACACAAACCTCAACACTTTCTCAACTTCACCCATCTGTAAATACACACACACACACATACATTGAAGCACACATACATTGAAGCACACAAACACACCAATATATACACAGTCACACCAATATATACACAATCACACCAATACACAAACATAACACAGATATTGATATTTACACTGATCATCGCATTCTTATATCAAACAGTTACCATGCATACACTTAATACATTATTGGACTGTTTCGAATGGATTAAAAAACGTACCTTGAGTATGTCGAGATTGCTAGATGAGATGATTCCAGCTGATTGTAGTGGATTGAGCAGATTCCCAAATCACCGTGCTTAAACCCTAGTCGCTTTCTCCTCACCGCTGCGTTCTTATGTTTTTTAAAATCTTATTTCATTTTTGTTTATATGTTTAAACATGTATTAAGTGTATTTTAGATTTTTTTTATTTTGTTTTTAACGGCTAAGTAACGTTTCAGCTAACAGAGGGGCATTTACGGTACATTTAAATAGCTCAGTGGTGCCGCATGGAAGACCAAAATGTCTTGTGGTATCAACTGGAAAAGCCAATAGTACAATGGTACTATTTGGAATTTCCCTATCATTTATTACCATATTAAATTGATATATTCTACATATAACAATCTAAATATTAATAACATACTATTTTTAAATTATAACCAACCAATATATCCAATACCATTGAAGCACAATGTCTTACAGGTTCAGCAAAATTTACATAATGTCTTACACGTCCAATTTAGCCAACGATTATTGCCAACGCCATTAGAGATGCTCTAAACACTTTTCCTGAGACAACAATCTCATGTAATTGTTAAATACTCCCTCCGTCTCTCCCATTTCTTATCAAATGGGTTGGGCACGGAGGTTAAGAAATATGTACTCCCTCTGTCCCATTTAATTGTATACGTTTCTTTTCAACTGCTCGACACGCATTTCAATGCTCTTATAAAATATAGTTCCGTAACTTATTTTTGAGATTTTCTTTTTCTGAATAAAAATATAACATCCAAACTTTAATTCAGAAAAAGAAAATTTTAAAAATAAATTACACAACTACACTTTACAGGAGCATTAAAGTCCGTGCTGCGTCCCCGTCCCCCAATGTATACAACTCAGGGGGACGGAGGGAGTATAAAGTAGTGGAAAAGAGAATGAAAAGTAGGTGAAGTGGTGGGACCCATTGATTTTTAAAGTATAAAAAGAAGATAGTGGAGTAAAAGTAGTGTGAAAAGGAAATAAAAATGGAGAAGTGGTGGGACCCATTGACTATTTTTGGTAAGTTTTGAAATGTAAAGAATTGGATGGGACACCCCAAAAAAGAAAGTGTAAAGAAATGGAAGGGACGGAGGGAGTACAAATTTACTTTTCCAATATTTTTTAAACAACACAATATAATAAAACAAAAATATTGATCTATAAAGTGTTCGAACGGTACTTGAGCGAAGAAAAGGTGAATGTGGGGGCTCTTGCTCAAAGCCCAGCTTTGGTGGATTCTGGATAATACAATCTTTGCTTCTTGCTGGGCCTTACGATATGTTATTGGGCCTTATTCTTTTACTTCTGTTGACGAAGTACTGTTATTAATAATTTACTAGTATCATGTTTCACAAAATTCTCTTCCTCCATTTGGACTTTGAAGCACAAATAGACATGGTTAATAATTGTTACTCTATAAAAGTAGGTTATTAACCATGATTAATTATCAAATAATAAATTTAATATATGTTCTTTAGCTTATCAAGTTGATTAAATGTCTGATTAATCTTTATTTTGTGTATTCACCAATTAAGTCCAATTTTCGCTTTTTAAACACCATTAATGCAAAATTTACAACATCATAAAACTCAAAAGCTAAAAAAAAAACTCAATTAAAATATCAATTATTACTGTAAAACCAAACTCTAAAGCAAGTTTCAATGATAACAAGAACAAAAAGAAAAAAGACTGCAAATCTAACAATTCTATATCCCCCTTGATACAAAATCCAAGTATATAATCCTAGAGTTCTACAGAAGAACCCAAGATTTTTAAGCCCCCTTCTAGTTCCTCTTGTGCTCATCTCTCGCAACAATCTTGAACTTCCCTGATTGCTGTTGCTGCAAACAAAAACATCACTCAAAATCATATAACAACCGAAATCATCTCAAACATTTCAAACAAGAACTTGTAAAAACTGATTACCTTAGTCCACAAATTAGTATGAGTCTTGCAAAAACCCGCGACAATGGCTCCCTTACTCTTCCCCTCTCTATACTCAATACAAAGCTCCTGTTTCAATCCACAAGTAACATGAAATGCCAATGGACACTTAGGCTCAGAACAATCTATCACACACCCTTTCACCAAGTCACAAAGATAGCATTTGTTGCCCCACCTTCGCGAAGGAACCTCAGTAGTATCAATCCCTTCACGCCCTTCAGAGTCCTGAAAAAAGACCTCAGGAACAAACAATGCACATACAATGTGAGCCCAATTTTCATCACCAGCACGTTTCATCGCGCCTTCAGTTTCAGGACAAAGGCAACACGAAATGACTTTCGTGTTGTCTTTTTTAGAAACCAGGCACTTGGAACAGAACCAATCTCCCTCTGGGACACCATTAGTCAATGGTGTGCCATAACAAGTAGTGTGAACCATTAGGTCACAACCATCGCAGAACACGATAGGATCCGATGGATCAGCATCTGTGCTTTGGCAAACAGCACAGACAATCCCATCATCATCACTAACATTGTCACTTGGTTCTTGATTTTCTTGATTTTTTACAAGGGGTTTTTTGATTTGGCCTAATTCATCATCTTCTGAAAAAGGGTTATCGAGATTTTCTTGATTTTTTTCGAGGGGGGTTTTGATTTGGCCTAATATATCATCTTCCGAAAAAGGGTCATCGAGATTTTCTTGATTTTTTTCGAGGGGGTTTTTGATTTGGCCTAATTCATCGTCTTCCGGAAAAGGGTAATCAAGATTGAGGTCGAAAGGGCGAAAGGCGGAGACCCTTTTCTTAGCGGGGAGAGAATAAGAAGGCGGTGGAGATGAACTAACAGTGAAATGCTTGCGTTTTTTCGCGGGGAGAGATTTGAGTTCAAGCTCTTGTTGTTGTTGGATGAGCCTGAATCTCTTCAGGGGAGGCAAATCTTTGAAATTGTTTTCCATTTGTGATGAGATTTGGTGGATTGGGAACAGTGTTTTGGGTTTGATTGAATGAAATTGAGGGTGATGAAGTACTAAAAGAGGGTTTTTGAAGGTGGGAAATTGCCCGGGAAGTGAAATGAGTTTTAGATTTGAGAGATTTTTGGATTTGAATTTTGCGGGAAAGTGAATTTGGGGGAAATTATTTTAGATTTCGAGCAAGGCGGGTTAAATGAAAATTTTAAGTTTCGAGTTGCCCAACTTATTTTGATCTTCCTATCTTCAAATGTTTGTATCCGGTGAGTTGGTGACTAAAACTGATCGTGAAATCAACTTTTTTTATAAATAAAATACGTGAGTAATATTTTAATTAAAAAAATCTTAACTATACAGAAAATTCCAAAATTAATTTTCCTGACAACGAAACCAATTTTTTTTTAAATAACATATTTTGCACATACATTAATAAATTTTAGTATAATTCGAAACAGAATGTTGCAAATATTTTCGAGAGAGAAGAAAACCCATGCGTAACATTTCCGCCATTTCTTTTCCTTTCTAATCACTGTTCAGTTCGAATTTCAAAATAATTTCATCGGCTTAAATGGAAACATCGACACTACCTTCTGCCATAGTGCCATCAGCCATGTTTCCCAGTCAAAACATAAGCATACATAACAAAGTTAACAAACTTCATAATTTTCTTTACAAGTCATGATCTTAATCCCATATTCAAAGAGAAAATAAAGAAAATATATTCCAACAAAAAACCTACGCAATTTTCTTCCCAAAAATGAGAAGATTGGAAGAGAAAATCTTACAAATGTTTTTGAATATTTTTCTCCCCCTTGTGTCATTTTTGTTAAACGTCCTCTTCTACAATAGAGAAAAAATTGGGAAAATTTCTTCGATCTTATTTTCAACTTTTTTATCATTTTTATTTCGTTCTGAGCAACAACTCCGCAAGACATCTTATATCAAGCAGGATGTAAGCAACGTTAATACAAATAAAATTGCCCTGTTCAGAATATAATCCAAATGCAATTCCTGATCAGGTTAAACTAGTTATGGTGACTTTCTAAGAAACCCGCCTATCTACTTCGTCTAAACTAGTTTTACCATTTATCTGTTGAATTCATCCCCATTTATACTTCATGTTTACCTCATGCTATAGAGATTTTAATATTTATATTACTCCATTGGCTTAAATGGGACGAAGCTAGAGGAATTTAAAGTGTCCCGTGGTGATTTAATATCTTTCCAAGGAAATGATGTGAGAGCCCATGGATATCAAAATCTGTATGCCTCCGTCTTTATAGCATTAGCAGCCTGCTAAGATACATAAATAAATGTCAATTTACTTTAGTGCAAAAAATAAAAATCAACTACTTGCATCTAAATGTTTAGTAGATATGAATTTCTGACATCCATTTAGGATCTCGGGATATACAAGCATAACATAACAGTGTACAGAAATCGCAAAGATTCAGGTAATCTTGGTCAATTAAAAGAGGATTTACCCAAGACTCATGATTTATAGTTTAGGTAAGAGTAATGAGGATGTACACATTTGAGCTACAGGAAATAAATGTAAAATAGCTGCTTTTCTTTGTGAATCTGCACAAGTTTAGCTAAAGCACATATTGTTCTTTCTATATTGAAATCTCAAGGGTTTCACCACTTCCAACCATATTTATGGAAGAACAGCTAACATAGGTAAGCCTAAAGGCAGTAGATAGACTCCATGATTTGTCTACAAAACAACCCCTAGTATATAAGGAAAATGCTAGGTACCCCCAAAAAGTGTTCCCAAATCCCAAATTCTTTTCTCAAATCTACTTGTGAATGTATGATTGTATCTACTCACACTAATAACAATGAGAACCCTTGTATGCAAATAAACCACCCAATTAAAACTAGCCATCTGTCTGTCCACATCATTTGGGAAAAACTACCCAAATATGGAAACTCCAATATTAAATCTGCAAATAGGCTGGGTATCTGAGTGCACAGAACATAAGGAGTACAGAACTAATTTTACAGGGACTTGAAGAAATGCAACACTAGTGATCTGGTTTAGATTACAAAAACGAGGACGTAGTCAATTTAAACTACAGGTTTATTGGTTCAAATAGCTAATTCCCTTAAAGATTATCCGTGACTTTAGCTCGATTACATTTAATTTCTTTCTACATTGCACGCTTTTTTCAAGATATCGTCCATCAGTCCAAGAAGAATTATGGAATGACACCAAAACAGGGTAAATCAAATAGCAGTAGATCGACTCTGTATGATTTGTGTAACATAAACATCATTGTAACACATTTCTTCCAGACTAAAAATGGCAAAATAAGATGAATTAAAAAAATGAAGAGACCTAATTACATAGTTCAGATAATTTGTACTAAAATCTTAAGGTCCCATAAAGACATAATCTCATCTCATATGGACCAAAGACTAAAATGACATTATAAATAGACATTATTTTTCGCAAAGAAAAGAACAAGTGCGAGCACATACTGTCATACCATGGAACCATTATGATGGACTCTGGCAGGAAAGCTCATTGCCGCATCTCCAAGAGATCCTATTTGTCGCTGCAAACCTGAGGGACCCTGTTACAAGAAAAAAGTGGAAGATGTTAAATATGAGAGGAAATGCTTAAGACTAGTTAACACATCATTAGCAACACGAGACATGTATTATGCAACTGAAAACAAAAGTAAAAAGTATATCACAAAGTAACGACGAAACCAAATCGGGAGTCAGAATAAACTCATCAAGTTCACAAGCGCGAAGGTAATATACGAAACCAAAAACATGCACACAGACAAAAAAAAACGATATAGCAGCAAGAAAATAAAGTTCTCTCACAATAAGATGTCCAAAATTGGATAAATACCAGCCCCAGCTTTCCACATATAGCAGGGAAGCCCATCTAATTAGAGTACAGGAGTAAAACTCTAGAACAGGGACCCAACCATATCAAGCACGCAGATTGGACATCGACTGAATATGGATGTCTTGCAGGGCACTACCGGCAAGCATGGTCAGTTAGGCCAATTTTGTAGGTCAAACTGAATCTATTTATGAAAGCGGTACCAATCCAAATATTTACAGAAACCACTTTGACAATAATACAACGGTAAGTTTGGGGATTAAAGTTTAAAAGAAAAGACTTAATAAATCATACAAGCACGGGTCTAAATATACATTGCATTGCAGACCAAAGAGTAATAAAAAAAATTATATATACTTCAAAATCTTATTCACAGAGAATAATTTCTTGTCAAATTATAATTGTAAAACTCCTAATATTTGTTAAAAGACTGTTGGAAGGAATATATATCTGCTTGATCTGAAATAAAACTTTAACAATAATGTTACCATGATACATATAATGAATATTATGTTAACCGACTATACAAGATAAGACAGACAACCATCGATCTCTTGTTCAGCATTAATAATATATTATAGATAAACTAACTAGACCACACATTCAGTTATTTTGTTAATATAAACAATATATTTTTTTAATATTATATAAAAACAATATATATTATTAAATTTATGATACGGGCATTTTGTTGATAGTACAACCAAACCTGGCTTCTGAGCCACAATTCTGTAGCTACTTTAGACAGAAACCGAACCAATGTGATCAAAAATCGAACAAAACTGTAAGGGAGCGGAAGTGAATATAGAAGAGAATTTTTATAAATGTACTATAATATATTTAAAGAAAAGTAAATTAGTGTATCTATTTATATATGTTTTATATACGGGGCTAGTAGTTTAAAATATGTAGCTTAATTATAGTGAGCCCATTTGTTGCCTTGGTCCACCAGGTTATAAAATTATGGTGTCTAATCCCTATATAAGTGTTAAACTCCCCACATATTACCAAGATTTAATTTTTAAAAATTGTAATTGTTGTCTCTCTTAGTTCTACAGGTGTGTAGTACAAGAATAGTAAGATTAGACAATCAGACATATGGGGATACCGGACACGACATATATAAAATAATATTAAGGTATATAAATAATGTTACCAATAATAATATATAAACATGTATAGCTATAACAAATTAAGCACCAGACAGTCACCATGAACTAAATTAAGTAAATGATATATATGTAAACTATCATATAACAAACCATATAATAATCAGATAGAAGATGGTCAGGTCAGGTCAGGTAAACTATAATATATTAAATTTATCTCCTAACATATACAGATATAAATATAATAGATCATCATTAATATTGATATTAACAAATAAACAATTATACACATGAAAGAAATATGAAGATCGCCGGAGAAATAGTGGTTGAAGACACCAAGATTGCCAGAATAAAAGAGTTCCCGCGAGTCCCCATACCAGAAGGCAGGTTCAATGGGAATGTGGAACAACCCCCAAAGTATTTTATATTAAGGTATATAAATAACATTACCAATAATAATATATAAACATGTATAGCTATAACAAATTAAGCACCAAACAGTCACAATGAACTAAGTTAAGTAAATGATATAGATGTATACTATAATATAACAAACTATATAATAATCAGATAGAAGATGGTCAGGAAAACTATAATATATTAAATTTATATCCTAACATATAGAGATATAAATATAATAGATCATTATTAATATTGATATTAGCAAATAAACAATTATACACATGAAAGAAATATGAAGATCGCCGGAGAAATAGTGGTTGAAGACACCAAGATTGCAAGAATAAAAGAGTTTTCGCGAGTCCCCATACCAGAAGGCAGGTCCCCCCCAAAATATAAGAGCAAGAAATCAAGTTCATTACTTGGATCGGCCGTACCCAACTCCAACCAAGATAGCAGCCAATGAAAGGTCCATGAAAAATATAAACAGAAACACAATTTCATAAATAAATGGTAAGATATAATAAGCTAATACACTTAATATATATATATATCTATACAATTTTATCATAACCAACATGGTTATAATCCATACTCAGGCGGTAGTACATACTTCAAGTGAGTTCAAACCCTATCAACAATATAATAAAATTTAATATTTATAAGGCAGTTTCATAGATAAAGAAAAAAAGGATTTAGGGTACAAATATCATCAATTACATATTACAATTTGATATTAAAACTATAAGTTCTAAGCTTTCTATCATATGATCTACAATTCAAGTTCCTTCAAGAACTTATAAAATATATTTATTTATATCATTAAATTTGAAGCCACCAAGTACAAACAAAGGTTAAGAGTTCAAAAATTTAACTGCACTGGAGAGGTCATGATGATAATTATATACATAAACTACACACACATATATACAATGACATGCATACACTTGCATGTGTAAAATATTTATTGTATTAGCTAGCTGTATAGATAAAAAGAAAGGATGGGGGTTTAATAACATCGATTACAGATTAAAATATAACATCCCTACTATTAATTCTAAGCATAATATCAAAGATCTAGATCTAGGAGTCAAATTTATTCATGAACATATTAGATATAATATTTATATTAGCAACTTTATGAATACTAAAGAGTATTTAAGATTAATCTCTTCACTAACATATTCAAATCTAGTATGTATTTTGTTAAAATTAAATTAAATTTTTTTTTGAGATCAATATTAAGAATATATTCATAGTTTCATACATACACATGTACATGCTAGTACTGTATACATATAGTTACTTAAACATGTAATATATAATATATCAACCCAAAGTTGGTTTCTAGTTATCCAAAATAACCAAATTCATATATAATTAATTATATACTTATATTTTATATATTAAGGCTATAAACTAATACACTTATTAGTATAATATAATATATATCATTAACTAATATTTTAATATATATATATATATATATATAGGGGAGGGTTCTGGTACAAACTTACAAACTTACAAACTTTTTTTGTTCAACACATATATAACTTGAGTTCAACATTTTTTTAACATATTTTGTTGAACATCGATTAAAATAGTGGTGGAGAAGTACATAAACCAATTTTTAAATGTAAGAACTAAGGTAAACAGGTTATATAATTAATATTTATGTTTCTAGATCCTACCCAAACCCCGGAGATATAGTTTAAACATCTTTTTAGATATATTCAACACAATGATAATTAGTGTTCAACACCCGACGTTGAACCCAAGTTATAAATGTGTTGAAAACGCGATTTATTTACGCGTTATTTTTAAAAATTATGATGTTTTTTGAAGAATTTTCAACATAGATATTTTATATAACTAAGGATTAACACGATGGGAGAATAAAAAAAAGTTTGTAAGTTTGTAACTTAAAAAAGTTTTTATTTGATCTTATCCCTATATATATATATATATATATATATATATATATATATATATATATATATAGAGGGTTACTCCAGTGAGAACTTCTTAAAATGAGAACCGTGAGAACTTCCTTAATTTATCATATTTTGACTAATCTAAACATCAAACTAGTGGGTACCCAATATAAAAAGTGTATATAAAACTAGTCTCTCCCTAACTAGTCAAAAAAAAAAAATCAAAAAAATTCAAAAAAAAAAGTCCACTGCCACGTCATCAGTGATTTTTTTTTTTTATTTTTTTTTTCGGCTAGCTAGGTGGAGACCTTAATTATATACATTTTTTGTGAAGGTGCCCCTAGCGGGGCCCTTCAAATGAATGAGATATTGATAAATTAGAAAAGTTCTCACGGTTCTCATTTTAAGAAAGTTCTCATTTGAGCAAGTGCCTATATATATATATATATATATTATTGATATTTGATATTCCCTCCATCCCACTCATTTCTATATAGTTCTTTTAGATTGTTTGGCACGCATTTTAAGGCTTCTATAAATTATAGTTCTATAACTTATTTTTGAAAAAATTTGCTTCTGAATAAAAGTTTTAAACATTAAAGATTTATTCAGAAGAAATAAAAATTAAAATAATTTATGAAACTATACTTTATAGAAGCCTTTAAATGTGTGTCAAACCCTCTCCTACTCAAAGGGACGGAGGGAGTTTATAATGATATAACATGTGCGGGCTAGGTAATCTAAAACATTAAAGTTTTGGCTCGGTTGAATTTACGAGCAGGATTTGTTCACCCAAGTACCCAACACCAACTCGACCCACACCAAAACACATTTACTAACTTGCGGGTATATGGTATTAAAGTGCAATATCATGCACATCTGTCCACAATCATTCACAATCTCCTAGCTAAATATTTTTTTAACAAATATTGTGGTCCTGTTTGGGGATTAGCGGTTAGCTGTGAGCGGATTGAATTAGATGTTTTGACTAGCTGACTGAAATAGATGTTTAGACTAGCGGATTAAATTAGCGATTTCTCGTAAAACTGTTTGGTAAATAGCTGATTGATTAACTTTTTCTGACACAAACCAAAACCTCCAACTCAAAAAGCTCCTCAAAGTAGCTTTTTCAAAATTAACCTTTTAGATCCAAATCTCTATTTCAATCCGCTAACTACCAAACACAAATATTAGCTTATTCTAGTGGTCAAACCTCTAAAATACCTCAAACCTCTAATTTTGTCCAAAACCTCTAATTTCCAAATAGGGCCTGTTACCTGTAACTAAGAATTCACACGTTTGGACCTTCAATTACTAACCCATTAAATTAGTTTAGGGTAAATGGTCGAAGAATCCAAATAAGATGCGGGTATAAAGCAGATCCAAAGGGAGGGAAGGAGTGAGACTTCACTCAAGATACTTATAATATACATGCTGGTTAGCTGGTATAGGTTCAAAAAAATAAAAAAATCTTAGTTCCCTGAAACTGACCATGCTTTCAGTTGTCGCCACATAAATCTGAAACCTAGTAAAAAACATTGACTAGCATAAAATAAAGAATTAACCGATCTTGGAACTTCGAATATTATTGAAAATTATCTGTCCCTTGTCAAAAACTCAAATTAAAAAACCCTAAAAATCGACGTACCAGATAGGTAAAAAATGCAAGCTCAAAAATCAGAAAAGAAATAAATCAATGTCAAATGCTTAGAGGAAGTTGTCACTTACTTGACTGGGTGCAACAGCAAGCAGCTCCACTGTCGAAGAAGACTTCTTACCACATAATCCAATAAAAAAGATCCCCTTGAAACTGACTTCTGTAATCTAAACAAACTGAGACCACGATTTTACTCCTTAAATTAAATTCACTGTTTTTCTGAAACCTCATCTTAAACCTCCATCGAAGAAAAAAGCATGACAGTATTTGTACGTCCAATATAACCAACTGAAGTCACAAATACTATTAAAGACAAAAAATAGCAGTTGCTACCAGTGCTCCAGCACCAACATGTGGGAAGGCTTCATGGAATATTCAGGAAAAAAACATATGAAGCCTACTGCTAGTGGCACTGGGCAGAGGAAAGAATGGGGCGGATAAATACCAATATTACTGATGCATAGAGCTGATACAGACCGATTTTGAGATTGATCATGGAACTACGAGAAAATATCCTCCAACTTATCAGCTGAAGTTGATGGGGACATGCTTAAAAAGGGTCAAATATTTCTTTTATAGGGTAAGTTCTTAGCTGAAATCAGGTTCTTGCTCCCTTTTAATTTTGATAAAAACCAGACAAGCCAAACTGGCCTAGGACCAAAAGAACAATAATCTGAAAAAAAACATTCAGATTAGGCTCTCCAAATAATCAAATATACTCTTACAAGGCTCATCATTTGCTAGTAAAGATTTCAAACACCTAATTTAACTAGCATAGAACTTTAATTTTCTTCAGCATTCCAATGTTTGCTGGTTGTGCTAGTAGGCAGCGCCAAAACGAATTTCTAGAACACCTAGAAAAGAAATAAAAATAGAATATACTACTTGGAACCTCTTAGCTTACTCTGAGCTCATAGGGATTGGTTACTTGAAATCCTTTCTCTGCTAGCCAAGAGTAAGTCGCATACGGCTACACAAATATATGTAGGCTAGAAGAAATGTATGCAAAATGTATTACTATTGAGCAATGATTCAAGCAATCTAACAACAAGCATTACCAGATTGCAAAAACCATAATTTAGCCAGACTATGTATATGATCACTAAAAGAATGTACTCTATAGCTTCCACAAAATTATTTGGAAACAAAATCCCAGAACAAACAACTACACAAAGCCAAACTTACTATTCATACTTCTCTTGAAACATAAGATCATTCCCTGTACACAAACAGCACAAGAGAAGCAGGGTAGCACTCTAGTTAACCCAGTAAGAATTGAACCTATTGAAGTCAAAGATTATCCTCCATCAAATGAAAAATATGGCTTCTACGGATCATAACATATAAGGTTTAGGCAGAAATGAAAATGTGAGGCAAAAATGATATTTCTCATGTGAACAAATTATAATATATATACTGCTTTCTCCAACACCAACAGAACACTAAAGACGCTTAACAATCCTCTACATTGCAGAAATTGCGCCAGAAAGCATCAACACTCAAGAGACTTAAGTAGAGCCACAATTGGCAGAGGAATTCAAAATTGCGCCAAAAGGCATCAACGCTCAAGGATTTGATGTAGAGTCAGAATTGGCATAATATTAATCAGCTACAGCATAGAAACTCTAAATGCAATGCTGCGCTCCATCATCAGATGCTTCAGCTATATTGCTAAAAGTACACTTTGATGCTGAATGTCCTGTGTCTGGTGGTGAACATAATCACCATACCTCATATATTTAAGGCAACTCTGAACATTTAGTTCTATGCACTCACCATCCAGCACAAAAGATAGAGCTCACTATTTAGTTAACAAGCTTCGCCTGAATAGCATATTAACATGGTAAACCGCTGGCATCTAACTATTGGTTAGAGCAAACAAATCTCTAGCTTCAGAAAAGAAAGCCTATATTTCAAAAGAGGAAAATTCTGCACCTAAAAACTACAAGTGAAAAGAATACTGAATGAAAGTCCACCACAAAAGTCAGTTCGTTAAAATTTCATAAGAAACGCCAATAGTGTCTACCGAGAGTGCCTCTTCGGACACGAGATAAGTGAAGAAAACCGAACTGGAGCAATTTCACATCAATACACGGTATACTCCAATATCATTGAAAAAAAAAGTTAAAGCGGCCACTAGGAAATCAGTGATTTTAAAACTAATCAATAGCAATTGCCTACTAGGATTATCAGATAAGCGAGCATTTTATTGCAGCTTGCGGAAAAATAATTTTTACTACCTAATATTTTACAAACAGCATAACTGAATACAGCAGAAAAATCTAGCAAATAGCTGAATTCACAGATACTTAAGTGTCCATTATGAGTTCCTATTATTATAAATAAGAGATTCCATCACACATTCAAACACATAAGTAGAAGACGGGCATGAACTTTCAACTTCATAAACATTCATATGCAAATACTAAATAAATATCAACTGCAAAATTCGGTCTCATAGATTACAATTCCCAAAAAATATGAGAATATTAGTCTAGATGTCATTTCATGAGATAGCAATTCAAAGCCAAATCTAAGTTTTCATTTTAAATACCAGTGCATAGCAAGAAATCAAGAGATCAGCATGGCACGGAGCACTCTATCTGTGTCCCTGAGCTCGTTGTGCATCATAGGCACCCCACTGCCCAGGTCCAGGTCCATATTGAGAATAACCTTCTCCACTAGCCTGCACCTGATGTGTGAAATAAGAGTGAATTATTATTCTACATAAACATTTTAAATAGGAGAAGCTCACAGGGAACTACATGGCACATTGGCACTATACTAAAAACAGAAACTTACAGGATTCATGGGATTCATGGGATTCATGCCATATGAAGCATGATAAGCATTTGTGGCATAACCAGCTTCAGGATTGACATAACCTCCATTATAACCTGCACCTGAATGCATACAAATCAACTTCAGATCATAAAGCTGAAAGAGAAATAAATCAGGAAAGAACATGAGCCTTAGATGTTCAAGCGTCTTTGAAAATCTCTTAAGCAAAAATATTTTCATTTCAGACGACATCAAACATAAGACCTAACTATCCAATACTGCAAGTCTATATTAAAGCTCTGCATATGGCAAGCATTCCAGGAAGATAAATACAAAAAGCATGTCAATTCAATAAACTAGAAGGACATCATGCTGACTTAAAAAGGAAATAACATACCTGGATTACCAACAGCAGCAGCAGCACGAGCCCTTTTTTCTGCATTAGCCATCTCAGCACGAAGTTTTTCCAACTCTCGAGCCATCGAAACTAACTTCTTCTCCATCATTTGACCATGCTCATAATTTTCCGCATATCCCTTTTTCTCATACTCAATTGTAGTCCTATTAGGCAACAGAAGATGAACATTAATAATCATGGTGAAACTACTTTTGTAGTAAGATTAGTTGTTTGTGGACTTGGATAATTGAAATAATGCATTAGAAGGTGTAGAAAGAACTAGAAGATATGAAAAAGACGAAAGAACGATGCATGAACATTAAGGTGAACAACTATGTAACCGACCTCTGGTTGGAAAACTCATTTTATTTACTGATACCCGACTAGACTTAGCTTATTCTTTACAAAAACTTAGCCAATTAATGCATTCACCAAGATTATATCATTTTGAAGCTTTGCAAGTGGCAACATGTGCTACACTATGTTGATAATATGGCTGGTCAAGGCATTTTACTTAAACTAATGGGCAGCTTGCCCTAAAACTAGAGAATCTCAGGCTATTTGCTCCTTCTCGGCTCTTCGCCTATCAGCCGGAAATCCAAAAAGCAGTCCACACTCCACAGTGTCAAAATTCTCCAAGCTGTGGCAGATGCATCTTTTAAGTTGGCTAGTTCAGTACGGTCACTGGAAGAAACTGGGGTCTGTAACTTTACTCCTATCATTTTATTCTATGATAACCAGAATAATTCAGCTTAGCTATATATGTCAGCAAATTCGGTTACAGATACGTGTACATGATAGATGATAGATAGAATGTGTACATATAAATACATAATTAGTTAGAGCTGGTCGGTCAGTTAGAAATTGTTCTTCATTTTTCTCTGGTGTAAATTTTAAACTTCTATCTCCATAAAAAACAGTTTTAGTTCTTTAACGGAAGCTTCATTTTTCTTCATTCATGACGTTTGATCACAACAATAACAGATGTCAAAGTGAAGCAAAGCTTAAACTCGGATTACTAATCCGCTACATATCCAACTATGGAAATTAGTTTACCCTTTTATTCAGATTAATGAGGTCAAGGATGAAAAGAGTGTACAATTCTATATCACTACAATATCAATTAGAACTGGTTTAAAAACATTTGCAATTCAGAACTCACAAGCCTTATACTCGTGAACACCTGTCAAGTACAATAAGTGTTGAATATTACCTGGCTCGCTGCAACTCCTGCTTTAGTCCTTCAATTTCTGCTTTCACAGCTGGAATCTGCTGCAGCTCGGCAGTGGCTCTGCCCAAATCTTGAGTCATTGCTTGGACCTGAGCAGTAAGCTTTTGTCTATCAGCACTTAAGTCCTTAATATCAGCATGTACCTTCATAAGCTCAGCCCTCATGGCATCCACCCCATGTAGTTCTTGTTCCAATTTGACAGCATTTTCAACTAACTCCCTCATCTGCATATCCTTCTCTACGTGCATTGCACGAGCAACATGATCTGTTCGTTGAAGCTCATGCTGAGCCACTTCCAACTCCTGCTTAAGTGCAACATGAGTTGCAGCAAACCTCTGGTTATCAGCTAAAAGAGCTTGAATATCCCGGTGTTGTGCAGCAAGACGCTCCTCGATTATAGCAGGATGAGGAGGAAGCTGTCTGTGATCCATCCGATACTGAGATTCTCTCATCTCATCAAGCAATGCAGGATGCGGCACCGGACCAAGATTCCTACCATAAGGAGGTTCATGACCAGGAGGCAGTCCCGCGTGAGGTGCCCCTTTCATAGCAAAAGGAGGTCCACCACGGTTTCTTCCAGCCATTTCCCCTCTTCAGTTATCTATAAAACCACAATATTCCTAACATAAGCCACTAGTAAACAATCTAAAAATATATATATATACTACGTGTCATCCAAATCATTAAGCAGAACAAAAATCCCAAACTGAACCCTAACAAGTTTGTTGCAAATAATTCACCCGGGTAATGGCAATAAGTTTCCTATTTCAATCGAAAAATCGCTCATACAGATACTAGCACTAGTAAAGAAGGTTCTCGTTCCAGTTAAGCGGAATTTTTTGTTTTCGAGTGTTCTCGCGCTAAAACTGTTCTCGTCTAAACTCGAACCTACTCGCATATCTTCAGTCAAATTATACAATACAGATGAATAAATAACACAACGAGGGGCAATTAGTGATCACAAACAAACAACGATTAGTCAAATACAGATTATTGCAATAACGAGAACACATACGACAATTAAAAATTGAAAAAAAATAGATACAAACTAACCCTAATAATCGTGCAATTGAGGTGTTGAGATTACAAAGGAAGCGTGAGAAGTTTTGTGTGTATGTATGTATACCTGGAGAGTGGTGTGTGTATTGGTGAACAACCTAGCTCGCGTTGCTCCGTAACAGTTCGGGCCGTCGTGTTTCTTGTAAATTAATCAAATCTATTTGGTGCCTATATGAAGCTTTTGTTGAGTTTTGCTTTATTCGATTTTGATTTGGATTTATAAAGTTTAACAAATATATTATTAATTCTATATTTTATATAGACTTTTGGTTAATTATTATTGTTATTATTTTATAAAACTTATGAAGTTATGAGAAAATAATTGTAAATTTTTATTTCAAATATAATACTTATTAATTTGAATAATAAAAAATACATAAAACATCAATATTATATATATATATAGGCTCATGATCAAATAGAAACCACTCTTAATATAAAAACTAGAAACCAGTTTCCCTACCACTATTTATAACTACGGGTATCACTAATTTATACTGCACTAATCACTGTTTTTATACAGTATTTAAGCATAGATTTTTATCATCAAAATTGAGAAAATCTACTTATCTAAACTATTGATAATCGATTATAGATGATCAATTTCATCCGTAGGAAGGTTCTTCGCGGTAGGATGCCGCAAGAGAAGTTGTATGATGATGGGAAGTAGTCGTTAGTTTTGTAAGTTATAATGGAAAGTGTATGTGACTATTGGTGACTATTGGTGATGATAGACAATGGTGGAAAGTCATAGAAACGTCTGGTAATGGTGGTAAGAGGTCCATTATTACGATTTGGGTGAAGATGATGGTCATATACGTTGCATATATGTATATATATATTTATTTATATTCGCGAGATATGCTATATATAAATTAGTGATATGTTATGTACAAATTAGTGATTTCTGTAGTTAAAAATAGTGATAAAAACTGTCCAGAAACTGGTTTTTAGTTTTTAGGCTAATTTGGTTTTTATTGGAGTAGGACTTTATATATATATATATAGGTATATATAAAAAATTTCGGACGGCTTCCATTTATTTAAGATTCAGTTTGAATAAACTTGAAATTGACTTCAATTAGAAAATTTTCAATTTAAATTATATGAAACCGAATTTTATCAACTAATTCATTTAATAAATAAATAGATAAATCTGATACGCCCTCTGTTTCATATTACATGTCCATGAGAAACAAAAAATTGTTTCAAATTATTTGTCCATTTCAATTTTCAATAGAATTTTCAATAGAATGTAGTCAATATTTGTATTTCCAAGATGAGTTTCATACTATACTTGGTCAATGCAATAAATACAATAATACATGAAAATTTTCTACAAAGTTTAGTTTTTCTTAGTATGCATGATTTGTTCAAAAGTGGACGTATATAATGAAACGGAGGGAGTAAATTATAAGTGACAGTCTATAATCAAATTTCATTATTATTTGATAAAGCAGTGGATTATAAGTGACAAGCAGGTTATGATTATTAAATTATTTAAATTTTTTGGATGATGTGATTTATTAATTATTTTAAATTTTAGTATAAAAAAATATAAAAAATAAAACTTGTTAAGGAAAAAACCACTCTTTTGCAACGCAAGAGGATAAAAAAGTAATTTTTATTTTAAGATAAAAAATGTCCACTTTTTATTTAAAAGTATGATTCTTCTAACTTTAAAAAATAATTAATAATATTATATTATTATATTATTATTTTTTACATCAATAAATTATAAATATAAAAAATTATCTAAGTATATATTAATTAAAAATTTTCATTTATAAACAATAAACAATCTTTTAAGATAAACCAAAAGCATGTTATGCTGCATTGCTTTTTCCATAGTTAGAAGCTCCAGGTGACTACGAGCCTCTTTGTCCTTGTACCCAAGTCAGGTTGACTTTTAAACTTAGAATGTAATAAATTGAATATTAACTTGAAATCTAAAACAAGATTGATGTAAAGTTAAAGTCGGTATTGTATTTTTTGAACACTTAATTTATAATTTCTATTAATAATAATCAATTCTGTTACTCAAATAAATAACTTATCAACTTTATTTTTCTTAATTTTTTCTAAAGTTATATATTTATGTAATAGATCGAAAACTAACTTTTTTTTTCTTTAAAATTAAAAACATAATTAATTTACAATCGCTGATTAATCCATTTTTCATGAATCATGTCATTCGTTTAAGATTAGATATTACATCGTGATGAACTGTATGGTGCATGATTTGGTTGATTAATATATTTATCCTATTTAAAGGGAAAAAAAATAAAGCCTAACCTAAATGTAGTGAAACAGCCACCATGATGAGAAAATGATTCACCGCCGATTTAATTACAGCAACTTGAAATTTTTTGGATGCACATTTCTTAATTTAAAGCATTCTTCAATATCCCCGTGACATGCTAGAGGCTACTTGCTGGTGAACCGCAGAACACATTAACCATCTCATTCCCAATGGAGTCACTCTATATTTATAGTTGCACCACAAATTCCTCTGTGAAAAGACTATAGCAAAGAATTATGAAAGGTTTGTTGAACTTAGTTGATAAATGTAAGCTTTCAATACAAGGGGCAGCCCTCTTGTTTATATGCACTGCTGGTCTTGTCATTGGCCTGTGCATTGTCATTGTTGTCAAGGTGAAGAGGGCTCGAAAGAACAGGCTTGTTAATGCAGACGTTGAGCTAGGCGGTGACATATGGCCAGAGCAGAGGAGGGCCAGATGGGGTTCGGTGAAGAGGGTGTTGATGAAGTCGGTGAGATGGAGCAATGCAAGTAGGTGGGAAGAGAGTAGAAGTTCTGCAAGTAGGAGGGAGAAGGTGAGACCTTTGTTGGTCTCGACGGGCTTGGCTGAGCGTGGGGTGGGGTGGCAGAGGACGCGGGACTTGGTGTCACCGGTGTGGCAAAGGCCGATACTTATGGGAGAGAAGTGTGAGTTGCCGAGGTTTAGTGGGCTTATTCTTTATGATGAAAGAGGGAGACCTCTCGAGGAGAACTCCCTGAAGGGAACCCCTAATCATGATCACCAGGTACTACTACCTACAATGCCATGATCAGTGACATTAGTTATATAATCATATCATCGGTGATCTCTAATTGTTTCTGGGTTGTGTTTTACAGGATCATATAATAGTGAAGACAACTCTGAGGGAATTACTGTAGATATCTGATCTCGGCCATGGACAAATTTCTGGTAGCTGTAGCCTCTAGGGAAGATAAACAGGGCTTCTTTAGGAGGTTTTCAGGCCACTTATCATTTTGTATGCATCCCTTTGTAGCACCTAGTTACTAAGTTGATGAACTGCTTCATTTCATCTAATGTGTTGATTCAACTTCATTAGTAAGCTACCATTATAAAAGCAAGAACAGAAGTAAAATCAATTTTCACATCACAAACAGGCGATCTAAAAATATGTTTAAAACATTAAAATGGATACACGGTGAGCACAAAAAGTGATCCATTCTGACAGAACAGACTGAAAATAAACACTTAGCATAGCTATTCAGACTGTTTTCTTAAAGCTTCTACTTCAATCTCATCTCCAAATCCACAAACTAATATTGCAAGAAATGCGAGCTAAATTTCAGACAAATGAATCAACAGGTACAGTTAAATATTTGTTCTTTCCAAAAGGAGTGTCCTAGAGGTGTTGAATGAACGCAAATATGAGAAAATTTTCATATTGCGGTAAAGTAGTCCCATGCTTAATGGATCTATATTCCGAACATACCATATCAAAGAAGCTAGTACAAGAAAAAAATGACGCATGAGCAGTCATAACCAATTGGAAATGGCCTGCTCAATGATTACTGAGCAAGCAAGTGAACCAGAAATCCGATGAATAATTGTCCATTCTCGATTATGCCATAAAAAGAAACAACATGGCTATGGTTTTCAATGGAGTGAATTCTCGACAAGAGAAAAAATTCCTTTCAAGTAAAAACAAATAAGATATACAATTGTACATAGCCAAGGCACCTTCTTACGGAAATGACTCTATCAAGGGTTCTCTAGTGTGATCCGTATCTTTTCTTTCGTAATACAGAAACAGCAACAATTGCACAGATCCTAGAATTGTTCCTATTCCATTTGGGACCTGAAATTTAAACAAAGGAGCATATATTAAACATATCACCCAGAGAAACAGAACCAAAGCTCATATGAAAGCAAAGATGGGTATGAAAACTCACATATACGAAGGGGTCAAAATTGAAGATTCCATACAACATGAATGATACACTCATCGCGAATGTTGAAAGGGAGAGGTAAAAGGGCATGAATTCAACACTCTTTGTTCGAATCACCAATCTCTGTGAAAAAATATACACCGAGTTAGCATGATTGTATTTGCATAGATGATTAGATGGTAAGATAGAATGATACAAAATCTCAAAACAGAAACAAAGAGAAAGTTACACAAGCAGAAAAAACTTACGATTATAAACAATGGGGAAGCAAACATTGATATCAGTGAAGCACAAGTCAAGAATCCAACGATGAGATGGCGTGTTGGTCGGTCTAGTAAAAATAAGCTTGCAGATAATATGATTGCAAATACACCAAAAATTGCCATCAGCAACACAAAAGTGTTTAACTGAAACATCAAAATTTTAAATCAGTAACTCATATAGAATATTCAGACCAACAATTCTAATAAAGAGAAGAAGATGAATACAAATGCACTTGGATTTTGGGATACAGGGACAACCAACCTTTTTGCTTTTTTCCGCATAAACAATGTAGAGGATAACATAAGTTAACTGAAACATGGCACCAATTGTATTGACAGTAGTAACCAGCACATTATCATCTGACATAAATGGCGTGCCATACCAAGCACAAATCAAGCAGTTCAAGAGGGCATATAGATATGGAAGACCTGAGAAGTCTTCCGTACACTGGTTCCTCATAATACGCCTAAAAGTGGGTCTGCAATTGTATAGAGAAAAAGGTGTGATTATGCGAAGAAGAACCTGTACATATCTGATTATAACTGCATTTATTTGTGTCCAGTAAACTTAATTCTTGATTTCTTCTTATTTTGCCTTAAAAGTCCAGTTGTAGAAGATCTAGCCAAACGCTGAAAAACTATGGAGCAAAACTTACATCGGTGATATAAAGAGCCCAAAAGCAAAGATGTTACCTGCAAGAGGCAGATGTAATGTAAGAATTTACATTGCCCAGAAAAAGAGAGAATCAACTTATAAAACTACTTTGAGATGATCTTTCATCTCGAGGTCAGATCATCTCAAGAAAGCCAGAGTTAACTCGTGTTGGCCTCAATTTCTCATAATCAAATTATCAACAACATACTCTAGTTCCAAACAATTCCCATATATTATTATTGTAAACCCCATCTCCTCAATTGTACAATTGAACGAGAAAAAAAACAAACCAACCAGACTACACAAACACATAATTAAATTAAACCAACCATGTTAGTTTGAGGCTTAAGATCATATATTATTCAATGTTCAAGAATCACCAATAAAAAGAACCCAAATTCACAAATATCACAATTGCCCATATCTAAATTTCAACAAAGCAAAAATCAAGAAACTCCAAAACTTTCCGAGTGGGAATTCATCAAATTTACAATAATTTACAATAGCAAAATTGTCTCTGAACCAACAAGTAAAGCAAATCTTGTGAAACACATTAATGTATACAATCAAAGTGTTGGAGATCAAGAAGATTAAGAGAGCATACCAGCCACACCAGCTGCATCCTTGCAAATGGTCAACGTTTGAGCAGAAATCATGAACATGGTCAAACTCAAACTCAACCCGGAACTCTCTGCTGATTTCCTAGTTGTAAGAAACCAAGAATATCTAATGTTTATAAGTACGTTTTGTAAGATAATTGTGTGTCTGCTGTGTGGCTGTGTGTGTGTCTGAATTTATATTTGTGAACTTAAATTCGCACGTTTGGAAAATGCTAAATCAAGAAAGAAGATTCCATGTGAAATATTTAAGTGACTTGCTGTCTTGTACGTTTTCTTTCCTTGTTGTCTGATCATATTTTGTGGGCTACAATCGTTTGTGGCTATGGGATCTTTGTTTTCTTTTTCCGCAATAAAAATTCACCGTTATTGGATACACTCTTGGTTCGTGGTCTAGGAGAATTTTAGCATTTTGTTTGATTCGTGGTCAAGAACTTCTTTAATATTTTGTTGTATTTTGTTGTATAGGAGTAAAGTTATTGTTCTCAAAGAATTTTTAAGTTAGACAAAAAAATTTGGACACAAATATTCTAATTATGGTTGATTTTTTAAAGATAATTAATTTTGTGAATGTATTTTGTCAAAAAATCAAATATACACGTTACTCACGATACAACAACTTCCAAAAAATTCCATTTTTAATGTTAGTAATAAATCTATTAATGTAATATATAAGAAACAAAAACCATAATACATTTGTAAAAAAGTTAAAAATATATTCAAAACTGTTATAAAATAATTGGTATCTAACATAGATCGTGATAACTCCTTTTCTCGTCGTGGGTCCAATACACTGTTCCGGGAAACTTGGATAAAGACCTAACCTGCAAAACAACGAAGCACGGGGTGTGTCTCGTGAAGCGCCTTCGCCGTGATAATAAGTGATCGGAATGTGTTTGACAAGTTAGGGAAATCAGAGAGTTTTCACTCTAAATATATGATGCGATATGCTTTGGTAGAGAGAGTTTTGAGAGAGAATTTGCACTTACCTTCCTCTTTGGCTGGGGACCCCTTCATATAGGCCTTCACCCGCTACTATAGCTACAGTGGCGGACGCGGGTCCATACCTACTCCCCAGTCCCCAGTATGGTTGTCTGTTCTGGTGCAGCTACTGTCTTTTTTGTCATTTAGGGATTTGTGCATGCTTTTTATCCTGTTTGCCTTGTACCTTGTAATGATGAGATTTGTTCTGGGATATCCACGCACTGTAGCGGGAGCAGATACTGTAGTGGGTAATTGTAGCGAGCACTGTAACTTGGTACCTTATCAGATTGCCAACCGAGTCCCCCAGAGAAAAGAAAATCATATACAGAAATTCGATAAATTAGGTTGTCAAAATAAACACTTGGTCACAAAGATCTGGACAGGGCTACAATATGTGGTTGAGTGGAGGCATATGTATCAATTATCATGTCAAATATCATGTCTGTCGACAACTCTAGACCATCCGGATTGTCGTCTCCTTCTGATATTTACTGTTTGTTTGGTATGCAGCGGAGTTCATTTCATATATAATTTTCATTTTTTACAAAGTTATAAAAATATTTTTAGAAATATATTCCTTTGTCGGTACAAAAATTAATTCTAGTGGATTCCATTTTGTATTTCAGAAATAGGCTGTATAATTATTATCTTATTCTTAAAAAGTAAGACGTGTCCTCAAATTTTTTTAAGAATCAGGTCGTCATATCACGAAAACATTTTAAGAAACATATTCCTTATGATTTGATTTTTTTTAAAGATTCTTTTGATTTGAAGTTAAATTTAGATTTCATTTGGGGTTTGGAAATGTTCATTATCTTATATATCGTGTGTTACACAGTTGGACAAAGTATTATTTTTGTAAAGTTATCCCATTCCAGAAAAGAAGCCCATACTCGGTGATTAAACCTTGATCTGGAATAATCAGACCGAATTGACCAATAACAGGTCCAGCCCACGGGATAAATTGGGCCTGCAAAATTAAAGGTCTTTGGATAAAGTTTCCACTATATTATCCCTCCCAGTCTCGGCCCAGTGAGTCTTTTTACTCATAAACTGACAACTGTTGCCCTGTTTTACATTAGGAAAAAAAAATGTTTTCACTATATTATCCAAGAAAAATGTATTTTCATATATTAAACGCCGTTGCAGAGAAAATTTGACCGCCATTCACGCAAAAGTGGAATTTCTCATATATTAAATAATTTTGTCAAAATAATATTTTTTAGTTTCATTTTTTCAATTTTTTTCGACTTCAATTTACACTGAAATTAACAATTTTATTAACATAATATTTATTAACGTAATTATGTGAATTTTCTGTAATTTATAACAATCGATCTCCAAAATAAAATTTTTAAAACTAAATAATTATTTATTGAAAAGGAGCATAGTGGTAAACTGGTGGCAAGTTAGCAGGAGGAAAAGAAAGGTTTGGTGATGGCGAGGAGGCGTCTTCTGCTGCTGCTGAAGCCCTTTGACGTCTTTCTAGCCCCCACAAATAATAAATCTGCTCTCTCTGCCGCCATTAAAAACAGCCCTTCTTCTAAGGTAATTCAAAAGCTCCTTTCTTTCAGTTCAATTTTAACTGCAATGCAGTGTACATCAAATGTTTGATCAAATGCCTTACTGAAAAAAAGTTTATTCCATATTGTTATATTATATGACTGATCAATAATGTCCATTGTTTAGTTACATGATTGTTGTGAGTAATTGGATACACAACGTGTTGGTACATTTATGAACTGAGGTATCTCGAGTATATATGTTTCAAATATTGGGATGTGAATTACCTGTTTGACGAAATGCCTGACTGAAAACATTTTTGGGTTTCCTTTTTTCTTTCTTTCTGTTAGTTATGAGTAGTGCATTTATAATCCAGAATTCCAGGTTCAATACCTCAAGATTCTAATATATTTTTTAAAATCCGAATTGAATACACTTGGATTTTAAGTATGATTTTTTTTAAGAATCCCAACCGTGCACCCCCTTAATGCTTGATCGAGAGTTCTCATTGTTATAAACTATAAATTGCGAAATTAGCATTTTGGTATGCGTCTATCAGCTACATATTTCTGACAGTTATCTTGATTCTTGATAAACTGGTACTCCCTCTGTCCCATTTAATTGTATACGTTTCTTTTCAACTGTTCGACACGCATTTCAATGCTCTTATAAAATATAGTTCCGTAACTTATTTTTGAGATTTTCTTTTTCTGAATAAAAATATAACATCCAAACTTTAATTCAGAAAAAGAAAATTTTAAAAATAAATTACACAACTATACTTTACAGGAGCATTAAAGTCCGTGCCGCGTCCCCGTCCCCCAATGTATACTACTCAGGGGGACGGAGGGAGTATTGTTTTCTGAAGTGAATGTGTTACTGTTAAACTCACTGTAGGTGTTAAGTTATCTGGAAGACAGGCGGATGGTTCATAAAGAAGCTATAAACTTTTGTCAGAATATTTTGCGGAAAAAGTATGTTGACTGGAAGCCTGTTTTTCGAAGTGATCTATCACAACCAATTCGTGATGTGGACCTAGTTATTACTGTTGGTGGTGATGGCACACTTTTGCAAGCAAGCCACTTTATTGATGATTCGGTTCCTGTTCTTGGAGTAAATTCTGATCCCACACAAGTCAAAGAGGTTATGTTTATTGCTTTTGTTGCGACTGTAATAATTTTGGTATAAGGAGAATAATGTGTTTGACATTATAAAATGATGTAGGTGGAAGAATGTAGTAATGAGTTTGATGCTACAAGAAGCACTGGGTACCTTTGTGCAGCAACTGTCAAAAACTTCGAACAAGTAGGTCCTAACAAGTTTGGTATTAGGCTTCTTTTATTTATTTTTTTGGTTTGTGTTCTAAAAATAAAGCTTAGTTGTGTCGAGTTCAGAAAAGTGACTCTTCTAAGTAGCATCTTAATTAGGTGAGTTCAATATGCTTATTTGTCTAGTTTTACCCTCTTATTAATATTAAGATTTAGCTAGCTTATTTCGCTTTTTAAATTCTTAGCCTACTTCTTTATACATAATTGATTTTTTAATATCCTCTAGGTATTGGATGACATTCTTGAGAATCGGTCTGGTCCTTCTGAATTGTCAAGAATGTCAATTCGGATAAACTCTGAGATGCTTCCAACGTATGCTCTAAATGATATTTTAGTTGCGCATCCATGTCCTGCAGCAGTATCCAGATTCTCATTCAAGTGAGTTTTAACTTTTCGTTTAGTAGATGTAATAAAACGAGAGATGGATTTTTCTCTTGTATACAAACAAGCTTACATGTTCTCTGAAATTTACATTACAACTACCCTTACGCTTGGCAGAATTATTAAAGATGGCTCATCCTGTTCTTCATTGGTAAACTGTCGATCAAGTGGTCTCAGAATCTCTACTGCTGCGGGGTCAACAGCTGCAATACACTCGGCAGGTGGATTCTCTATGCCCATTCTATCCAAGGATCTTCAGTATATAGTCAGGGAACCAATTCTTCCTAAAGCAGCAGACTCCAGCTTAATGCATGGAACAGTGAAATATGATCAGTCCTTGCATACAACATGGTTTTGTAAAGAAGGGCTTATCTACGTTGACGGTGCTCATACAGTCTATACAATCGAACATCAGGATACAGTTGAATTATCTTCCCAGGCCCCAACTTTAAAAGTCTTTTTGCCTCACCACTTGGTAAAATGATCAGTCCCCAACTTGAACATTATTTTGCCTCACCACATGTTACTGCTGTAGCAAGACTAAACTCGTCTGTGCAGGTACTCCCTCTTTTTTTTTTTTTTTTTGATGAAGTACTTTCTCTTTTTTTAATCAAATTTGTAATTGTATAGTTCTATGTAGTTTAGTCTATGTAACTGTACATACATGTGACTGTGAGTTGCATATGTTTATTGTATACATTGTGCAGAGAAATGAAAGGTAATACATGTCTAGATGAATCTTTACTTGTGGAAGTTGAATTTTAATATGATGCCTGTTATAGGCCTCATTCTATTATCTTCTTTACAGGATATGTGGAATATGTTAAACAGGGGGATGAAACTGACTAGCCGTCGGAAAGAGCTAAAGATGGTGAACTGAAGGCTCGAATAAGCACATTGTGGAAGGCGAAGGAAATCGATGAAGGAGCATCTGTAAATGTAAATCAGAACTCATCAACTCTCTCACCAGATTCTCATCTGTCAATGTGGGACAAACACAGTATAGTATATCTTAATACGTAGATTTGTCCGAACTTTGAAGTTATTGTAATGCCCCCTACCCCAACTCCGGAAAGTGATCCTCCCTACCCCAACTCCGGAAAGTGATCCTATGATACAACCTGAATCATGGAAATTTAGAAAACATCTAAAAATTTTGATATATAACATTTTCTGAAGTTATTGTACTGTCAGAACTTGGATCATGGAACTCTGGAAAACATCCCGAAAAATCTTACTCTAAGATATATAAAATTCACTTGGATAATTATTGGGATTAATCCTTTTTTGGCATGTTTGGCTTATTATTTTTTTTTTGTTAAGATAAATTCATAAATTTAACCTTTTTCCTGAATATAAATATTTATTACTTCAAGGTAAGTATACCAAACTAGCATGCTTGTATGTGACACTGATTTTGAATTTTTTTTTATGGCGGTTGCAAAACGGGCAGCTTCGAGGAATGCTGTCTCGCTGACTCTTCGTTTCACCCTAAGGCTGCGAAGATGAGGATCGCGATTTTATTTATATACACCCAGAGGCCAGAGTGCAAATCCGAAAAATCACAGTGAATTTTGCAGTTTAATATATTATGCATCGTAGCCAAGAGGCCCAAGACGATAAGATTGTCTTCTTCAGAGTCCAGTTCTTGGATGAAAAATTATACTAAAAGAAATAAAACCACAAGGTGAAGGAACCCTAAGTAATGACAAAATATGTTCCAGAGACCCCACACAACACTAGCTAGTAAGGAACACAACACGACTAATTAATGTCCGTATTTATTTGGTAATATTATTGTAAATATAAATTATTTATCAAATTAATGAAACAAACGATAATAAAATCTAGAGCTCGTCATATAACTTAAATAATAAATCTATTACTCGTATTGCTATCTGTTAAAATTTCAAAATATTTTTATCGATCAATATGATCATAATTGCAGAATGTTATTAACGTATATATATAACTTCTAATACACTCACTAAAATATAAATACATGATTTACATTGAGTTGTTTTTAAAGCTAACAAATGATTATTGAATCGATTTTTTGTATTGTAATTTATATGACATTATTTTATTAGAAATAGAAAATGTATACCACTTGAAGTTATAATTTTTTTGCGATCCATTTTGATAATATTATATATATAACATCTCATCTATCTCATATATGTATTCATTTTTATAAAATTATATATTACATCTTACTCATCTTGTAAACCCTAAACACCTCTCCACATCTTCTACAAAACCTAACTCTGGTCTTATCTTTTCATCGTGTAAATCTAAACACCTATTATACTGGTGTATCTCCTTCCACAAAATCTAACTTTCATTTCATCTTTCTTACCTATAGACGCTAAAACATCTCTCACTCCATAAAAACATCTCTCACTCCATAAACATCAACTATAAATACCAACCTATTTCCTTCCCACAACGTAACTTTCATCACATCTTCTTCACTGTATCTAAACACTAGCATATAATTACCTTCATAAATTCTACCTGTCAAGGAGTTATCTCCATCTCTTTATCACACCTCTCTAAAGCTACTTAACTGTGAATCCTACCTGTCAATAGTTTTTCCTTCTCTTTATCACACCTCTCTAAAGCTACTTATCTATAAATTCTACCTGTCAGGAGTTTTTCCTTCTCTTTATCACACCTCTCTGTAGCTACACAACTATAAATTGTAACTTTAAACACACCTCTCTGAAACAACTTAGCTATGAAAATTTTGTGCGTGGTATGTGAAGTGAGGGAGGCCACAGTTTGGTGTTGCGGAGATGAAGCTCCTCTTTGTTATGGTTGTGATCAGAATGTTCACACAGCTAATAAGTTGGCTTCCAGACATCACAAAGTTGCTCTTGTGGAAACTGCATCAGTGCCCAAGTGTGATGTTTGTCAGGTAAATTGTGTAGGTTAGTATAAATAAGTAAAACTGTTAGCTGAATTTGGAGTACTGATTGAAACTCCTGCACATGATTATCACTATACTCATTCCTTTCAACACTTATTAACTTAAAATACTAGTAACAGTGTAATCTGTGACTAATTACTTAGCTAAACAGTAAATAAAAACAGTAAATAAGAAACAAAAACTGTTTCATTTTTTAATTCCCAAAATGAAAACAGATCGAACGATCTAGCCTTTCCTAATTGTATTAAAGACCAAATCTTGATTTTACAGGAGGCAGTTGCTTTCTTCTTTTGCCGAGAAGATCGAGCTTTGCTCTGTTCACAATGTGATCTCGCCGTCCACTCCTTGAACGTCCATGTCTCAGCTCACCAGCGTTTTCTAGTTCCTGGAGTGAAAGCCGAGCTCGCGCCAATCAAACAGAGTCCAGTCACTTCCTCATCAGTGCAAAAATGTGGTAAAAAACAAAAGTCTAGTAAAATGGTGCAAAAGGCATGTCCTGGTGGGCTGGCTTCTGCTGAAGCCTGTGTATCCGAAGGTATCCCAGAGCGGGAACTCACTGATATCTTCGGAAACACAGGCTTCAGTAAAAGTGATGTTGATGACAAGCAAGGGGATTGTTGCACACCAATTTTCAGCATAGATGACATTGAAGTCGATCCTGATGAGAACTTAGTTCCATCCTGGAGAGTTGATGTTAATCTGGATGCTGACGATAACGTGGTTCAGGCCTGGATAGCTGATCAGAGTCATCAGACTCATCACCCTGGTAACGAGAACTTAAGTCAGGGTAATATAGATAGCTCATCAGCAGTGGATGAAAATGATAGCTTAATTAGAGCCTGGACAGATCCAAGTCAAGCCTGGGAGGTTCCAGAGTCATCTCCAATGTTGGACTCAGAATTCGATTTAGTGTGTGTTCCTGATGTGAATTACTATCCATCGCAGGAAAATGGATCCGGTCTCAATCGAAAGCGGAAACTTTAGAAACACTGAGACCGGTTCACAAGAGAAAGGACAATAGCTATGAGGAGGCACAGGGAAAAAGCCAAGTCTTAGGGAAGTTTTGATGCTTTATGTACCGATTTCATTATTCCAGAAGTGTATGTTTATAATGATAATAAACACAATGAACTTGAATCTGATGTTCTTCACTGAATTGAGTTTACATAAATCAAGCGCCGCATTAACAGACAGCTACTTAACAACTTGATCCCGCATTAAGCACAGAAGATTAAAAGCAACTATAGATCACACCTTTAATTTTAAGCTTATTGGCTCATTTCAAAAATAAGCGTCTTCAAATATTCTTCCTCCGTCCCAAAATCCATATAAAATATTTTTATTTCCTAAATGTAAGCACTTATTCCTGCAAGATAAGAAGTACTAGACGTCTTTTACATATTTATTTTGTAAAATATATATATATATACGAAAAAGTTTCGAACTCGCAGGAAAGTAAGTATACAAACCTGGCATGCTCGTATGTGACACTTATTTGCAAAAATTTTATGCCGGTTTAAGAATGTTGTCTAGCTGACTCTTCGTTTCACGCTCAGGCTGCTAAGATGAGGATCACGAATTTTTTATTTATACCCAGAGGGCAAATCCAAAAAATCACAGTGAATTTTGCATTTTAACATATTCTGCATCGTGGCCAAGACGATAAAGTTGTCTTGTTTGAGTCCAGTTACATCTCAAATGGAAAATTATACCAAAAATAAATAAAACCACACAGTGAAGGAATCCAAAGTAATGACAAAATAGTTTCAGAGACACCTCACGGCTCACAACACAAGACCAGTAAGGAACGCAACACTCTAGTAAGGAACGTCCGTGTTTATATATTCATATTATTGTGGATAATAAAATATTTTATTTATCAAATTAATGAAACAAACGATAATAAAAAGTGGATCTAGTCATATTCTAAACTTAATTAATGGAATCTATTACTCGTATTGCTATTTGTTAGAATCTCAGAATATTTTTACCCATCAATATGATGGTAGTTGCATAATATTACATACTGTATATGATATAATTTCTAATATATTCACTAAAATATAAATACATGATTTACACTGAGTTATTTTTTAAGCTAAACAAATGATTATAGAATCCATTTTTTGTATTATAATTTATACTAGCCTTTAACCCGTGCGAAGCACGGGCGGGTATATAGTTCGTAATTTATTATTTAAAATTTAATTTTTAATATCATTTTATTAGTATTTTAGTATTAATGGATTGAATTTTAATTAAATTATATTATTCAATTGACTATATTTTCTCCCGATTATTTAAAAATGGACAAACTCTAATAATGTTATGTAATGGTTCGTGTTTATATTGAAATAGAACACGTTAAAGTTAAAAATAGTTATATGAAGGTTTTGTTAAAACAAGATATTCAAAATTGTATATTTATATCATTATTATAATTTTTTTAATAAAATATTATATGATAATGGATTGTTATGAGTGTTTTTAGTATTTGAAACTGTTTAACAATATAATATTAATAGACTCCACATTTGTAGACTTATAGTACCAAAAGGAGAGTACCAAACCAAAAAATATAACTAAAACCTTGGACTACAAATTATACCCATATTGGCTTATTATAGTATAGTATAGATGACATTATTTTATCAAAATATATGTAAAAAAAACAATACCACTTAAATTTGTAAAACTTTTGTGATTAGATTTACTAATAACACTGTTAATCACATCTCATCTCACTCACATGTATCTATTCTCATAAATTTTTATATCATACCTCAGTCATCGTGTAAACGCTAAACACCTCTCATCGGTCATCTTCTTCAAAAACCTAACTTTCACCTCAACTTTCTCACCGTGTAAATATAAACACTGATCTATCTCCTTCCACAAAACCTAATTTTCATCTCATCTTTCTTACCGGAAAGACTTAACACCTCCCTGTTGTAAATACTAACTCTATAAATACCAACGTGTTTCCTTTCACAGAACTTAACATCTTATTCATCATATTCAGACACCAGTATATGTTTACCTCCATCTTCTTCATCAAACCTAACTTTCACCTCAACTTTCTCACCGTGTAAATATAAACACTGATCTATCTCTTTCCACAAAACCTAATTTTCATCTCATCTTTCTTACCGGAAAGACTTAACACCTCCCTGTTGTAAATACTAACTCTATAAATACCAACGTGTTTCCTTTCACAGAACTTAACATCTTCTTCATCATATTCAGACACCAGTATATATTTACCTCCATCTTCTTCATCATATTCAGACACCAGTATATATTTACCTCCAGAACTCTTTCTTCTCATTATCACACCTCTAAAGCTACTTACATAACATCTAATTCATCATACTCAAACACTAACATATACTTACCTCCGCCAATTCTACATATCAAGGAGTTCTTTTCGTCTCTTTATCACACCTCTCTAAAACTACTTTCATGACATCTGCTTCATCGTATTCAAACACCAACATATACTTACCTCCTTTAATCCTACTTTAATTCTATCTTTTCAGGAGTTCTTCCTTATCTTTATCACACCTCCCTAGAACTACTTAAGCTACTTAGGCCATCTCCAACAGTGGAACCAGTTTTTGGCCTAAATCTTGATCCAAATTTGGACCGAACCATCTTTCCATTCCAACAGTTTGGCCTAAATTTTGGTCCAAATTCATATATTAATATTTTATTCTTCTAACAATTTTATATTATTATTCTAATCTTTTAACAATAATATAAGATTTCATATTAATATTAAACTCAACAAATTTATTAAATTAGAAAAACATTACATATAAACAAAGAAAATAAAAGAAAATTTAACATTTTATTTAATTAACTAAAATAAAATTTACAAAGATTCAATACTACTCCGAATTAATATATTGTTCCCACAAATGCTCAATTAATGCATCTCGAAATGCAATATTAGCTTTTTTATTTTTAAATTTTCAAGCATTTTAATGTGTTGTTAGTTTGAATTATTTTAAGAGTATTTAATTTCATTATATTTCATAATTAATATATATATAATTATTTAAGTAAAATATATTAAATTTAATTTATAAATATTTAATAATTATATTAACATACAGTCATTTAATTAACTAAATATACAAAAGATAAAAAGTTATTATTATATTATTAAAAAGATTTAGGCCGGAATAGTGCCGGCCTAAATTTAGGCCAGTACTGTTCACCGGTCTAAATTTGGACCAAGATTTAGGCCACTGTTGAGAGGATTTAGACCGAAACTGGTCCAAATTTGGACCTTTAGGCCACTGTTGGGTTTGCCTTTAGCTATGAAAATTTTGTGTGTGGTATGTGAAACGAGGGAGGCTACTGTTTGGTGTTGTGGAGATGAAGCACCACTTTGTTATGCTTGTGACAAGAATGTTCACACAGCTAACAAGTTGGCTTCCAGGCATCACAGAGTTGCTCTTGTGGAAACTACATCATTGCCAAAGTGTGATATTTGTCAGGTAAATTGTTTAAGTTAGCATAAATAGGTAATAAGTTAGATGAGACTGATTGAAATGATTAACATAGATTACAAGTAATTTTTGTATTAAATTTTATTCCAAAAAAATCACAGTAAATTTGGCATTTTAATATACTATGCATCGTAGCCAAGATGATAAAGTTGTCTCTTTGGAGTCCAGTTACATCTCAGATGAAAAATTATACTTGAAAAAATAAAACCACCCAGTGAAGGAATCCAAAGTAATGACAAAATAGTTTCAGAGACACCACACAGCACCGGTAAGGAACGCAGCACTAGTAAGGAACCCGTGTTTATCTATTCATATTTTTGTAATCATTAATTATTTATCAAATTAATTGAAACAAACGATAATAAAAACTGGATCTAGTCATATTCTAAACTTAATTAATTGAAGCCATTACTCGTTTTGCTATCTCTTAGAATTTCAGAATATTTTTACCCATCAATCAATATAATAGTAGTTGCATAATGTTACATATATGATATAATTTCTAATATATTCACTAAAATATAAATACATGATTTACACTGAGTTATTTTTTAAGCTAAACAAATGATTATAGAATCCATTTTTTGTATTATAATTTATATGACATTATTTTATTAAAATATATGTAAAAAACAAAACCAATTAAATTTGTAAAACTTTTGTGATTAGATTTACTAATAACACTATTTAATGACATTATATATCACATCTCATCTCACTCACATGTATCTATTTTCACAAATTTTTATATCAGACCTCAGTCACTATAAACGCTAAACACCTATCATCTAGTTATCTTCTTTCAAAAACCTGACTTTCACCTCAACTTTCTCACCGTGTAAATATACACACCTATATCACTGATATATCTTCTTCCACAAAAAACCTAATTTTCATCTCATCTTTCCTACCAGAAAGACTTAACACCTCTTCTTTTATAAATACTAACTGTATTAATACCAACGTGTTTCCTTTCACAGAACTTGACATCTTCTTCATCACATTCAGACACCAGTATATATTCACCTCCATCTTCTTCATCATATTCAGACACCAGGATACATCTTCTTCATCACATTTAGACACCGGTATATATTCACCTACATCTTCTTCATCATATTCAGACACCAGTATATATTTACCTCCAGAGCTCTTTCTACTCATTATCACACCTCTAAAGCTACTTACATAACAATATAACATCTAACTCATCATACTCAAACACTAACATACACTTACCTCCATAAATTCTACATGTCAAGGAGTTCTTTTCGTCTCTTTAGCACACCTCTCTAAAACTACTTACATGACATCTGCTTCATCGTATTCAAACACCAACATATACTTACCTCCTTTAACCCTACCTTAATCCTATCTTTTCAGGAGTTTTTCCTTATCTTTATCACACCTCTCTAGAACTACTTAAGCTACTTAGCTATGAAAATTTTGTGTGCGGTATGTGAAACAGGGGAGGCAACTGTTTGGTGTTGTGGAGATGAAGCACCACTTTGTTATGCTTGTGACAAGAATGTTCACACAGCTAACAAGTTGGCTTCCAGGCATCACAGAGTTGCTCTTGTGGAAACTGCATCATTGCCAAAGTGTGATATTTGTCAGGTAAATTGTTTAGGTTAGCATTAATAAGTAATAAGTTAGATGAGACTGATTGAAATGATTAACATAAAATTCAAGTAATTTTTGTATTAAATTCTATTCTGGAACTAGCTAGTCTTACTGTCTCAGGTGATCCGTGACTAATTACTTAGCTAAACAGTAAATAAAAAAGTAAATAAGAAACAAAAACTGTTTCATTTTTAATTCCCAAAATAAAAACAGATTGAACATCTAGCCTTTCCTAGTTGTATTAAAGACCTCATCCTGATTGTACAGGAGGCAGTGGCTTTCTTCTTTTGCCGAGAAGATCGAGCTCTGCTCTGTTCACACTGTGATCTCGCCGTCCACTCCTTGAACATCCATGTCTCAGCTCACCAGCGCTTTCTAGTTCCTGGAGTAAAAGCCGAGATCGAGCCAATCAAACAGAGTCCAGTCACATCCTCATCAGTGAAAAAATGTGCTGAAAAACAAACGTCTGGTAAAATGGTGCAAAAGGCGTGTCCTGTTGAACATGTCCAGCCGGTTAGAAATATCGCGACTAACGGGCTGGCTTCTGCTGAAGCCTGTGCATCAGAAGGTATCAACGAGCGGGAACTCACTGATGTCTTCGGAAACACAGGCTTCAGTAAAAGTAATGTCAATGACAAGCCCGGGGATTGTTGCACACCAATATTCAGCATACATGACATTGATGTGGATCCTGATGAGGACTTAGTTCCATCCTGGAGAGTTGATGCTAATCTGGATGCTGACGATAACATAGTTGAGGCCTGGATAGCTGATCAGACTCATCACCCTGGTAACGAGATTTTAAGTCAGGGTACTATAGATAGCTCATCAGCAGTAGATGAAAACGATAGCTTGATTAGGGCCTGGACAGAGGAACTAAGCCAAGCCTGGGAGGTTCCAGAGCTCAGATCTCAACTGTTGGACTCAGAATTCGATTTAGTGTGTGTTCCTGATGTGTCCTACTCCCTTGTGAAGGATAATTACTATCCATTCCAGGAAAATGGATCCGGTCTCAATCGAAAGCGGAAACTTTAGAAACATTGAGACCAGTTCACAAGGGAAATTAAGGACAATAGCTATGACACGGACAAGAAAAGAAACCCAAGTTTCAGGGAAGTTCTGATGCTTTATGTACCGAGTTTATCAATCCAAAAGTGTATGTTTATAATGATAATAAACATAATGAACTTGAGTTCTGATGTTCTTCAGTGATATGCGTTTACATAAAATCAAGTGTTGGATTAACAGCTAGTTAACATCTTGATTCCGAAGACTAAAGCACAACTATGGATTACACGTTTAATTCTAAGCTTATTGCTTCATTCTAAGCACAACTATGTTTATATGACACACATGTTATCTGCATGCATTTCATCCGAGAAGATAAGTATGATCCCAGCATAACACGTGTCACTACAAGAACATGCAGCTGGGGTGACTCATCAGTGTGCTCTGCGTAGGAAGATCTGGAGTTTGAGTTGTCATCTTCTCATAGATTATCTGCTAATACATGTGCAACTAACTAGATGGTCTTTTGGAATGATAGGAAGGAAGATAATAGCTGATTTCAATGAATTATATATGTGAAATCTGCATTGATAGGTACTCCCTTTTCCTTTAATCAAATCTGTGATTGTAGAGTTCTGTGAGTTGCTTATGTTTATTGAGGGACAGATTTAGAATTCAAATCTTAGTACACTAAACAAATTTTCAAAAAACAGCTATATACTTTTAAATTTTGTAGGGAACTTTTATAATACACATTATTGTCCAGATGAACATGTGCTTGTGGAAGTTGAATTTTGATATGATGTCTGTTATAGGCCTCATTTTGTTATCTTCTTTACAGGATACGCGGAATATGTTAGACACGGGCAGGGAACCAGGAATTTGGATTGAGGTGGGCTTGATAAGTCAATAACGAACAAAAATATATCTACTGGTATGTTTATGAGGTCAGGAAGACTTAATGTGCAGGATCTAAAAGAAATATACTCAGCACACTATACTAGGTAGCATTCTCTATTTTATTTTCTATATTTAGTTGATTATATTGATGGGCTGGACCTAGTTGATAGTGGGTTTGGATTGACGTAACACATAAATTACATAATTTATATAACTATTATTTTTTTTTGAAAAAACTACCCTGGGCTTAAGCCCAAGCAAGCCGTTCACTGGTGGCACCAAATCTACATACTCAATATCACACATTCCAGTTTTCAACTTCAGCTCCCAGATTAGCATTAATCTGGCCAATGTTATGTTTTGTAACAGCTGCTCTTGCAAGGATTTAGCCTAAAGCAGGGGTAAAGCAGCGCATGGGTTAAAAAATAAATGTAGCTGTTTGGAGCCTGTCATTCCTGGTAGAGTTCACAGCTTAAAGTCTTGAACCATGGGAGCAAAGCTTTGCTTTATCAAATTTATATAACCGAAATAAATAAATTCTTATATGTTTTTTCTGAATATAAATACTTATTTCTTCAAGATAAGCAATAACAGACATCTTTTAAATATTTATTTTATGAAAATTATATAAATACGAAAAGAATTTCGAGCTCGAGGGAAAATAAGTGTCCCAAGCAGCTGGCATTGCTCGTATGTAACACGTATTTTGCAAAAATTTTATGGCGGTTGCAAATCATGGCAGCTTCGAAGAATGTTTATCTGGCTGACTCTTCGTTTCACGCTAAGGGTGCGAAGATGAGGATCGTGATTCAATTTATATACTGAGGATCGCGATTTAATTTATATATACCAGTAGAGCAAATCCAAAAAATCACAGTGAATTTGGCATTTTTATATATTATGCATCGTAGCCAAGACGATAAGGTTGTCTTCTTTGGAGCCCAATTAAATCTCGAATGGAAAATTATACTTAAAAAATAAAACCACACAGTGAAGGAACCTAAGTAATGACAAAATAGGTTCCAGAGACACAAAACTACACTGGTGAGGAACACAACACTCGTAAGGAAAATCAGTGTTTTTTTATTCATATTATTGTAAATATAAATTATTTATCAAATCAATGGAACAAAAGATAATAAAATCTAGAGCTAATCATATAATACACTTTAATTAATAAAAACTGTTACTCGAATTGCTATCTGTTAGAATTTTAGAATATTTTTACTAATCAATATGATGGTAGTTGCATAATCTTATTTAGGGCTGTTCACGAACCGAGCCGAGCCGAGTTTTGACCAAATCGAGTCGAGCTTTAATTTTTTTTCTGCCGAGCCGAGCCGAGCTTTTCAATCGAACAAAAATTGTGTTCAAGCTCGGCTCGTTAACTAACGAGCCGAACACGAGCTTGTTCGCGAACAAATACGAGCCGAGCCGAGTCGAGTCGAGTCGAGCCGAGCCAGAAAAAAAATATGGACAAACCGCTAGTTGACTCTTAAAATAGCTAACCTAATAATTTCAATTTTTTTTGAAAATTTGTTTATATCACTAAAATGTATATATGTTAACATCCATACGGTTGGATCGGTAAAAAATATTTTTTAAAATATTGAAACACTAAATTAGGATTAAACACTAGTTAGCGGTACTAGTCAAACTTCTACTTGCCTGTTAAAAACCAAATAAAATTATTATTTCCTAAAATTTTGATTACATCACTAAAATCTATATATATATATATATATATATATTATGTTGAATTCTGAGTCCAATAACATATATAAATTATAAAAAAACCCCGAAAATATTACATTTTTTCGAGCTTTAACGAGCCGAACTCGAGCCGAGCTCGAGCCGAACATACTAAAAGCTCGGCTCGAGCTCGTTTTATTAACGAACAATTTTTTGTGTTCGAGCTCGAGCTCGTTAACTTAACGAGCCGAGCCGAACGAGCTCTTAACGAGCCGAGCTCGAGCTTGTTCGCGAACAGCTCGGTTCGTTAAACAGCCCTAATCTTATTAACACATGATACAACTTCTAAAATATTCATTAAAATATAAATACATGACTCATTGAGTTATTTTTTAAGCTAAACCAATGATTACAGAATTAGTATTTTATATTATAATATAGATGAGATTATTTTATTAGAATAATAATACAAAATATAATAAAACTAGAATTTGTATAAGTTTTGTGATTTGATCTACTAATAACTCCATTGTATAGTATTATATATCTTAATCTTAGTCAGATGCATATATTTTCATAAATCTTTATATTACTTCTTTTTTACCCGTTTAAATTCTAAACACCTCTTAATTCTTTTCACAAAATCTAATTTGAACCTAATCATCTTTTTTACTGTATACACGCTTCACGCCTCTCACTTTATAAATACCACTAACTTTCACGACATCTTCTTCATCATCTTCTTCATCGTATTTAAACACCAACAGACATTATCTCCATCAGTTTTATCTGTCACTGGTTCTTTCTTCTCTTTATCAGATATCTACTTACATGACATCTCCTTCATCGTATTCAGACACCAATATATATTTATCTCCATAAATTCTACCTGTTAAGGAGCTCCTTTCTTCTCTGTATCACACATCTCTGAAGCTACTCAGCTATGAAGATTTTGTGCGTGGTATGTGAAGTGAGGGAGGCTACGGTTTGGTGTTGCGGAGACGAAGCACCTCTTTGTTATGGTTGTGATCAGAATGTTCACACAGCTAATAAGCTGGCTTCCAGACATCACAGAGTTTCTCTTGTGGAAACTACATCATCGCCTAAGTGTGATATTTGTCAGGTAAATTGTGTAGGTTAGTATAATTAAGTAATAATGTTAGCTGAATTTGGAGCACTGATTGAAACTCCTCCACATGATTTTACTATACTCATTCCTTTTAACACTTGTTAACATAAAATACTAGTAACTTTTGTAATATGTGACTAATTACTTTGTTAAACAGTAAATAAAAATAGTACATAAGAAGCAAGAACTGTTTCATTTTTAATTCTTAAAATAAAAAGTAAAAACTGATCGAATGTCTAGCCTTTCCTAGTAGTATTTAAGAGCACACATCTGATTTGTACAGGAGGCGGTGGCTTTCTTTTTTTGCCGAGAAGATCGAGCTTTGCTTTGTTCACGATGTGATCTCGCCGTCCACTCCTTGAACATTTATGTCTCAGCTCACCAGCGCTTTCTAGTTCCTGGAGTGAAAGCCGAGCTCGAGCCAATCAAACAGAGTCAAGTCACTCCCTCACCAGTGAAAAAATGTGCTGAAAAACAAACGTCTAGTAAAATGGTGCCAAAGGCATGTCCTGTTGAACATGTCCAGCCCGTTACAAATATCGCGACTAACAGGCTGGCTTCTGCTGAAGCCTGTGTATCCGAAGATATCCGGGAGCGGGAACTCAATGATATCTTCGGAAACACAGGCTTCCTAAAAGTAATGTTGATGACAAGCCCGGGGATTGTTGCACACCAATATTCAGCATACATGACATTGATGTGGATCCTGATGAGGACTTAGTTCCGTCCTGGAGAGTTGATGCTAATCTGGATGCTGACAATAACGTGATTCAGGCCTGGATAGCTGATCATAACGAGAACTCAAGTCAGGGTAATTTAGATAGCTCATCAGCAGGGGATGAAAATGACAGCTTGATTAGAGCCTGGACAGAGGAACCAAGTCATGCCTGGGCGGTTCCAGAGCTCATATCTCCACTGTTGGACACAGTCGAATTGGATTCGGCTACGGTGTGTGTTCCTGACGTTTCCTACTCCCTTGTGAACGATAATTACTATCCATTCCAGGAAAATGGATCCGGTCACATTGAGACTGGTTCACAAGGGAGAGAGGACAATAGTTATGAGTAGGCACGGAGAAGAACTTAAGTTTTAAGGAAGTTTTTGATGCTTTATGTACCGAGTTTATCAATCCACTTGAGTAATTGAGTTCTGAACTTCTGATGTTCTTCAGTGATATGCGTTTACATAAATAATTGTTGCATTAACAGCGCTAGTTAACATCTTGATCCCACATTAAACCAGAATTTAGAAGACTAAAGCAACATTTTAGCAAAAGCTAGTTAACATTTAATTCTGAGCTTATTGCCTCTTTTCTGAAATAAGCTGTCTCTAAATTTTGAATGTGTATCAAAATAAAATCTCGACATTTTTTTTTTTTTTGCCAAGAAATCTCGGCATTTTTAAATATAATATAAGAATCACTTATTTTGCCACACAATGGAGGACATCACACAAGGGTTCATCATCTTCATGCGTTTCATCCGAGAAGATAAGTATCATCCCAGCACAACACGTGTCAACACGTGGCAGTACAAGAACATGCAGCTGCGGTGACTCATCAGTGTGCTCTGCGTAGGAAGATCTGGAGTTTGTGTCCAGTTTTGGAAGAAATTATTCTTCTGCACTTCTTGCTTTGGAGTTGTTTATTTCCGAGAGACGGTGTCTTGGCCCATGGGCAGTATAAAGGCCCATCAACCAAATTTCCAAAAATCTGATTCCAGTTTGAAAAATATGTACTCGAAATTGAGCGGGTATTCTTCATGTTTAATTCGATAGTGTCTGGATGCAGATATTAATGTCAATGAGCTGATACTTAAATAATACAAAATACAATAAATCTAAAATTTGTATAAGTTTTGTGATTTGATCTACTAATAACTCCATAGTATTTATATCTTAATCTTACTCAGATGCATCTACTTTCATAAATCTTTATATTACTATTTTATCGGTTTAAATTCTAAACACCTCTTAACTCTTTTCACAAAACCTAATTTGAACCTAATTTATATCTCATCTTTTTTATTGTATAAACACTTTACACCTCTCACTTTATAAATATTACCTATTTTTCTTCACAGAACTAACTTTCATGACATCTTCTTCATCGTGTTCAAACACCAACATACATTACCTCCATCAATTTCTTCTCTTTTATCAGATATCTACTTACATGACATCTCCTTCATCGTATTCAAACACCAATATATATATGTCTTCATAAATTCTACCTATCAAAGAGCTCTTTTCTTCTCTGTATCACACATCTCTGAAGCTACTTAGATATGAAGATTTTGGGTGTGATTTGTGAAGTAAGGGAGGCTGCGGTTTGGTGTTGCGGAGATGAAACACCTCTCTGTTATGGTTGTGATAAGAATGTTCACACAGATAATAAGTTGGCTTCCAAACATCAGAGAGTTGCTCTTGTGGAAACTACATTAGTGCCTAATTGTGATATTTGTCAGGTGAATTGTGTGAGTTAGTATAAATAAGTAACAATGTTAGATGATTTTAAAACTCTGATTGAAACTCCCGCACATGGTTATCACTATACTCATTCCATGCAACACTTATCAACACAGAATACTAACTTTTGTATTAAATTTTATGACGCTGTCTAAGATAATCTGTGACTAATTACTTGGTCAAATGAAAACTCTTTAAAACAGTAAATAAGAAACAAAAAGCTATTTCATTTATAAAAATGTTAAAGATCACATATAAGTTCCCAGAAAAAAAGTAAATCCACTGTCTAGCCTTTCCTAGTAGTATTTAAGATCACACATCCTGATTGTATTAAAGAGCACATCCTGATTGTACAGGAGGCGGTGGCTTTCTTCTTCTGCCGAGAAGATCGAGCTTTGCTCTGTTCACGATGTGATCTCGCCGTCCACTCCTTGAACATCCATGTCTCAGCTCACCAGCGTTTTCTAGTTCCTGGAGTGAAAGCCGAGCTCGAGCCAATCAAACAGAGTCCAGTCACTCCCTCATCAGTGAAAAATTGTGCTGAAAAACAAACGTCTAGTAAAATGGTGCAAAAGGCGTGTCCTGGTGAACATGTCCAGCCCATTAGAAATATCGCGACTAACGGGCTGGCTTCTGCTGAAGCCTGTGTATCCGAAGGTATCCCAGAGCGGGAACTCACTGACATATTCGGATACACAGGCTTCGGTAAAAGTAATGTTGATGACAAGCCCGCGGATTTTTGCACACCAATATTCAGCATACATGACATTGATGTGGATCCTGATGAGGACTTAGTTCCGTCCTGGAGAGTTGATGCTTATCTGGACGCTGACGATAATGTGATCCAGGCCTGGATAGCTGATCATACTCAGGGTAATATAGAAAGCTCATCAGCGGTGGACGAAAACCATAGCTTGATTAGAGGCTGGACAGAGGAACCAAGTCAAGCCTGGGCGGTTCCAGAGCTCACATCTCCACTGGGGGAATCAGTGGAATTGGATTCGACTAAAGTGTGCGTTCCGGATGTGTCCTACTCCCTTGTCCTTGTGAACGACAATTACTATCCACGGCAGGAAAATGGATCCATTCCCAATCGAAAGCGGAAACTTTAGAAACATTGAGAAGTTTCACAAGGGAAAGGACATAGCTATGAGGAGGCACGGGGAAGAAACTCAAGTTTCAGAGAAGTTTTTTATGCTTCATGTACCGAGTTCATCAATCCAGAAGTGTATGTTTATAATGATAATAAACGTAATGAACTTGAGTTCTCATGTTCTTCAGTTATATGAGTTTACATAAATCAAGTGCTGCATTAACAGCTAGTTAACATCTTGATCTCATATCAAACACTGAAGATTAAAAGCAACTATGGATCACACCTTTAAGTTTAAGCTTATTGCCTCATTTCAAGAATAAGCGTCTCCCTAATAAAATTTCCGCATCTTCAAATATTATATAAGAAAAATATGATACTTATTTTATCTTCATGCATTTCATCCGAGAAGACAAGAGAACATTCAGCCGGTGTGACTCATCAGGGTGCTCTGCTTAGGAAGATCTCGAGTTTGAGCTGTCATCTTCTCATCGATAGTGCTCATAGTTGTACAACTAACGACATGGTCTTTTTTGGCAAAAAAAGAAAAAGAAAAAAAAAACGACATGGTCTTTTGGGATGATAGGAAGGAAGATAATAGTCGATTTCAATGAATTATGTGAACACTGCAATGATAGTACTCCCTTTTTCTTTAATCAAATCTGTAATCGTAGAGTTGCATATGTTTATTATATACACAAAATGCGTATTTTCACAATTTTTTTAAATATATTAATAAGATGTTTAATATTCGAAAAGAATTATATCATGAAAAAACAGAATTTATGTACTTATTCATAAATAATCCCTTAATTCTGAAAAATAAGATTATTATTGAGGCCGTTTGAGTTAGCTTAAAAAAGTGATTTTTTGCTTAAATTAAAAAAGTGGGGTAGAAGTGATAAGTAAATAAGTGAATAAAGTGTTTGAAAAAGAAGTAGAAGCTCTGAGAGAAAAGCTAAGATTCTCAGTTTCTTAAAAGTGTAAACGGGTAAAAAAAGCAGAAGTTTGCTTCCAACCATCCAAACAGGCGATTATCTTCTTTGCGGTAAAAGCGGCATAGTGAACTGATTTTTCCTGAATAAATACTTATTTCTTCAAGATAAGTATACCACACTGGCATGCTCGACCCTTATTTTGCAAATAATTTATGGCGGTTGCAAAACATGGCAGCTTCGAAGAATGTTGTCTCGCTGACTCTTCGTTTCACCCTAAGGCTGCAAAGATGAAGATCGCGATTTTATTTATATACACCCAGAGCTCAAATCCAAAAAATCACAGTGAATTTGGCATTTTAATATATCATGCATCGTCTCCAAGATGATAAGGTTGTCTTTTGGAGTCCACTTACATATAAGATGAAAATTATACCAAAAGAAATAAAATCACACCAGGATAATCAAATCAATGGAACAAAAGATAATAAAATCCAGGATAATCATATTATAAACTTTTTTTTTTTGAAAAGATCATATTATAAACTTAATTAATCATAGCTATTACTCGTATTAATGCCATTTGTTAAAATTTTAGAATATTTTGGATGAAGATATGATCGTATAGTTGAAGAATCTTATCAACCTATATATCTCCTCACATACACTAAAATAAAATACATGATTTATATTAAGTTATTTTTTGAGCTAAACAAATGGTTATTTTTTTTGCCAAAGCTAAACAAATGGGTAATAAAATCAATTTTCATATTATAATTTATATAACACTATTTTATTAGAATAAATAATGTAAAAACAATACCACTTAATTTTATAATTTTTCTATTTTGATGATATTATATATCACATCTCATCTCACCCAGGTTTATCTATATTCATAAAAAATATTAATATCACACCTTAGTCATCCTGTAAACGTTAAACACCTCTCAACTCCTTTCACAAAACCTAATTTTTAACTTTTATATCATCTTTCTTTTAATTTTCATCTCGCCTTTCTCTTTATATAAACATAAACACCGATGTATCTCCTTCCCCAAGACCTAACTTTTATTTTATCTTTCTCACTGTGAAAATGCAAACACTTATCACTTTGTAAATACTGACGGTATAAATACCAGCAATCTCCTTTCACAAGACTAAACCTTTTTGATATCTTCTTCATCGTATTCAAATACCAACATATATTCACCTTCACAGAACTTACTTTCGTCAGGAGTTTTTCTTCTCTTTATCATCTTGTTCATCATATTTAAACGTTGTTACATATTTATCTCCATAAATCCTATCTTTTCAACAGTTCTTTCTTCTCTACCTCTCTAAAACTACTTAGCTATGAAAATTTTGTGCGTAGTATGTGAAGTAAGGGAGGCCACGATTTGGTGTTGTGGAGATGAAGCACCTCTTTGTTATGGTTGTGATCAGAATGTTCACACAGCTAATAAGTTGGCTTCCAGGCATCACAGAGTTGCTCTCCTGGAAACTACATCATTGTCAAAGTGTGATATTTGTCAGGTAAATTGTGTAAGTTAGAATTAAACACTTATAAACATAAAAGACTTGCTTTTATATTAAGTTGCTAATCTATGACTAATTACTTGGATAAATGAAAACATTTTAAAACAATATATAAATAAAAAAACTTTTTCATTTTATTTATAAAGATGTTAAAGATCACAGATTATAAATTCCTAGAATTAAAGACCACCGTCTAGCCTTTCCTAGTAGTATTTAAGACCACATCCTGATTGTACAGGAGGCAGTGGCTTTCTTCTTTTGCCGAGAAGATCGAGCTTTGCTCTGTTCACACTGTGATCTCGCCGTCCACTCCTTGAACATCCATGTCTCAGCTCACCAGCGCTTTCTATTGCCTGGAGTGAAAGCCGAGCTCGCGCCCATCAAACAGAGTCCACTCACCTCCTCATCAGTGAAAAAATGTGCTGAAAAACAAACGTCTAGTAGAATGGTGCAAAAGGCATGTCCTGGTGAACATGTCCAGCCCGTTAGAAATATCGCGACTAACGGGTTGGCTTCTGCTGAAGCCTGTGTATCCGAAGATATCTGGGAGCGGGAACTCAATGATATCTTCGGAAACACAGGCTTCGGTAAAAGTAATGTTGATGTCAAGCCCGGGGACTGTTGCACACCAATATTCAGCATACATGACATTGATGTAGATCCTGATGAGGACTTAGTTCCGTCCTGGAGAGTTGATGCTAATCTGGATGCGGACGATAACGTGGTTGAGGCCTGGATAGCTCATCATACTCAAGGAAATATAGAAAGCTCATCAGCGGTGGACGAAAACCATAGCTTGACTAGTGCCTGGACAGAGGAACCAAGTCAAGCCTGGGCGGTTCCAGAGCTCACACTCGACACAGTTGAATTGGATTCGGCTACCGTGTGTGTTCCTGATGTGTCCTACTCCCTTGTGAACCAAGAAAATGGATCCGGTCTCGGTCGAAAGCGGAAACGTCACATCGAGACCGGTTCACAAGGGAGAGGACAATAGCTATGAGTAGACGGGGAAGAAATCCAAGTTTTAGGGAAGTTTTGATGCTTTATGTACCGAGTTTATCAATCCAGAAGTGCAATAAACATAATGAACTTGAGTTCTGATGTTTTCCTGTGATATACTGATACGCGTTTACATAAATCAAAGTGTTGCATTAAGCGCTCGTTAACATCTTGATCCTGTATTAAACCCAAATATGAAAATTAAAAGCAACTATGGATCACACGTTTGATTTTAAGCTTATTGTATCATTTCTAAAATAAGCGTTCCTTTAATTTTCTGAATATATATCAAAATAAAATTTCCGCATCTTTAAATATAATACTCCCTATGTCCTCTTTTGTCCATTTTGATTTTTATCAGTCAAATCGATTATATTTTAACTGAACTTTACATGTATCAGATAATTGAGAAAAATAATAAAAATTATACGATTAAAAAGTATATTTGATCTATTTTAATATGCAATTTTCAGATTTTAGAAATAATGAGTAGATAATTTGTAATGTTTAGTAAAAAATTAGTCAATTTGACTCTTCGGAAAGGAAAATAGACATGTAAAAGGGGACGGAGGGAGTATAGAAATAATATGACACTTATTTTTCCAAAGGAGTGATACATTACACAAGGGTATATGTAACATGTACATCATGTGCATGCATTTCATCCGAGAAGATAAGTACTATCCCAGCATAACACGTGTCCATACGTGGCATTACAAGAACATGCAGCTGGGGTGACTCATCAGTGTGCTCTTCGTAGGAAGATCTCGAGTTTGAGTTGTCGTCTTCTCATCGATTATTTGCTACTTAATATTTGTGTCCAGTTTTCGAACAATTATTCTTCTGCACTTCGTGCTTTGGAGTTGTTCATTTTCAAGGGGCAGTGTCTTGGCCCATGTCTTGGCCCATGATTCCATGAAGCCCGTCAACAAATTTCCAAAATTCTGTTTTTTAGTTTAAAATATTATTTGTATTCGAATTATATTGTTCTGAATTGGATAGTGTCCGGATGCAAATACCAATGGCAAGGAGTTGGCAGTTAAATTGAAAATGTAAAATTGATGTATAATATTTGTGATAATATATGTTATAATTATTATTATTATTATCTATATTTATTAGTTAATATGAATATTTTCAAGATAAATGTAAGTATGGATGTTATATAAATATGATTTATATATTAATATATTATATTAAAGATATAACGTATTTTAACAATTACTTTCTTAGGAAAAGTAATAAATCTTTTGCCAGTAACTTAAATTTTTTTATTTACCAAATTTATAATATTTTCAGATATTGTCCAGATTTGAAAATTATTGATCACTATATACGGGAAAGTATATATTTTCTTGAATTTTTTCAGAAATAAATATAAAGTAGGTGATTCATATTCATAATTTGATATATATAATAATTTTCTTCAAAAAAAATATTATTTAAAAAAAATAAATATTTATGTTTTGAAAAATAATATAAAATAAATAATAGTTAGATACGTATCCAATTATCCTTCTCGGGGTCCTCACTTGAATTTACTCAACCGTGTGTATACTGCAACTGGCAAGTTGTGATCCTCATTTAAGGGGTGCAAGGGTAGGTGACATATTTATATTTATTTTTATTTATTAATAATACTATTTTATAACCCGTGCCAAGCACGGGATTATATGAATTTTTTAAGTTTATTACTTATTGAAAATATAATATTTTTGATACAGTTATTTAAATTATGATTGTTAAGATACAAAATTTAATATGCATTAACATATTAATATTTAATTATATTTAAGTTTTATTTTTCAAAATAAATATTCTCAGGATACATGTTATTATATGAATTTATTTTAAAACGGTATGTTTTCTTTTATTAAAATCATTATGTTGTTTTTGATTCTAGATAGATGAAAAAAAAATTCAACACCAGCATATATAAATTGGCTGAGAGTGTATTTAATCTTTAATAAAATTAATTTTTTTAGTTTATAATTGTTTTAGACGTCTAATAAATATTATTAAGTGCAATGCTAAAGTTCTTGTAAATTTAATATTGATGGATATTTGTCAAATTAATATAAAACTGTAATAGAGATTATAAATTAAATGAATTTAAAATTAATTTATTTAAAAACTTTTTTGACAAAGTCTTGTAAACCTCTTTTTATGACTATAACCAGAGAATTCACAGTAATTTTATTCATGGTAGTGCTACCACCCCCTTTCTGTTATAATAATAATATTATAATATCGTGAAGAGTAGGATAACGACGTTAAATTACATGATAATAACTAAATTTTGATAGTTCGGTATTTGATACTGATATTCTTTCACTAAAGAAAAATTTCACGTATTAATAAAAAATATATATATGGATAATATCGATTTGGCTATTAATATCAACATAAACCTTTATTTATTTGAATGCTGAAATATGATAGGAGCTTTATAGAGTTGTTTCATAAATTAAATTATTTGAGTTCAAAGAAATTAAAATAAATAATTTTATTGGTGGTATAACTGTTGCATTACAAAATCCGAACAACGTTAAGAATTCTTTTTTTAATTGTATAACATTGAATTCTTCATTTTTAAAATCCTAATCAATATCTAAGTTGATAATTATAAAATCCTAACCAATATTAAAGTCATTATTTATAAAATCATAATAAATAAGAAAGTTTTTTCATAATAATATAATAAAATTATAAAATCCTAACCAATATGACATTTTTTTTCATAATAGTTTAATGATGATCAGTATTAAATAAAAAGTTTATATTGATTATAAAATCCTAATAACTATAGAAGTCGTCTTTAATTATAATATCTTACAATATTATAAATCCTGACCAATATAAGTCTCCTAATGATAATATAATACTTTTAATAGGAGTATAATAATAATAATAATAATAATAATAATAATAATAATAATAATAATAATTAAATATGATATAAGATGACCAAATTTTGGTACTTTTGTGACTGATGTTCCACTGAAACGTGGTTTCGCTTATTAATAAAGGGTATTGATTGGTTCAATTCATGCAGAAAAATCTCCATCAACTAAGATTTTTTACATAATCAAAAATAATTGTCAATTTTATGTAATACAATAAAGAAAATATGTAAAAGCTTGAGATGGGTTGTTAGGAAAGCAAGAGAAGCAAGTGCTTTGTTTGGTAAACCTGAAAACAACATTGAAATATAGTGAAAAAACACGGATTGATTAAGCAAGGGCTGCGTAATCTCCTTTTTCTTTTCTTTTTTACCCGAGAGAAGAGTTTCTGCGTGACAGAAAATATAAGAAGGAAAACCTACCATCGACTTGGGGGGACAGTTAAGCAGCCCAGACACCGTGAGAACATTTTATTTATAAAACTAGTGAGAATAATTATATTGTACTTTTTAAAAATACAGAACAATTATTTAAAAATATTTTATTTTTGATATTATATTGTTAGGAGTTGGCAGAAGTTAGGCTCGCTTAGCTGCCTAACCTACATTGTTCTGGAACAATTGTATTCATGTTATTCTCATACTAAAAGTTAAAAGTCGGTATGTATAGTAAACAACCCCACATATGTATAATCAAATTTTATAGGAAAAAGACTAATAATTGATACAGTTATTAGTTAAGGGAATTTATTATTATAGTAATTAGTCCATATACATATGGTTGTTGTGAACGCCGCCCTCAAACTCAATTACTCATACCTTCAATTTTTTGAAGAGAATGTTCAACTTTTAATTTGAACCACTGAATTAACACATCAAGACTCAAGACGTTTAACTGCAGCTGTAGCCTTGTTGGGATGAGTATTCACCATCCAACACAAATCAAATTTAGATTTAGTTTTTAAATGCTGTTCATATTGCCAGGAGCCCAGGACCTTCGGGGTGATATTGGATTTCTCGAAACTAAAAATAAGAAAAATACTAAAATTATTCAAAAAACGAGAGAAAAATTAAATTTTTAAATAACAGATATTATGTTGCAGTTGACGATGAAATATTTTTCTTACATTCCTGGGAGAAATAATTTTCTAAAAATTTACTGCTAATCATGATCATAATTATTCTTGCTTCTGCTAACACTCCAAATTTAAGATTTTAGATGAGTTTCTTACGGGGTGTGATTATGGATTGCGTGAGCCATGACCAAAGTGCCCAACACTATGCGCTAAAAAAGTCTATATATACATCTTTGAACCAAAGCTAGACTTGTCTTAAAACCTGGTCTCTTTCTAAGACAATAAAGAGTCTGTTTATGCAATGGAGAAATCAGCAGAGACAGAACATCCTGTTAAGGCATTCGGATGGGCTGCACGAGACTCTTCCGGTCTTCTTGCCCCGTTCAAATTCTCTAGAAGGTACATTTTTATTGTCCATTTCTCCGATGATCTTCTACAGGACGGTGCTAGAATTTTAGCCTAGCGGGGTAAAAGAAATTTATATCAACAACATAATTTTATTGTTCCGAACTTGTACCTTTACGGGAAGGTCCAGCTCCACAATCGTAGAGGCAAAATAATTTTCTATTAAATATGTAGGAGATATATGTGTCGGGGCAAGTACCGCACTGTCCCATGTTGTTCGGTACCTATGAAATATTGCAACGAGCTATTAATTTGTTGCATGGTGTGCAGGAAAACAGGGGAGGAAGATGTTAGGTTCAATGTGCTGTATAACGGAATCTGTCACTCTGATCTTCATAACATAAAGAATGAATGGGGAACAGCTACATATCCTCTGCTCCCGGGGTACGTCTTAATTTTACTAGACATTGAATTTTTCCTAGCATTGTGAGAGTTCGAGTTTCAGTAGAGACATGTGTGCGTGAGTATTAGGGTAAAGACTAACGTCGGAACTCTGATTGCATTTATAGGCATGAGATTGTAGGCGTTGTGACCGAGGTGGGAAGCAAGGTAACAAAGGTGAAAATTGGAGACCATGTTGGCGTTGGATGCCTAATTGGATCATGTCACACATGTAAAAACTGCAGCAACCATCTTGAAAATTACTGTCCCAAATTACTTCTTTCATACAATTCAACATACTACGATGGAACTATGACGTATGGAGGTTTCTCTGATACAATGGTTTGCAATGAACATTTCATTGTGCGGTGGCCTGAGAACTTGCCTCTTGCTAGTGGCGCGCCTCTTCTATGCGCGGGGATCACAACTTACAGCCCCCTCAAACACTTTGGCCTTGACAAGCCTGGCTTACATTTGGGTGTTGTTGGACTTGGTGGATTAGGCCATGTAGCTGTCAAGTTTGCTAAGGCCTTCGGGCTTACTGTGACTGTAATTAGTACATCGACGAGCAAGAAAGAGGAAGCTCTTAAGCACCTTAAAGCTGATGCTTTTTTGGTTAGCACTGATCCAGCTCAGTTGCAGGTGTGACAAAATTGTATTAAAAGAGTATAATATTAATAGGACCGTAAATTTGGTTGAAATGTGATGTTTCTTATGTGGATTGTTTGTGTAGGCTGCTGCAGGCACCATGGATGGTATCATTGACACAGTTTCTGCAGATCATGCTCTGCAACCGCTAATCGACCTATTGACTACTGATGGCCGTCTTGTCCTTGTTGGCGCGCCAAGCCAGCCACTGCAGCTACCTATTTTTCCTTTGCTTTATGGTAACTCTATGCCACAGATTCACAATTAAGCAAGTGTTTCAATTTCTCCGGTCTTTTTTCTGGTTAATTTATCTAATTAATGTGCATAAATGTCTATTTGGAATGACAGGGAGGAAAATAGTAGCTGGTAGTCTCATTGGAGGGATGAAGGAGACACAAGAGATGATTGATTTTGCAGCAAAACACAATATAACAGCTGACATTGAGCTGGTTCCAATGGACTACGTGAACACTGCAATGGATCGTCTAGCTAAAAACGACGTGAGATATCGATTTGTCATTGATGTTGGAAATACATTGGAGGCTGCTTAGAGCTCTTTCTGAGACACTTGGTTGAAGTATGGATGTTTCTTTGGAGTTTTTGTTTCTAGGGTATGCTTGCTATTATTATGAACTACAGGGCCTTGGTGGATATTTACTATGTACTAATACTATCATCAAATTCTGTTTGTTTGTTCCTGAGTTGTTATATTATTAAAGGTTTTTTACTTGTGCACGTTAATAATCATTTTTTTTTATTATATAATGGTTTTTTGACAGTTCAAGTCTTGTTAATAATAACGATCATGCATGTATTAAAATCTCTGTCAATAAAAATTTGTCATCCGACTGAAAACTAATTATTAATATTTACTCATAGACACGTGAAAAAGACCCTCTCTTGTGGTTGTCTTTGGAATCCAAATTCATAAATTATGGTTGATCATTCTACACAAGTTGTTAAATAATAAAAAAAGACAATATTCCAATTCTTCCTTTTGTAATGTTAACAGTCCTGCAAAGTTACAAAGTGAACGGGCATCAATCAGAACAGTTATACAGGAGTATCTGTTTTGTTTTCGAGAGAGTTGAATGTTTGGATTTTTGCAGATTATATGACAAAATATACTATGAACTTAGACTCCTTTGACTTGTTGTGATATAAAAACCGCAAAATGGTACTAGGAACGGTTCCGGGGTTATCACCTGTAACCGTTAATAATAGGATCTTGGACTCTTTCAAGATTGAGAGTTGTTGCAAATATTTAAATTTGTTTTTTTTTAATTTTAATTTTTCTCCGACAAACTAATATTTATTAGATTTTATAATTGAGCTATAAACTTGAACATTTTATTTATAGATCAATATTTACCATTACAATATATTCACCATTCAATTTATTATTCTAGCCTGTTTTCTAGTTTACATGAAACAATTGTACTAAGTTTACTGATACAATGCCAAATAATATAATCATAGGTTATAAACAATTCCAGTTGTAACTTTTGATTTTGTCTTGACACTATTTAATTATTATTAATATCGTTCTAACATTTGAGAAAAATGTGAGTGCGACCCCACATAAACAAACAATACACATGTATCATATTTCATCTCTATTTATAGGCACGGTAAACATCCCAAAACAATGCTAATTTTTTATTCTGAAAATAAATAAAATGTAAGAGTACAAGCTTCAAGCGTTACTCATGGCACTCAAGATTCACATATAAATATGCATTATATTAAATAAATTGAATTACGATTTTTGATGTAACAATGTAATTTAATTTATTAGTCCGACAAATTTTGACTAGCTGACGAAATTTTCTGGCTTCGACACCGTTATGGTAGATAACATCTTTGCATCTTAACATAGTTGAGAAGCTGCTCAAACATCTTCAGTTCCATCTTCATCTTCATCTTCATCTTCAGTTTCATCACTTGAACTATCACTCCTTTTATCGCCCCTAGCTTGCTTTACAATCTCCTTCAACAGAGTTTCGTAAATCCCCAATGCAGATTCCAGGTTACGAACAGCTCTGCGTCTGTCATTCACAACAACATTTACCCTTTCCTTTAATTCCAAGACTTCTACAGGCCTTTGCAGCTCTTTAGTAGAGAAACCACCTCCTCCTCCGGTGAATTTCGGGGCCCTGACACGGCTCTCAGCATCATTAAACAGTTTGGCCACCACCATGGAACTGATGTCTTTCATTTCGTGCCCGAGGATTCTGACAACTTGTTCACTTTGGATGTCCCAGACCCAGACATTACCATCTTCTGAGGCAGTTACCAGGTTCTGTCCATTGCTTAGTATTCGGATGGATACAATGGGACCATAATGCTTTTGCTTCAGAGGCATGATTTTACGTGCTTCTTGAGCAGCCTGTCGAGATGAGGCCTTCAGTGCTCCTTTGTAAATCACTCCATCTAAACCTGCAGCATAGAATTCTGACTCATTGGAGTCCATCACCACAGTCAACATCGGGCAAGGATATTTAATGGAACGGATGGGTGTCTTGTGCATCAGGCTCCAGATTTTGCAAGTGCAGTCCAAAGCGGTAGACATTATAGTGCAGTAATTGCCCCCTCCAAAGCCGCAAGTGATGGAAGTTATAGACCCTTGATGGCCCACAAATCGACATAAAAACATTTCCCTTTTTCTCACCTTGGAGGATGATACGAGGTTGTAAAGGGGGATAACAGCAATTGTTCCATCATCGCTACCCGACAACATAAGAGATTCGTCGTCATTAATTTTCAAACAAGACACGACTCTCCTGTGCGCGGGAAATGATTGAATCAGATCTCCTGAAGGGAGTGAGAGAGTGTGGATCCGACCAGAAAGGCCACCAGCAAAAAGATACGAGCCATCTTCTGTTGCCGCTAGGGGCGCCACAGGTTCAGGGACAGCAAGAGTATTAAAGGGGGTCTGACAATACCAGTTATAGAGATGAATTGAGCCTAATCCAGTCTCTGCAGAAACATGGGACACAGCCATCAGTTTTTTCCCAACAAGGCAAAGACCGTTACGGGGTGATCGGCTTCCGACAAACTTCAATGAAATAGCACCAGACATGGAATTATAGCCATTGAGGGGACCCTCAGGAGAGCTTGTGACAACAATTTCTTGAAAACTTGATGCCATCTTTGCCAAAACAACACTACGAAACCAAGGGGCTGAATTCTCAGCTTTATAAATGAGAAACGTCCAGAGGGGGTTAGAAGATATACACAATCATAGTAATAAATATACAGCATGTCAGCAACTCAGCATAAGAATCTATTTGGCTGTTTCCTAAGCAATTTCTTTTTAAAAAAGTATAGCTAAATTGGATAGCAGCTGAGCTGCATGAACTCATTTATCTCTAACAGGTGGCTAACAAGTAATAAAACAGCATTATACATGAGTTTTGTCATCATCTAATCATACAGCACAGAACTTTATTTCTGGACTAGCAATCTACTCGTGTTGCTGTTTCGGATTTCAGTCCGGACGAGTCATAAAGAATAAATAGTAATCGAGTATGTTTATGCGAGCATTATATCATCATAACAATATCATCATTACGTTAAAGATAGGTATATGCATACACGGATGTAAACGTAACTGCAGCAAAATGAAATCTGCAGGTTGCAAAGGCTCAGGATCAAAACTGATATGGGTCAAAATATTGTTCAACAATGAGATTCTATTCTTATAGTATGTTCAAGAGCAAAACTTCTACTACATATAATCTTTCTAAGAAATAGAGAAAAAATTAAGTAGCGTCAAACAAGGAAAATATGATCCATGATGACATACATGACACATCTTATGCACTTGTCAAAAAAAGAAAAGAGAAACAGACTAGTATAGAGAGCAAACTCTGAATATTAAAACAATAACAGGAATTGAAAAATCATTGTGGAAATATATTTTTTTTATCTAACACAATGTAGTGATCAGATTGAAGGCATTTAACAGTCAAAATTTCCAGATTTCATACCTATTATGCCCACTGGTCCTGTTCTGCCAAGAGGAACACACGTCCTCTCAAATTCTACTGGAGGAAACAACAGACTCAATGCTATTGCAATATAATTATACGTTCAAAATCACAGGCCTGAAGGATCACGCAGTACAGCAAATGTGAAACAGAAGCTGTTCTTCAATTTATCGTATATCAATTAAGAACATATATAATCCACACACGCCATCAATAGCCCATAGTTTCTCGCCTATGGTTTTTACGTACTGGACAAAAGAAATGATTATAACGAGATTTTGTTAGATTTATTTATGTCTGAGAGATTTTGTTAGATTTATTTATGTCCGCGCATAAATCCAAATAGTGATAGTGTAATTAATACTATAGATAATCAAACGGTAAAAACCAAACTAAATGGTAACATGAGAGGTAAAAATTGCATCATGTCAACAATTGCCAAGAGGAACCCACCCTTTTTTTTATTTTTCAATTCATAAATGGACACGAGTATACGTACAAATGTTTCTATAATTACAATCAGGATGATCTGACCGTTAGAACTTTTTCTGCAGATATGGGAGCACTTGCATGCAACGATCTTGTTTCAAATCCAAACAACAGCATGACTAGCATTAAAACAACACCAATGGGTACCTTGGTCAGTAAGAAATGGTCAGCCCTTCACTTGAAATCGCCATAAATCAATTAATTGATTAATATCGTTAAAATGGTTTGATGCTGCAAACAACGTTTTCATAAAAAATAGCCTAATTTCTCAATATCTTGCTCGACTTTATCAGCCACTGTGTTTACTACTTTGTAGCATGACCTGCTGCATCAGGACTGCTAAACTGCTGCCCATAGATATATTGATGACATTGACAATATCATTGTTGAGCTGAAAGAAAATGGAAAATTAAAATATATTAGGGCTGAGTGTTATCACATGTATAGTTTCACAATTCGTCGAGGGGCATAAAGGAAAAACGAAATGGCACATTTTTTTGTTGCTATTCCACCATGGCCCTTTTGAGAATGCAGGAAAAAACATGAATCAAGTTTAGAGAAAAGAATAACAAGAGAGCCTACCCATTGAAACCCTTCCTTTTCTTGCAGTGCAGCACCTATGAAGCTTTCACCAAGGTTAGCGACCTGGGAAGCTATTACACATATTACAGCTTCAGGCATATTTATCTGACATGTAAAGCAGAATAAGTTTGTTAAAGGACATTGAAGTCGCACTATAAAGAATAAAGAATTAAACATAAACTTTGAGCAACTAAAAACTGTAATATTAATCGTTCACAATAAAGGGGAATCACAACATAGAAAGTCACTTTTTCACAATCTTGCATCAACATATCTAAGCCCGATCCTCATATTCCTATTCCAATATGTATTGGTTTCATATTCATTACTGGCCGAGGTTCGTATAAAAACCGAATTAGGTCGGACAAATCAAAACTTAAATATTAGAAAAACCCAACTTTTACGTACTAACAAACAAACCAAAATTACGAAAGAAAAGTTTAGTACTTCAGTTATATCATTTTTTATTATTAGAAAAAATTGTCACCAAGTAGTATAATGTATATATAAACAAACATAAAAATCAAATAGAAATTTGTATTTTAAAATATATGTAACTTTTTCATAGTCTATGAGTAGGGAAGTAAACGCATTTGGCTTATTACGTCGAATCAAATCGATAAGCTTATCGAGTTTGGCTTCAATTGATAAGAGAAAGCTCAAACTCGAGTTCAATAAGAAAAAACTTGGCTCGGCGCGGTTCGCGTATGGCCCTATCTATGACAATAGTACACCAAAACTGTTCATTTTGCTTTTACGTACCAAAAATAATATATCATAAATGTACCAGAACTGATAATTCAAAAGGTGTAAAAACATAAACTTAAAAAAAGGGAACTCAAAACCACGTTATCTTCCTTGCACAATTTGTGAAATAATAAACATATATATATATATATATATATATATATATATATATATATATGAGAAATATAGCAAAGAAAGAAGTTAAAAGAGATTAACACGCCGATGGCCCAACCTATTCAAAACTGGGAATTTCCCTTCTGCATGTAGAAGTCACAATACATATTAAAATATTATATTAAATGATTTATGTATTACGAATATATAATAATATGTATATTAGTAGCAAAACATAGTATATCACTTGTACATATTCTGTAGGTGTATATTTTAATAGAAGTCCGGCTTGGCTCGGCTTGATTTTGGCCGCCCCTCGTGCACATAGATTTAAGTACAAAAGGAAAAGCCAGAATTCCATTCCAAACTATGGACTTCTTCCACCAGAATATAGTCCTCCTTGAATAAAGATGTTTTAATGTTTATATTAAAGCCATCTGAACAGGGGTCAATTGCTTTATGGTTCACTTAAGGTAAGGCTGACTGTAGGTAATGACAAGGCGAAGATGCGGAGAGTATGAATCGAAGTAACTAATCAATCCTCATACAACATATTGTAGTGTAAAATATAGGGACTATATGATACCTCCCCAATAAGAACACCAGTCCAGGCAAGAAATATAGAGGCTAGGAAACCAGCAAAGGTTCCCTCAGCACTGACAGCTCCTTCTGTACCCTTAGGCACTACTTTAAATGTTGTTACAAGGTACCTACATCAGAAGCAGCAAAATTTAGGATAATAAAGAATGTATGAATAAGAATAACTTGCTCCCAGCCTCATTAACAAAACAGTCCCTTCCCTTCTACTCCCTAACTCTTTGCAAGGTCCAGGGTGAATTAGCTACATGAAAGGTAACAAAAAAACAGCTAATAGCAACATTAACATCTCAATCCAGCTATTAATTTTCAAATGGATATTGACTTATTTAGTAGCTACACTTATTGTTTCAGATTGCTTATAAAAACAACAATTATAATAAAAAAAAGACAATATGATATCCAGATTCATAAATCGATACTTCTTTACAAAAGCATGACCTTCCATTACGACAAAGTATTTGATTGACTAAAATTTGCAAGCAATTAAATTGCAACAACGATATCAAGCTACAAACTTACATTAGCATATTCAGTAGCTATAGACGTCGTTTTAGCTTTAAATATTAAAAGGACATAATGAATTTGAAAGCAGTTAATCACTGATTTCTTCACATAATTATGTCCTTTCTATTACAACAAAAATTAGTTTGAGTAGGAAGATATTGCAAATTTGCAAGCAGGTGCATAGAAATTGGATCTATTCAATAAGGCAGTTAAATTATCAGCTTGCAGGCTAAATACTAGAGAGGGGCCTTCGTGTGTGAGGTAAGTTCCATGGTTCTTATAATCCTTTCAAATAAACATACATGTTCCTACCACTGTGCTAATAGATAAAGTACATTTAAATTAGATAAACAAATGAATAAAGGAGGATTTGTAGTGCATCCATAGAAACTGCTACTTACGTTGTGTTCCCATACGCTTTCCCAATTTCAGTTGAGACAGTATCACTCAACTTAGTACAGAAGCTGGCAACAAAACCAAGCTTACAGAGCTGGAAAAATGCCCTCCCACCACCTCCATAAATTGAAAGGAAAGCACAAACACAACCAGCTGCACTTGAACCAATCACACTTCCTGGTCCTCTCCTCCCTTTTCTCTTCTCTGCTACCCCTTGTGCCTCCTTCTGAACCATTTTCACCTTTGTTGCCGCTGTGCCCTAACTTAGATAAAACAAGCATGCACATGAGTACACATGAAAGCTCACTTGTTCGAAATTCAACTCTCATTTGTGTGACACACATTGCATTCAAGTTTCAACATATTATACGTGCACACTTTTTTCATTTGCTTCTTATCAAGTAACATCAAATCATTAGTAATTTACTATTTTTGCCCTGTCAAATCTGGAGCCGCTAAAAATAATCTCTCCTTAAACAAGTAGAACTAAGACACACATGCATCTCACCATCTAAAAATGGGTTGTTTGAATTAATTTGCTTTATAAAAAACAATTTTACCCTTTACAAACCATGTAAATTGATCACAAGAATTTACTGCTATGTCCTCCCATCTAAAAAAAATTCTCAAACATGATGCATATAAAATATCGGCAACATGGTAATAATCATAAATGCAATCCCCCTAATTTAACAACCGCAATTTCAAATATGTAAAAAATTTCAAAAGCAGATCAAACCTTTAAAAAACCATGTAAACAAATCACACATCCACTTTACATATCCAATAACAAAATTCTCAAATGCCAAATCATAACAAACATCACCAACATAGTAACGATCATGACCACTCAATTAAGTACCGCAAATTCAAAATTTCAAATATGAAAGCCACATAGTTAACCCTTATCGAATAGTGAGTAAAAATGCACCATCTCCGTTAATAATCGAGGTTCAACCATAAATAACAGAATTGTCACAAAAGTGAAATATCGAAAACTCACAAGAACGAAAAAAGTGGCAACAAGAAACAGAGCAGAGGGGCCAAAAGCGCGCCAAGTGAGGGAGCCAAGCAAGAATGCAGCCGCAATGCCAGGCAAAGACAAGCCAGCCACAAGAAGAGGAGAGCCCACAAGAAAGATGATTAAATTGCTAAACAGAGCTGATCTCCATGTGGGTGGTGAAGTTCTGAACAATTGTATTGCTTGATCAACTAAACCTAAATTAACTTCTTGATCTTGGATCATTGCTACTACTAAGAATTTCTACCTGTGTGTGTTAGATGGGTTTTGAATTGATTTAAGAAATGGTGAGATCTTGAGTTAGGTTTGAGAATATGTACAAGGGGAGAAAGTGAATGTTAAACCTTAAAAAGTCAAGAAGAGGAGTACATGGTACCGGGGGGCTTTAGCTTACGTTTTACGACAAGTCAGATCTGTTTGTTCTGCCAGGTAGTCTCAGGATCATTAATTCAAGGTTAAATACACTAGTTCTAAGTTCTAGCTTCACCGCCCGATTATTTTTTCTAACACACATACCCGAATTATTTTATTTGATGACTTGATATCGATAGAAAAATGATACGGGCAATTTGGAAAATTTCTAGAAATTCTTTTGGGATAACTAACATTTTCTTATCCGTTTTATTAGGAGTCCGGATCCTCTGTCCTCTTTTTGTATGAGTCGGGATCCTCTGTCCCCTCTTTGTGTGTGTCCCCTCCTTATTGGTTAGTTCTTTTACTTCTCACGTGATCTCTCGATCTCTCTTGCAGAATACAAATAAATTATAAGTATTCAGCTGAGTTATTTTTTGTGAACTCTGAGATAAAGTGGGTGTTTGGCTGGCAGTTATAAGTCCAGCTTCCGGATTATAAGTTATGAGCACTTATTCGTACCGTTTGTGTAATAAGTCAAGAAGCACTTATAAAAAGTTAGGAATGCTAGTTTTTGTTTCAGGGCTTCTGCTTATTTCCCAAATACTTTAATCACTTATAAGTCTTATCTTGCTTCTAACTTCTACTCAACTTATTTATTTAAGCAAGAAGCACTTATTTTAAGCTTACCCAAACGGCCCCAAAATCTTTTGTAAACTCCAGGCTTAATTTATTTCTTCTCAATGTAGACTTCAATTTTATAAATTCTCAATCATCGTTTTTTGTTGCATTAAATATTAACTCCATGATGTATAGTTTGGTTTATAAAAAAAAATGTACCATTGAATTTCCTTCATATACCAATTTAATTTTATTAGATTAAATATTATATAAATAACATCTCAATTTTTTAATATAATTTAAGTCATAAAGAAAGTTTTTTTTTGATTTCAAATTTAATAATATTAAAGTTTACAAAATTTTAATTAATTATTTAATATAGAAAAACATAAAAATAAAATTACTGCATAGTATTATATTTATACCATGTAAAAAATATTTTTAGTTGATACTATATGGAAAAGATAATGTAAATAAAGTATATTTTTGCTTTTATTAAAATTTTCAAAATTTTAATTAATTATTTTATGTAGAAAACATAAAAATAAAGTTACTATATAATATTATATTTATATCATGTAAAAAATATTTTTAGTTGATTATGTATTATATGAAAAAGATATTAAATAATTGAGATATATTTCTATAGATTTGAAAAAGTTTATATATAATAAGCTCCGTGAGAAAATAAATAAGAATTATAGATCATAAGTAAAAAAACTGACCAATAAAAAAGAAGAGACACGTAGGGAGATACAAAAAGAGTCCGGATCCTCTGTCCCCTCTTTCTGTCTCCCTACGTGTCCCCACTTTCTTATTGGTAGAACTTATCGTGATCTATAATTCTATAATTCTTATTTATTTTCTCACGCAGCTTATTATATAAACTTTTTCAAATCTATAAAAATATATCTCAATTATTTAAATATTTTTTTCATATAGTACATAATTAACTAAAAATATTTTTACATGATATAAATATAATATTATTTTTATGTTTTCTACATGAAATAATTAATTAAAATTTTGAAAATTTTAATATTATTAAATTTAAAAGCAAAAATATACTTTATTTACATTATCTTTTCCATATAGTACATAATCAACTAAAAATATTTTTTACATGATATAAATATAATACTATGCAGTAATTTTATTTTTATGTTTTTCTATATTAAATAATTAATTAAAATTTTGTAAACATTAATATTATTAATTTGAAAGCAAAAAAAAACTTTCTTTATGACTTAAATTATATTAAAAATTTGAGATGTTATTTATATAATATTTAATCTAATAAAATTAAATTGGTATATGAAAGAAATTCATTGGTACATTTTTTTTGATAAACCAAACTATACATCATGGAGTTAATATTTAATGCAGCAAAAAAAGATGATTGAGAATTTATAAAATTGAAGTCTACATTGAGAATAAATAAATTAAGCCTTACAAAAGATTTTATCTCAAAGTTCACAGAAAGTAATTCAGTTGAATACTTGTAATTTATTTGTATTCTGCAATAATAAGAGAGAGATCACGTGACAAGTAAAAAAACTAACCAATAAGAAAGAGGGGACACATAGGGAGACACAAAAAGGGGACAGAGAATCCCGACTCGTTTTATTATGGTGTCACTAAAATAATAAATTTTTAGTTCATACTTGAAGCAATTACATTAATGATCATTATTTATTAATTATCAAATATTTTTATAATTATAAATTAATAATAAGTATTTAAAATTAATCATGCGTTTACTTTTTTTTGAAGGCAATCATGCGTTTAATTTAATTTTGAGTATCATGAATTTGTAGTTTAAAAAAAATATCATGAATTTGTAGTTTTAAAAAAATATATCATGAATTTGCTAGGTATAATATTATTTTTAAAATTAAAACTATAAATATGTACAGTCTCTTCATCTGTTAATAATTTTTTTATTAGTTAACACATATTTTATGATGTATATAAGATATTTTATAATTTGTTTAAATTTTTTGAATAAAAATTAAATAAATCCGAAACATCTATCCCGAAAATTAACAATTTATAGTAGGGGTGTTCATCAAACCGCCCACACCGCATAAACCGCCCGCTCCGCACCGCAGAATGCGGTTTTTCTTTTTCGTGGTGCGGTTGCGGGTTTAAATTTTAACAAACCGCGCGGTGCGGTGCGGATTGCGATTTGACATTATACTAGCGCGGTTCAAACCGCACCGCACCGCTATTTTCTAATATATAAAAATATATCACATATAATTACAAATATTTATATCATATAAATAGATTATTTATTATGATTTTATCTCCTGTGTGTGTATATATATATGTTCAAGTTACTCAACTTAATTTTAATAGTTTTACAATACTTTAGTTTTAAGACAACAAATTAAATATTATAATTATATTTGTTTTCTATAAAATAACTTATTAGTAGTGTTGAAATCTTTTCATCTTCATCATTATCATACTCATATTTTAGTTTATATTTCTTGTGATGAGTATCTTTACTCTAAATTTGACTGTGTGTGTATTATAATTTTTTTTTAAATACATATAGTTTAAAATTATATTTATATTGCCCTTAAAAAGTATAAATTTTTGAATGTATAAATCACGCAAACCGCATGAACCGCACCACACCGCACCGCAATTTTGTGGTGTAGTTTACGCGGTTTTTATATTACACGGTGCGGTTACGGTTTATGAATTTTCTCAAACCACATGTGCGGGTTGGTTTGCGGTTTTAGAAAAAAACCGCACCGCCCGCACCGCGAACACTCCTAATTTATAGCTATCGGCCTGGGAATAGTACATGTATGTGGGAAAGACAAAATGCAGGATATAATTCTTTTGTGACCCCTGAAGTATGAACATTTTCAATTTAGTCCAAAACCACTTCGGAAAAAAATCAGTTTAGTACCTTATCTACTTGACGATAAAACCCCATTTTCAGAGCTTAGAGGAGATATCACAAGGAGCAAGAAAGAAGGGCTATGGCGTGTCACTATGCTTCTTCCACCTGGGGTGTTTTGCCTTCTCACCCATCTTCGAAATCTTCTCAAAAGGTCACACCTTTCCTGGGTTTTTCAATGGCAGCCGTGTCTTCAAAGCCCACATTTTCTTTAATCAAAACTAACAACAACAAGAAGTGTACTTTGATTAGATGCCAAAATGCTGATGAACAAGAAGCCACCACTGCTCTCATTCCCCGAGAACAACAATGGATGTTTGATGCTACTGATTTTAAAGGACCGGTATATTCCTCTCTCGCTCGCTCCCTCCCTCTCTCTCTCTCTCTCTCCCTCTTCCCCCTCTCCCCCCTTCTCTCTCCATACATACATATTGTTGAATGTTGATTGTTACCCAGATTCCCAAATCTATTTGATATTATTATAGTTGAGTTCTTGATGTTTTTTAGTTTAAAATTGGATCTTTTGAATTGTGAGTTATAGTTACCTTCACTTGAAAGTATTGCATTAGAGTTTTAATTGAGCTAAGGTCTAGTAGTACAGGAGCCAAGGTCTAGTAGTACAGGAGCCAAGGTCTAGTAGTACAGGACCTGTACCTGTACTACTAGACCTTAGTAGTACAGGACCTGTACAGCTGTACTACTAGACCTTAGCTCCGTAGAGGAATTATATGATGTTGAAAATATGAGATAATATCATTTTATTAGTATATTAGGATCCCCGTTCGGGGCAGGGTCGGGGATGGGTTTTGAATTCGGGGATCAGGGGCGGGGATAGCACTCCCCGTCCCCGAAGTGCCCCGCGCCCATCCCTAGTACAGGTAATGTATGTGTTCATCTCCCACCTGGAGGGTGGGATGAACTGGATATGTCTTAATCATATTGTCTTATTGATATTCTTGTCTCTTGTGGGATAAATTTCTGGTTTCGATAGGTGCAACTAACCGAATATAGTGTTCAAATCATATGCTAGACTTTAAGAAATCAATTGCGTATAATGTGTTGGTTTAAATAAGTGTTCTTATGTTCTATAATCATTATTTGGTTCAGTTGGCTGTATAGTTAATCAAGTTGGTAATTAGTGCTTGACTGCTTGATTACGCCAAGCTAAACCTGGATAAAAGTATTTAGAATTTGTAAATTGTAATAAATATTAATTATTACATTTGTACGAGATTACCATTCTGTTTTATTGATTTCTAATTTTTCTTTTTCTTTTTTATAATCTCTAAATCGTCATCTTTTGATTTAGGATATATGGAATACTACATGGTACCCTAAAGCCTCAGACCATATTAACACAGAGAAGACATGGTATATCGTGGATGCCACTGATAAGATTCTTGGCAGGCTGGCATCAACTATAGCTATTCATATCCGAGGAAAGAATTTAGCAACCTATACTCCTAGTGTGGACATGGGGGCATTTGTCATTGTGGTATGTAATCACTTCACCAGGCTTAAGATTTGCTTACTCTTTAGTCTTTTATTTGCTGCCACATTATGAATAACTGGCATTTGTAGTTCTTGAAATTTAAACCTTCTGCACTGCAAGTCTGCAACTAATTGTCATATAATTTACGAGTCCATCCGACAACATTAGGCTACCTTTCACGCCACTCTTGCAATTTATCCTTAATTGTGGTAATTTTGAATTTTTGTGAAGACAATTTGTTGTCTAGAAATGATGACCATTTTGTTTTCTTCTATCTTTATCTTTCATATTAACGCTTTTTCAAGTCCTAATCTACATATATTTGATATGGTTTATAGATAATAATTTTTTTACCAAATTTTGAAACTGGTCTTAAGAGTGACATTCAGTTATCTTTGTGTAGCTGTATGATATCTGTTTCTACAACACTGATATTTATATTATACAGCTGTTTGATATTTATTCATCCCTTGTCCTGCTTTTAGATCACCAACCTTGTGACAATTCTTCCACTGTTGTCTATATACATAATCATAAGAGTCGAAGGGACAGCCACAAGCCATCAGTTTGATATGTTTTTACTATGTTGTATGCTATTATTGATTATCACTTCTAACTTTTAAGAGGTGATTGGCCTTTGATATGGATAGGTAAATGCAGAAAAAGTTGCGGTATCTGGTAAAAAAAGGAACCAGAAATTATACAGGCGACATTCTGGAAGACCAGGTGGTATGAAGGTGGAAACATTTGATCAACTCCAACAGAGGATTCCTGAAAGAATTGTTGAGCATGCAGTTCGTGGCATGCTTCCTAAAGGAAGAGTGAGTTATCTTCTTTTGATTTCTTTTACCTGTATCACCTTTTGAACTAGAATGTAGCTGTCCTTGGCCAAGATTAGATTTATTAAGATTAGAATACTAAAAACACAATGCTTATAGAAAATTACTAAGTCACATGGACATGAATTATGCATTATTGAAACTAGTTATTCTGCCATCTTTGTGGTTGGTTGATGCACAAAGATGTATTCTTTATTTAATTAATTTGGAAGTACTTAATTGCAGTTTCATATTACTTTAAGTTGGCCATATTTACTTTATCAGTTTCTCTTCTTCCACCTACAAACCATTCAATTCACCTTTAGTAAAAGTTTTTATATGTTGCGCAAAAATTGTACAGTTGTGTGTAGCTTATGCGGATATAGTCATTAAACAGGCTTTTCCCTTCTGGATACCTTTTTTTAAATCAGTAATGTATGGCTCTATTCTTCTTGCATGTATGTGTGCTACTTGGTGACCTGCTAAACTGCTACAAATTTCCATGCTTCTGCAGCTTGGAAGGGCACTTTTTAACCATCTCAAGGTGTACAAGGGACCAGAGCATCCACATGAGGCGCAAAAACCCGTGGATTTGCCCATTAGAGACAAGAGAATACAGATCCAGAAGTAGATATTGTCCAAGATTTCATCTGCAGCTCCATCAGGTTTTTCACTTCTTTTGAACAGGTCACAGTGCCTCTGATCTCATGTGATATTCACCTAATGTGGCTGGAGCAGTATGTAATGCTGTAATCAAAAGCCTGTTATTTAATGTGTTTTTTGCTAATGAACATGGTTACAGTCTGATTCATTTCTAAATGACCCGTCTTAAGTTCGCATGTGAAACTGTAGGTCTGTCGCTAGATATTTGTACTTGACTATGCAATGTATTTACAGTTTTCTGTTTCTTAGCCTGGCCAAACCATGAGTGAATCTATCTATGCCAAGATTTATATAGTTTTCATTTTTAGAGTTTTAGTTTTCTAATACCTGTCAACTATGCAATGAAATTGGTTATTTCCTCGGTCCAATCTTCAAGAAGTAGCTGTGAGTGGCATTCCTTTGAATAGTTTGAAGTTTGGACATCTCTTTAATATAGCATTTGGTTGGCTAATTGATCAAGTATGATAAAGAAAATACATGCCCACATAAGTTACAAAGATCGGATAATAACAAGATTACATATCCACCAAAATTGTGTATAAGATCTCATTCCATGCATCAGGGACACCAGCCACACACCAGTGGCTGCAGTCTATGCCACCATCAGCATACCGGGAAGGATGTCCGTCTTTTCTTAACTGGGTTAGCAATGCGATGTCCAACAAAATAACAGGCTTTGCCATTCTAGCCAAAGTGCTCTTTACAATTGGTTCTCCTGGATATCTATTTCCCGGATAATCTGATCCTGGTATAGGCTGGGTCTGCCCGTCGCAGCTATTCGCCATAGGTTCATTCCAGTCCCTGCCTCTGAAACAGAAGTTAAATCGATAAATAAAACTACCCCAACCCCTCTAGATATATATTGCAATAGAAGTATACTAAGTTGTGCCAACAGCTTACTTGTAATGTACTGCCGTGATTCCCTGGAAGAAAACTTGAGTTTTGGTAGGATTGATGCTCGAATCAACCCAATTGGCCCAAGTTGACAAGGCTATCTTGTAAGCTTCCATATGATCCATCTCTTTGATTACCTTGTCACCAACTTGAAAGTAGTCCCATCTGCCATAGCCACAAAAATGTGAAGCTTATGCCTTCTTTGATACTTGCATCACAACAAGTAGGGCTGTAAATGAACCGAGTCGAGTTGAGCAAGCTCGACTCGTTTACAGCTCTAACAGCAAGTATGAATCACGGAACCAAATATATAATCTCTTGGCTAATACCCTAGTGGATAATCTCTTGTAACAGTAATAACAGGGCAAGTTACTAAAATTCTTGTTTATAATAATCAACTTACGTCTGTAGGCGACCCGTATGAGTCCACCAGTGGTAGCTGTTGAAGATCAAGATGTCGGTATCTTTCCATTGCTTGCTTCTGTTGATACTGATGGAATCTAGCCTTAGAACTTTGCCTATATCTCTGAACTCTAAGTCTACCAGAAACCCATCTTTCATGTACACTATTGAGACTCCAAATTCCTTTCAGAAAACAATTAGATAATTGTCAAGGCTCATTGTGCAGCTATTGAAGAGAATCAAAATAATTTACTGGGAAGAAGTAAAAGCCAATATAATAATCTGTACATCAAACGAATCAAACGCTAAAGTCCACTACAAAAATCAAGTAATAATATATTCAATTAGTACTAGTTGTATATGTACGCTAGACCTAGGAGTCATAACATTATTATGCATTACTCAAATTTTTTTCGAAGGTCTCAAGTCCTGGGAATCAAAAATGCAGATTCAAACAGTGTAATTCTCTGTGGGTTTTTGTTGATAGCCTAGTGGCAAAACTGCGTGAGCTGTATGAGTTCGAATCCTCGCACTTTATTCCCGAATGCTTGTATTTTAGCTTTGATTTAGTAAAAAATGCATAAGTTGCCTGAAACCCAACCCTTTGGACTGAAAAAACATAGAAGACAGATTGTGAGAGCTGCCCCGTGGAAACAGGACTTTGCCTTGATCCAAAGGGTCACAGGGTTTGAACCTCACCCCTCCCACACGTTCACCCGAGTTGAAGAAACCGTGGGAAGATTTCACCAAAAAACATACCGGAAATGTCAGGGAGTAAAAAGACTTTCTCTGAACCAAAGTGTAGTTAGACGAAGGAACTGCATTCTGCACCATGCATGTTAGAGACTGCCATTGGTTAGAGCTCAAAGAATCACCCACAAACATGATCTTCTTCCCTCGAAACCTCTCCAGAAAAGCCTCACCATCGAACCTGCATCAAAAATAATACAATACTAAATCTTCAAACTGGATTTCCGCTTAAAATATATGAGAAGAAGCGAAAGACTTCTGAGCAAGTACTTAGTTACCTAGCTAAGCTGCACCCAACTGGGTTCCATCTATATTTGAGATACAGCTTATCAGGCCTCCCATTTTTCTGGCAATTTAAACCAGCATTTATAAAAGGGCATATCGAGCCATCATACAGCGGATATGAATCATCATATATCCAGCTTCCTTCAAAAAGATTGCAGCTTCGATACAGCTTCCTTTGTTCATAAACCTTCTTCTCATTAGCTTCTTGGTGTAAAGATGTAGCCTGATGGAGAAGTAGCAGTAAGAGGAATAGAACAGTGTGGACACTCATTAGAGACAAGGAGTAGATGAACAAAAAATTGTGCAGAGGTTCACATGTGTGAGCTTTATGCAATGCTCTTTTTTTATTACTTCTGTGAACACCTCTGTTTTGGTTGGTGAATAAACTTAGTTGCATAATCAAATTTAAATACTTGACAGCATATCATTTTTTATCGAACTCATGGCCCGGGACAACAGAAGAGAAGAGATTCCGACTTTGCTATCCCTATCACCTCTTTGACTGCAGATTTTAATATTTGATTCACACTATTTAACTTGAATGTCAGTGGACGGTTTAGATCTGTAATCTCTTTCAGATTCTTTGTTATTTGTCAATTTGCAGTGAATTTATTTTTATTTCGTTTTTGGATTTTTGCAGTTGTATTATCTGATATCTGTTATATAGACACAAGATGTATACATGTCTTGACGTAGAAGGATGATAAAACGTAAAGCAAGAGCTTCACACACATGCATTCGGACATCCACTAACGAAAATTGTTGCCACAATTGTTGTGTGATGCTCTGATCTGAACCACACGTCAGGAAGACCGTAATTCGAGTCGGGCTGCTCTCGAGCAGCTTGAGTTCGAACTCGTTTAATATGATCCGACTCGGATCGAGTTTGTATACAAGCCGAACTCGAATAAGATTTCATACTCATCTAATTAAACGAGTTAGTTCAACTCGACTCGTGAAATTAAATGAGCAGAGTTTGGACAGAAGTTTAGCTTTTTAAGTGTAAAATTAAACGAGTTGTCCCAACCGACTCGTTAAAACCGACTCGTTCGGCCAAACGAGCTAACTCGACTTGACTCGTAAAATTAAACGAATCGGGTTTGACAGAAATTTTTGCTCAATTAAATTAAATAAGCCGGCTCAGATTAATTTCGAATAATACCTGGTTCGAAATTCAGCTCCCTCCGTCAAAATTACATCCTACCTGAATACTAACGTTCACAGAATTACAATAAGATCCTGAGATATTATTAGAAAAGCGGTCTTTGATTTTGTTGTTTACGCAGTCTATTCAATTTTGACGGGATATATTTGATTTAGTTTATTGTATACCACTAGGTAGCATATTCTGGTACAAAAATGCCGGAAAAAAAATATTCTAATATGCTTTTGTCCATCAAACCGGACTTATTAAATTATTATTCAACCAATTAAATCTACAAATAATTGTAAAAAATCTGATTCCACGTATCTGGAACTCCGGCTAAACACCAATGACTGCAGTCCATTCCTTGGGCCCCCGTAAGCCCATAAATCGAAGGATGTCCATCTTTCCGCAACAAGGAAAGATTGGTAATGTCCAGCAACGTAATGGGCCTCGTTATTTTTGCAATGGCTTTCTTTAAAACTCCTAAAGCTGGTGGCATTCCTCCTGGGTAAGTTGGGCCCAAAATTGGTTGGGTTTGTCCTTTACAAGTCTTGGCCTTTGGTTCTCCCCACTCGGTCCCACTAATCATTAACAACAGATAAACAAATCATGTGGTTAGAATATGTATTTTTTTTGACAAAATGCAAATTCAATTCATTAAATTAAAACAAGTCTAGTCGAGACAAATCCCCAACTTACAATGCAATCAGGTTGATAAACAATAAAACGAGCTAAACAAATAGCCGCATTGTTTCCAGACTGCTTAACACATTGAATCCAAGGATTCTTGAAATTGAAAATGAATACAAAGACTTCTCGAGTAATCCAGCCTACATCAATCCCGAAAATGATAGCTTCACAATTGACCTTCACAATAGTTCCATTGCTGTTGCGGTGTTCAGACGACTCAGTTATAAAAACTAAGCAATGAGGAACAAGAGTTCTCGAATAATGAACAACTATAATTTGTGAAAGGTGAGCACATGCGATCGCCACCGTTCCAAGCATACCCCAGCTATCTACATGCCGGGAGCCAGCTATAGACATGCCGAAAGTATTAATGATGCGATAAGCCAGATCTCTCAAAACTCCATCCCAATCATTTTCATTAATAACACAGAAACACATAACAATCACAAACATAACAACGCACAATCACCCAAAAATTGGGTACTAAATCAACACACGCCAAAAGGCGAGACGGGAAAACACAATCAGACCTTTGATTTCAAAAGATCTGATTTATTCAGAAAACAATCAAGTCCAAGCTCAAATCTGAAACAGATCCGAGAATAAAACTCGATTGGATTCTTCGAGGTTTAAGCAACACTCGATTTTATTGAATAACAAAAAACTAGTAGATAATGGAGAAGATGGGAGAGCGAAAAGGATTTGGTGGATGAAGAGGATGAAGATGAAGAATGAAAAAGCGACGGCTAATTTTGGGAGTCGACTCTCAAAACCCTAATTTGAGCAGCCGTGTTTTAGTCGCATTCTCGAAGAATAAAGAAATGATATTCGAAATGGAATTTAACTTCTTTTTTCCTTAGATAGCCCTGCAAATCCATAATATTTATAGGACTGTACATGCACATGCAGGGATGTTTCTCAGATTAAAATTATAATTTATGACTTAACGTGATAAATTAGAAGTTTAACTATTTGTTAAAGAATTTTGACTTATTAATAATTTAAAAATTATTAAACTATTATAATAATAATAATATTTTTATGGATAACTTATGATTATAAGTAATTCTTATCAATATTAAGTTCCGAAAAAAGTAATTTAAATAACTTATTACATGAACAAATATTTTTTAATTTAAAATCAGAAAACCCGACATATAGGATCGTAATTATGAATTTATGAAAGTAATAAGTACATGTCCGATACAAATTGTTCCGGAAATAAAAAGCACGATAACCCTTTCCTCGTTTCCTTTTGGAAATTTATTTGTCCTTGTAAGCTGATTTCGGCGATTTATCGTACATTTTCATTTTAACTGTAGGATTTATTTCATCATCAGAGTAGTATATCTCCAGACTCCAATGGCCAGATAAATATCAATTTCTAGAGTGCTGGTGCGTCCAGAAATCTACTAGTCTTTACAACAATCATTGTGTTTGTTCCGTGTGGAGTATAAAAATGTGCAAGAACGAATAATCTTGACACGAAAGGACTTACTTGTAATGGGAGGGTGAAATCCCTTGGAAAAATGCCTTGGATTTGCTAGGATCAAACTTGGTGTTCATCCAATTAGCCCAAGTATTTAGAGCTATTCCGAAAGCAACCAGCCTATCCATGTCTTTGTACACTTTGTTTCCAACTCTGATGTAATCCCATCTGCATAATCAACCATCATTTTGTCGTTTAATCGTATAACTTGTCGAGTTTAAGATGAATAATTAAGGAATGCGAGAGTGTTGTGAACCGGGAACTGACGGTTGTGTTGGTCCTCTCCGGTTCCACCAATGCCAAGTGTTGAACACTACTACATCAATTCCATTCCAGAGCTTGCTGCTCTGTTCAACTGAGTCTAGTATTAACACATTTCCGATTTTCTCTCTCACTAAGTCCACTAAAAATACATTCCGATCCCGCATCACTTTAACTCCATATTCCTGCGTGATGCATTCAAATTATTCCGTGTTCGTTTCATGAGATTATAATACCCGGGCTATTTCAATAGTAATCAAAGAATCAAGATAGAAGAACAAAGAAGCATATGCAAAGAATTAATCAAAAACAAAAATACTGTAGGAATTATTTTGAAAAATACGGTGCTAAGCTCATTTGCAATCTTGTTTGCAGTGTCATCAATTGTGTTACAATTTCGATCATATTTTTAAAACAAATTTGAAATATGGGTATTTCTGCAAATTTCTCAAAAAAGTACTCCTAATAGGACCGCTGAAAATATAAAAGATAAAAAGCATGAAAAATCGCTTTGGTAATGAATTCAACCTTGTCCAGAGGATCCAGATCTAACGTTGTGATTAAGGTTGCACCGACACTACCATGATGGGCAACTAATTGTTTATATTCTGAAAAATTAATATTTGAAAAAAACAGGACCAGACAGTGTGTTTAACTTTATATCTGACAGAACTGGGACAGACCATATGTCCGGCTAATTATATATTCACGAAAACACGAAACGACTATTAATTTGAGACGGAGAGAAGTCTATACCGTGAAAGTGAGGGTGGCAACATCGCCGAGTAAAGAAGTCGTGTATTTGGCAGAAGGGACTGCAGAGTGAATCAAGCACACCAATGAGTTCCACTGGTTTCTGCTCAGTGAATCTCCTACAAACATTATGCTTTTCCCTCTCATTTTCTCCAAGAAATCTCGTCCGTCGAATCTGTACACCAACCATCACAGTAAAATTTTAAACGATACATTAATATAAATATTTCATATTTAATATATTAGGCTCGTAAAACAGTATAAAGTTACCATGTCCCAATTATTTATTACTCCAATATTTAAAGCCTCTCTGGTCAAAAGAACAGCATTGTACTGTTTTTCATCATCAAAATTTATCTCTAAAGTAAAAGCACAGCAGTTTATTGAAAAGTAACGTAAATTAATAAAACCTGTCGATATTAAAAAAAAAAATAATTACAGATTATTTTAATATAGGACCAGAGGAATCTTGAGTATAGCATAAGAATATATGATTCACCGTAATATCTGGGTTTGAGACCCAAGAGTAATGTTTGTCCTAAAAAAATTTCAACTTTGTCTGTATAAAAAATGACACAATTCACCCTGTGTGAATCTTAAATGATTTTTACACAAAAGCCATGTCAGGACAGGTTTGTAAAGCTGGCATATAAAAGTTTGCAGTCATGTGTGTGCTTTGTGTTGGCTAGCCAATGACCAAAGGAAACTCGAGTACATACTTATAACACTGTATGGGCACCCAAACAACCACCCACAACAACATGACTAGCCACATAAATATAAATAACGTAAATCTCGATCTCTAACAGATAATTGTTACATCATATTTATCGTTATGATGAAATATTAAAATCCATAAATATACAACACATGTAACACATATGATTGTTAGACCACATTTCTTGAAACACATTGAGACGATAAAATATGTTGTAACAATTATTTATCAGATATTCCGAGGAGTTGGGTACCTTTGCAAGTTACAAGCATGAGGTTGCCATCTATAATGGAGATAAAGCTGGTCCGGGCGGCCATTGTTCTGGCAGTTGAACTCTCTTTCGATAAAAGGGCATGAAGAGACATTGTACAAAGGATAAGTTTTATCAGCCACCCAGCTCCCCTGGAAATAATCACATTTCGAGCCTTTCACAACTGTTACTGCTCCTGCTTGCTGCTGAAACACCACCAAAAAGTTATATATAAATATCAATGTCAGCACCAACATGCTCATCTTATCCCCCCAGTTCTCTCTTTGCATATCTCTCCGGAGAGATGAGAGAGATCTAGAGAGAGAGACTCAAATGCTTTTTGTTCTACTTTATATCTATCTTTTGAGCCATGTTGATTTGTATTTATAGTTAGAAGTTGGGTTGGAATTCGGCTGATGACGTTTATTTTCTTCTGTATTTAATTGGTAAATGAGAGAGATAATATTTGAATAAAAATCGAATTTAATTCCTTTCGGTTTTGGATAGATATGATATCGCTCTTTTTTGAGAGATATTATTATTTTTGGTGTTAAGTGGTAATAATAATTTCACGAATCTTCTGGCCCAAAACGTGTAGATCTGTAAGATTTATAAAGATACTAGTGTTTTTGCCCGCGCTCCGCGCACGGGCTTCAAATTTTTATTGAATTTTGTTATTATTATTTCACAAATATATTTAATAAATAATTATATTTGAATTTTCAAATAAAGTATAAAGTAGGAAGAAAAAAATTATATTAGACATAACTCTCTTATACTTAAGAGAGTTATATATCAAGAAAATTCAAGTGAAATTATATGTCAAACAATATTAAGCTAAAATTATATATCAAACAAAACATTATGTTAATAAGAACATCAAAATTATACGTCAAATTGAATAAATAGATTTGAATGACTATCCACTGTAATGATAGTTATACTACATTCTTGTTTCATGAGGTATTGGGCAGTCACAATTCTACCCGACCCGAGTCTAACTCGTACCGAGCGGATTGTGTTTTACCAAACCCAAATTAGAGGGTTTCGGATAAAAATTTGTTTTTAAACCCGAATAATTTTCAGGCCAGGATCGGGTTTGATTCGTACCCGACCTGAAAACCCGGAACTCATTTCGAACCCGAACTCGAATATATATATATATACATAGATACATACATACATACATATATACATAATATCTTTTATAATATATTTATTATTTAATATATAATAAAATTAAAACAAAATTAAGATATTTATATTTAATATTTTATATATATATATAATATTATTTGTTGAATAAATAATAATTACTCGTGTAATATCCTTCAAGTTCAGGTTTAAGATTCCTAAAATTTTCAAGTTTGGGTTCAATTTTGGTATTTGCGAAACCAATTTCGACCGACCCAATTGCTATCTGTAACAGTGATACATATCTACTATGATCAAGGTGACCTACATAAAATGTTTAATACGTACTATTAATGACGTAATATTAAAATTTATAAAAAAACTTTTTATAATATCTATATCACTATGTTAGAAACTTTGATATATATTATTCCCAAAATTAAAAATTGATATATCTGTGACATAGCTATATATTAGACGACTCTCGGATATTAAGTATTAAATAAAAATATAATTATAAATTTCAATTTTAATTTTTAAACACTTTATTTATATATAAATTAATATAATTAATGGTTAGTCATATGATACATGATAAGCTTAAAAATTGTGACAGTATATTCAATACAATTATCTTCTTCAATTTTCATTAGTTGTGTACAAATTCAAAATTCAATAAATGCCATGATACATGGAATGTAGTTATTGCATTACCATTCAAAATTTAATATGATTGTCAGTCATTGATTACGCCCAATTTTAGGATTTTTAGGACATGTGATTGGTCTAAAATAAATATGGAATATGATATGACACGTCAAAATTTAAAATAGGTGTTTTTGTCGTAGACTTTTTTTGAAATATGTGGCATTGATGATTTGGCACTGTTCAGAATTTATAATATAATTTGGATTCAATTTTGGTATTTGTGAAACCTGTTTCGACCGACCCATTGATTACGCACAATTTTAGGAATCTTAGGACATCTGATTGGTCTAAAATAAATATGGAATATTATATGACATGGCAAAATTTAAAATAGATGCCATTGATTTGGACTTTTTTTTTGAAATATCTGACAGTGATGATTTGGCATTGTTCAGGATTTATAATATAGTTTGGATTCGATTTTGGAATTTGCGAAACCCATTTCGATCGACCCGATTGCTGTCTCTAAGTAATAGTACATATCTACTATGATTAAGTTGACCTACATAAAATGCTTAATACATACTAATTAATGACGTAATATTTTTATAAAAATAATTTTTATAATACTTATATCACTATGTTAGAAAATGTAATATATATTATTCCGAAAATTAAAAAGCAACATATTTGTAACATAGCTAAATTTTAGACGACTTCCGGATATTAAATATTAAATAAAAATATAATTATAAAATTCAATTTCAATTTTTAAGCACTTCATTTATTTATATATAAGTTAATATATAAGTTAATATAATTAAAGCGTAGTTATATGATACATGATAAGCTTAACAATTGTATCAGTATATTCAATATAATTATCTTCTTCAATTTTAATTAGTTCTGTACAAATTTAACATTCAAAAAATGCTATGATTATGGAATGTAGTTATTGCATTACCATTCAAAATTTAATATAATTGTCAGTCATTGATTACGCTCAATTTTAGGAATTCAAAGATATGTGATTGTTTATTCTGATACGCTTAAATAAATAAGGGAAATTATAATGACATGGCAAAATCTAAAATATGTGGCATTGAGGTGGACTTTTTTTTGAAATATGTGGCATTGATGATGTGGCACTGTTCAGGATTTATAATATATATATACATAGATTAAATAAAAATATAATTATAAATTTCAATTTCAATTTTTAAGCACTTCATTTATTTATATATAAGTTAATATAATTAAAGCGTAGTTATATGATACATGATAAGCTTAACAATTGTATCAGTATATTCAATATAATTATCTTCTTCAATTTTAATTAGTTCTGTACAAATTTAACATTCAAAAAATGCTATGATTATGGAATGTAGTTATTGCATTACCATTCAAAATTTAATATAATTGTCAGTCATTGATTACGCTCAATTTTAGGAATTCAAAGATATGTGATTGATTATTCTGATACGCTTAAATAAATAAGGGAAATTATAATGACATGGCAAAATCTAAAATATGTGGCATTGAGGTGGACTTTTTTTTGAAATATGTGGCATTGATGATGTGGCACTGTTCAGGATTTATAATATACATAGATTTATTATGAAAATTGTTACTAAATGTCTTTTTTTTTTTAAGTTGTTACTAAAATGTCTTAGTTAACTTATAAAAATCTATTAATAAGTTTAGAGGTGTACGGGGGTGTATTCGATTGGGATTTTAATGGATTGTTTTTAGTGTATGGATTTTAATGGATTGTATGGGATTTTGATTTTGTGCGGATTCTTGATAAAATGTCGCAGAGTTGATAGGATTTAGGTACAATGCTTCAAAATCCCATTGATTTTGGTGGGATTTCAAAAAACTTAAAATACACTGAAGAATGCCACAAAATCCATCATTTTATGAAATGAAAAAAAATCCATCAGCATTTGAATACCATCAGATTTTAATGGATTTTAAACAATCCCAATCGAATACCATCGGATTTTAAAGCATAATTTAAAATCCCAATTGAATACCACCAGATTTTGTAGCATAATTTAAAATCCCAAATGAATACCTCAAGATTTTAATGGATTTCAAACAATCCCAATCGAATACCCTCGGATTTCATGAATGCAAAAAAATGTTTTAAAATCCCAATCCAATACACCCCTCTTAAACTAGTATCCAAAATGATTTTCAGTGTTTGATTTATTATAAAAATATTTAACGGACCCTCTACATTTATACAGTTACACAAGCATACGATATCTACGGAAAATTAATTTTTTCCATAAATTTTCATTAAAAGCAGATTTAATTCTTTGAAGTGCATTAAAGACGTATATAAAATTTATTATCAAATGTTTATTTTGCGGCAACCGTTCTTAAGTTTTAACGACACAACAACCCAAATTTTTTATTGGACTTATAGAGTATTGGGCTCAAGCTGGATTTTGTCGATAAAATAACAATCTTAATCTTACTAAGGAGCGCGGAGCGCCTGCAACTATACTGGGCCTATCGAGTATTGGGCTGAAGCTGGATTAATCGAAGGATTAATGACATGTTGGCACTTTGGGCGAGCTATTGTAACAGCCTTGCCAGTCCAAGCCCTGTTTTAAATCAAAATTGTAAGGTATTTAAAGTAAGTGAATGCTAAATAATATTCTAATAATGTCTTAAAAATATTAGACATGTCTAAATTATTTTTCTAAAAAAATTATCATCTTTCTTACATTTCAACACATCTCTCTCCTCTACTTTTCGTTCCAAACAAAATTCAAACATATTATTATTTTAATAATAAAACACAATACTAAGATGATATCTTAAATCAGTAGACGCTATTTTTTATTATATTTATAAGATATTTAGTAGAATATTGTTAGATTTACTCTAATGTTTATATAAAACACTTACGTTTAATACGTGAAAATTATGATCACAAAAGTTAAAAATCGACATTAATAAGATATTACTTATAAATTATTTGAACGATTAGAATTATTTAAAATAATTAATTAAATAAAAAATCAGATAACATATTATTTAATAAAAATTTCAATGATTAATTAAATTTCAAAAATTAAAATCAGTGAAACAAAGATTAATGAGGGATCAATTAACCGAATTAGTAATATTCACCAATTTTAAATAAACCTGCAAGCATTACCTACTTAATTAATTAATTATTTATATTTATTTAAATTTTTTCTGATAAAGCTATAAAATTTATTTTAATGAATATCGAGATGAACAAGCCACGTCATGTTTTTAATATTTCTTGCTGTATATTAATGTTTATAGATGTATCCACGATAACGTATCTCCATCAGATCTGAGAATAAAATAACAAGATTACAAATTTGTTGTAAATTTTTTAAGAAAAGGAATTGTAATAAATAAAAACTACGGAAGTTTCCATAAATAAACATTTCCTTCCCGCCTTTATTAAATCATCAATATGGATTTGCTAGTTTCTATATATGAACACATCACTGTCCCAACTAACCCTATGTATATAATCTATGCATTTGCTTCACACTGTAAATATTAATCCATAGCTGCTCCCTAGTTGAGAATTAATACATAGCTAGAGTGCACAAGTTTTATTAATGGAGTCTCTTCACAATATCACAATGATCATGAACAAGTTAGTCCATATCACTCTCTTGTATTTTCTGCTTATCGATGGCTTTAGATCTGAGTTTCTCGTACTCGAGGAAGAAGGTTCCAAGCCTCTCTTGCCCAAGGAAGAAGGTATCAATATATTCCGAATGTTGTTTAGTTGTTCTTATGTCGGTTTTTTTGACAAGATTCGGACACTACAACAGTTTTCGCATATTATAACAAAAAATTTCGTTGACAATTCATAAATTTCCTTTATTTAGTTATTCTTACATTGTTAGCATTGTTGTATTGTATGGTTATTTTTATTGATGAGATTTTTTTGACTTTTTCTTTTTTGGCAGTAAAAATTCTTGAAACAATATCATCGAAGCTACGTAACCCGTACTGGAACCTCAGCCCGAGTTCGTGTAATAATGTTGAAGATTTTAACGTGACATTTGGTTTTAATATATTCAGCGAAGTGAACTGCGATTGCTCGTATAATAATAACTCTGTTTGCCATGTCACGCGCATGTATGCTCCATTTCTGCTGTTTTCATATTTTCTAAGTGTTTTATGCATATTCCTTTGAACATGTTTGTAGCTGTATGCTCGGTCTAAGGATAAAACCGAGAATGATTTTAGCGTGAGAATACATGAAAAGTATTGTCTGACATGTGTTTTGCACTTTTTCTATTCGTTGTTATGCAAAATCTTAAAATTCAATAAAATTGTTTTCACGTGTTCTCACAGTAAAACTGTTCTTATCTCTATTCATTGATATGCAAAATGTTAAGAGTTCAGCAAAATTGTTCTCACATGTTCTCACGTTAAAACTATTCTTACTCGAGCCAACAAGCCTTTAGCGCGTAAAATTGCAACTATGTCTTAAGTTTACTATATACATCTTGCAGCCGGTTGAAGGGCTTAAATCTGACAGGAGAATTACCTGATGAATTTGCACAACTGACTCATCTTGGAGACATGTAAGTATCTTCTTCTGGTTTTCGCATTTCAATTTGTATGTTCATAGGTCTACGAGCTATTGTCCTGTCTTTGGTCTTTAGCATAATCGGTTTGGTCTGTTCAGCAGGTAATAATTAAGGGATTGAAATTGTGAGTCTGCTTTCAGTTTCTTCGCTAATGCATTTAAGCATGCTTCTATTTCATACGTTTCAGAAACCTATGTCTCTTGTGTCAAATATGATCTAACACATACCTTTTATGATTTATACAGAAATCTGTCACATAACTATATTAGCGGAACCATTCCCAAAGCTTTTGGTCAGCTGAGCGTCTACTTTCTGTATGATTTTGTTCGGATACTTGCTCTTGTTTTTTTTCAGATTTTTGTTGTGGCAGTAGAGCAAACTAAAAATATCTCTGAATTAAACGACCTATATGACCTGTTAAAGCTGTAGTAAAGTAGCACTCTGGTTTCTGCAGATCCCTTTTGGGAAATCGTCTCCATGGGTTGATTCCTGCGGAGCTAGCCAATGTCACTACTCTTGAGGAGCTGTAAGTTTAGAATATGATCTGCAATTGGGCTTTTAAATGAAATTTTTCTCAACTTAATCTGAGCTGAATTTTTTAGGTTGTTGGAAGATAATCTACTTGAAGGGCCTCTTCCTCAGAACTTCGGAAATTTGATTGGCTTGAGGAGATTGTAAGAAATCTAATCACATGCTTCTAGGCATATATGTTTTAACACTTTTATCAATATTTGGTATATTGATGGAATTCTTGCAAACAATCTGCACAGCATCCTTTCGGCAAATAAATTCAATGGAACAATACCAGAAACATTTGGCAACTTGAAGAATCTAACGGATTTGTAAGAAATTCTCTATCTGTACTATATATATCTAAGTTAAACAGAAAGTCTGAAAATTATCTGCTACCTGCAGTAGAATAGATGGGAATGAATTCTCTGGGAAGATACCTGATTTCATTGGAAACTGGACAAATATTACAAGACTGTGAGTAATTATTGTTGATTACGTTTGAATGTTCAGTTTGATTCTGATTCATTGTCAGGAAAAATCTATAAGCCACATTTACATATACCTCTCACTGAACATGCTAATTTTTTTTTGCAGGGACTTGCAAGGAACAGGACTGGAGGGGCCCATTCCATCGAGCATCTCCAGTTTAAAAAATATTACAGAACTGTAAGAATAACTCAAGTATCTCGCCAATGCTTATTATAGTTGATTCTTGGTTCGGCCTTTTGAGATCAGTTGATAACTTCAGTGCTTTCTGTTGGTAGGAGGATATCTGATCTGAGTGGAGCAAATTCAACCTTCCCTGATTTAAAAGATATGCAGCTGCATGTTCTGTGAGTTGTAATTGAACTTTGTCGGATGCTAATGTGTTCCCTTGAAATATTAGCCTAATCTGTCTTTCTTTTTATGATGCAGGATATTGAAAAATTGCTTGATCAAAGGAGCAATTCCAGAATACCTAGGTGGATTTAGCGAATTAAAAATCCTGTAAGCTAATATTTTCATTGATCAACAAAATTTTATCCCTTTGTGTGCTTCTATCTGGTATTGTTTCACCATAGGCCATAGCTAAATCTTCTTATTATAAGTCTTCATCAAAATGCATTGCATGCTTCTATAGTGTATGCTGTGCAGTGTCGATTGCTAAAACCTGCAGAAACACGTATGCCTGTGGAAAGATATCAAACTTCAAAAATTTATCATTTTGACTTCTACCTGTTTTTTTTCCTTTTTTTGGCAGAGATCTGAGTTTTAATAGCTTGTCCGGCCAAATACCAGATTCAATGGCGTCCTTAAACCTTTATTTGAAATTTATGTACGCGTCTACTTAATTTACTCCAGATAGCATACTTGTTTACTTTCTCATCAGTGTAGTCTGCAACTTTGTGTACTGCTCAGAAGTGTGACACCAACTTGTGATTTGAATTTAGGTTTCTGAGTCACAATTCATTGACTGGAGAGATACCAAGTTGGATTACTGGCAGCGAAGGAAATTTGTTAGTTCTTTACATAACTTTCATTTCGATGTGCATAAGAAACACATGGCCGGCTTAAGGTCAATGTAAACTGTAATTACAGAGTTCAAAATTGTATTCACTGCAGTGATCTATCTTACAACAATTTTACGCGGGCAGCTGATTATAACTGCCAGCCATCTAAAGTGTAAGTTTCCCACTTCGTATACTCTATTAAGTTCACATTCATATAATTCCTCAGAAAGAGAGAGTACAGATACATATTGATTTAAATTCGTTTTGTATCTTTCACAGGAATCTTGCTTCTAGCATGTTGTTGTGGCCGTTTTTATACTATGTGAAGGAGAGGACGCGTCCTCCCCAGACATGGTCCGGGAGGAGCGGTCTCTTGTCCAGGAAGAAGAACATGAAGACAAGGAAGAGGAAGGACGCGTCTCCCCGCGAAGGACGCGCCCTTTGACTTAAAGAATGACATAATTATGAAATAAGTATGAGAGGGAGGATGAGTGAGTCTCCGTGACGACCCTTCCGAGGGATATGAAGACTAGTTACCAAGCTCATTTGGTAGTTATCAGGCTCATCTGATAGTTCCCGGGCTCATCCGGGCATGATCTACAATCCTCAATCCTGCTATCTGCCGAGTTGACCCTCGTGTGGGGGCTTGAGGTGATCATGGTTCTTGAAGGCCCTCCGGGGTAATGTGAAGGCCGATCATATGTCTGAATCCTGTATTCTGGTGAGTTAGTCCTCATTGGGGGATTGAGACGATCGTGTAAGTTGGCTCCTAGTCTACCTTGTCTGAAGATGAAGACCTCACCGGGAGGTGAGGACATGTCCCTGCTCCTCGAGGGGTTGGTCATGGCTTGCCCAGATAACTTCTCCATAAGAGTCGTGGTAGATGCTATCTCTCGTAGTGGAGATATCGTTGAATCCGTGATCTATTTGGATTAGGAGTCTGAGGTGGTCATACTCAAGACTAATTCTAATAGGAGTAGGACTCTCCAGGATGGGCCTTCGGCCTATCTCCGATCTTATCGCCAAGAGGCCTAGTCCTGATCAAACTAGGACTCCTGGTTCCATAGAACTACGTATGGCTTGATCCCCTATATAAAGGGGTACGTAGGCACATCAGGGGGATATATCGAGAGTTGTGAGAACGAGAGCAGAAATATATTCCCTTGATCTCAGCCACCCTCAAACACTGAAAACCACCGCCTACGGCGGATCTTCGTCATATAATCACCGTGAAACACCTTATTCCGGCAACGAACCTCACGTTTGTTGATTCACCAAATTCCTCTATCAACAAATTGGCGCTAGAAGGAGGGGACTAGGTGAAATCTCAAAGAGGAAGAGATGGCCAATCACGATGATGACCCATATGAAGGAGATTACTATGTCGAAGATGAACCAGTAGAACCATACTCACCGGTGCACATACAGGACCCCCGCACTTTGCCGAACAACCCACCCCCGGTTGTAGTCAGTAACACGGAGCTCCTTAGTGCCCTCCACCGAATGGAACAAAGTCAAGCGAGGTATGATGCGAGGTTAGATACCATGGAGTCTGTGCTCGAAGAACTCGTCCCTAGACACTCGCGCCATTCCAAAAGCCATGGCAGGAGAGGGCGTAGACGTTTCAGACGACCAACCCCCCGAATGTTGGAATACGGAGATGCGCCTCCCGACGCTAACCTCCCACCAGGAGCCATAATAAGCCAAGGAGTCTACGACGCAAACGGCGCGCCCCTGGACGTGACCACGCCTCCCGCACAAACGGGAGAGGCGGGACAAGAGACGGTCAACCAAAACGCAGACGCCCGACCCCTGGCTGAAAGATTAGGTATCACCCCGGACAGCCTGGCTATGATTGTGCGAATGGCAGAACAGGAGCAGAGAAGGCCTTCCCAGGGAAATGGCGCGCCCCTGCGTCCTCAAGGGAACGACGCGCCCCCTGAGGCGAGACGTGAGGCAGGAACGAGCAGGACATACCGGGGAGTACGGGGAAGAGGAAGAGGCCTCATACCAAACTCAAGGGGAAGGCGCCGAGGGGGACCCGTGATAGAGTACCTTCCTTCGCAAAGCGACTCGAGCCAGCACACCCCGCACCCAAGAGCCACGGGAAGGACGCGCCCCCTTGGCAATCAAGGAGACACGCCCCCCCAAGGCCCGCCTACTGCCAATCAACAGGCCACGTCACCTCCAATCATAACTACTGCCAATCAACAGGCTACGTCACCTCCAATCATAACTACTGCCAATCAACAGGCCACGCCACCTCCAATCATAACTACCGTCAATCAGCAAGCCACGACAACTCCACCCACTTCCACTCCACAGCAAACGCTCGCCCAAATCGTCCAACCAACCGCTACCCAGACTCAAGCCAACAACGCGCTTCAGACCACGGTGGCCAACACAAACCTAACAACCACCACCACTCCCCCTCCGGTAAATACTCAGACTATTCCAGGAGTCGGAACGATTAACCCCGAAGATCTGAAGAAGTTACTAGCCCTTCTGCAAGCCAGCGCTGCCACGACGGCACCACAGATCTCGTCACCATTTACCGCAGCAGTCCGCGAAGCCCAACTACCAACCGGTTTCAGAAACCTGAATGCAGATCTCCGCTATCACGGGAATGCCGACCCCCGCGAATTCCTGATCAGATTCAACATTGAAATGGACTTATATCAAATCCCCGACCTGGTCAGGTGTAGGTTCCTAGCAGCGACCCTGAGGGACAGCGCTCAACAATGGTTTCAAAAGTTGGGAGGAGGAGTCATCTCCTCTTGGGAAGGTATGCAGCAGATGTTCATGACGCAATTCCAAGCCGCAACCAAATACGCTCCACCCGTCACTACACTCGCCAACGTCAAGCAACGTGACAACGAAACCTTGACCGCATATTTCAAGAGGTTTAATCAGGAATCCATGGGAGTGAAGGGAGCCTCAGACGAAACCCTGAAGAACTTCCTTATTGCTGGACTCAAGGTTGGTACCGACTTCTGGAAGCACCTCCAAGGGAAGGACCCGGCCTCCCTGTCCGAGCTATATTCCGCAGCCGAATCCTTCAAAAAGGTAGAGCAGTCGTTGGCCGAGAACCAAAAGGAGATCGCCAAATCTAAATACAAAAGAAAAGACCGTACTCCCAGTCCAGAACCAAGAGGACGCGCCCGCTCTCCGGGAAGGGTGAATATGACTTCAAGCAAAAGGACTTGGAGTCCTCCTCCGAGACAGTCAGGAGTTTATACCCCGCTAACAGCCTCAGCTGAACACGTCTACGCGATGACCAAGGATAAGGTGCCGTTCCAGAAACCTCAACCTATTCCCCAACATATAGCCAGGGACAAAAAGAAGTATTGTGACTTCCATGAATCAGCAGGACATAGCACCTCCGAGTGTCGGCATCTGAAAGAGGAAATCGAATATTTACTCAAAGAAGGATACCTAACGGAATGGGTAAAAAAGTACAGGACAGACCATCCTCCGGAAAGACGCGGCCTCGGTGCTTCACAGAATGACAGAGCTGATGAAAAGCAGAGCGATACTCAGTTTATAAGGGAAGGTAGCATCAGGAGCATATTTGGGGGACCTTACATAGGGGGAGGCAGTCGAAAGGCAATGGAGAAATATGCTAAGGAAGCGAAGGACTACCCTCTTACCAACGTGAACCATCTGTCGGCCAGAGCCCCACGAGTATTTAAGGGAGAAACCATGGACATCACCTTTACGGAGGACGATGCGAGGTGGGTACACCATCCCCATAATGATGCTTTGGTGGTCGCCATCCGCATCGCCACCTTAAATGTTCATCGAGTATTTGTTGACAATGGTAGTTCGGTTAACATTCTATACTATGACACCTACAAGAAGATGGGATTACCAGACAAGGACATGACCGTAGAAAATCTCTACATATATGGCTTCGGAGGAGAGGCCATCAAAGCCAAAGGAACCATACGCTTACCAGTCACTTTAGGAGAGGCTCCACGAGCGGCCACTCAAATTTCCGAGTTTGTGGTCATCGACCATCCCTCGGCGCATAATGCGCTTATGGGACGCCCCCTCTTGAAGGACATGAGGATAATCACCTCCATTTATCATCTTACTTTGAAGTTCCCCACCCCGGGAGGAGTTGGTTGTGTGAAGGGATCCCAATATGAATCTCGCGATTGCTATGGCCGGTCACTCAAGAATTTTCGAGACAGAAGGGGAGTGCTGCCCCACGAAGAACTTCACTCGGTCCATGCTCTCTATCTTGTCCAGTATCCGGAAAGCGACAGCGAAGACATGCCCAGCACCCCACTACTCAGAGGACGCGTCCCTCAAAAGGGCGAGCCCACTCTTGTCGATGAATCAACGTCCGAAGAATGTGAAGAATTGGTTATCGAAGTGGAAGAGGCACCTCCGAGGAAAGTCAGAAAAATGGATCCAGAGGAAATCGTCATGGAATTAGAGGAGCCCTCTCCTCCCAAAAAAGCCTCTGACGATACATCTTCAGAACCAAGGGAAACCCCGCACCAGTTCGACTTCGACTTAGACCCGAGATTACCCATGCAAGTGCAGAACACAGGGCCAGCTGAGGATACGATCGACGTGCAAGTTACACCGGGGAGTGATGGCAAGATCCTGAAGATAGGGTCCAAACTAGGTCCAGAGGTAAAGAGCAAGCTAATAGAATTCCTTACAAATAGCCTCGACGTATTTGCTTGGAGCCACGAAGATATGGTGGGGATAGACCCGGCAATTATGTGCCATCACCTGAATGTCGACCCCTCTAAAAAAGGTGCTAGACAAAAGAGAAGACCCATCAGCGGAGAAAGAGCCGAAGCCCTGCAGGAGGAAGTCGATCGCCTCCTGAAAGCAGGATTGGTAAAGGAGTCGTTCTACCCGAAATGGCTGGCAAATCCCGTACTTGTTAAGAAACCCAACGGAAAGTGGCGCACATGCATAGACTTCACGGATCTCAACAAGGCGTGTCCAAAGGATAGCTTCCCACTCCCTCGTATCGACCAGCTAGTAGATTCAACGGCAGGACACGCCCTCCTCAGCTTTATGGATGCCTACTCGGGATACAATCAGATCCCCATGTATGAGCCTGACCAGGAGCATACCTCCTTCATCACGGACAGAGGCCTATATTGCTACATTGGTATGCCGTTTGGGCTTATTAACGCAGGGGCGACTTACCAGCGATTGGTGAACATGATGTTTAAGGATCAGATTGGGAAGACAATGGAAGTATACGTGGATGACATGCTGGTTAAGTCCAAGAAGGATACCGACCATGTTGCCCACTTGTCAGAGATGTTCGAGATCTTGAGGAAATACAGGATGAAGCTCAACCCACAGAAATGTGTGTTTGGGGTGGAGTCAGGGAAATTCCTTGGTTTTATGGTTAACCACCGAGGCATAGAGGCCAACCCAGCAAAGATCAAGGCATTATTAGACATGAAGTCTCCAGCCAATATCAAGCAAGTGCAAAGTCTGACAGGAAGGATAGCCGCCTTGAACAGGTTCGTGTCAAAGTCGTCAGAAAAATGCAAGGAGTTTTTTAAGGCCATAAAGGGCGCGTCTAAAGATTTCGAGTGGACGGAGGAATGTGAGGATGCCTTTATAAAAATCAAAAAGCACTTGGGCGAACCACCCCTCTTGGCCAAACCTCAGGAAGGGGAGACGCTTGTCCTCTACTTAGCCGTTTCAGACTACTCCATAAGCGCTGTATTGGTGAAAGAAGATGAGGAGGGGCAGTCCCCAATCTACTACGTGAGCAAGAGGTTGCTAGACGCAGAGACTCGCTACACAAGTATGGAGAAGCTGGTATATGCCCTGGTACATGCAACTAGGAAATTGCGACCATACTTCCAGGCTCATAAAGTGGAGGTCAGGACGGCGTACCCCCTCCGACAAATCATGCATAAACCAGAAGTAACCGGTAGGATGATGAAGTGGGCAGTCGAGTTGGGGCAGTTTGACCTAGATTACAAACCAAGAACCGCCATCAAAGGACAGGCCCTAGCAGATTTTATCTTGGAGTTCCCTGAAGATGGAGAGGAGTCTGGTCTCCTGATCAAATATGATCCCGACCTACCACCGCAGCAGGCATGCCCCAAGGAAAGCATACCCGAACTCTGGTGGATATTGCATACAGATGGAGCAGTAAATAATGAAGGAGCGGGAGCTGGGATAGTACTCGTGAGCCCGGAAGGACATAGACTCTTGAACGCAACTCACTTTACCTTCCAGCTCTCTAACAATGATGCAGAGTATGAAGCCCTAATCGGAGGGCTAAGGCTTGCTCTGGAAATGAAGGTGAGAAAGCTCGTTATAAAGGTCGACTCCATGCTGGTGGTCGAACACATCAAAGGAGGATACCAAGCAAAGGGGCCTAAGACGGCGATATATCTCAGGTGCGTTCAGGGATTACTAGATCAGTTCAAAGAGGTACAGGTAAACAGAGTACCCAGAGAATTTAACGGGGATGCCGACGCTCTCGCGAAGTTAGCATCTCAGAAAGATCCGGCACTGTTGGGAGTTATCCGCCTAGAGATACAGGAGGTACCTAGCATCCCCGAGCTTGAGGTAACAGAAGTACAAGACAAGAGTGAAAATTTAACATGGATGACCCCAATCTGGAAATACATCAAGGAGGGTACGCTGCCCGAAGATAAAGCTGAAGCCCGAAAGTTAAAATACAAGGCTGCCAGATATGTGGAATATGATGGGAAGTTGTATAAAAGAGGCTTTAATCAGCCCCTTCTCAAATGCATAGATGGGGAGGAGTGCACTTATGTGATGAGGGAGGTCCACGAAGGCATATGCGGAAACCACTCGGGAGGCAACTCACTGGCCATGAAGATTTTGAGACAGGGATACTACTGGCCAACTTTGAGGAGTGATGCTTTCAATTTCGCCAGAGCATGTGACAAGTGCCAGCGATTCGCCAATTTCACCAATAGCCCAGCCACGTCTCTCACCAGCATGACTAGTCCTTGGCCCTTCGCTATGTGGGGGATAGACTTGATCGGAGAACTCCCAAAAGCCAAGGGAGGAGTGAAGTATGCAGTGGTTGCGGTCGACTACTTCACCAAATGGGCAGAGGCCGCACCCTTGGCCACCATCACAGCCAAGAAAATAACAGATTTTGTTTTTAACTCTATTGTTTGCAGGTTTGGAGTCCCTTACAAGCTGATCTCGGATAATGGAAAGCAGTTCGACAGCAAAGAGCTAAGAGGCCTATGTGAAAATCTCGGAATCAAGAAAGATTTTGCGGCGGTGTACCATCCCCAAAGCAACGGGCAGACGGAGGCGGTCAACAAAATCATCAAGCATACTCTGAAGACAAAGCTGGAAGATAGCAAAGGGAATTGGCCGGAAGAACTCCCCATGGTCCTATGGTCTTACAACACAACTCCTAGGACAACGACTGGGGAGTCGCCCTTCGTCCTATCTTATGGGTGCGAGGCCATGGTCCCAATCGAGATTGGAGCAGGGTCATTCAGGAGGGACTACTTCGACCAACTGGATAATGATGCAAGTCAGAGATTATACTTGGATATGATTGAAGAAATCAGAGCTACATCGCAACTACGCCTGGCCGCGTATCAACGTAGGACGGCCAAGTATTACAACAACAAAGTAAAGGCTCACCCCTTCCAAGTTGGGGACCTTGTCCTTAGAAAGGTTGTGCTCAACAACAAAAATCCCCAACATGGAGTCTTCGGAGCCAACTGGGAAGGCCCTTATAGAGTCAAGGTCATATTATGGAAGGGCACTTACAGATTAGAAGACTTAGATGGGAAGCCCGTTCCACGACCTTGGAACGCGGAACATCTAAAGAAGTATTATCAGTAGCCACAGGCTACGTAGACTAGCAATGAATAATCATCATACCTAGTCTAGGGGAGTAGTATACATACGCCCTTCTTTAGACTAAGGCCCTTGCTAGTCTTTTTATGTCCCCTTGGAGTTAACAGCTCCTTGGGACGGGTGCGGTTTCGTACTCGAGCGAATTAGTTATCTGATTTACTATGGGCCAAAGGCCATATTACGATTCAGTTATCCTTAATAAAAGGCCTAGAGCCACTCTGTTTTCCATACAAAAACGTGTGTAATGTATTTTAATATCAGGCGCGCCCACCAGATTCTGGGGAAGACGCGCCCCCCTGACCATTTAATAGGGGTTGCCCGGAGAATGATGGCTTAATAATCATGAGTTATGAAAACAAGAAAAACATTACAAAAGACGCGTCCCCATGGATGTGTGGAGGCCGCGCCCCCTCTTCCCTTGAACTTTCTGTGTAAAATAATGGCTTAAAAGTGGATGAACTATCCACTGAGATGCAAGAGTTCTAGAGGCGCGTCCTTCCCCCACCATTCATAAGACAAATCACTTGGGGAGTAGTGCGAACAAAACTTTCATGTAAAGTGAAGCCAAGTGAAATTATTATCTGTGAGGACGCCTCCTCCGGAAGACGGCGCATTAATCTATTTAGCATGGAATATGATCGTCTTTAAAAAACGTTTAAGAAGGTTATGTTGCCCTAAGTAGCGGTCGATAAACATCCCCAAGCGGAGGACGCGCCCTCTCATGTCAATAATATCCTGAGAGGAAGGGCGCGACCCACTCCGTGTTAAAAAGAGTAATTTATCTTCGTGTTTATGACAAGAAAATGCAGGAGCATGACTTGCATCTTTGAGTGAAAGGTTGATGTCTACATAAGGGAGGACGCACTCACCCGGGAAAGGCTCGTCCTTCCCCTGCCTTATCATTTATACTATTATGTGAATATAAACACGAAGGCATGAAAGAAAGTGACAAACAAAAGACTGTGCAAAACGCAATTAGAAGTTTAGGGCGCGCCCCATAAAACAAAGTAATTATTAATTACAATCTGCAAGGTTTTACAGAGGGCCTGCTCCTCGAAATATCTAGAACATTCATTGTTTGATACAAGGCTGGATTGAATAGTAACATAGGTTAAGGATCAGACGCGTCCTCTCCTTGATGGCCGCCCTCCTGGCGCGCCGTTCCTTCAGCTGCCTCCTTGGCCAGGGTGGCCTCCAGTTCTGCCTTCTTGGCCGCCATCAGCTCAGGATGCTCCTCTGGGAACTTGGCCATGAAATCGGCTGCAGTCTTCCCAAACTTGGGAAGCCAATCATAGTTAGGCTCCCCAGAGAGGAACGTAGCAATATAGCTACAAACGCCCTCAAAGAAGGACGCGCCTTCAACCTTATCTTTCTCCTCCACCAGACTCTGGTTGGAAGACTCGAGGGTGGAGTTCGCCTTCTTTAGATCAGCAATTTCCTTGTCAAGGCGCGCCCTTTCGGAAGATAAGCTCTCCTCGGCTGCCTTTTTGGCGCTCTCGGCTGCTTGCAACGCCTTCTCCTGCTTCTTCGCATCTTTTTTAAGCTGGGAGACCTCCTTCTCAAGATTCGAAAGGCGCGTCTCCTGAGCCACCTTAGCATTCTCTCGGTCCATGTTATGAACCAACATCTCACAGCTGGCCTTGAGGATCCATGCATCCTTATCGGCCTCGGACTTGGCGCGCCATGCTCTTAATTCCTCGTCTGAGGCGATAGACGCGCCTATCTCACCTAGAGCCCTGCTCGTTAGGCCAGTGGAGGATTGCCCTTTCTTCAACACCCTCTGTCTTTTCTGGACCCGAGAATCCTCCTGTGCAGGATTGGCCTTGTCACCCTGCTTCTGGGTATCAAGGACGGGCGCGCCCCGTTTTGATCCCGAGGGTTGGGAGGACGCGCCCTCCCCAAGCCTGGTCCGGTTGAAAAAAGCAGGGACGTTCGCCATATCTGCATAGCAATGGTAAAGGCACGTTAGTCATGTACATAAGTTAATAAACCAGAGATATGAATAAGAAATGTGCTTCAAAAGTAAACAAGTAAGATGTGGCCAATACATAAAAGGTGTAAGACGCGCCTTGAAGGTACAGGGAAGGCGCGCCCCATCATACCTTGGTCAGATAAATCTTCCGGACTCGGCTCCCTGGACTCTTTCCTAGAAAACCTATGCTTTCTGTCCGTGAGGGGTTTGCCGTCTCTAAACACTTTGAACCCCACCTTAGTGCCTATGGTGGGGGAAAGGAAACCAGCCCTAACAAGATTCGGGGTGGTGACGAGAAGTGTCATGTTCTTCCTCTCGTGAGGAAGATTCAAAATGTGTTGCGCCCTTTCCAGAGCCTCATTCTCTAGGGAGGGCATCCCTCGTTCAACTAAAGAAGGCAAAGGACGAGTCAATAAAAAGGATTTTAATAGATGGAAGGACGCGTCCTGAGGAAAAGTGCTGACCTGGAGAAATGTTGAACTGCGTCCTAACTCTTTTAACGTCATAGACGTAAAAGAAAGGTTCTTTCCATTTCTTGATGTGGGAGGCGCGCCCTTCACTAAATCCCTTGTTGTTGTGTTGCTTCCTGACAACAAGGAAGAAGTAGCCCAAAGAGCTTCTCGTGAGCCGGAAGAAATAGCTTAGCTCCTCCATAGAGGGCGCGCCGTACCCCTCGTCTTTGTATAGAATGTATAGGCCTGCTGCCAACTTGTAGGAGTTTGGTGACAGCTGGATGGGTGCGATGTCAAACCATTCGCAGATGGCCTCGAAGTATTCATGTAAAGGCGCGCCCACTCCTAAGCTCACATGTCGGGGGGTCAGGACAAGGCGAGGAATTCTGTAGTTTCCTATGTCGAATCGATGGGCCCTCATTCCCTCGAGGGGCACCACAGCAATCCCCTTTTGCTCATAGTAGGCCATTGTCCATTCCAGCTCCTCCCAAGAAAGTGAAGAAGGTTGGTCTACACAGCTTAGCTTCCCCTTATTCTTCTTTATTTCTTCGACCATTTTGGAAGAAAGCTCCATATCCTCATACTCAGTCCAATCTACGTCTTCTTCCCATTCTTCCACCTTTGGATGTGAGTATGGCTCAGGAGAAGGTGGAGGAGATGGGTGAGCCCTGGGTGCCTTACTTGAGGACGCGCCTTGAGGGCTCTCTTGGCTATCCTCGCTAGCTTGGTGAGAGGACGCGCCCTCATTCCCTTTGTCCGATATCTCGTAGTTGGAATCGTTTTTGTCGGATGAAGGAGAAGAAGTGCTGTGCTCTGAAGAGGAGGAGATGATTTGGTACATTCTGCCCACGCCCTTTCGCTTGGGCGCGTCCTCGGGATCCTCCAGCCAGTTTTCAAAATCCGAATCGTAGTCTGTGGGGCGGCCCGTCATGGTAGGGGTGCTGATGGCTTCCTCAACAGGTGGTGGAGGGGGTGTATGAGGAGTTGAAGAATGTGAAGATTCCATATCTCGTGCGAGGTTGTGAAGGATTCTCTCTTTCTCGTCTTCAGAGAGAATGTAGGAAGGGCGGGGTGGAGTTGGAGAAAAGATCTCTGGAGGAGAGATAGAAATTCCCCGTTGTCCGAGAAAGCTCCTAAATGGGTGAAAGGGAGGAGACGCGCCCTCGTCTGCCAGCTGAAAGAAAACAATAAAGGAACGGCTGTCAGGGCGCGCCTCTTGGAAAATAAGATTAAGGAAACTGGGTAGTTAGAAAAAGGCATAGAAGGGAGTAACGATTCAAGGATAGGAGAAGGCGCGTCTTGCAGGTAGGCCGCGCCCTCTCGTTGGATGGATGGATCTTGATAGAAAGGGTTACACAAATAATGTGTACTACTAAGCAAGAAAATCAAGATGCGCGTAGGGCGCGCCCAGAGTTGAAGGACGCGCCTTGAGCCTAGATACGAATTTACATTCTACAAACACTTTTATCATATAGCTAAAGCGGATCTAATGGATCAAAGCATAGCATATACAGATATACATACATATATACAGATTGAAGAAATGAAGAACAGAGGGGTAACTGAAGAGACACATACTCAGATCTAACAAATTACTTGACGAAACTTGAACAAAGTGGATGAAAAATGTACCTTTGGAGATGGTGAAGGGAATGAGTGCTTAAAATCTGCAAATGGAGGTCGGAAAATGCGGTGTTGTGCTCGGAAAGTTCAAATCGCCGGAGAGATGGATAACGGTCGTGAGAAATGGAGAAGACGAGTTTCTGAGGGGTATTTATAGAGGAAAGGGGGACAGCTGGCATTTTGATTTTAAAATTGAAATTAAATGACAGGAGAAATGGTATGGATTCGTCAGGCAAGGGTCGAAAGAGGAGGACGCGCCTCTTGGAGAGGACGCGTCATGTCAATAGCTGGATTATCGTTTGAGCATTAGAGATTCCCCTAACATTTTTAATGATAGAAGAATCTGGGGAGTACTTGTTGTGGCCGTTTTTATACTATGTGAAGGAGAGGACGCGTCCTCCCCAGACATGGTCCGGGAGGAGCGGTCTCTTGTCCAGGAAGAAGAACATGAAGACAAGGAAGAGGAAGGACGCGTCTCCCCGCGAAGGACGCGCCCTTTGACTTAAAGAATGACATAATTATGAAATAAGTATGAGAGGGAGGATGAGTGAGTCTCCGTGACGACCCTTCCGAGGGATATGAAGACTAGTTACCAAGCTCATTTGGTAGTTATCAGGCTCATCTGATAGTTCCCGGGCTCATCCGGGCATGATCTACAATCCTCAATCCTGCTATCTGCCGAGTTGACCCTCGTGTGGGGGCTTGAGGTGATCATGGTTCTTGAAGGCCCTCCGGGGTAATGTGAAGGCCGATCATATGTCTGAATCCTGTATTCTGGTGAGTTAGTCCTCATTGGGGGATTGAGACGATCGTGTAAGTTGGCTCCTAGTCTACCTTGTCTGAAGATGAAGACCTCACCGGGAGGTGAGGACATGTCCCTGCTCCTCGAGGGGTTGGTCATGGCTTGCCCAGATAACTTCTCCATAAGAGTCGTGGTAGATGCTATCTCTCGTAGTGGAGATATCGTTGAATCCGTGATCTATTTGGATTAGGAGTCTGAGGTGGTCATACTCAAGACTAATTCTAATAGGAGTAGGACTCTCCAGGATGGGCCTTCGGCCTATCTCCGATCTTATCGCCAAGAGGCCTAGTCCTGATCAAACTAGGACTCCTGGTTCCATAGAACTACGTATGGCTTGATCCCCTATATAAAGGGGTACGTAGGCACATCAGGGGGATATATCGAGAGTTGTGAGAACGAGAGCAGAAATATATTCCCTTGATCTCAGCCACCCTCAAACACTGAAAACCACCGCCTACGGCGGATCTTCGTCATATAATCACCGTGAAACACCTTATTCCGGCAACGAACCTCACGTTTGTTGATTCACCAAATTCCTCTATCAACACATGTCATCTTCAGAAAGCAATTCGTAAGTTTCTATGGACATGGCATGTACTAGTTTCTTATAAGCACAACATGAACTGGAACTTACTCGTAGTTTGTATTGTAGAGTTGCTTGGTGCTTGAAGAAAGATCTCCCCTGCTCCCGAAAAAGTAAACGTAAGTGTAAAACCAATCTGGCTCTTCAACTATGATGATGAGTTACTTCTAAATTCTTCATATTCTGATTTAAAGAGCTACTCTGAAACCCGCAGATCACTCACTTTTTATCAATTGTGGAGGAACCACAACGGACTGGGGAGGACACGAGTATGAAGAGGACTTAGTTCCAGAAGGTCCATCATACTTTTCTTATTATTCTTCGGAGAAATGGGCATATAGCAGTACAGGAGTGTTTTTGAACAATGACAGAGGCAATTTTCTTGCAATGAACAACAACATGAGTGAAGAAATTTATAAAACAGCACGCCTCGCCCCTTCTTCACTCAAGTACTATGGACTTTGCTTGCGAAGTGGTAGTTACAAAGTTCGCCTCCACTTTGCTGAAATACAGTATTCTGATGACATGACATATAACAGCATTGGAAGGCGCATTTTTGATGTATCCATCCAAGTAAGTGGGAGGCGCATTTATATTTCTAGCCTTAGAAATAGGCTTATTCTAGTCCAGGCTTAACATTTTGTTTCTGTACAGGGAAAACTTATACGGAAGAACTTTAACATTGCTGAAGAAGCCAAAGGATTCGGAAAGGCAATCACCTTGGATAATGATGTTACCGTCGTTAATGGTACTCTGGAGATCCATCTGTACTGGGCAGGGAAGGGAACTACCCTAGTTCCTGACAGAGGTGTATATGGACCTCTTATATCAGCAATCACTGTAACTCCAAGTTAGTACATTCTTGAATTCTGCTTGTTCAGCTTATATTGTTCTGCCTTTTCATGAGTCCTAATCATAGTCTTCTTGTAGACTTTCATGTTGAAACTGGTGATTTCTCTACTGAAACTATAGTTGGCATTGTGGTTGGGGCATTTGTCATTGTGATCTTGATTCTTTTAGTACTCTGGAAAACGAGGTGCCTAGGAAAAAAAGACGTCGAAGATAAAGGTCAGAGATTTTGTTAACATAAAATTAATATAAAAACAGTACTATTGGCTTCCTTCTGTAACATATGACTAAACTTGATACAGAACTCCGACAAGCTATAGAGTCACGAACTGCTTACTTTAGCCTGAGACAGATCAAAGCTGCGACCAACGACTTTGATTGTGCTAATAAGATTGGTGAAGGTGGATTCGGGCCAGTTTACAAGGTATAATACTTGCTTTCTTCTTTGAGCTTCAAGCATTGCAACATAGACATAGAATTTAGATAAAAATCTTAGGTTGCAGGTAATTCATGTTTATTTGGCTTCTTGTAGGGAGTCCTACCAGATGATGCAGAAATAGCTGTTAAGCAGCTATCACCCAAATCAAAACAAGGAACCCGTGAATTCATCAACGAATTAGGCATGATAGTGGCTGTGCAACACCCGAACCTTGTGAAGCTTGTCGGCTGTTGTATAGAAGGAGACCAGTTGTTGCTCGTATATGAGCACATGGAGAACAATAGTCTTGCTAGAGCACTTTTCGGTAGATACTTCACTCATTTTCACATGCATTTTCTTCATCGTGATAGCCTTATGGTTTTCATCTCATCCTTTAAATTGGTTGTTCACTTGTAAGGTCGCGAGGAACAGCTCTTGAACCTGGATTGGCCGTCTAGGAAGAAAATATTCTTACAGATAGCGAGAGGCCTGACTTATCTTCACGAAGAATCAAGGCTGAAAATTGTACACAGAGACATTAAGGCTACTAATGTGCTGCTTGACAGAGATCTTAATGCAAAGATAGGCGATTTTGGTTTGGCTAAGCTGGATTCAGAAGAAAAGACCCATATCAGCACACGAATTGCTGGAACAATGTGAGCATTTCTTTTCTTAGTATTTCTTTAAGAGAATAATCATTATGCATGCATGGTGATTTCTGCATTTCTTGTTCTCAGAGGCTATATGGCTCCTGAATACGCAATGAGGGGCTACCTGACTGACAAAGCAGATGTGTACAGCTTCGGAATTGTTGCACTGGAGATTGTCAGTGGGAAAAGCAACAACAATTTCAGACCAATAGAGGAGTTCATGAATCTTCTTGATTGGGTAAGCTTTCAATGATCACTCTGACCTCTGAATTTTTATTCTCAAGACAAAACTTATGATCATGTTTTTTGTTTCTCAATAGGCCTATGTCCTTCAGGAGCAGGGAAATCTTTTGGACCTCGTAGACCCGATTCTTGGCTCAAACTACTCCAAGAAAGAGGCGCTAAGGATGTTAAACTTAGCACTAATGTGCACGAATCCATCGCCTACTCTGAGGCCATCAATGTCTACTGTCATTAGTAAATTTCAAGGCAAAAAGAGAATCCGAGCACCCATAGTCAATCGAGCAACAGAGCATGCTATGAGTTTCAAGTCATTTGATAACATTTCACTGGACAGTCGAACACAGTCATCCTCTGAAGAAAGCCGCGAAGAAAGGACCCTTTCGATCAGTGATTCATGCCGTGCTTATTCAATGTCTGCCAGAAGCAACCATGCTGATATGGACAATTATACTCCAGAAACCAAGATTCTCCAATCTGCATGATCTGTATAGACAAATTTCTTACTTCATTGATCGGATTTTCTAGTATGTGCCCAGAGGCGGATCTTAGAAGGGGCAAGAGGGGGCAACTGACCCCCTTAATTTTTTTTTTATTAATATTATACATATTTTTAGGTTGTAAAATTGAAATTGACCCCCCTTAATTTTTTTGTGACCCCTTTTAATTTTTTTTACAAAAAAATTGACCCCCCTTAACTTCATAGCCAGATCCGCCACTGTATGTGCCCTTATGAATACGGATTTCCTAGTGTAAAATATTTCTCCAAACTATGTTTATATTTTTTTCACTTCAAACACGAAATTTACCAGCTTATGGTATTTTATGTAAATATTATGTCTATTCCCCTTGGAATCGATCACATGGAGTACGAGTCCTGTTATATTCTTCAGCATGGGCGAGCTATCATTGGTCGTCAAGTGGCCTGAATAGACAGACCACAGGCCATAGCAGCAGCATTTGGGTGTGTGTGCCAATTATGCCAACTCCTGACACTTCTGCAGTGACAGAAAACCATGGCTCCCTCTCATTTCTAACCAATTTATTCAACCACTTTTCAAAACTAACCAGTTTTTTTTCGAGCTTTCAAAACTAACCAGTCTAAATGAGGCGAGAAAGAGCGACCCGAACGAAAACGATTTCTCCAACAGGGGTCGCGCTTTGAAAAAGCGACCCAAGCTTGAAAATCCCCCTTGGGTCGCGTTTTCAAAGAGCTACCCAAGCTTGTTGAAAATCCCCCCTTGGGGTCGCATTTTCAAAGAGCTACCCAAGCTCTTTGATATGTGCCCCATTTCTTTGAAACAACCCTAATTATAATATAATAATTTTTTTTAAAATAATATAATATTTTTATAATATTATATTATATAATGATATAATATAAAAAAATCATAAAATTCTTATACATTATTTGTGATATATTTTTTTTAAAAATAAAATCATTAATCGGATAATTCTTATACATTATTTGTGATATTATATTTTATATTATTATATTATGTAATGATATAATATAATATTATAGATTGTAATATTATATTTTTTAATTTAATTTAATTCGGAAATATTTTTTCCTTTATCTAATTTTTACCTAATGTTTTTTTATTTACCTAATATTTATAGTTTATTAATTATTTATCTAATATTTAAAGTTTTATTTACCTAATATTAAAATGTGATGCAGAGAATTATTTTTTGAGGAGTGTGCAAATAATTTTGATTGTATGGTCACATCTAAGGCAGTAGGTTTTTTAGCTTTTTATTACAAAACATTGATTTAACACTGGACAAAGCTGCCAACTTCATTGAAATCATTCAATAATTCAATAAGCCAGCCTGTTGTTACTGCTCAAATATTCACTTTTTTGCTGAGAGGACGTTTTTCTGCAAATCCATTAAGTAGAGAAAACAATCTGCATCAAATATTCAAGCCTGTTTTCACTGCTGAAAGATGACTTCTTTTGTGAGAGGACGATTCTGCAAATCCATTATTTGGAAAAATCAAATGCATCCACTATTTATGCATGTTTTTAATGCTGAAAGAATGACTTTTTTGGTGAGAGGACGATTCTGCAAATCCATTAAGTGAAGAAAGCAAATGCATCCACTGTTCAAGCACAGTGTTTTCTTTTGAATTGTGTCCTTATAAGCAGCATTTTGTGTTCTTCATTATGCACCAAAACCAAATCAGAAAAACAAACACTACATTGGCATGATACATAGAATTTTAATTTATTATTTATAAATTAAATTTTTTCACACCATTTAGAATATTATTTCAAAGGGCGACCCATATTATTTATATTATAATATTTTATAATATAATTTATATAATGATATAATATAAAAATATTTTATATTATATAGTGATACATTATTTGTGATATTATATTTTATATTATTATATTATGTAATGATATAATATAATATTATAGATTGTAATATTATATTTTTTAATTTAATTTAATTCGGAAATATTTTTTCCTTTATCTAATTTTTACCTAATATTTTTTTATTTACCTAATATTTATAGTTTATTAATTATTTATCTAATATTTAAAGTTTTATTTACCTAATATTAAAATGTGATGCAGAGAATTATTTTTTGAGGAGTGTGCAAATAATTTTGATTGTATGGTCACATCTAAGGCAGTAGGTTTTTTAGCTTTTTATTACAAAACATTGATTTAACACTGGACAAAGCTGCCAACTTCATTGAAATCATTCAATAATTCAATAAGCCAGCCTGTTGTTACTGCTCAAATATTCACTTTTTTGCTGAGAGGACGTTTTTCTGCAAATCCATTAAGTAGAGAAAGCAATCTGCATCAAATATTCAAGCCTGTTTTCACTGCTGAAAGATGACTTCTTTTGTGAGAGGACGATTCTGCAAATCCATTATTTGGAAAAATCAAATGCATCCACTATTCATGCATGTTTTTACTGCTGAAAGAATCACTTTTTTGGTGAGAGGACGATTCTGCAAATCCATTAAGTGAAGAAAGCAAATGCATCCACTGTTCAAGCACAGTGTTTTCTTTTGAATTGTGTCCTTATAAGCAGCATTTTGTGTTCTTCATTATGCACCAAAACCAAATCAGAAAAACAAACACTACAAACTCTCCCTCATATTATCAATCTGCCTTGTGAGAAAATCCTAGCCGAACACGAAAATCATAAAAAAACACACACTTCAAAAACAAAGATGGACGGATACGTAAACGTTAATTTCTTCTGGGGAGGTGAAATCATAAAACAAGATAACGATGTTCTCTACACCTTAGATCCGAAAGAAATGATGTATGTGAAATTGAGCAGCTCACTTGAAGAACTACGAGATATGGTGTTCGGGTTGATGCATATAAGTAGGCATCATTGGGATGTCAAGCTTAGTGTGAAATATCCTCGAATCGGGGTTAGTAACCTCGTTTCGGGGTTCTTTGTGAAGTCTGTTAAATCGGACGACGATGTTCGTAGGATGTTAAGTATCCCCGAGAGATTTCACTTGGGTGGAGACGTATCATTGTTTATCGAGGCCGAGAGTATTGCTCAACCCAGCCAACACTATGGAGGCGAGTATGGGGGGAACTATGGACAAACCGGACAAACTGCTGCAGGTGGCCAAGTTTCAAATTATGTTGAAAACTACGGTGGGAGTTTTCAACATAATTTCAGAGATTCACACATGCCTACTGGATAGACCCACGCAGGACCACCGCAAAATTTCAGCAAAAATGATTGGCTATGTGGTTGCTCCCTACGTAAGTCCTACAACCTTGGATATCATTATATGTCTAAATATTATCGTTTATTATTCATCGTTAATGTTAATATATTTTGTTTCAACAGATCTCCCAGACCCCTCAATTGAAGGTAAGCAACATCATCACAATGGTCAATGATGAGTACCACCATTTGGTTAGTTACTTGAAAGCATGGAGGGGGAAGATGGCCGCCATGGAAAGCGTTTATGGAAGCTGGAAGACAACCTACAACGAGCTCCCTCGGTTTCTTAATGTCATGGCCAGTACAAATGTCGGAAGTATAGTTGTGGTTGAGGTTGTTCCACATCATAAAGAGAGGGGTACATCGACATTTGTTCGTGCATTTTGGTGCCTAAAAGCAATGATTGATGGTTGGCAGTATGCACGGCCAGTTATTTCCATTGATGGTACATTTCTTAAGGGAAAGTATAATGGGAAATTGCTGGTCGCGGTGGGAGTCGACTCTAATAACCACCAATATCCCATATGCTTCGCCCTTGTTGATGAGGAAACAACTGAAAATTGGTCTTGGTTTCTACGTCTTTTACGTAGACATGTATGCCGAGATAGATTGGGGGTTTGTATTATATCTGACCGTGCGACGGGGATCCTTGCTGCAATGAATGACGAAGCGAGTGGTTTTACCCCGCCGATGGGCTATCACAGATTCTGTCTCCATCATGTTAGGAGCAACTTCTCCAAGGCATTCCCGGGAAAGGACCTTAAAATGTACATGTGGCTAGCCGGCAATACGCCACAGATTAGGAAATATGATGCGTACATGAAGAAGATTGGAGAGCTTTCGCCTCAAGGCTTGAGGTGGTTGCTAGGGATAAGTCCAGCCCTCTGGACTATTTGTCATGACACAGGCCACGCTCGTTTCGGCCAAGCTACCACAAACATCACGGAGAGCTTTAATGGTAACGTGCGCGTGGCTCGGCACCTACCTGTGACCGCAATGATTGAATTCATGTTTTATAAAACTGTTAGGACGGTCAATAAGGAGAGGAACGCAGTGCTTGAGGGCATTGGGGAGGGTCATGAACTTTGTCTAAGGACGAGAAATAAGTTGGAGAAGATTGCAGCCAAAGCTAACACACACCGGGTCGAGACATTTAATAGAGGAACCGGTTTGTTCTCCGTAAAGACGCAAAGGTACATGGTAAAAGGGTGCAATAAGGGCGGGAACACGCAGGTGGTTGACATAATTCAGCTAAACAATAATCCATTCGCCTATAAATAGGTCTTCATTATGGTTGATACACATACAAGCAACTAAACAAACACAAAATTCACTCATCACTTAAGCTGAAAATGGATAAGGGCAAGGCACCAATGGATAAGGGGAAAGCACCAATGACCCCCGGCTGCGAAAAACGCCTCAAACAGCAACAAGATAGGAGACAGCCGGAGCTTGTGTTGGGAGGGATGCGCAACAACCGAAGCAACCAACCTAAACCAGCTCCTAAAAGCAAGGCACCACCGGTCGTGCAACAAAAGAAAACTCGGCCACCGTTGGGACGGATGCGCACTGACTTTGACATCAAGAAAATGATAGAGGAGACGAGAGAAGAGAGACGTCTCGAGGTTGAACATCAAAAGAACGTGAAAAAGTGGAACAAACTCTTCCGTTATATTTGCAGGTATGTTTATAGGAGGATTAGAAGGGGCAAAGATTGGGTGATGACGGAGGCGGAAGATGATATCCATAACAGAAAATTCCCTGAAGTTCACAAACTCTATTTTCAACGCCATCGTGAGATGGGTGAGATGGATATCCCATTTGGTGATTCTCGCAGGAGGTATTATGCGGCTAAAATCGATGAAGAGTGCGCCGCACTGCAGGCTAAACTCGAGGGAAGTCAGGAAGCCAGATTTTGGGCCGAGTGGGGAGATGTGGACAATGTAACTTATCAGTGCCGTCGAGTGCAAATGCCTACCCCGTGGGTCGATGAAGATGAAGTGGAAGGCGGTGTTGCTGATGATGGTGGAGACGATGATGCTCACGCTGAGGACGATGAAGATGATGATGAAGGATATGATTCCGACTATATTGTGGACCTCACTCAGGATTGAGAACTTATGTCATGTTCTCATTTTAATCATATGTAATTTCCTTTCAGTTTATGTAATGCTTCTGTTTCGTTTAAGTTTATGTAATGCGAATTACCTTTTCAGTACAATCTATATGAGCTTAAATATTTAAATATGACAATCTATAATATTATATTATATCATTACATAATATAATAATATAAAATATAATATCACAAATAATGTATCACTATATAATATAAAATATTTTTATATTATATCATTATATAAATAATATTATAAAATATTATAATATAAATACTTACTAAAACTTGAATTAAATATATAAATATATATATATATATATATATATATATATATATATATATATATATATATATATCACTATATAATATAAAATATTTTTATATTATATCATTATATAAATTATATTATAAAATATTATAATATATTATAATATAAATAATATGGGTCGCCCTTTGAAATAATATTTTCTGATTTTTGATTTTTTTTTTTTAAAAACAACCCATATGGGTCGCTCTTTGAAAGCGCGACCCATACTTATATATTTATGTTTGGGTCGCTCTTTCAAAGCGCGACCCTTACTGGAATATTTTTTTGGTTTGGGTCGCGTTTTCTCCCCTCATTTAGACTGGTTAGTTTTGAAAGCTCGAAAAAAAACTGGTTACTTTTGAAAAGTGGTTGAATAGAGTGGTTAGAAATGAGATGGAGCCAGAAAACCATACTGCAACGGTATCTTTTTTATATTCAAGTAGAGTAGCGGTCTCTGAAGAACACGTTTTAATGTGAGAACAGTTCAGCACTTTAAAAATGTGTAGTACTTGTTCTGCACTTTTACTATGAAAAGTGCAGAATGATTGTTCTCACTGTTCTCACGTTACTAATAATTCTTATTTGAATCATACTATCTTCTGGTATAGAAATTAATTAACGGATAAGAAGTATTTTATATGTTTTAGTTTTGAAATGTGTGACATTATCTATCTGAAATCCCTGTGGGCAAAACTCTCCCATCTTCTGGCTATGCCCTAGGCACTGCAGCCTGTCTGATATTCAGAAATTCAAGAAAACAGATGTCGTGCCACGTCAATAATTTTCGGCTATAAAATGTCGCAGACTGCTGTTCCCACCCTTGGCCAGAGCCCCTCTGTGCTTTCACTATCTTACATTTCACCAAAACATCAATGGCTGACTCAAACCTTCATGAAAATTCTTCTGATACTGATGAATTTACGGGTTTTGGTAGAGGAAGTAACTTGAGATTCTTCGCGGGTCTGGTGAAACCGTGGCTACTCCATGGAGCTGACAAAGTGTTAATGTCTCAAAATTCTAGTAGACCACTGTTCCAGCTTGATTCTGAGCCTTGCAAAGTTTACGACAAATATTCCTCTCATAAGAATGCCAAGAAGGTATCTCTAGAATCCGAAAAGGCTATGCTTCAGTTCAGTTCAAAGCAAGCAAATGGTATACCTGACTGTAACATTGATGATTATGTCGATGTCTCTAAGGTGGTGAATAGTCCTTCAGGCGGATATCAAGAATTCCCTTTGAACACTTTGATCTTCTTGGCCGTGATCATTGTCAGAATGATCGGCTTTCAGATCAATCTTTTCCTGGGATTCTTCATGTTTCCCATCCGACTCTCATACTTGTCTGTTATGTTAATGATGTTTCCATTTCAAACCGTGGCACGGATCAGAAACTATGCAGTGAAAATGCTCGTTGGTGTCTGGGTCGGATTCTATATGAATCTCACATCTTTCATGTACAAGAAGATCAAGGCACAAAAAGCTGTAGTGAATCTGGCAGTAAGGTTCACCTGGGCGATTTTCTGGATGATCTATGTTTGCTTCTTGTTGGTTGGACTTCTGGCTTCGAGTTTCATCATAGGCGGTCTGACAATGAGACGCGTAGTTGAAGAGCCTATCCAGACAACACAAGCCTTAAACTTCGACTACACCAGAGCTAGTCCTGTTGCTTTCATGCCACTCATGTCCTCTAATGGAGTTCCCCAATCATCTGGTATGATCTCTAAGGAAAGCACGGCAGTGGGAAAGGGCGACAAGCGTGCAATTCCCTACAATCACAAACTCCAGCTCACCGTCTCTTTGAGCCTTCCTGAATCAGAATACAACAGGAAACTTGGTATCTTTCAGGTATGTTATCTTGATTCTTACACCAGACCATCTGCATCGTCTACATTCAACGGGTCTTGGTTTCTATCTGCAGGTTAAAGCGGAGTTTCTATCTGCTACTGGTAAAGTAACAGCAAGTTCAAGCTACCCAAGTATGCTGAAATTCAAAAGCCAGTCTGTCCGGTTTGCTGAGACCATATTCAAGACCATTCCTCTGGTTGCAGGGTTTCAATCAGAATCGCAGACTCTGGAGGTTAAATTCTCCGATTTCACAGAAGGGATCGAACCAACTGCCTGTTTACGCGTGATCCTTGAACAGAGAGCCGAACAGCAGCACGGCGCAGGAATACCAGAAATATACTCTGCATCGGTCTCTCTCGAGTCTGAGCTGCCACAGGTCAAGAAGATTATCTGGTGCTGGAGAAGAACAATCTTTGTGTGGATCAGCATAATGACATTCCTGATGGAGCTGGCTGCAATTTTATTATTTTGTAGACCTTTGATTCTCCTTCACCAGAGAAAGGAAAAATCACTGGTTATTAAGAGCCATAAACAGAATATGAAACCGAAGAAGATATCCTGGTAAAAAATGTTAAGATTTAAACAAGTTGAATAAATCCGAGTTCACGCATCAATCCTGTCCCAGAAATAAATTTTCAATCTTTTCCGGAAATGTGCAAAAAGAAATTTAATGCCTACAAAATTTTCAAACTTCTATGATCAGGAAAACAACAATGAGTTTGAACCAAGTTCAAACAGATAGCGGCATTCAACCTCACTAAATTCCCAAGCTCATATTCATCCGTAATCTGGATATCCAACAACTTGAAAAGCTTGTTTAAGAGCAAGTTCTTTTTGCATAAAATGAAACACGTTCCGGAAGAGTCCACCCCAAAACTGTGAGCTTGTTTAGAAAGTAAGGTTCCTTTAATTTACAAAAATGGAACACGTTTCGCAGTAGGTTCACCAAGAAACTGGAGCACTCGAAGAGGGATGATACATATTTTCTGGTCTATTGATATTTACACGAACCATTGCCACTAAGAGGAGTTGTATATACAATATGCTAAGGTTTACAGTAAACATGTCAAACTTATTAAAATTCTAGTCCACTATTTAATTGAATCGAGAATGAAGGTTGACCAACACTGCCAAGAGGAACTTCAGTTCTCAAAACTATGCCTGATGTCCCTACATTCCCATTCCACTTCGACCTGCCAACCTGCGGTAGATAATAAAATTTCAGCGTTAAACACGAGGTGATTGGAGTGAGTTTAAGCTAGAATATGAGATATGAGTATATGACACAGAATCCAGCTCAAGAAAGAACATGTTCCATGAAACTTTGTTTGTCTATATTTAGCAAGCATGCAAAGCACCATTATGTCATACTATTTCATTATGCCAAATGCTTTTTAATTTAGTTGGCATATACTCAACACAAACCAACCAGCAGATGTTAGTAATTGCACACTTATTGAATGAGAATAATATTAATAATTTAAGAGCTAGATGCCTCGGCAGTTGTTCAAGGACATAGGAGACAAGAGACAAAGGTATGGATAACTGCTAGGAGTTGGTAATTCAACAAAGCTAGAGGCCTCAGCGGCTTCTTCTATTTGCTTTTCAGAAGAGGCCATGATAGTAGTACAGAGCATTGGACCTTCCAAACAGCAAAAAATAGAAGGAAAAAAAAAGTGTGATGGACACTTTCGGAGATCTTAGGTTCATTACCAACGAGCCAGTGTAAAACATATTAGCGAGTGCATCCAGTTATTTACTATAATATATATACAGAACTACTTTTTACAATGAAAGAAGTACGTACAGAAATTGATGCGAATGCAGAAGGATGTGTCACTAAAGCGCAACCGCAGATAACATTCACTTCCTCCTTAAAAGAATGTATTAGTTCTGCCCGCAGCCCAGGATTGCTTCCACCAATTGTCGGGGATAAACTGGTTACAGATGAGAATATTACAAAGCATTAGATAAGAAGAACAATTATATAGGAGGGCGAACATGTAGGTAAGAGAGAATATTAAACAACAAACCAGAATATGAAATACTGTCAATACATAAATCTGCACACAGAGTATATACAAAATACCGTTTTGTTTGTTTTAATGAACAATGTCACTTTCAGGATAGGTTCTGGATGAAATCACACAATGGAAAATGATAAATGCCATCCATTAAACAATTCAATAGAAAGAATAATGCACCTGAATTGAACTGTTGGCCTCACAATAAGACCGGATCTCTTCCAAGCCAGGGCTTGTGCAAGATTCAAAGTAAACGACTTGTCAGGCCACTGCACTGTTGGTGTCATGCATGTCCCCCATTTATTCTGTACCAATTACACATATTTTAGACCTTAGGACCCTCGCATGCATGATTTGAGCAATCATTTAATCAAAGATATAAAAGACTGAACATAACCAATAAATTCTAACAAGTGTTTCTCTATGGCATCACCATATGGCATTTTCTAGTGTACCTTGCGCGAGTAACTGAATGTCATGTCTCCTGGATATCGACCCTGAGCTTGAAGCAGACCCCCACATAAAGGTAGATATGCACTGGTGGATATGCCTTCACCGGATACATATGTGAACTGACCGTTCGGAAACTGAAAATCCATGAATGACTGGGAAAGGCAACAGTGGAGTGATGAAGAACAAAGTGAGATACACTATACAAGTATAATATAGAATACATAAGATCCAGCAATGTGACATTTTAACTTTCAAAAAGAAGGAAACAGACATGGGGTTTATCAATTAGAAGCATCCCGGGAAAAGAGGGAAGGATTGGTAATGAACAATTCTTATTTCTTAATAAAGCATATGGTAAGGTTATGTGACAAAATCACCGACTTAGGCACTTGAGAAAAAGAACAATTTAACGTATAATTATCTTTTTCAGATCTATGATTATATATGGAAATTACAGATGAGATAAAAACATTCCTTGCAGATTTGCATGATATATTGTGATGACCCTCTGAACCAAATGATCATTATTAAATTACATCAAGGCCTACTTATTAGTCTCTCCCTTGTGTTTCCATCCCTCTTAAATGTGCATTATTAATGCATGCCAATACAAGTTACAGTTGTTAAAAAACAAGCCTGCTGAGAGGCAGTAAGGCACCAGTTACAATGCTAATAGCCATCATTTGGTAATGAACATCTAGGTGTATCATGTCATCCGTAGTGCTCACAACTCTGATCTATTGGTGGTACAAAATAGTGAGGATCTAATGGAGAGTAATAAGCTGAAAAGTGTAAGAAACTAATGAAACCGTCAGCTCATAGCAGATTATTTGACTAGGGTTCAGATAGAGTAAACTCACACAGGCTAATGGATTGAGACAAATCATAGACATCACCAGCCACCTCCGCTGCTTCGACCACACAGCTGGACATATAGAATGCACTCCATTCTGCCAGTTGCAAGAAAATAGATACATATCAATAACGGAAAGAAAGCAACATGCAGAAACAGAGCTCGTTAAATTAGTGGAGTAAGGATTCTAAACCAATGCCAAGGAGGGAGGTAAATCATATCGATATATGGATCTCACTATATGCAGACTACATACGTACATACATTATAGGAAACAGACAACCAAAATGAAAGAAAAATCAGGAAAAGGAAGATAAAGAGAGATAGGGTGAGAATTATACTTAACTTTTAGCATCATTTTGGTTTAAGTACATATATCAAATACACTAGTTATTGGACAAATAGAGGCTTGTGATACAGCAGTGTCCCATTAAATGCTTAGACTTGAGAGATCATCGCATAATTATCTTCATCCTTTACCCTTAAATTATAAGAACAGAACAATTCCAAGAAATTAGAAAGTATTTTTATTTTAAGTCGCAGGGAGTAATGAAATATTTTGATTTTAATTTTAAAGCTAGAAATTTTGATTAAAAGAATGTATGACAACTATTTTTTGAAGATGATGCAAAGTACCAATAAGGATGATATTTTGTAACTGGGTCATTTGGCTAAACTTATTTTTCAGAAATAAGGGCTTCTTTCTGGAGAAAAGTACATCAAAATCTACTTTTTTCTGAAATCAGCCCTTATTTTTTTGTCAAATAATGAATATGAAACAGCTCTTTACCATTTATATCCGAAAAAATTATTAAAAAACTCATTTTCTAAAAAAAATGTAAGTGCTTATTTTTTTTTAAAAGTGGTGCCCAAACAGGCACGATATTATTATGGTTTTCAATAAATTTATATGGAAGGGATTGACTGACTGATATAATTCTATTTTTTAAGATAGTAGTCAGAGTTCTAAAGGCATATCCTTAGGTGATGTGTGTGTAAAAGAAATTGTTTCAGAATACCCTTTGTCTAAATTACTTTAATGCATTGTCTACTTGAACTATATCTAAATTAGAGAAAGACATAAGTGCGCTCTGTTGAATATAATGTAATATAACAAATTAGAATATCTATATAAAGTGTAGGACAAAATTTTCAGAGGCATCTAGACCATTTTCCCACAACACTTACAAATTGAGGATTGCTGGAAAAAGAAAGAATTCTTGCTAACTTCCAATTTTATGTATACTAGCCTTTAACCCCGTGCAAAGCACGGGCGGGTATATGATTCGTAATTTATTAATTATAATTTAATTCTTAACACCATTTTATTAGTATTTTAGTATTAATGAATTGGATTTTAGTTAAATTATATTAACCAACTCGTTATATCTTCTAACGAAAATTTAGCTTTCACAATTTATTATCTATCTATAAATATTTTTCTATATTAATATGTGACAGTTTATTATTCAATTTAAATCAAATTTTTCATATTTCATATATCTTCATATGTTACGTAATGGCTCGTGTTTGTAATGAAATAGAATACGTAAGTGTTAAATTTCGAGTAGAATACGTTATAATTAAAAAGTAGCGTCTTTAATTATTTATATGTATTTTAGACAAAAGATATTCAAAATTGTATATTTATAATTAGTTATACGTTTATCTATAAGTAATTTTTAATATTAATATATGTTATTAACAGTAGTTTCACCTTTTTTTTAACTAATTATAAATTATATTTAAAAAGATATTAATATACATAAGAAGTGTTTTTAGTATATGAAACTGTTTAATAGATATCTACTTGTAGACTTTTAGTTTTAGAGGAGAGTACCAAACCAAAATTTTGTACGACTACAAATTATACCTATGTTGGCTTTTTATAGTATAGTATAGATTTCATATCTTCCGTCAGATTTCACTATGACAGTCCAACATCTATATTTGACAAAAATCACATATGTGCAGGTAGCTCAAATAGGGTAAACCAGAAAGCCAATTATACCTTGCTATCATATCCATACCACAGCATATGTTGTTTCGACAAATGAAGTGGCAAAAGAAGAGTAGAATCACGAACAAAAAGCACTGGTCCAAGCTGAAGAAGGAAAAGAGAGGAATCTCCATTTCCTGAACTGGAATTGCCTTGTGATGCTTCTACCCTCCACAGATCTCCTCTCGCAGTCAAAGAACTTTCCAGGTCTTCTTTTCTACTGTCATATGTTGATGTAACACTTATGGTTCCCTGCATTCAGATACTTGGCATTATAATTCTTTTTTTAAGAAATTAAAGATTTTGGCAAAGTTTTAAACAATTTTCAATGGCAAATTGATGGAACAAACATTCTCATACACAAACAGCCAGAGTGAAAAATTCTTGAAGTTCATACTGGACAAGCAACAATAAAATTTAAACATATCAGCTAGGACAGATATACTCTTATGTTGTGTTTGGTTGGGATGAATGAATTGGAAGGAAAGGAATAAAATGACAATAATATCAGTAAATGTTCAAAACTCTCATTCCTCCCTCCTTAGACCATTCCATTCCTAACCACCCAAACGAGATGAGTCAAACCCCCCCCCCCCCCCCCCAAAAAAAAAAAAAAAATCCATCACAACACCCAATTCTTCCCAAATCCCATCATAAAAAAAATAATCACTCACTCGTTCTTTATTTTTCAAATCCACCCTCCTACTTTGATTGTTTACCAATCACGACATTATCTTTCTCACAAGCTGAGAGCATATATGGAAATGGAAACTATCTATTGAGTCTGCATACATCATTACCTTCCTTGGTCAAGCAGCTTCATACCATCAACTCTTCATACTAGTACCCTACTTAGAAGTGGTTGTTTTATGCTAAAAGGTTCATACACCATTCTATTAAGTTGCAAATACTTGCATGAAAGTTTATCCTCTGAAAGTTTTATCTAAACTTATTAGCTCATTGTACATATACACACAGAAAGCTAAACCACCTGATATTATTTGACATGCTCAAATGACAAAAATTAAATGGAGTCACAAGCTATATACCTCGGTTGGAATTCCAAATCTTCTAGACTTTATAACATATCTATCCCCATTCTCATCCACAGACTCATCAGAATTTCCATCAATTTCAACAAACCCAAGATCTCGAAATTGCTTAGCCAAGGTCCCTAAATCATCCTGAACTTGCATCTTAACACCCATATCCTGTCTCCGACTAGTGACATCCGCACGCAACTTACCCAAAGCAACATCATCATCATTCCGCTTGAATGGAAATGGCAAGAACCGAAAAATCTGCTGAACCACACCATTCAATGAGGCCCCGAAATCAGCCCCAGCTTGGCCTAACTTATTCCCAATATCAAACACAGCTAAAACCCCATTGATCCCAGATTGATAATCACTTGCAAACCGGAAATCCTTGTCCACAAAATTATAACTAGGGAATTCAACATCAAACAGTTTTGGGGGTTGAGGATTAGGCCAAGAAAACGATGGAGGACTAATATGAGATTGAATCAAACCCGTAAATCCTTGCGTAAGCCGGTCCGCAAGATCCAATCCATGGCGTTGAACTTCCTCCCAGGCCTCAAATGATCTCTCTGCTGACATTTTCTTGAAGCAAATTTCAGCTCTATTCACTTAAAGAAAACACCATATAATCAACTAAACCAATCTAAATTATCAACACAACGCCTTAACACTAAAGTCCCAGCTCAAAGCTCCCGCCTATATCAAAATCACACAATTCTTGAACAGTTTATACCAATATAATGCCTCAGTAATTAAATCCCAGCCTCATAGCTTCCACCTTTATCATAATCACACAATTCTTGAACTACTTGTATCTATATGTTTGTGGGTGGGTGTAATTAGCTACAAATGGAGGGCTGAAAACAAGATTTGAGAATTTGGGTTGTGATTATTAGAGGGGTGTGTGGTAGTGAAGTATGTAATTCAAGAACTGAGGATATGAAATCAAGATTTGGGGGAATAAAATTTGGGAATTAGGGTTAGAAATTGGATTTGGGGGAAGAGCTAAGGATTTTTATTTATTTTTTTGAATTTTTTTTATGGTCAGTAGGTATGGTTGAGAAGATATTTGTTAAATCAAAGAAGGTGACTATGAAATGGGTAGGCCATCTCTTGCTTGGGTATTATGGGTTTATCCAACTACCCAGCCCAGCCCATCAGGTTGATAATCTCATATCCATACGACCATACCCTTACCTAATGGGACCTACTTATGTACTAGTTGATAATTTGATATACGACCATAGCTTTACCTGGTCGGACCTAGGCCTGTCAATGGAGCGAAAATCCGATCCGACCCGATCCGATCCGAGGTCATTTTAGCGGATATGGATTTGGTAAAAAAAATCCGATCCGAAATTCGATCCGATTAAAAAAATCCGATAATAAATGGACCGGATATGGATTTAGTGTGATCCGATCCGTTTATAACCCGATCCGGTTAATATATATTTAATATATATATATATTATATTATATTATATATTATATAATAATATATTTTATTCTCGATAAGTATTTACAAATTACAACATACATTACAAACTGATTATTTGAATATAAAACCAACTACAAATTCACAGGCCCAGTCTCTGCTAGTTATCTAGTATGTTTGGTATGTTTGGTGACCTGGGTCTTGGAATATAAAACTGGTTTGAAAACTCACAGATCCTTTTAAATTTTATTTATAAACAATTTAGTTTGTGATTTGTTTTGAGACTTGAGATGTAATGTTTGACTTTGTAATTTAAATTTTAACATTGTTATTTATTGGTTTTATTTGTATTTTAGGTAATTTTAAAGTCTTATAAAAAATATATATAAGTAGTAAGTAAATGGATCGGATATCCGATCCGAGATCCGTGATCCGAATGGATATGGATATGGATCGGCTTAAAAAAAATCCGGTCCCGATCCGATCCGAATCCGAATCCGCTAAATTAAATGGATATGGATATGGATTTAGGTCGATCCGATCCAAACCCGATCCATTGACAGGCCTAGTCGGACCTACTTATGTACTTAGAGCAAATCTAACAGGTGCCCTATTTAGTGTCTTAAGTCAAAATATAGGGAATTTGATGAAAAATCTCCATCCAACAATGTCCTAGTGATGCCCTATATCACTAGGACAACCCATTCAAGCCCTATTTTTGAGGCACTCTCTCTCCTTACCCTAGGGCTGGCAATTTCGGGTTTCGGGTCGGGTTCGGGTCGGGTTGACAGTCGCGGGTCAAAAAATTTACCCAACCCGAACCCGATCCGAAAATTTAATGGGTCAGAATACCCAACCCGAACCCGACCCGCACTACCCGCGGATAACCCGAACCCGACCCGAAAATTAATATTTATTAATAAAAATATTTTTTAAATCATAAATAAATATTATTTTAATCCAAATAAATTAATTTTTATTAAATTAAATAATTTTATATTAAATTTAACTAATAAATTTTATAAAAATAATAAAAATAATATAAATATATATAATATTTATATTATATATTAATTTTCGGGTAATTTCGGGTAACCCGAATTCAACCCGAAAATGACCCGATTTTTCTGGATTGATTTTGGGTCAACCCGAATTCGACCCGAACCCGAAAACCCCCAACCCGAATTCGTATTTTGCGGGTCGAATTCGTGTCGGGTTGTCGGGTCGGGCCCAATATTGCCACCCCTACCTTACCCTATCCCATATTATATAATAAATTTTTGCCAACACTTTTTTTCTCTCTCTATTTTATATTATGTTTTAATGATGAAAGTGAACTTTTAATAATAAAATATTAAACATATAGTGAAAATAAGATACATTGTTGGAGTTGAAGTTAGTAGAATATGTCCTAAACTACTAGGACATAATTTTTTAGATTATATTTAGCACTCCAACTAGGACACTGTTAGACTTGCTCTTAGTCATAAGGTGGTAATATTGGACCCGACTCAACAACCCGACACGAATTCGACCCGTAAAATACGAATTTGTGTTAGAGTTTTTTGGGTTCGGGTCGAATTTGGGTCGACACAAAATCAACTCGGAAAAACATACTCCCTCTGTCCCATTGAATTGTATACATTTTCCTTTTTGGGACGTCCCATCAATTGTATACATACCAAAAATAATAAGTTTTTATATTATAAAAACTTAACTACACCCACTACTTTCTTCCACTACACCTACTTTATACCTTAAATATTACTCCCTCCGTCCCCTTTTACATGTCCACTTTGAAAAAAAAATTGTCCCAAATTACTTGTCCACTTCTCTTTTCAAATCAACTTTTTGTATGTTTTTTCAAAAAGTAACAACTTCCAATGTTTGACTAGCATATATATATATATACACAACTCTATCTAATTCATTACATTTATTAGAGATATGTATGAAAACAAGATATCCAACTAACATTTTCTTAAGATGCGTTATTTTTTCAAAAGAGACAAGTAAAAGGGGACGGAGGGAGTAGTAGATCCCACCACTTTACTCCCACTACACTCATTTTACACATTAAATATTAACCGGTCCCACCACTTCACCCACTTTTTTTACTTTTCATCACTAAATTACACTTTTTCTTAACCTCCGTGCCACTTCCCATATGTATACTACTCACCGGGACGGAGGGAGTATCAGTTTCGGGTTACCCAAAATTACCCAAAAATTAATTTATAATATAAATATTATATATATTTATATAAAATACATATATTTATATTATTTTTATAATATTTATTACTTAAATTTAATAAAAAATATTTAATTTAATATAAATTAATTTATTTGAACTATAATATTATTTATTTTTTATTTAAACAATATATTTATTAATAAATATTATCTTTCGAGTCGGGTTCGGGTTACCCGCAGGTTGTGCGGATTGGGTTCGGGTTGTGCCAGCCCAGTCTAATCACCCTCAACATCATATTAATATAATATATTCATGTCACCCTTTCGTATAATCGTATTTTTATGTTCAACACTTCTTTGTACTTAAAAAGTAACGAAGTTAAAAGAGCAACACGAATTTGAATTTGATGCGTTTGATAAAACTCATATCCAACTGTTAATAACTTTGATAGGATGGTAGGAATTATAATAACTTTCAAAAAATATAAAAATATAAAAAGATGCATTTTTATCCAAATATTAAAATTTAAAACCACCATAAGATTCATATCTTCTTCTTAATTATAATTAAATATTATTTATTTCTTCATATAATATCTTTAGCATGCATATTTACTTACACAGATTTGGTTACGCTCACAAATTGCTTCTAGTAATCGTCCATCATTATATTTATCTATGCACGTTAATGAACAAAAATGGGCATCCTGTTCTTCTTTGTCGCAGTCCGCAAGCGGCATTTCATCAGTTTATACATTGTACTTCTCCTCTTCTTTACTCTGGGCAAGATCTGTCAAAACCAAGTCACAATAACAAATATACTTAGGACTATATATTTCATGAAAAAATAAAAGAATTTTTAATACAAGAGAAGATAAGTATTAAATTCATTAAAACTATGAAAGTTAACTGATTTTTCCATTTTTCCATATAGCGTAAAATAATAATCTCAAGGCATGCAGGATGATATGGACACTAAAATAAAAATATCGCGGATTCATTCAAACCTGATGATGAACAAAGAGTTGGAGAACAAAGAGTTGGCGAAAGAAGAGTAGAGTTGTTCAAGTACTTGTTGATGAGCAAACACAACTGGCAATGAATCCAACACCCGAGCATGCCAGTATTTATACACAAAATTGCTTACACGTACCAAAGGGAAACTAGCTAGCTACTGTGAATCAATTATGCATCGAGTTGTCCAAAAAAAGCTGTGATTAAAACATGTTTCCGTATCAGGCTTACCACTTCATTTTAGAGTGGAGGTCTAGGGCTTTCTGTTTCAGCCAAATATGATAACAGAATTTAATACCCAGAAGATGGAGCTAGCTAGGAATTAAAGGAAATGGCGCAGATGTGGACTTGTGTGTTTTCTTTTGAAAAAAGAAAGTTATTCACGTAACCGAACACCACACCCCAATCAAAAAATATACCTGCAGGCAGACGCGGATCCTGATAGGGGCAAAAGGGGTCAGTTGAACCCCCTTAAAATTTTGTCATTAATTTTATATAATTACATAATGTCGTGCAATAGCAAAAAATTACATAATCTGAATATTAAATTTTTGTTATCTATTTAATCATTTTGATATCCACCATTCTAATCAAGGTGGATATGACTTATTTATGTTGTGCAACGGTAACATAATTTGAATATTAAATTTTTTCCTGTATTTATTCTGATTAATCATCGTTACAAAAGTTTGTATACGACCTCCCTTACTTTCGGAGCTGAATCCGCCAATGCCTACAGGGCAAGTATTGAATTGTTGGAAGCACTACTGCAGTAACTATTCTCCAGCAAAGTGTGTTAACTATATATATGGAATTACTTAGCGTCATGCATAAGTCTTTAGGGGCCATTTGATTACTTCTAAACGGAGCTGAATAAGAATTATATGACCGAATCATCTCGTTCAGTTTGTTTGGCATGCAATAAACACAGCTGAGTGAATCACTAAATCTACTGAGCCACTCATTTCCAGAATCCAAACTGAGCCAGTCATAAACGTAACTTGAAATCAATCATCATATACTTTAAAAACTAGTTGCAATTATGCATTTTTTTTTTCGGGATATCATCCTATGAAGATCATAATTTATCTTCTTAAAAATAATATATTGATTCTTTTACTTGATTTGAGTCGAAGAAAAAAGATTTTTATATATTATTGTTATTTTTCAATTTATTCTTAGTAAAATTTACATTTATATTTTCATTTAAAAAAGAATAATTTAAAAATAATCTGTAAAAATATATGTTTTCCACATCAAATTATGTGTAAAAAATCAAAGCCATTATTAATTTTTGATATAGGAATATTTAACAAGATCATATATATAATATTATACACGTATGATATTTTATTGTCAATAAATGTGATTAATTTTTTTTACTGGATTATATATTTATTTAAAATAAGTTGCCATTCAGATATTTCTCATAAAGAGTATCAAATAATATTATTCATTCAGAATTCAGATATTTGATTCATTCAGATTAGTCAGATATATTATTCATTCATATATTAATTGTTCAGATTTATCAAATGAGCTCTTAGTCTCATTCAATTTTATGCATGTTTTTTATGGATATTCCATTTAATTATATACAATATTCTAAAATAATAAAATTTTATGATATATATATATTAAATATTAGCTCATCTCATAATTTTACCCACACTACACTCATTTTATACATTAAATATTAAATAAATATTAAAACAAAGTAAAGGTGTGATTAAAAGAATAAATTGACATGTTTCCATATGTTTTCATATATGTTATACGCCAGGCTTACCACTTCAATATTTTAGAGTAGAGGTCTAGGTCTTTTCAACCAAACATGACAACAGGATTTAATGTATAGCATACCTAGGAGAGGAATGAAGAGAAATAAGATATGGACTTGATTGCGTTTTCTTTTGCAAAAAGAAAGTAAAAATAGTTTATAAAAGGAAAAGGTTGTTTCAGCCAAACATGGTAACAGAATTTAATGTTGGAATTCCTTTTTTTACTGGCCAGATGATCAGTTTTTTTTTTGGAAAATCATAAATCCTTCGGACAAATGGACCGCTTGAGAAAAGATTGCATTCACTTATAGTTGGTAACTTTCAATGAGCACAACTCATCGCTTACTTTATCAACATTTATGCATATCTGGCCATGATAGGGACATAGAAAAACTGAAGTAATGTAATTAAACACATCTCAATCTTCCTGCATCACTCTCATAGACAGGGCCAGCAGATCAGTTTGCATGCTTCCTTTTTTTCAGTATAAGATTCACTAGTTCACTGGCCAACAGAGTTTACAGCGAGTGCCTTTACAAAATTCGGTGGTAAATGTAATATCCCGAATTCATTTTATTTGGATGATACATAATTTATATTTATATGTATTTTAGTAAGTAAGTATTATTATCATATATTTAATCTAGTGAAATTCTGTTTTGCCTTGGTCAAGGCTCCCATAATTATTCAATTACATACGGGGGTTAGTTTTCTTTAAGCTAAGTCTACTAGCATTATAAAGACTTGAGAGGAAATGTTTTTATAATCTCCTCGATGTGGGACAAATAGTAATGTCCAAAAACCAAGCAACAAGTTGTAGTTGGTATATTTTCAAGTATTGGCTTCATAACCTTGATTTATATACAGTGGCGGATACACAGGGGTCAGGTGGGGGCCCCTGACCCCACTTGAATTTTTATAAAAAAAAAACCTACTTTTTTATGTATAAAAAATCAGAACTGTAATATAAAATGGGGCCAATAAAGATGATATGGGGCCAAAAAATTCAAGCCCGGGCCAAGAAAAGTAAACACAAAATAATAGCAAGTCATTTGTGCTCACAGGTGCAGAGTGATGAAGACAAGACTGAAGAGCAACGCAACGACCCCACTTGGCTCACATATGTAAATATTATAACATCAGACTTATTCTATGATATTAATTTTGCTACCTATCATGTTTAAAAAAAATTGGACCCCACTTGGCTCGGACCCTGGATCCGCCGCTGTTTATATAGAGGAAGGGATGGCATATCTTATAGCCTCCTCGATGTGGGACTAAAGGTAGTCCAAAGTAAAGAAAGTTGCCTTAGTTGGGTTTTGGGTTGTAAGTGTTGGCTTCACAACATTGATATAGAGTAAAAGATTTCACATTTATGATATTTTATCAATGTGGGACTTGGTGAGGTTTTTGTCAAACCTTCAAAACATATTTTTTTCACTTGATTATGAGAAACTTAATTATTTCTCTTTATTTCTAAAACTTTAAAACTGAATAAATAGGGTATATGGAACCCGAGAGAAAGCTGCAAACTTTCTGGAATAGAAAGGTGGGCAATGGTGAGTTTATATAGAATTGGAAGCATGGTGATTCCAATATTTACTCAATGTGGGACAATGAGTGCTATCATATAACATGAGTTATATAGAGTTGGAGGAGCACAAGCTCCTAAATCTTTTCAATGTGGGAAGTTGCCACATTCTAAGATGTGAAAACATAAAACCACATCGAGTTCTCAACTAACAACATATAGGCATTTATAGTAGGCTTTAGATGTTAATTTTCAAGTGAGTAAGAGCATGTGCTAAGACTTGAAGTTATTCTTGTCCCAAGGTATGGTTCTAGTTTGTGCCAAAAGAAAATTTCTCTTTTTCTATATGAACTTTTGGTACCACATCGAGTAAAGTAGTAACAAAACATGTGTATATAGAGTAAGAACTAAGCTTATTTTAAATAAAATTAATTTGAGTTAAGCTGTAAGTGAGACCTTTGGCACTCGGTTGCATTATTAATTTTGGAGGACGTTTCTTTATCTTCTTGTCCTTGTACCACATCGAAAACATGATAGTGTATTCTCATGAATATAATCAGTAGCCTAGCTATTAAGGTAATAAAATCAAAGTTGTTGGCGCCACCCTCCGACGCCAGGTGCCAATTTTCTTAATACCAATTTCATGTGGTACCACATCGAGAGGAAATGTAAGGAAAGTCATATCTTTCCTTATATAAACACATTCCCTTCTTACTTTATAAAAATAGGAAGCTCACGGCCTGCCAAATCTAAGTAAGTCTACTGACTTATTATTTTTATAGTTTTATTTTATTTTATTAATTTAATAGTTTAGTTATGATTTCATTATTCTTATTTAGGGGTGAGCAGAAAACCGTCCAAACCGCGTAAACCGCCCGCACCGCACCGAACCGCACCACAAAACGCGGTTTTTAATTTTCGTGGTGCGGTTGCGGTTTGGATTTTTCACAAACCGCGCGGTGCGGTGCGGGTTGCGGTTTTAGTTTTCTTGAATGCGGTTCAAACCACACCGCACCGCAATATTAATATATATAATAAAAATAATATTTATATTTATATTTATAATTATATATATTTATATATATATTATAATTAATATTACTCTCAGCCCATTAAAACTTAACTATTATTAGTCCTAGTCTAGCAGTCCAGCAGCATGCGGTAGCCCAGAAGGCAGAAGCCCAAAGTTCTATTAGGTAAAACTTAAAATCATACTCATCTCTTTTATTCTAGCCGATAGCCGCACAAATGACAAAACCCTAAATCCCAAATAGCTAACATCTTATCTGCAATAACTACTTCAGATTCAACGATTCACAATCTCACGTACATCAAGCTTGTTGAGCTAATTAAGGTAGATTATTTGCTCTCATACTTCGGATTCTTTTGATTGTTGGATTTTGATTCGATAATTTCTTGTTTCAGACGGAGATGGAGCAAAACTTAGAGCCCGTCAATACTCCGGTGACTTCTTCATCACACGCAACACAAGCTACACAAGATGAAACCACTGAGAAGACGCCTGCATCACAAAAACGGAAAGCAACGCCATCTTCGAAAAAAGTAAGTGATGTCTGGGACCATTTTACGAAAGATGAATCTGATCCAAAAAATGATCTAATTTTATTATTTGTTTCTATCTTATATCCTTATTTGTACAGGTCCTTTTCAGCATATAAATGCATCAAGTATTTGGAGGCTGGAGCTGATTTCTACAGAGCTTGAAGATTGAAGCTGATTTTTTTTTATAATATTTGTATTTGAAATTACTTTCCACTTCAACTATCTCAGTCTGTCTGTTTAAGACTTTAATCGGTGTGCTACTGTGCTGTTTAAGACTCCTCTGTTAAGTTTTATTAATGTTCCAGATTTGAAATTTATGTTCAAATTTAGAGATATTTAGTTAGTTTTATCGCATGTGGAAACCGCAGTGAACCGCACCACACCGCACCGCATTTTCGTGGTGTGGTTTATGTGGTTTTAAAATTTCGTGGTGCGGTTGCGGTTTGAGATTTTGGTAAAACCGCATGTGCGGTTTGGTTTGCGGTTTTAGGAAAAAACCGCACCGCCCGCACCGCGATCACCCCTACTTATTTGATTAGTAGTAATTGGAGATTTAATATAAACATGACTTAATAATAATAAAGTAACTGTGTGAATATTTTAGGGAACGAAGTTGTTGGAGATTTTAACTAGGACATTGTACACTGTAAGTATATACTGTACCCTTCACTGTGATATTTGATGATGTTTTGGTGAACATTTTGTTGATGATTTTCTGATGAGGAATGAGTATTCTTACATTTGTTCTGTGTGTGATGCTTCCTTTGTGAAGTAAAGTATGATACTTCTTTCGGGAAGGAAAGCTAAACCAATTGTTTAGCTGGCCGGGATCCCCAACAGTAGAACGTGTGAACTTGTGAACGTGTTTGAATACTCATATTCATCTTGATGTGTGAAATATTGATTTGATTATTAAAGTTTTGTGAATAAAACTCAGTTGAACTGTACGATATATGCTTATTGAGCTTTATGAGCTCATTCCTTTTTATGTACTAACTGTACAGGAAAGAATTCGGGAGAAGGATGTTCAGGCAAGGGTAAAAATGTGGTGACCTAGAGTAACTTGGTTGAATTTGCAAGCAGAAGTTAATAGAAGTATTATGATGTAATCGAAAGAAGCGTTTAATATGTGTTAGGCTTGTATTCAGAACTTTTAGAAGCGTATGATGTAAGACTTTTGATGTAAGGTTAAATATGACTTTAAGTTATGTTGTAATGAGAAGTTTGAAATTTTGGAAATATATTTTGGTTTGTTTAGTAGAATGACATTCCCGGGTCGGGTTACTGAGGTCATCCCGGGCCGGGGGCGTCACAGTAAAGGCGCAAAGTCAGTAGTGAATTGGTCCACCTTCTGTCAACTTTTCTGGCCAAAATTTAGTTTGGCCATCGAATCAAAATCACTATGTAGCAACGATAAAATATCTCTATGCAACTGCATTTTTGTGTATTGTATTCTCGTCAACAGAAACTTTGAACGAAATAGATGCTAAGCTATCAACCACAAGTTTTAAAACCACCCGAAACATTGCAGCTCTATATAGAATATAATGTCGAAGATATCTTACTGAACACATAGTGAACAAGGCGATAGATATAGGAGGTGAGAACACATGGATTAATTTCATACTCCAGACAGAACATTTATAATGAAGATGACTACAGACTATACAGAAGGCTTCTATTCTGTTCTTAGAACAAGATAACATAGTTCGAGACTGGCAATGAGACCGCTTGTATTCAGATTGTTTCACCTTCTTACCTGCAATATAATGCAAATGAACTGATCAGAAAAGAAAACAATGTTTATGTTTGTGAATGCAGTTAAAATTTCATTGTCGATGAGTACCAAAGGGAAACCAGCTAGCTAGTGTGAATCAATTATGCATCGAGCTGTCCAAAAAAAGCTGTGATTAAAAGAATAAATTGACATGTTTTCGTATATGTTATACGCCAAGCTTACCACTTCAATTTAGAGTGGAGGTCTAGGGGTGTCTGTTTCGGGCAAACATGTTAACAGAATTTAATACCCAGGAGATGGAGCTAGCTTCTTTTTAATAAGAGATGTGGACTTCTGTGTTTTCTTTGGAAAAAAGAAAGTTAATTCACGTAACCGAACTCCAGACCCCAATCAACTGCAGGGCAAGTATTGAATTGTTGGAAGCGAACAAGGTCTGGAAGCACTACTGCAGTAGCTATGCTATTGCTAGTTATTCTCCACCAAAGTGTGTGTTAACTAAATATGGAATTACTATGCCTCTTGCAGCTTATTCATTAAGAAAATAGTGAACGTGTCAACATCGTCTTCACTTAGCGTAATGCATAATTCTTTAGTCTCATTCAATTCTATGCATGTTTTTTTTGGATATTCCATTTAATTATAGGCTTATTTTTTAAGAAACCATCCAAGTTTGCGAGTATGGACACACCAACCATTAAAAAAAACCGATATGCTGAGCATCCAAGTAATGTAAATGGACTCATCTGAATTTCCATCAATTTCAACAAACCCAGATCTCGAAATTGCTTAGCCAAGGTCCCTAAATCATCCTGAACTTGCATCTTAACACCCATATCCTGTCTCCGACTAGTGACATCCGCACGCAACTTACCCAAAGCAACATCATCATCATTCCGCTTAAATGGAAATGGCAATTAAGAACCGAAAAATCTGCTGAACCACACCATTCAATGAGGCCCCGAAATCAGCCCCAGCTTGGCCTAACTTATTCCCAATATCAAACACAGCTAAAACCCCATTGATCCCAGATTGATAATCACTTGCAAACCGGAAATCCTTGTCCACAAAATTATAACTAGGGAATTCAACATCAAACAGTTTTGGGGGTTGAGGATTAGGCCAAGAAAACGATGGAGGACTAATATGAGATTGAATCAAACCCGTAAATCCTTGCGTAAGCCGGTCCGCAAGATCCAATCCATGGCATTGAACTTCCTCCCAGGCCTCAAATGATCTCTCTGCTGACATTTTCTTGAAGCAAATTTCAGCTCTACTCACTTAAAGAAAACACCATATAATCAACTAAACCAATCTAAATTATCAACACAACGCCTTCACACTAAAGTCCCAGCTCAAAGCTCCCGCCTATATCAAGAATCACACAATTCTTGAACAGCTTATACCAATATAATGCCTCACTAATTAAATTCCAGCCTCATAACTTCCACCTTTATCATAATCACACAATTCTTGAACTACTTGTATCTATATGTTTGTGGGTGGGTGTAACTAGCTACAAATGGAGGGTTGAAAACAAGATTTGAGAATTTGGGTTGGGATTATTAGAGGGTGTGTGGTAGTGAAGTGTGTAATTTAAGAACTGAGGATATGAAATAGGGATGGCAATTTGTACCGAACCGATGGATACCCGATCCGTACCGACCCGATTGGGTCTTACCGAACCCGAATATTTCGGGTTTGGGTTCGGGTTTGGGTTTGATTTTTAAACCCGAACTATTTTCGGGTCGGGTTCGGGTTTATGCCATACCGTTTCGAACCCGACCCGAAAACCCGAAACCCGTTTTGTTCCGACCCGAACCCGAACCGAAACCCGTTGGAATATAAAAATAATATTTTTATATATACATGTATTGTCCCGTAATTTAAAGTAATATTGTGTAACATATAACATATTATATTACTAATACTAGTACAAACTATTGCATTAAAGTCTAACATTACTAAACTATTATTATTAAACATATTTTCACCTGTAGGGTTCGAAATAAGTATACTATATGCCAAGATTTTGAATGAGATTAGCAACACGGATACATGTGGTTTCAAATCATCAAATACGACTAGCCATCTCATTCTAATATGCAACCCCTTTTCAACTCTCCGGTAATTCTTATCATTAAATTCCTCCATTCCGGTTGTTTTGAGCTGGTGTTGCTTTTCAATGGCCTTACTTCATCAACAATTTCATGCTTAGAAGAATGATCCATTGTCCTATCTGACCTCTAATTCAATCATAATAATTTCAACATCGTCAGACCCACGAGCCCTTTGACCCGAATCAGATGTCTCACCTGAATTTGTAAAAATCAAGGTGTAATTTGGTAAAAATCCACAAACCCGAACCCGAACCGAACCCGAATAAACCCGATGGGTTCGGGTTCGGATTTGGTGATTCGGGTTTTTCCGGGTTCGGGTTCGGGTTCGGGTTTGGCAAAAAAAATCGGGTTTGGATTTGGTTTTTGCCAAACCCGTTTCGACCGACCCGATTGCCATCCCTGATATGAAATCAAGATTTGGGGGAATAAAATTTGGGAATTAGGTATGGTTGATAAGATACTTGTTAAATCAAAGAAAGTGACTATGAAATGGGTAGGCCCATCTCTTGCTTGGGTATTATGAGTTTATCCAACTACCCAGCCCATCAGGTTGATAATCTCGTATACGAGTTACGACCATACCCTTACCTAGTGAGACCTACTTATGTACTAGTCACCCTCATATAATATATTCATATCACCTTTTCGTATTTTTATGTTCAACAATTCTTTGTACTTAAAACTAATATATACTATCTATACTATATTATACTATCTATATTATTATGCTATAATAAGCCAACATGGGTATAATTTGTATGCTATAATAAGTCAACATGGGTATAATTTGTAGTCCTAGGTTTTAGTTATATTTTTTGGTTTGGTACTCTCCTTTTGGTACTACAACTCTACAAATGTGAAGTCTATTAGTCTTACATTGTTAAACAGTTTCAAATACTAAAAACACTCCTAACAATCCATTATCATATAATATTTATTAAAAAATTTATAATGATGTTATATAAAAATTATAAATATATAATTTTGAATATTTTCTTTTAACAAGAACCTTCATATAACTCTTTTTAACTTTAATGTCTTCTAAACATCACATAACCCTTTCTAACTCTAATCTTAAAAGTTTCTGTTGTCAAAAAATCAAGATTACATAATTATGTTGAAATTCAATTGATTATATTACTGAATCTTTCAAATGTATGACAAGATCATCAATGTTCGGAAAAGATTTGAATTTTCTGATTTTTTTTAATTATTAAATCTACATGTACTAAATTCGGATTAAATGTACTATATGCAGTGTTCTAAAAATCCCAGATTTAACCGATTAATCCCCTGCAAGGTCGGCCACCGATTCGATTTTTGAAATCCGATTAATCCTTATATATATTTTTTAATCGAAGCATATATGATAAATTATTAAAATTAAAATACTATATTACTTTAAAAATGAATAATTATAGAGTTTATGAATATAATAAATATATTAGTTACTAAATATCTAATATAATAATAACTAAATATTAAATAATATATTAATATTAAAATAAATCCGATTTTCAGTCCGATTAATCCTTTCGATTAATCCCCGATTTTCGATTAATCCCTGAATCGGTAGTTCAACCGATTAGGTCCGATTCTCGATTTCTGTAATACTGATTATGTGTGTGTGTGTGTGTGTCAGGGTTTGTCCATTTTCAAGTAATCGGGAGAAAATATAGTCAGTCGAATAATATAATTTAATTAAATTCAATCTATTAATATTAAAATACTAATAAAATGATGTTAAAATTTAAATAATAAATAATAAATTACGAACTATATACCCGCCCGTGCTTCACACGGGTTAAAGGCTAGTATTATAAAAAGTCAACATGAGTATAACTTGTACACGTACAAAATTTTGGTTTGACACTCTTCTCTAAAACTAAAAAACATGTAGATAGCTAGCTATTAAACAGTTTCATATACTAAAAACACTCCTTATGTATATTAATATCCTTTTAAATATAATTTATAATTAGTTGAAAAATGTGAAACAACTGTTAATAGCATATATTAATATTAAAAAAATATTTATAGATAAATGTATAACTAATTATACATATACAATTTTGAATATCTTTAGTCTAAAATACATATAAATAATTAGAGACGCTACTTTTTAATTATAACGTATTCTACTCGAAATTTAACTCTAATGTGTTCTATTTCATTATAAACACGAACCATTACGTAACATATGAAGATATATGAAATATGAAAATTTTGATTTAAAATTAATTGAATAATAAACTATCACATATTAATATCAGAAAAATAATTATAGATAGATAATAAATTGTGAAAGCTAAATTTCCGTTAGAAGATATAATCAGTTGATTAATATAATTTAACTAAAATCCAAATTATAAATACTAAAATACTAATAAAATAGTGTTAAGATTTAAATTATAATTAATAGATTACGAAAGCGCACGTGATTTGCACGGGTTAAAGGCTAGTGAAGTTAAAAGAGCAACACGAATTTGAATCCTCTAAAACTTAACAATAACATGTAGATAGCTACTATTAAACAGTTTCATATAGTAAAAACACTCCTTATGTATAATAATATTTTTTTAAATATAATTTATAATTAGTTGAAAAAGGTGAAACAACTGTTAATAGCATATATTAATATTAAAAAAATATATATATAGATAAATGTATAACTAATTATAAATATACAATTTTGAATATCTTTAGTCTAAAATACATATAAATAATTAGAGACGCTACTTTTTAATTATAACGTATTCTACTCGAAATTTAACTCTAACGTGTTCTATTTCATTACAAACACGAACCATTACGTAACATATGAAGATATATGAAATATGAAAAATTTGATTTAAAATTAATTGAATAATAAACTATCACATATTAATATCAGAAAAATAATTATAGATAGATAATAAATTGTGAAAGCTAAATTTCCGTTAGAAGATATAATCGGTTGATTAATATAATTTAACTAAAATCCAAATTATTAATACTAAAATACTAATAAAATAGTGTTAAGATTTAAATTATAATTAATAGATTACGAAAGCGCACGTGATTTGCACGGGTTAAAGGCTAGTGAAGTTAAAAGAGCAACCCGAATTTGAATTTGATTCGTTTGATAAAACTTAAATCCAACTGTTACTCCTTCCGTCTCTTAATACTTTTCCCGTTTGCCAATACACATTTTTTATTGTTAATATTTTTAATTTCATATTAGTATTAAATATAAAATCTTCACCGTATTAAAGTACTCGTGAATACGAATACAACAAGATCACTCATGACTATATTTAGTGTTATAGATTAGACGTAAATTAGTAATTTGTCTTATGTTATGAACAGTCACGACATATCAAACGAGCAAATAAATAGAAACGGAGGGAGTAATAACTTTGATAGGATGGTAGAAATTATAATAACTTTCATAAAATATAAAAATATAAAAAGATGTATTTTTATCCAAATATTAAAATTTAAAAACACCATAAAATTCACAGCATCTTCTTGATTATAATTAAATATTATTTATTTCTTCATATAATATCTTTAACATGCACATTTACATAAACAAATTTGGTTACGCTCACAAATTGCGTCTAGTAATCATCCATCATTATATTTAGTTATGCACGTTAATGAACAAAAATGGGCATCCCATTCTTTATCGCAGTCCGGAAGCGACATTTCATCAGAACATACATTGTACTTCTCCTCTTCTTTATTCTGGGCAAGATCTGTCCAAACCAAATCACATTAACAAATATACTTAGGAATATATATTTCATGAAAAAATAAAGGAATTTTTAATATAAGAGAAGATAAATATTAAGTTCATTGAAACTGTGAAAGTTAACTGATTTTTTCATTTTTTATTTCTCTACACACATTAGGTAGTAGGACAACAAAATTTTCATTGAATAATAATTTCAAATAGACTCAAATCATACACATTTAGTCGACTAATGGCAGTCTCTTTTTTATTTCTCTTCCATTTGTTCTCTGTGCGTCATCTCCATTTGTCAGCTTTAATTTCTCTGTAAAAACAAAGAGAGGATAACTAACTTAGCCAAATATTTAGTAAAACTAATACAAAAGAAGTTATTAATAAGCTTAAACTTTAGTGAAATTTTACCTTATGGTTTTGCAAAAAGAGACTGTCATATGTCCTTGGGGAGGTTGGGTAGATATAATTGTACAATGTGTCACCCATTGATATTTATTAATATTTTGCGGATAGTCGACTGAACGGACGGTGACATCAGAATTGATAATCATATAATAGTATATGGAAGAAGCACAAATTTTGGGTTTAAAATTAATATTTGTGCCGGACATATGAAAGTCGAAAGGCGCAAATTGACTGGTATTAAGGAAAAGAGGAGGAGTATTGTTTAAAAACCCTATCGATATGTCTGAAGCAAATAGGGTTATATTATTACGGATTTCTATTTCTCTCGTATTATCTGGATTAAAGACGGAGAGATTAAAAAAAGTATCGTAAGAAAGTTGGTCCCGTTGAATGTCGAATTCATAAGTAGTACTATTAACTACTTTAAATTCAGGGACATCAACTTGAGATTGATGGCGGTAATAATAATATACACTGAAACCCGCAGAAGTAATAACAAGGAACATTAGAAAACTAAAGCTCAATAAATTACGGTTGACAATAAAAACGTAAAGACGCACCAATAAATTGTATAAATCATGGATAGGGGTTATAAAATAATATAGTACGTCACCAAAAATATTGTTGACGGGCGTATTATCGACATCCCGAGGGGGTTGATGTTGTTGCTCGTCAACAATGTCGACATCCCGAAAGAGTTGATGTTGTTGCTCGTCAACAATACTGACATCCCGAGGGAGTTGATGTAGCTGCTCGACGTCGACAAGAATATCGACAAATATGGGTTCGACCGGAGCAACAACTTCAACAAGTTCGATATTCGGTGTGGGCTGAGGATTTCTGTCAATATCGATTGGACGAGGACCGAAAAACCTGGCACATAAATACAAAAATATAAATATAAAACAATGACAAATGATATGATATATTTAAAAAGCGTACAAATATAATATTATTACCAAAAAATATATAGAAACACGTTTAGTATAAATTGGTAAAGATCCCTGAGAGCCATCTGCAAAATGTTAAAAAGAGAAAATTTGATTAGTGACAACATCAAAAGAAAGAAAGGTAAAGAAGATCCACACACACATAAATATCGACAGAGACAGATAATTTAGTGTAATAATATTATAATGCCATCGGCAGAAGAATCCACTAGCTAACCCTAGCAATTAAGCCACGCTGATTGAGCTCATGTGTTTTTACATGAGTTAGGACTCTCCCGAAAACAAAGTGCACGTAACCAGCACAAAGCACCAAAACTAAAGCAAGTATTTGGAAACGTCATATATCAGTAACATATTGGTCCAAAACCATGTAGAGTCCAGGGATGACTTGCTATATCATAAAGCCATCTCACAGAAGATAATATATAATAGAACTTACTATACCTGCAAGTTACAAAAACCAAATTATAATGTACAGTAATTTCTTAAGAATATGTTGAGATGTTCTCTAAAAATGGGACATTTGAAAATGTTGTTAGTGTGGGAAGTAAGAATGTACAAAAATTAATTTTCTTATATTAACTGTACAATGCATATCATCAGATGGAAAAAACAATCAGACACACACTCATGAAATTTTTGGTGCATATTAACTTTCAATTCAACTGGTGCATGTTACACACACACTCATGAAATTTTTGGTGCATGTTAAAAAGCGTACAAATATAATATTATTACCAAAAAAGAACAAAGTTCCATGTAGTCCACATATTTACTGTAGTACCGTAGACCACGTATGTTCTGCAACTATAGAATGACATAAAAACATTGCAAAATGTGTTATTTTGCAAATCATGTTCTATAAACATCATTATTTTGTTAAAAATTTTGACAATCCTAAACATTCTACAAATTAAATAGTGAAAAACACATTATTCTGCAAAACATGTTAAGTTTGCAGAACATATTTACATATTACAGAACATATGTGTTCTACTTGTCGAACATAATTTATTTTCAATATTTTTCATGAAATAGTGATATTTATAGAATGTATTTCACAAAATAACAAGTTTCATACATTTTGCAATGTTTTTATGTCATTCTATAGTTGCAGAACATATGTGGTCCACGGTACTACAGTAAATATGTGGACTATATGGAACTTAACTCTACCAAAAAATATATAGAAACACGTTTAGTACAAATTGGTAAAGATCCCTGAGAGCCATCTGTAAAATGTTAAAAAGAGAAAATTTGATTGGTGACAACATCAAAAGAAAGAAAGGTAAAGAAGATCCACACACACATAAATATCGACAGAGACTGATAATTTAGTGTAATAATATTATAATGCCATCGGCAAATGAATCCACTAGCTAACCCTAGCAATTAAGCCACGCTGATTGAGCTCATGTTGTTTTTACATGAGTTAGGACTCTCCAGAAAACAAAGTGCACACAATCAGCACAAAGCACCAAAACTAAAGTAAGTATTTGGAAACGCCATATATCAATAACATATTGGTCCAAAATTATGTAGAGTCCAGGGATGACTTGCTATATCATAAAGCCATCTCACAGAAAAAAATATAAAATAGAACTTACTATACCTGCAAGTTACAAAAACCAAATTATAATGTACAGTAATTTCTTAAGAATATGTTGAGATGTTCTCTAAAAATGGGGGAAAGTAAGAATGTACAAAAATTAATTTTCTTATATTAACTGTACAATGCATATCATCAGATGAAAAAAACAATCACACACACACACTCATGAAATTTTTGGTGCATATTAACTTTCAATTCAACTGGTGCATGTTACACATTTTAGAGTGGAGGTCTAGGGCTTTCTGTTTCAGCCAAATATGGTAACAGAATTTAATACCCAGGAGATGAAGCTAGCTAGGAATTAAAAGAAATGGCGCGAGATGTGGACTTGTGTGTTTTCTTTTGAAAAAAGAAAGTTATTCACGTAACCGAACACCACACCCCAATCAAAAAATATACCTGCAGGGCAAGTATTGAATTGTTGGAAGCACTACTGCAGTAGCTATGCTATTGCTAGCTATTCTCCAGCAAAGTGTGTTAACTATATATATGGAATTACTTAGCGTAATGCATAATTCTTTAGGGGCCATTTGATTACTTCTAAACGGAGGTGAATAAGAATTATATGACCGAATCATCTCGTTCAGTTTGTTTGGCATGCAATAAACACAGCTGAGTGAATCACTAAATCTGCTGAGCCACTCATTTCCAGAGTCCAAACTGAGCCAGTCATAAACTTAACTTGAAATCAATCATCACATACTTTAAAAACTAGTTGCAATTATGCATTTTTTTTTCCCGAGATATCATCCTATGAAGATAATATTTTTTTAAATATAATTTATAATTAGTTGAAAAAGGTGAAACAACTGTTAATAGCATATATTAATATTAAAAAATATATATATAGATAAATGTATAACTAATTATAAATATACAATTTTGAATATCTTTTGTCTAAAATACATATAAATAATTAGAGACGCTACTTTTTAATTATAACGTATTCTACTCGAAATTTAACTCTAACGTGTTCTATTTCATTACAAACACGAACCATTACGTAACATATGAAGATATATGAAATATGAAAAATTTGATTTAAAATTAATTGAATAATAAACTATCACATATTAATATCAGAAAAATAATTATAGATAGATAATAAATTGTGAAAGCTAAATTTCCGTTAGAAGATATAATCAGTTGATTAATATAATCTAACTAAAATCCAAATTATTAATACTAAAATACTAATAAAATAGTGTTAAGATTTAAATTATAATTAATAGATTACGAAAGCGCACGTGATTTGCACGGGTTAAAGGCTAGTGAAATTAAAAGAGCAACACGTATTTGAATTTGATTCGTTTGATAAAACTTAAATCCAACTGTTACTTCTTCCGTCTCTTAATACTTTTCTCGTTTGCCAATACACATTTTTTATTGTTAATATTTTTAATTTCATATTAGCATACCTAAGAGAGGAATGAAGAGAAATAAGATATGGACTTGATTGCGTTTTCTTTTGCAAAAAAAAAAAAGTAAAAATAGTTTATGAAAAGAAAAGGTTGTTTCAGGCAAACATGGTAACACAATTTAATGCTCGGATTCTTTTTTTCACTGGCCAGCAGATGATCAGTTTTTTTTGGAAAATTATAAATCCTTTGGATAAATGGACCGCTTGAGAAAAGATTGCATTCACTTATAGTTGGTAACTTTCAATGAGCACAACTCATCGCTTTGGAAAATCATAAATCCTTTGGATAAATGGACCACTTGAAAAAAGATTGCATTCACTTATAGTTGGTAACTTTCAATGAGCATAACTCATCGCTCATTTTATCAACATTTATGCGTATCTGGCCATGACATGGACATAGACAAACTGAAATAATATATATAAACACATCTCAATCTTCCTGCGTCAGTCTCATAGACAGGGCCAGCAGATCAGTTTGCATGCTTCCTTTTTTTTCAGTAAAAGATTCACTAGTTCACTCGGCAACAGAGTTTACAGCGAGTGCCTTTACAAAATTCGGTGGTAAAGGCGCAAAGTCAGTAGTGAATTGGTCCACCTTCTGTCAACTTTTCTGGCCAAAATTTAGTTTGGCCATCGAATCAAAATCACTATGTAGCAACGATAAAATATCTCTATGCAACTGCATTTTCGTGTATTGTATTCTCGTCAACAAAAACTTTGAACGAAATAGATGCTAAGCTATCAACCACAAGTTTTAAAACCACCCGAATCATTGCAGCCTATATTGAATATAATGTCGAAGATATCTCACTGAACACAAAGTGAACGAGGCGATAGACATAGGAGGTGAGAACACATGAATTAATTTCATACTCCAGACAGAACATTTATAATGAAGATGACTACAGACTATACAGAAGGCTTCTATTCTGTTCTTAGAACAAGATAACATAGTTCGAGACTGGCAATGAGACTGGCAATGAGAACAATATAATGTAGTGCATGTCATGGTTGATTACAGTTGGAACATACTCGGGCACATTGCATATTACAGTATGAAAGTAACTTTCGGGAGATGAGACAAAATTCGTGTAGTACATGAGAAGTGTTCTTGGAAGATTATCCCAACCCCATACAAGGTACTCTACAAAGGAGTGTGAGAGGATCATCCAAGCAGAACCTGCAAATATTGTAGTAATGTTATGGTACAGGCATATCCAGAATATGAAATGTAAAGAAACTCAAAAAAGTCTACAGAGATGCGAATTCAGTTCCATGGGCATTAATAAAACCGTGATTACATTTTGTTTCCTCTTAATATGAATATGTCAACTATATTCATACTATGAATAGGCATATGCAGTTACTTTGCTTAAATGTAAAACAGGGTTATGCGGTTCTTTGCACCATCATCCAAAATAGGTACTGGTATTGTCTTAGTCTAATAATACTAAACAGAGGAGAAAGGGAACATCCAAACTGAAAATTCCAAGCAGCCATCCAATGAAACTATTTCAAGAAGCCATATCCCCGCCCAGGGCCTCCTGCCGCCATACTCCCTAACCTCAAGGTCCACCATTTGCTTGGTTCCTCCAACCAAAACCTTGCTCTTCCTGATCATAGGAAACCCTGCTGGCTTCATCTTCTTCGTCTTCATCATCCGAGAGCTCCACCACCTCAATTAGATGCTCATGCTCATCTTCTTCAGCTTCCCATAACCAGTCCTCGTACTCCTCTTCCGACATAGCTTCAAAACCTCCATGGATAGCTCCCAAACCCATGTCCAGGCTCCAGATTTCCTTAACCCTACCAAACAAACGCCTCATTACTACCAAACGTGTATTCTGCAGAGCTCCCGCCTCCGCCAAGTATCTTGTCAATCTGTTCTAACTCTCTTCAACAACCCTAACCACTAGGGTTAGATTTGGGTCGCTCTTTCGCTGCTCCAGCTGTTGAATAACCTTGCAGTGGTTCTGGTCTATGAACCATTTCCAGTCCTCTCATTCCTTTACTGCTTCACCATTATCAGTCTCCAGTTCCACCATATTTTCTTGTTCAATAAAGGCTCCTTTAAGTCCCACCAAGAGAGCCCAGAGTTCGTTTGCTCTTGTAGTGAGATTGCGGATGGTACCATAGTACATTTTTATGATAGTACCCTTCCTATCTCTGAGCACAATACCGATTCCAGAATCATTACCATTGGGGAGAGCGACATCACGTGTGAAGGCGTGAACATTCACCTTGATAAAGCCCTCTGCTGGAAATTTCCAAGATTTCTCCATGGATGAGTTGAGAGGAGGTGAAAAGGTGCAGTAGATAGGAGTATTTGGGAGAGGAGATTTGGGTGACTGATTGCTTGTAGATCAAAATGCTGTGAATCACTCTATATAAATACACCCTTAGCCATGCATGTTGTTCTTACCACTTCAATATTTTAGAGTAGAGGTATAGGTCTGTCCGTTTCAACCAAACCGTGATTACATTTTGTTTCCTCTTAATATGAATATGTCAACTATATTTGTACTATGAATAGCCATATGCAGTTACTTTGCTTAAATGTAAAACAGGGTTATGCAGTTCTTTGCACCATCATCCAAAATAGGTACTGGTATTGTATTAATTGAAACAATTAATTTTATCTTCTTAAAAATAATATATTGATTCTTTTACTTGATTTGAGTCGAAGAAAAAAAAATTTAAAATATTATTGTTATTTTTCAATTTATTCTTAGTAAAATTTACATTTATATTTTCATTTAAAAAAGAATAATCTAAAAATAATCTGTAAAAATATATATTTTCCACATCAAATTATGTGTAAAAAATCAAAGCTATTATTAATTTTTGATATAGGAATATTTAACAAGATCATATATATAATATTATACACGTATGATATTTTATTGTCAATAAATGTGATTAATCTTTTTTACTGGATTATATATTTATTTAAAATAAGTTGTCATTCAGATATTTCTCATAAAGAATATCAAATAATATTATTCATTCAGAATTCAGATATTTGATTCATTCAGATTAGTCAGATATATTATTCATTCATATATTAATTGTTCAGATTTATCAAATGAGCATGCATGTTTTTTTTTGGATATTCCATTTAATTATATACAATATTCTAAAATAATAAAATTTTATGAAATATATTAAATATTAGCTCATCTCATAATTTTACACCACACTACATTCATTTTATACATTAAATATTAAATAAATATTAAAACAAAATAAAAGTGTGATTAAAAGAATAAATTGACATGTTGTTATACGCCAAAACTTACCACTTCAATAGTTCAGAGTAGAGGTATAGGTCTATCCGTTTCAACTAAACATGACAACAGAATTTAATGTATAGCATACCTAGGAAATGACATGGACTTGATTGCGTTTTCTTTTGCAAAAAGAAGCTAAAAATAGTTTATAAAAGGAAAAGGTTGTTTCAGCCATACATGGTAACACAATTTAATGCTGGGATTCCTTTTTTCAGATGATGCGTATCTGGCCATGAACATAGACAAACTGAAATAATGTAAATAAACACATCTCAATCTTCCTGCGTCAGTCTCATAAACAGGGCCAGCAGATCAGTTTGCATGCTTCCTTTTTTTTCAGTAAAAGATTCACTAGTTCACTCGGCAACAGAGTTTACAGCGAGTGCCTTTACAAAATTCGATGGTAAAGGCGCAAAGTCAGTAGTGAATTGGTCCACCTTCTGTCAACTTTTCTGGCCAAAATTTAGTTTGGCCATCGAATCAAAATCACTATGTAGCAACGATAAAATATCTCTATGCAACTGCATTTTCGTGTATTGTATTCTCGTCAACAAAAACTTTGAACGAAATAGATGCTAAGCTATCAACCACAAGTTTTAAAACCACCCGAATCATTGCAGCTCTATATTGAATATAATGTCGAAGATATCTCACTGAACACAAAGTGAACGAGGCGATAGACATAGGTGAGAACACATGAATTAATTTCATACTCCAGACAGAACATTTATAATGAAGATGACTACAGACTATACAGAAGGCTTCTATTCTGTTCTTAGAACAAGATAACATAGTTCGAGACTGGCAATGAGACCGCTTGTATTCGGATTGCTTCACCTTCTTACCTGCAATATAATGCAAATGAACTGATCAGAAAAGAAAACAAAACAATGTTTATGTTTGTGAATGCAGTTTAAATTTCATTGTCGATGAGTACCTTGTCTGTGAGGTTCCCAGAGTGAGCTCGAGATCATCTGAAACGAACCCTTCATGGATCCTTTCACCTTTCCACGGCTTCACTTGCTTCTTTGTGTTGTTTCCAAATGCAAATTCATCTGATAGGGATACATCCATAGGCACATTGGCATCCTGGTCCATACTTGCTGCCAAAGCGGGAGAACAGTTCCCGCTCTGTCCAGTAGTCCACATACGAGAACCGTTGCCTGCTTGAGCCTCGTCCGTGAAGCCAAATGGTTTTGGAGACACAAGGCTGAACGTTGGAGAACACGGGCCGCTCTGTGGAATTCGGAGGCCTTTGAACCAATCTGGATTTGGGAAGATCTGATACCCAGGGCTTGGTGGAGTGGAGAAAGGGACTGAAGAGTAATGTGGTGCATTCCAGCCAGATTCAGTTCTAAATCGAGGGGTTCGAGCTGGGGAATTCAAAGGAGAAGTGACCGGAGCACTGATGGAGCCAGTTTGCATATATTGATGCTGAAACTTGGAGGAAGAGGCGGATGAGGATGAAGATGATAGGTTTTGGAGCCACGGGATGAGGGAATTGCCATCTACATTTGCATTAGCAGCATAAGAGGATGAAGCTGGGCTAGGGAAGGAAGAGGACATGGGACTAGGGTTGTAAGAAGCACAGGGACTTAAGTTATAAGACGAGCAAGGACTCACTGGTGCAGATCCTCCCATAGCATCCACATGTTCTACAGGCTTGCATCCCTGCAAAATCGGAATATCATTAGAAGCATAGAAAGCACCAAAACATCTAAGAAAATACTACATATCATCCAGAATCAGATGGAATTCTCCGCAATAGATACATGTCCAAGAACCTAAGTCCTGATATTAAGAAAATTATGCAGTATAATTTTCAAGCACTGTAGCGCATACAAAATGGAGTGTCAATCGCAGGGGATTCTCAATGTGAATCAAAAAGTCCATATAACATGGTTTACTGCAAAATAAAAATAAATCAAACTGATACACACATACTCTAGCACTGTAGATGCCCATTTTCCATAAATTTACCGAACAGTTGTTTCAAGTCTAGAACTATATGGTTAGGCACCCCATTCATTCACGTCATTTATAATTGCATACTTATACAAGTCTCTGAGGTAATTAGCCATAGTCCTCAGAATGATCAGCTAACCTAAACCAAGCTTCCACGGGAATATATAAGAAAAAAACATCAATAACTGTTTTAGAGTTGCCTAATACGGAACCTGGGTGAATTACCATTTACCAGTAAACAAAATCAAGATAAAGTACATACAAATTTGTTTTGATTAGACCTAAGCAAATCACTTAACTACCAGTTCCCAAAATGCACAGTGAACTGAACAGGTTAAAAGTATACATGAAGCAAGAAGAGGGTAAATCAAGTAGTTCCTCCTTGTGATGATATAACACAAAGATAGATACACACTTTCTCTGACATGGTGGCCACAACTAATGCACTGAAGCAGCAAAAGTACAATAATATAGCCCAAAAACCACAGTGGAGCAAGTCCAATAAATTCAAGGTGGCACATTGATTGGATTGTACCATGAGCCAATGACTCAAAATGATGGGACTTTCCCATAAACAAGCCCTTCACGAGACCAACAATTGCAAAGCAATGCTAAATAAAGAAACTGAGCTTTTAAAAACACTGCTGCTGAGTTGCACAAGTTTCTGTTAGCATATAACAAAGTAAAGGCTTCAGCAAGTAGGTGCTGCACCAAGAACATGAAAGGAAACAAGTAAAGCTACAGAACAAAAGCTGAAAAGTACATTGCCCCCACTAACACTTCAGGATCTTCATGAGTTGCGTATAGAAATTACATTTTTAATTTTATTCTTTTAAGTGGAAGTGGAGAAATGCAGGGTGGTGGGCACTGGGCAGGATAATCTAAGTCCCTGACTTGGTAAAACTCAATCTTAACAAACACATGCTTGTTATTTTTGTGACCAGGCTTTTTTTAAGTACATGTACTAAGATTGGAGATTAGAGGCTCATGTTAGAAGAGGCACTAGTAAACTGCTAAAATGCACAGTAAACTGTGACAATAAAGGAAGAAAAACAACAGAAGCAAAATAGCAAGGGTAATGTCCACAACAATCAATTATAAGCGGCATATGTTCAGCGGGAAAAAAACAGTTGGATGGTAAAACATCTCGATCTTTCCGTTGTAGTCCCCGACATTTTCATCAAAAATCTAGTTAAATGTCATCCCAAAAACAAAAAAAATGTTGATAATATGTTGGATCATATGTATGTCAGGACCCGAACCCAATAACAAAATAGAGTACGCATAAGATAATGGTTATTGCAATTTGCACATGAGCCTTTGCAACTTAAGTACTTAACATGGTATCATAGTAGAAAAAATCGAAAAACAGGGATTAAAAGGAAAGAAATAACGTTGAGTACCTTGCGATAGGTGGTGCCATCGGGCTCAACAATCCAACCAGCCTGGTTGCAAAGAGCTCTGAGAACTTCATTGTTATCGCAATGCTTGGGGAGATTATAATTGCCATACATTCTCAGTCCGGAGAATATCTTCGCCGCAATGGCTCTCCTTCGCCTCTCTCTTCTCTTGTTGTTCTCTCTCTCCCTCCATGTCGGCAATCTACTTGCTCCTCCTCCTCCTCCTCCCGTTGCCATCTCTCTCTCTCCCTCTCTCTCCCCCTCTCTCTCTCTGTCTCTCTCGCTTTCTCTCCCACCTCTCCCTGAAATTACAAAGAATTTGGACAAAACATAACAGAAGACATGGTGTTATCAAACTAGGATCATGTGACTGACAACAAGTGATGTGATAGTAATCATTAGTTTCATTTGTTTGACTCGACTGTTTGAAATTCTTTTGTTGTCGATAGAGACTCCCACTAGAATAATTTAAACTACATTATTGTCATTAATTTAAATATTAAGTTAAACAAGCCTAAATATTGTGAAAATAAAACTAGTAAACTACAGTAGTAGATAAAAAAAAGAGAAAATTACTTGAATCTGCAGATAATAGAATAAAATTACTTAATCGCCGGAATTTCGTCGGAGGGAGTCCGTGAAAATAATCAACGGCGGGTTAGCCGGGGACCCGGTTTTGATATATAAAGAGAGGAATACCAAAGGTGAAATGAAATCATTGGAAGTACACTGGAGAGCTAGCTACCCATATATACTGCGGTTGGCTTACCACATTGACCATAGGCTGTTGCATATTAACGAAAATGCCACGCGACGGTGTATGTATTTAACTTTATGAATTTTTAGTCAAATAATTGATAAAATTGAAAACGTTACTCAAGCCGGCAAAATATAATTTATCCGTATCCATTTCGAGAATATAAGAAAATTGAAAAATAAAACAAATTTGATACAACTCAATTCTCATTTCATAATATAACTGTAAAAATCGGAAATCAAACTAATCAATTGATCTACCGATTCAGGATTTATCAAAAAAAATTAATGAATTAAAAATTTAATCGAATCGGAGTATAATATATAAAATATTTCTAAAAAAGTAATCAAATTTTTTTTAATAAATCAAAACTTTTAGAACACTGAAAACTAGCTATTAAACCATAGCTACGAGTCTATGACCGACCATCTTGCCATGTAAACTCCTTTAAAAGTCAAGTTACCATCAAACTTGCACCTGAGGCCGAGCCCACCATATCCAATGACCAAATAATCTCAGCCGTAGTGCGCCTTTCACGTGACCGAAAGTAAAATTTTAGGCCTAATTTCATGAAAAGGAGTTCATTTTTCCTTCCATCTTGTTCATCAAATGTGGGCACTAAATATAGCTTCCTGGAGATTAACCTTTTAACATGCGAAAATGAATTAACGAATTTACATTCTTTAGTCTCAATGAATTAGTTGTTTTACTCCCTCCGTTTCAAATTAGATGTCCATTTTAAAAAAATCACACAGTTTAAGAAAAATGGATGTTCACAAATTAATTGAATTAAATGATCAAAATATGTGGAGTGAGATTGATCTAGGAAATATAAATAAGAGATATGTGGAGTAGAATTGACTTTGGAAATATGATTTTGCATTGAAAGTTGAAGTGGACAAGTAATTTAAAGCAAACTTTTTTTTTTAAAAGTGAACATGTAAATTGAAACGGAGGGAGTACTGATTGATATTTTGAAAAATTAATAACAGTCAGTGAAAGCACTACTTTCTGATTAGGAATACATATAATGAGCTTAAATGTTGCAGACATGCAAGAGGAGAGAACAACTTCAGCAGCACAAAACATAATTATGTAAAGCTAATTTTTGACTGCTCTAACCACCATATTTGTAATGATGATACCTCTCCACTAATATGGATGATCAAACTTTAAATTACTTAAGCATGCAAATTAACAGCCAAACTACGCTTTAATGGGTATGATCAGGTCCTAAACATCATTCTCAGCCCTTGTCAACGACAAAACAATTGATTGATAATATCATGTAAGATATGTATGCAAGAATTGCCACCAAAATGATTAGCTAGCAAGAAAGTATTTTCGAAATTAACATCTGGATATTATATTAATCTTGTGAAACAGTTTGACTTAGCTTTACAACCACCTTGAGCAATCTAGCAACAATAATCTTAATCTCATCAGGCACTAACAGTTGTGGATGTACCGACTCCATGGCATAATGAGAAATAACATTCATTACTGCAGGCAAATACAAATTCTTGGTATTACTGTTCCATACATTCTGATTCACATACTTGCAAGATTGTTTTAGAACACACTGGCTGCAAACCTGAGGATAAGCGCATGAAAGTTGAGATCAACTGGAAATGACTATAAAATTTGGAATATCCTGTACAGCAGAGATAAAGAGAATTGCCAAAATGGATTTAGGAAATGATTGTGTTGAATGAATAACTAACTGTATTTTCCTGTATCTTGAAGAAAGTGCGCAATCTCTTGGCAGAAAAGACAGCCTTCCTTGAGAGGGACGGACAACCAAAGAGGGCAACCCTTTTCAACTCACTGCCTGATAACCATCTGAAAGAGCTATACTTTAAGTTCATAAAACATGGAAGTTGACATAACACGAGTACAATAAAAACATTTAACAAGCAGAGTTGCCATTATAAATCATCAAGCACGGTACATAAAAAGATGAAACAACTTAAGCATATGAGCATGACTGCTGAACTGCACTGTGATTCTGGTCAATTTTATACGAGAAAGTTAAATAACTTAAACCGTTCTAGTCTGAGCTATGTATCTTATATCTACTGCCCCTAACCCACCCCAAACGGGGCGGAACCTACCCCTGTAAAACCGGAAATGGGGCAGTGGTTGGGGATTAAAAAAAACCCAAGTATTGAATTTTAAGGTGTCCCGGCCAATCAGAACTTTATATGTTACATGTATCACATACTAACCTGTGATCATATCATTTCATGTCTTAAGGCCAAATTTTCAAGTTTGTGATTTATAAATGTTGTTCTGCTTTCATGGCAGTGAATTTTTAGATGTACTTGATTGCAAAGTGTCATAGATACAAAAAAACATGTTGACAATTTTCCAACTTCTTTAAAATATTCACAGGTACATCTTTGGATGCCATTGCATTCATTGTGTTAAAGCATGTGACCTGTACCTTCTAACACTTGTTGCTGTCAGGTTGCTTCATAATTTACTGAAGGATCATACAGTGTTACTAGTCTTGAAAAAAAACATTTTAAAGAGATTAACATGTTAGTTTGATAGAGGACCAACTGCTGTATAAACATATACATTTGAAACATCCTTCCAGTTTTTCTCAGAAACACCAAGCAAGTTCTGATGATAGATACAATATGTACCTTTTATATGTGTGCTTTCCAAACAGGTATAAATGTGCTAGAAATCAAGAAAATAAAACATCTTGTCCAAATCATGCAACATACTACATTGAAGCGTTGACATAAAGACTACTGTTTATTGGGGGCAATTTCTGCGAGACTCTTTGTGTGTGTGTGTGTGTGTGTGTGTGTGTGTGTATTAAGTATAGCTTAGCAGATATTAAACTCTGTCACATTACTTCATATTGTCACTACCTGAATCTCTATACTATCATTCCTATATTTGGGTAGAGTTTGACCTGAATTTTAGTTTTGCTGGTTATCCTCTTTCAGCTCACTATATACTCATCAAACAAATTCAGCCATTTTTTTAAGAAACAAAATTTGCTACTTACACATATTCGGCTTCTTCTATTTAAGAGCATCTCTACATTTTTGCATTCTCTCAAAGCCTTACCAAATCTAATACACATCGTGCTATTCGGAATTCATTAGTTAGAGTCATAATATGCACATTAATTTTTCTCTCCTATCAAGTGACAAAAAGCTAATGAGTTAGCCTATCAATAGCTAGTCCCGGTAACTATCTAAAGGGTCATCTTCATCGGTTTGTAAATAAGGGTTGCATCAATTTAGAGTCAACAACATAATAGTAGATATCCTGTACCAAGCTGATAGTGAACAAGGATGTGGGTCATACAAACGATATATTAAGGTTATTCCCTAGAAAAAAATCGTCCGAGTTCTTCAAGTTTACCGTACAACATTTGCATTTGCAGAGTTACTAATACAACACAACATACTATACAAATCATAGACCCGTCCAAATATCAAAACAGTCTGTCACATTAAGTCTGTTAAATTCAAAACAAATGCATATTCACTAATCACACCTCTCTCTAGGTGAGCACTTCCATCCTCTCAAAATAACCTCCACATACATCTTATTACTAATCCTTCGATAAATACCACTACTACGTTAAATTTTCTCAATAGTTCCATTAAAATTTCCCTAAAACAAATGCATTTAAAGCTAGCAATAAAGTGCATACTTATAACTTAAAATAACAAATACTCTCTCGTGAAAATATTAATATAGGTCGTTTGGCTATAGGTATAATCATTATTTTTTTTAAAAATAATTTTGAATTATAATATTAATCATATATTTTTAAAAAAATAATTAAAATTAATGGTTTTAACTAAGGGGTCAAGAACTTGAAAGTGTGCATCAAGAAATCAAACAACTTATATTTCAAGAAGCGTCAAGAAATCAAGCAACCTATATTTCAAGACGGAGGAAGTAGTTGCAAAATCAAAACAAATAAGTCCGCATACTTGGCAATTTCTTGATTTTTGCAGCCAAACTTCTCCGTGGCATGCCTAAGAAAATTACGCCCATACACATTCCCTAAACAGGCTGCATCAAACACTTGATTCTGAAACACACTCGAATCACTTTCGAAATATCCCTGTTCATACAAGTACCTAGAAAACTCAATCATACTCGGGGAAAGCTCTTTGTAGACACCTCTCTCATCTCTCATCAATCTTTTCCTAAACCCACTTTCAGTTCTGTCTGAAAAGAGTTGGGATAGTTTCTTTTTTGGTTCATCTATGTGGCCTGAATCAAGAGTGTTGATAGATTGAGAGATAGTTCTGTTGTGTGTAAGAAAGGGTTTGGTTATGGAGTTGTGACAGTGTACGAGGTTGTTGAGTTGCAGAGAACGGGGAGGTTTGGTAAGAAACATGGATTCGGAACTGTGGAGGGATGGTTTTGTAGGGGGTTTGGGAGATATGTTGGGGTTTTATGTTTTTGGGTCGGGTTTGTACCCGTTTCGGGTGCCATCGGGTCAGGAACAAATCGATTGCCACTTGCAAGGATAATAGATTTTTCAAATAAATTTTAAAAAATATGCAAAAACAATGTTTCAATGACCATTGACTACTGACCAGCAATCTTCCAGAAATCGCTAGGCGTCCCAGGACGGTCGGGGTACCTTTCAGCGATTAATCGGGAAATTGGGGATTAATCGAAGCATTAATCGGACATATATTATTTTTAAATTATTATAATTAAATATAATTTAATAATTTTATCTACTTTTCACTACTAGTAGAGTCAATCTGGTAAACAATATAATATCATATATTAAAAATAACTACTTGACACGTGTAATACAAAATCATTGATTAAATAAATATATACCAATCAGTATCTTATAAATAATGTAAGAAATATTAAATAAAATTAATCATTTTACTTTTTTTATAAGGATATTAAGTTAAGTACAAGTGAATAATTAATTTTTTAGAATATAATCATAATTTTAGATTTTATTTTTAATTTTATTTTTTGTTATTGGCCGCCTGGACCGCCTAGACGAGATGTGGACCGCCTACCACCGATTTTTGTAAAAAACGCCTAATTCACCGCCTAGGATCGAATCAGGGCGTTTCAGTGCCGCCTAGCGCCTAGACACCGCCTAGACGGCCGCCTAGACCGATTTTTAGAACACTGCTGACTAATACTCCCTCAACTCCCTCAGTCCCATCTCAGTCCCATCTAAACAGGTGAAGTGGTAAGACCCGTTAATTTTTAGTATATAAAAAATAGACGGTGGAGTAAAAATAATGTGAAAAGGGAAAGAAAGTGAGAAAGTGGTGAGATCCATTATCTATTTCAAAAAAGTTTTGTAATGTAAAGAAATAAATAAAACATTAAAAAAAAAAGTTCAAATAATTCTCGGCGTGAGCCAGAGCCGAACCCGAGTGTCCCGGGTCAACAGAGGATAAACCCACCACTGGGCTATACAATCATGCTCAATCCCCTTTCTATTTTATTCAGAAAAAATTGAAATAATACATAAATTTTTTTATCGCTCAAATTATGTGCATAAAATCGGGGGGATTATTTTTTTTGAAAACGATGGAACCTATAAAACACACAATCATCCAATCTCCACTTCCACCATCTCCACTTCCACACACCAAACCTTCAAACTCAAACGCCCCTTCCACCATCTCCACTTCATCTCCGTCTCTCCACCACCATGTCTAATTACATCTGGATCCCCTTGCTCCTCTTCCACTCACTCACTCAACTCACTTCAACTCAGTCCGAGTCAACTCTCCGCCTCCCCAGCGACTCAACTCCTGCTTGTCCCGCACTCAATCCCGACCTCAATTACCGTCCGGTCATCGGAATTATCTCTCATCCCGGCGACGGCGCTTCCGGCAGATTAAATAATGATACGAATGCTTCGTATATTGCAGCTTCTTATGTCAAGTTTGTTGAATCAGCTGGCGCTAGAGTCATTCCTTTTATCTTTAACGAGCCTTCTCATATCCTCCAACAAGTACATATCCATACCTTACACCATCACGGACAACCAAATGTGCTGCACTTAAAAAAGTGTAGAACATTTGGTTGTTACGTTCTCACAATTCTCATTTTAACGTCGTTTAAAATGAAAATTGTGAGGACATGTGATTAGTTAAACGAGGATTAAAATGAGAATTAGTGTTCTCACAATTCTCATTTTAACGCGATTTAAAATGAGAATTGTGAGAACATGTGATTAGTTAAATGAGAATTAGTGATTTGTATAGTTTGAATAGGTGATTTTGAAGTAAATTACTAATCATGATTCTAGTAGACTAGTACAAATAACTGATTACAGCTGGTGTTCATGTTAAAATCACCGGTTTCAACTATACAAATCACCAGTTAACATAAAACGCAGAATTGAATTTAATTAAGTTGCAGTGAGTCTTTAGTTAACTGAATAGCTTTCAAGTTTGAAATGATGCTTATGATTTATAATCTGTTGAATTTATGTACACTTCTTAATACCTTATTGTGAATGTTATATAGAAGCAAGTGATGTTTAATATTTATGTTGAATTTTGATTGTGAGATTTTGCCTCATTGTGATGCAGAAATTTGAGCTGGTCAACGGTTTTCTATTTACTGGAGGGTGGTGCAAAGAGGGACTTTATTTTGATGTTGTTGAGGATATATTTAAGGTTTGTTTCGTGAGTGGAGAAGTAATTTTCTTCCAATGATTTTGGAAGAAGCTTTGAAGTGTTGGTATTGTTTATTAATGGCCGAGACCTACACATTTTACCACGACTAACTTTTGATGAATTTTCCGCAGAAAATATTGGAGAAGAATGATGCAGGACATCATTTTCCCCTGCTTTCCATCTGCTTAGGTTTTGAACTTGTATCGATGATTGTCAGCAAGGTTAGCTAGCGTGTCTTTTATGTCCTTTTGTTAGAGTGTAGTTATCTCTCACTCTTGTGAATCTGAATTATCTCTATCACCATTCAACACCACCAAAAGGCAATGGGACATATGAATCGTTGAAAGAATAGTAAACCTTAATGAGGCTTGCGCTTTAGCGTGTTCGCTTGTACTTTTGGCATGAATCCAACTGCATTCTTGAGTTTGTATCATTTAGATAAGGATGCACCACTTCTCTTTCCTGTTTTAATCTTGAAACTCATTACATTTATATTTTATACTAGACTCGCTGCTTATGCCAATGTGCGGCCATCTTATGCCCTTCTTACAGAATAGACTTCTTTTATGCAGTCACAGTCATTCCATACATGTTTTATCTGAACTTAATTGCATAAGTTCTGGAAATCTGTAGCTTTGTATTCTTGTAAATATTTTAATCACATATTTTTGCATTAGGACAGGAACATTCTCGAACCTTTTAGCGCATCAGATCAAGCTTCGAAACTAGAATTTATGCAAAACATAAACATAGAAGGAACAGTATTTCAAAGGTATGTGAATTCTTGTCTACCATGTAATATTTTTTCTTAAGTATTTTCATATTTGCAAGATAACTATCTGGCTGTATCTATATGCATATACTGTGATAAGTGGCTATGTGTTGAAGCTATGACTCAATTTTTTTTGTTTACATGTGTTTGCAGATTTTCTCCAAATTTGCTCAGAAAGCTCAGTACTGATTGTTTAGCAATGCAAAACCATAAGGTGAGTCATGCAAATTCGTAAGTGATTAACTTATCTTATGATCATTTGGCTTTAACCTGGTGGGTGCCCCTATCCCCTTGGTGATTAAGTGGTTGTGGGTTTAAAAATTTAAGCTTAGTAGAGGCATAAGGTGCGAGGATATGAATTTCTGCTACTGAGCACTGACTATTCCAATATTCATATTTTTCTCTGTTTTGAACCTTATCTATGGAACTGAATAAGAAAGAGATATAATCAATATGCTATATTTCATGTTTTTTCTGTAGACTGTATAGTGTCTACTTTCTTTTCATGTTGTGGCTCCTGCCTCCTGAAATGTTATGAAATCACCTATATATTCTTGAGACAGTAAAACCAGAGGTGGCACATGGAAAAAGTATTACGATATGTTTGCAATTTTTGCTGTGGTAAATCTACACAGAGTTTAAATCAAAAGACAGGAGTTAATCACAATTTAATTGCTGTAGTTTAATAATAAAGCAATCTTAATTCAGATCTTTGTGCTAAATAAGTGCCAAGTGTTATGCAGAACTCGACCACTGTGTTCAATTAGTAGAATCAAGTGCATAAAATTCTCACCAAAAGCATTGATTCTGTCTCTCAGTGTTATACTTCTTTATTTTTAATCTTGCAATAACCTCAGTTTATATATGGTGCTATCCATAATGGAAAGGAACATTTACCTATTTTATAACCACCCATCTTAGCAACGTTAAATTAGCATGTTAATGATTTGTGTGGGCTTATTCTCAAATCTCAACATTTTTTGATTGAAAGAGTTTGCAAGGTGAGGATGTTTCCATTATATAATTTTAAAATTCTTTCATATAATATTCCTTATTTATATGTTTTGTGTGGTTATCTGCCTTAAATTGTATTGAATGAAGTGTCTTGTAGAGCTGTAGTCCATAAAATAGTTTCTAGATAAAAATTATATTTTTAAGATCATGTTCCTCTAATTTCCGGAGATTGTATCTTAGGTCAGTTCAGCTGCCTTGACTAAATGGCAGTGCTTTTTTATATTTTCTGTATATGGATTCATGAGCAACGTTTGTAGCCATAGATAACTTTTTTGTTATTATAGTTTCTGTTTCGACATATTTGCATTTTTATATGACTTATCTAACAATCATAAATTCTATTATAGTATGGCATATTTTCTGTTTCGACATATTTGCATTTTTTTGACAATATATGACTTATCTAACAATCATAAATTCTATTACAGTATGGCATATCACCAGAAAAGTTTCAAGGCAATGCAGATCTACATAGTTTCTTCGAGATACTCACAACTACTGCTGATGAAAATGATAAGGTGCTTGGAGTAGCTTCTGTCCTTACATTACTCTTCATGTGAAATCCTATGTAGTTATACTTTATATATGTATGCCTAGAATTCTAGAAAGCTCATATAGATTCGCTGAAGTCAGGTTTATGTCTCAACAGTGCAAGCACGCAAATATCCTGTGACTGCTCCACAGTGGCACCCCGAGGTATCGTCCATATATTTTTCTCAAGTAATGTAGTTATTTGTTTATATTCAAGGCCACACAATAGCTTAGGTGAAGATTTGTTTTCTTATTAGTAACTAATTACGAGGTAGAATATTTAGCCATGACGACCACTTCTGTTAGGAGTGAGATTATAGCTTTTCATAAATTTTAAAGTTCTTTATATACTGTGCAAATTATTTTGAATGAGATTTAATGATGTGGGATATGGGACAAAGGTCGAAACTGTGATAAAACTTATCTCCACCGATACGGAAGAAACACAACTAGATCTCAACAAATATTTTATATTAGTCCAAGTATTGGGCTTCCAGAGCCTTCTATATTGCTTCTGAGCAGTTTCTTTGGGCTTCTTGACCTGCTGTCCCCAATAGATAATTTATTTCTATTTATTTGTTAATTCTTCACGTTATATGTGTGATTTATCAGATAATGTGCTCCTCATCTTGTGGAATTGCAGAAAAATGCTTTTGAATGGGCCTCAGAAATGATTCCACACTCGGAAGATGCCGTTCAAGTTACTCAAAATGTTGCAAATTATTTTGTGAGGTAGGTGGTCCTCTCTTGAACATAGATGCATTAACCATGATAGATTGGTTTTACATTAATATGTTCCGGCCTTGGCATGCAGAAGAAATGCATTGACTGAGAATTGTATTTTCCATTTTTTATTTCCAACATGTTACATCCATATGATTATATATAGTGTTTGTAAGCGATGATTTGACAGGCTTTACATTTCTTTCACTGACATAGTATTGTTAATCTTTTGCATATAGTCTTATGAGGCCATTAGGTCTGCACTCCCCTAGACTCTTAAAACTTTTCAAATCATGATTGTGTTGCCCTGCCTCCTTTGCGTTATAAACGTATTTTTTCTTGTTCATCAATTGCAGTGAGGCGAGGAAGTCATCGAATAGGCCTCCTGCTCAGACAGTTCTTGACAACCTTATATACAATTACAGTCCAACTTTCTGCGGGGCAGCTGGGTAAGTATTTAGTATAAGTTTCTCGACTTGTTTTCTTTTATAAATATCTAAAAGTGATTGAGGCAACCAAATTGGTGGCTGTTTACCTATATCTACTGCAGGAAAGGATATGACGAGGTATACATATTCACCTAGCTCTCGATCCTGGTTATGTCTACTGAAGCATAGCGTACAGTGTACTGTTATATTATATACAACAAACAAATTCTCTCAATACAAGATCATATCTTATCTTTTCCACTTGTTTGCGGAGATGGCTAGTCTGTATACTAAAGTTATTTGCCAGAAACTCTGCATCTGTATGTGATTCTTTTCACTCTATTGAAGATAGAATCATTATTTTACGTATTTTGTTTGAATGAATTAGATAACAAGAATCTCAAAAAATGTTTAAGAAATATATAACAACCGTTACAAATGTTTAAGAAATGTTTTTATCTTGATGATATTTAGACAATTTTCCTCACATTTTTCTATGATGAACTGGATTCTTATTCAGTTTAGCTATATATTGCTTCTAATCTTATCAGAGCATCTCCAAGAGGCTCTTTATTTAGGCTCCTAACTTGAGATTTGAAGAGGGAGAAGAAAAATGGTGCTCCAAGAGACTCTTAAGTGGCTCTTAAATCTTAAGAGCATCTCCAATGGTGCTCTTAAGTCACTCTTCAAAATATAATATAATATTTGGCTCCTAGTGAGTTAAGACGTTGAAAAAGATTTCAACTCCAATGCTCTTCTTTATACTTGCTCCTTATTCATATTTTATTCATATAAAAGAGAGAGAAAAGTAAAAAGAGAGAATTGTTGGGAGTAAAGTTGGAGGGAAACCAATATTATATTCATGAAAAAAAAGTTAAGAGCTCTTACATGCTCTTTAAAAGAGAGGAGAGATGTTAAGCTCTTAATTTTTTAAAGAGCTTCTAAGAGCCCATTGGAGCTCTAATTCTTGCATTGCTCTTTAAATTTGAAGTTAAGAGCTCATTTAGAGAGCCCCTTGGAGATGCTCTAAGAGCCTCTTGTTTCTCTCTCATCTCTCCTCAAAGTTAAGAGCCACCACATGGCTCCTAACTTACTTTTTTACAATAAAAAAATCTTTCCCTCCAATTCATCTCCATCTTTCACTCTCTTTTGTTGTAGTGGAGCCCAATATATGAATAAAATATTAAATAGAGAAGAGATGTAGAGAGTATTGTTGGAGTTTACACTCTTAACTTTGTTCTAAATTGCTAAGAGCCACATTTTTTATATTATATTTAAGAGCCAACAAGGAGGCTGTTGGAGATGCTCTCATACTTTAAACTTTGTTATTTAACACCACTTATTTTATGAGTACCATCTTACATCGAATTTTATGATTTTTTTACATGGGTCCACTTATTTACCACCTCAACTTTTATATCAACCGATAATATTAAAATTGTTGAGCATCTCCATTTCAGTAATAATAATATTCCTCTCAATCATCAGCAATTTGTTTTGCTTTTAGTTAGATATATTGAAATTTTGTAAATTTGCACTGAAATTCATATATATTATGTATTTAAAAATCACAAAACTATATCTATAAAAATATATATATTCTTTTTCTAAAATATAATTGTCAGTTATCAAAACTTACAAAAAATAATTTATAATTTTAATAAAATTTAAATTGATTTAGCCGTAAAATATCAAAAATGAACTTGTAATTTAAGAAGTACGTTGATGATATAATTAATAATTAAGTGTACTGCCCCCACACGTTTAAGACCAACTTCAAGTAGCTGTAAAATCCAACATTTGCTCGATCACATTTATGATTTAACAAATGACAACCTATGTAAACTCCAAATCTCAGTGTTCCTCGTTTCAAGCACCCGTGTGAACTGGGTTTCTCTAAATTCCCTTTTTACCCCTGCCACTTCTTTCCAGCACCAACACGCCCGATCCATGATCAGCAAACTAACGAAGGAAAATATTAAATCCAGAGCAATATTTTTAGCTTCAGAACATATTCAATTCTTAACCCCTTGCATCTGCATAAATTATATACTTTCAATACAAATCCTTGCATATTGCTTTGGATATAACATTTTTCACTAATGAATTGATGTGTTAATTCAAGAATTATAAAAAACTTATTGCAAAGTTTTTCTGATAAATCAAAATGTTTTAATCAAATCAAAATATATTTAAAAAATCCATAGAATATATTTTAAAAATATATCAAAATTTATTTAATGAATTACTAAGATTTAAGAACCTTTAAAACACTGACCAGACACAATGGTAAATTGGACATAAATCTCTGGCACAACATGCATTAATAACAAAAATCACCGGATTGACTTTGAATGCCGAACTCAAACACATTTCACATTTATAATCCCGATGCATCTCCATCTCACTGTTGGACACTGTTAGCACCCCTTTTTGGTCTTTTCACTACCCCTTTCCTTCCCTGCTTTATATTCCCTCTTCTTGTCTTGCAGAAAATACACACTCAAATCTCTCTGAAACTCAGCTTGTGTGTGTTTCTCAAATGCATGGTTTCAACTGAAGCTTCTTGTTCGTTAAGGTACGTCTTTGACAAGATTCGAACCCTCGGCTCGTGATTTTTATTACTTTTAAAACCCAAGGTTTTAGCCTTCATTAAGTATTCTAAGTTGAAGCTTTAGCTCTCTGTCTGTCTTTAACTTAAGCAGTTTGCTTGTGGTTTATTGTTGTCTGTTGATATAAATCTGTTTAAATTTAAATAGGGTCCTAACATATATTCAATGGCAAAAAATGTCGTACAGTTTAATCCTAAATTTTTTATGTATATATTATTTCATTCTGTAATTTTTGTGTCCAACCCTTTTTTTTTCCTCGTTGGACGTATGCTATTATTATCGTATGTTCTGAACTAGCTGTCTTTGATTTGGGTTTTGGCTAAGTTGTAATGGACAGTTTAATCTGTTTTTATTATGATATAGGAGTAAGAGTGGACCTGCATGCAGGGGATTATTTAGGTTAGATATGTTATTTGCCTCGTTTTAGAATTCGGGTACAGTCGGGTCGGGTCGGATATTCGAATACTTTAAAATGGGCAGATTAGTACTGTGTCACGTGACCTGCAGGCTTGCTGTGAAACTCTTTTGGAGAGTGATTTGAGGCCGTTGGATTGATGTTGCAGGGCAGGCTCAGATTTCTAGGCACAGCTGCCCAGGCCTGTTTTTTTAGAAAATTTTGTCTAGTACCCGGATAAATTATTAAGCGTGTGATTCTCAATTTTCATGAGCTGATCCAGCTGTTGTTTGGGTGATGTGGCAACACGTGTGTTTTCAAGGGCCCCGCAGATTTATTGGAGTTGTTAGTGGTTAATTTATTGCTATTTTAGGTGGCTATGAGGACAGTTAATAGTGAAGTTATTGTCACTCAAGATTTGTGGCCTCAATGGCTCTCTGGAGCCTGGAGGTCTGTCTTGCCTTGCTGAGTGTAATAAAAACATGCTAATAAGTGTATCGAGGGATGTCGGATTGATAACACTGGATTACGCTAACTAGTCGTGTGGCGAGCGAAGGAATTATAATGCAGTTTTTGACGAGTGTATGTTTGGTGTGACGATATTGATAGCTACAATAAGGAATAAGAAAAATGCTGCACTGTAGTTTGGCCAGGTCCAAAAATATTTACTAGGTGTAAGAAAGCTGATGAGTCGCATCAAAAAAGCTAAATTATTTTTCGGTGCAGTTTTGGTAAAAGTTGTGGTTCTGATAACATTTCACTTAGATATCATTTTCCGATACAACTTTAGGTAAAGGTTGTGGTTCTGGTAGTATTTCTCTAAGATTTTCGTAGGATTAAGGACAAATCTATAATCGCCACTAGGCTACTTAATTTGCTATGATCCTTGCATTCATGGCTTGTAACACTAATAAAACAAGACAAAATATTCTACCAGGTTGTATTAAAACAGGGTACCTCTTGGATTGTAGTTGCAACAGTACCCGCCAGCCTTTATTACAAGGGGGTACTAAATTTGGACCAATCTATTGAGCTTTTTATTCTATCAAACATTCTGTAGTTTTCTAGTTCTCCTCAATCTTTCTCTCTGTTATCCTTTAGCCCAATAATTTAAATCTACTTTTTGTAAAAGCATAACAGTAGTTGCAAAAGTAAAGAAGATTCAGTATGTTCACAATCTAAGAGCTATAGTGTACTGCTTTTTACTTTTTGTTGATGCAAGATCATTTTCTTCTTCATTGGTATGAATTCATGATCTTGAAATCAGTCTTTATATTTATCTGTACATGTTTCTGCTGTGTTCGTAAATCTGTGATATTGCTGCTATCATCATTATCTCGTATTTCTGTCTACAGATGGATCCGGTTAATATTGATGTAGTGACCCCGAGTAGGAGTAGGTTATCGCGTACATTTGCCAAGGTTTTGCATATTCGAGCTTTAACAGGGATTTCTCCAGCTGGAGGTCAGAATACTAAGGAACAGATGACTAGTCGGTGTAAGTCATTTGATGAAGATGAGGAGCGTCGGAGAAAAGAAGTCACTGAAGCTTTTCTTGCCAAACTGTTTTCTAGTATTTCATCTATTAAAGCGGCTTATGCTGAGATGCAGTTTGCTCAGTCTCCCTATGATAGTGAAACTATTCAATCTGCTGATGAGATGGTAGTCTCGGAGTTGAAAATTTTATCCGAGATGAAGCAATGTTACTTTACTAAACAGGTTGACGAGTCTTCTCCCGGGACTACACAGTTGTTGGCTGAAATTAAGGAGCTGAAGAGTGTTAATAAAACTTTAAAGATTATGGAGAAGACTTTAGACTCCGAGCATGAGCTGAAACAGTCAGAACTAACCTTAGCTAGAGAAAAGTTAAAAGAGGTCAAAAGAGAGAACAAGTTAATGGAGAAGAGATTGAATTCTAGTGGACCTTTGTCGCCTCCAAATAACCTTCAAATTTCAATCATAAGTACCAGCCATTTCATTACGATACTTCGGCAGACTGTTAAAGCTATCAGGAGTTTTGTAAAGTTGATGATCAATGAGATGGAATCTGCTGGTTGGGATCTAGATGCAGCTGCCAATTCAATTGAACCAGGGGTTGTGTACTCAAGTGACGTGCACAAGAGTTTTGCATTTGAGTCATTTGTTTGCAAAGAGCTCTTTGCTGGTTTTAATTACGCTTACTTCTCTCTTTCAAAAGAATCTGTGTCCGAGAAGAAAAGACAACGGCAGTTCTTTGACAGATTTGTTGTGATGAAATCTCAGAAGCCAAAGGAGTATCTGGCCTGGAAGCCTAATTCTACATTTGCAAAATTTTGCCGCACCAAGTACATGAGACTAGTTCATCCCAAAATGGAAGCATCTCTATTCGGCAACTTGAGCCAAAGAAAACTATTGACATCCGGTGGTTTCCCAGAGACAGAGTTCTTTTCTCTGTTTTCCGAGATGGCGAAGAAGGTGTGGTTACTTCATTGCCTGGCCTTTTCTTTTGAGCCAGAGGCCTCAATCTTTCGAGTTGACAAAAATTGTAGATTTTCTGAAGTTTGCATGGAATGTGTAAATGAAGAAGCCTTCTTGTCCGCTGCTGGCACAGCGAATGCTGATCCTCGAGTGGCTTTCACAGTGGTTCCTGGGTTCAAGATTGGTAAAACAGTAATACAGTGTCAGGTATATCTCGCTTGATCTTCAACTCAGATTAGATCATTAGTTAGGGATGGGATCATCTTTTAAATCTGGATCCCCGCTATATAGTCTACTTTAAATTAGCTTTCGTTGATATATTTGTAGTCATGGCTCTCTCTACTGGTTCTGATGGGTAGTAGGGACATTTCATCGCTTAAGACGGTGCCCCTACTATATTCCCAGTTTTGTTAATACTCAATCAGAATATGGTAGAGCCATGTTTATGTTGTATATTATCTCAATTATATTAAATGGCAACTGTTTATTTGATTATGCCAGTATACAGAAAATAGGTTGTTTTCGTAACATATTAGTACATTCTATTTCTATGCCCCTATAGAGAAACATACTTTCATGGTTATTGTGGTAGCTTCGTATACAACATTTCTAGTCGCGGAACCAGGATTTTAAATGATCCCGGACTGAACTAGTACTAGAGTTCTTATTATTACAATGACGGATATCGTCAGTGATTAGTAATAAACGAATAATAATGGTACGACAGGCTATCATGCCCCCGGCCCTGCTGATGCAGCGACACAGAAAGAGTTGAATGTTGGTCTAAAATCTCGAAAAGCGGCTCAATGGTTATGTGCTGCCATTGCTGGCCACTTCTTGATTCATTGAATGTGGTTGGGTATGGAAGAAACAATTGATCAGCTGAATGAAAGGGATCTTAGATTTGAAATCTTTAATGATATATATATTTCAGGGGACACAGATCAGTTCAAAGCATGGACTAATATTTTAGTTTCTTGTTTTTTTGTTCTTTTTACTGCTATATAAATTGAAGCATGTGTATTATGTCATTGAACGAATTTAAGATGTTGTGGGAAAGGAAGAAATGTGCATAGACAAAAGCACAACTGCACAGAAGAGCAGAGGGATGGAAAAAATATTAGCATCTGTGACATGTGCTGTGTACGACAAAGCTTTAATATGATCTATTTACAAACACAACGGAGATTTGATTTAACTTCTTTATTGTTTATAATTTAAAATTATTTTTAAGTGAAACATAATTTAAAATTATTTTTAAGTGAAAAATAATTTTAATTAATGTGTTTAGATAATTTTTTAAATATTTACAAATTGTCTAGTATAAAATTTATTAATATAATAATAAATATTATAATTTATTTTTTTAAATGAGTATTTATATTTTATAAAATCAAATTTAAAAATAAAAATAAGTTAGTAAAAAAGTTGATATTTTTAACTCTAAGATTTTGTCTTATAAGTAAGTTGATTTAAATTTTTTTCGCAAATGATAGTAAACTGATCGAGAAATTAAGCTTTTAAAGCCACCTAAACATCTATCGTTTACTAGGATTTTCCCCGGCTTGTAAATTACTCTCTCTCTGTTTCATAATACATGTCCACTTTTGAACAAATCACACATATTAAGAAAACTAACTTTTGTAAAAAAACCTTCATTTATTATTGTATTTATTGCATTGACCAAGTATAATACTCATTCCATCCCAAATTAGATGACCCTTTTGAGGAAAAATTTTATCTCAAAATAGTTGAGCCTCTCTCTTTTCAATGCACATTTAGCAACATTCTTCCACTTTTGCCCTTTCTTATTTATCATTTTCAATGTACAATCTAGCTAATACTATAGAAAGTCAACACAACAAATATGGGTGAAGATGGAAAAAAGAACAATCATTTAATAATATGTGTGAAATGAGCAAAAAGCTCATTAAATTGGGATGGAAGGAGTATGTGGGATAAAATTTGAAGAGTTTAGTGGATTTTGATTGGTGGAGTTGGTGTAAATGCAAGGGGGGCCATCCATATTTATGATTACATGACCAATAAGAATGCAACAAACTCATAAAAATTAGTGCTTAGTGTGTGCCCTTGGGCACACCATAGAAAAACCGATATTTGATCTAGGAAATACTCCCTCCGTCCCATTTTAACTGCTTTTGACTTTTTTACACGTATTTTAAGATGTTAAAAAAATTACATCTAAACATGATCATTTTTTATAAAATTTATATCAAATAAAAGTTTAAAGTCTAAACTTTTATTTGATATAAGAATTGAAATTTTTTATTGAGTGTAGATATTGTTTTTTTACACCTCAATATACGTGTTAAAAAGTCAAATATCAGTTAAAATGGGACAGAGGGAGTATAATTTAGTAGGATGTGATATAAACTTCATCTTCATCTAGGAAATACAACTATTGACTACATTGCATTGAAAGTTGAAATGAGACAACTAATTTGAAACAATTTTTAGTTATCAAAAGTGGACATGTAATATGAAACAGAAGGAGTAATATTCTATATGTTTTAATCATAATTTCTAGGATTAATCAGAATCGAACCAATAGAATGAGGATGTATTGGCAGTTGTACTCCCTGGGGCCATTTCACTATTGAAGCTTGGCCGTTTTGTTAGGTATGAATATTGAATTATTGACAGGTGACAATGCAGTTTCCTTACTGACATGTCTTCCAAAGAGAAGTACTAAAAATTAAATATTTATGTGTGTACAAGAAAAGATTAAGCACCTAGGTAAAGATAAAATTGTTTAAATACAATAAATAAAGTTAAAACATGTTACTGTAACATTATAAATTTATATAGAGAAAAAGGGTAAACACTTCTGTTTACATAAGATATTGACTATACATAAGCAACAAAGTGACATAGGAACCATAATATCATATTGAAGAATTTGATTAATTGGATTCAGATTAGGTCCTGGTGCTTCCTTGAATCGCAAACTTATAAATCAGTCAAATAGCACGTGTTTTTCTAATAAATTTCGGACAAGCGAGAATCTGGAGCCTCACATGGACTATCTATGCAATTAAGAACACTGACAAAATTAAAACTGAAATCTACAATCTACCCAAGTTGTTGGCATTCTCCGACAAAAAATTTAAGACCAGGACTCCACATTATACTTACCAGCCTCTTGCATTTGCTCAAGAAGCCTTGTAGCAACTTCTTTTGCCATATTTCCTTCTTTGCACATAATATCCACAAAGGCCGAGAACACATCAGACGGCATTTTTATAGAAGAACCTGCAACGTATATTGTAGCTTCATCATCATGAAGCAACTTCCAGACCCTAGCGCTCTGTTCCCGCATCTTATGCTGGACGTAAACCTTTTCGCGCTGGTCCCTAGAGAAGGCAACATAAAAGCCTCCACCCATATCTTCTGAAAGTATTCCACTGCTTTCTGAAAGAGACAACCAGAAATTTTTGTACAGAAAATCATCATCCTCATTTCGGCAACCAAAGAAGAATAGAACAGGTGCTGTTGCACCGAAGCTGCTTAGGTATTTTCTTTCCTCCAAGAATCCGCGAAAAGGTGCACAACCAGTTCCCGGTCCAATGAGAATGAGAGGGACTAATCGATCTGGAGAGGGAAGAGAACCTTTCTTGAACCACACTGGGATTGCTACCTCTGTTTCAAATTAATTAAGAATTAGAAACATTAATGTCAGCGTGCATATAATTGGTAAACATGATTACTTCACAAGCGATGTTTTAAGTGATTAAAGACCCATACTATGTTGAGGATCAAGTCCAGCAAGCCATGATGAGCAGAGACCAACACGTTTCTTACTGGAAGGTGTCCTCCAAGATACTACTTTAACTGTTATATGTACTTGATTGGGATGAGCTAAACAGGAGGAAGAAATAGAGAAAGCCCTTGTTTTCAGTGGAGGAACCAACTGAATCAACCACTCAAATGGTACTTGTACAGATGGGAAGTCTTCTAATACCTACAGGTTCAAGAAACCAGTCAACTTTGGCAAAAGATTGTCACTTTGAAGATCAACATCCATACAATACTCCAATAAAAGCAATTATATAGTAGATAAATGTGGAAATAACTGACCATAGCATACAAAATTCAAGAAGACATGCTGTCAAATATAAAAAGGATACTGGAATTGAAATTCTGTAGTCCCTAAGTTCGTATTACATCTTAACTGACAGGCCATACCTCTAAAACAGATTTTTGTTCCTTCTGATAATTATGTAAAGCATCTCTGCCTTCTGCTGATATAAAATACTGTAGCTTTTCCTTCTCAGACTGAGTGCTGGCAAAGAAACTCATGACCTGTAATATTGTTTATAATTAAATGGTTCCACTTGGAGGGTCGAAGGGTGGACAGACCAAACAGAAACATTACAGGAAAACAAAAGAAAATTTGAACTGGAAACAGTCAAAAAGGTGAGATTATCTACAATTTTCAATTTTTTGGCCTAGCTGCAGTTATGTTACATATTGTCATGACTTCCTTCAACATATCGTAAAGTTGTAAGGGAACTGGACAAAAGAAAAGCTTGTATATTCATATATGCTATACATAATTGGAATACTATACATAAATCATTTCTAGAGAGCCAATTAATTTTACAAACAAAAATTGACTTGTTTTTGGTACAGAAGCCACAAGCTATATAGGTTTTCCAAATATGTGTAAATATATCACCTGAAGGCAAAAGACCTTGTATGCGTGTTCACAATACAAATCTATATTATATTAATTAATGCTCAATTATTAAACAAGATAAGATATTCCTATAACTCAAGAAAAGGAAATGCACTATTAAGAAAACTAGAATTCTCTACCAAGGCAGGAAGCTTTTGTATTTTAACCTATAAGCACAGGTATAAGATAAGAACAAACTATTTCTATGATTATTGTTGTCATAACCGAACTTGTTAAAATTTAAAGCAAAAATAAATATATTATTACCTCAAAGAAATAGCGCCTGGGGGAAGCTGATGCAACATCCATCGTAAACTTAATGAATGATTTTAATCTGATGGGTGGCTTTACGGCATCATGACCTTGATTTTTAAGATGAATCTGATTCAAGTTACATATATACAAGAAGTCATAAGGTGAATACAGATTAAAGAAGTATATTCATTACATACATGTATATGTATGAATAGAAACGCCAAGTATTTCATAATGTTTGTGAAAAAGTCCTATTATTACTATCACACCACTTATAAGTTAAACTTTATAAGATTTACACACCGAACTGACCTGAACTTTTTTCAACTAGCAGAAGTATCTTCCGAAAAACTTGTAAATGATTCAATACAGAAAATATTATTTTTACCCGACACTCCTCGTCCTTTTCCCCCACTTTCTCTTTTTCTCGTCTCTCTCTCTCAACTATGACAATGTTATTCTTTATATTCAGAAAGAATTATTTCCAACTCTAACTGATCGTTGAAACAAACTTTTTTTATTTTGTTGCACAAAGTGAATTTCATGTTTAATTGTTGAAAAAGGGTAGTTTTTCATTCGATACATATCTAGTAACAGTTATTCTTAATCAATAATCAAACTAATGCCCAGAAAGCTTGTGCATACCCAAAATGTAGGACTACAGGTAAAACAAAAAAACCCCATAGAATTGGATACATTTTTGGAAACATAAAAAGGAGGCCTCCCAGCATGTGATACGTCAGGCTTCACCATAGAGATATATGGATAATAAAAGGAACTACTCAAAATGATCACAATGTAATCAGCAAAAAAAAAAAAAGTACTTACTGTAATGTAAGATTCAGGATTCAAATTACAACGCTTAATAAACGCATCTACAGCTGCGGGACTTTGTTCTGGAAGAACAGCAAGAACATCACCTACATCATACATGCCAGACTGCGGAGACAACTATGAAAAGAATCAATTGTAAGTAGAAATCTTAGATTTGGAGTTGGAGATTATTTCAAGTACATACATGGATGTTGACTTACGGATGAAACAGCTTCACATTCCAATTGGTGTACATCTTTGCACAGCGGGTTGTTATTTATCTACAGTAATGAACAGGGAGAAAACATGAAATGCACATATCAATAAACTCAAACAAATAGCTGACATTTTTTAGAAGATAATACAAGTATATTATTATATAAAACACAGCATTTATGTGTGTGTAATTTTACTTTTGTATTGAAAGAGCTAGCTGAAAATGTTGCAAGTTATATCAATTATATATAAGATGAAAGATGATCCTGTTCCTAAATTAATCAGGATACTTTTTCTACCATAATCTACGTAACTACTTGACTATATTCCACAGAAGTAGTAGCTGATTAGATCCAAATTCTTAAAAGGTCTTATCAATAGACCTACAAGATCCTAAACCAAATTATAAGAGAATTTAGAAGCTGGTGATTATTGAAAAGTTCACTTGAACCATCAACTGAAGAGGATATGAAGTAACAATACATCAATCCTATGGAACAGGAGTGAGAATGGAATCCAATGATTGGGGACAAAGATGAGAGAAGGACAATACATTTTCTTTGTTCGTATTTTTAGAGGAACAGAATAAAAAAATTATTCTATTTCTTTTGAAATGTAAATAAAGAAACTGATCTAAACTAACATTTAAATTTTGCAAATAAAATTTCCATCCAAATTAACATATAGATGCAAAAGGAGTACAATAGAAACTGATACTCTTTAAGTTAATTTATATTTCCTTACTTAGCCGTCCTAAATTTGCACGAAAAGAATGAGGGAGGCAACTGTTTTATTCTGTTCCCATCTGTTTATATCAATCCCAATATAGGATATCATTCCCTCCTTTCCATCTAGCTTTTTTATTCACCATCACCTACAATTCAGACGTCTAATTATTTCTTACTCTTAACAAATATTAAATTAGGGACAGAACATATAATTGGGCTTTAAAAGAGAATCAAACTATAAATAAAGATACGTCATAATGAAGAATGCAGTGAATTACCACTTGTAATATGCAGTGAGGTCGAGCCTTCTTTTTAGAAAATGAATTGGTAGACATCAAGTGAGCTCTCTCAATTTGATTTTTGAGGTACTCCATATCTGTGATTGTCACATGTTTTTAAATTATTAAAAAATTGTAAATAATATTGCAATATGAACTTTAAAATGTTGACCATTGTGATGCTCCATATATTGGCTTAGTTGGATATCATCGGAAAGTTAAAGTGAAAACTTTACACACTCATATATTTTCTACTCTGAGCCTCATTTCCTGAACTCAATACCAGGGAATGAGGTGTCTATACTAAAAAATCAGGAAAAAGTACAGTCACTACTTCTATAAAACAACTCCACAAATAAATCAGTGCACAAAAACACCCGCTACAAAATTGGTAACCCATAAAGAAGCTACAACGAAGTTATATCCCTGATTAGGAGAGTTTATTTATGTAGGGATCATAGGGGATGAAAGGCTTCTATGACCAAAGCAAGGGTTTAGTTTCTTTGCTGGCCAGAGCTCCTAGCTGATTGTATTAATAGGATATTTGTTTACTTGGACAATGTTTGAAAATATTAATGTTCTTAAGCATAACAAAAAATTAAATTGATTACTGACATTTCTTGACCCCAATCATAAGGCATCCCCTGCGGCCGTTGGGAGCAAAATCTCCTTTAGTGTATCAGTGACCTCATTTTGTGTGCATATGCACATATTATCTGGTGATTTTTATCACTGTATCTAAATGTAATAAGGGGAAGCTACACAACATATTCAATTTATTAAAAATACTCCAATTCCGAATAAAACACTGCAAAGTTCAGTTCTATACTGCAAGTATCTAAGTATTAAAAAAGCATTAGAAGAACTTTAATGGCTGGCCAGCTGCTAAAGACTTGAAAAAACTCTTACCTGTAATTGCTGGAAATTCTGAATGCAAGTCATCAAGTTCATGATATGTAACTTGAGCTTTTAGCTGATCTATTAAGCTCGCATTTCCAGTAAAATCTGGGCCTTTTGGAAGTAAATTAGGATCATATTGATACAAAGACTTCCATAAGGAAGACATCCAGGGATCTAAAGCCCCCTCGTACCTGTAGCAATATTTTTTAAAACATAAACATTGATGGAACATTAGACAGTTTAATAATTAAATAAATACATATCTTCTATTGTTTGAGTGACGATTGCAGTAAGTGAATCCAGGATTATAAAGAGAATCTATAATACTTGACCCATGACCAAAGAGACACATCATGCAAAACTTCTTATGCAACAGCAAGCCAGAACCATTACCCTAAGGGTTTTTGATCATCTCCAAGGCCCGTTTGCACAATTGCCACTGCCCCACAACAAGATAACTTTTTGTCGAGCTTCTTTGCAACATACTGCAGCAAGAAATATACAATACTTTTGTAAACAACTGATCTCTATCTTGCAAAATGAGGTAGCTTAAACAAAACTAGAAACTAAAAAGCAATGACATTGTACGTCTTATAGCCTGAATCCCCCAGTCCAAACACTGCATAATGAACTCCCTTCAACCAATCAGGTCCAAGGTCTTTACGCGAGAGAATTGTCCAGAATGTCTACGGAAAGTGACCTTAAACCATTAGATAATAAAAATAACTAGAACATGTTTAATTGGTGAACAGAAAATGTCAACAACCTTCATTGAATCCGGTGGCTCGCCCTGGCCCGTGGTGGAAACAACAAAAACAATGTTCTCCTCATTGGGTAAATGGTTCTGAAATACATCCCGGAAACAAAAATTTAGATTGAACCATGAAATCATATTAAACCACAACTACATGAAGTACACAAGAATCTAACACAATCATGTGCATGGCAGAATAATCGAATTGGACAGGTTTGTTATTTATTAATGGGCATTCTTTGATCTTGGGCTTCTCGTGGGCCAACACAAACTTAAACCAATTGTTCGATTGTACATTGTCTCTACAAGCTACAAACAAACTTACTCTATAAAACTATTAACGGATTTTTTAGTGTGTGCCCACTATTAACGGATTTTCTAGCACACACTAACTAATAAAAACCCTTTCATCTCGACAAAAAGTAGTTTTTAGTGGGGACACACTAGAAAAACCCAATTATTAAAACATCGAAACAAGATTAAATTAAGTTGTAACTTACAGCATCGAATTGATCAATAGAGAGAAGAGTGACGCGACAGCACCTCCGCGTTGCTTCGCGCTGTAATATTTCAGCCGCGTCTATTGCGTTGCCTGTTTGTGAGGCGTACAAAATTAGCAGCTTCTTCTTCTCCATTGTCGAAGTAGAATTCGTGGGTTCGAAATTCTGTATGGAGCAGACTGCAGAGTTTATTTAAGCCCAAGCTCACAAATTCTAAACCCTAAAAGAAAGTAACGTTAGAAGTCTAAACAAAATCAAATACTCGTTATTAACATTCTATTTAACTTTCTTTCAAAAACATTCTGTTTAACTGTATACAGCTTTTTTGTCAATATTCCACGTGTATTTTGAGATGAATGTAAGATTTATTTCATAATTATTTTTAATTTTTCCGTTTTATACTAAAATTCAAATATTAAATTTTTATTTAAAAGAAATTGGAAAATATTTATAAAATTATAGCTTAACAAAATTTTAAATGAGGGTCTAGTCCCTTGTATGCTTTCGGTAAGACAAAGGAAGTCGTATCCTTTAAATCTCTTAACTATCGTTTTGTTATTATAAATCGTAATATCTGGAGTGTTTTTGTGTGGTATCAATTCTGGAATGTGATATGTAAAATGTTTTAATTTTAAATTATGATATACATCAGTTTCTCCAAAATATTAAATTTATGAGATCTTTTACAATTTCAATATTAATTAAAATTTAAATAATGAAATAATAAAGCTGGGTTCCAAATTGAAGTTGTGCCTTGCTTTCCTATATCAAATTATAATGCATAACTAACTTCTAACATGTTTCAAAAAAACTAAAACTTCTAACATAAAAGCTATTAATTGAATTATTTGTTGAATATTGCACAACTTGTATAAACAATAATCTTTTTCAATTTGACATTGCAGAAGAATGGCCAGAAGGCCTTAACGGTCTTGGTTTAATGGCCAACCCCAGGACTAGGAACAGACTGCAGATTCCTGTCATTTTGTGCAGAAGAGCGAAAATAGGGCCTTTCATCAATCACTGTAATATGACCTTTATCATTTGCGGAAGAAATGGAATTGGTTCTCTTGGGAATGGAAGTTGTAACCAGAGGATGCTTTAAAGTTGATACCTCTGTTTTCTCTATTCTTCCGAGCACTCTTGCTTCAAAACACGGGTTAAAACATAATAAAAGGAGAACTACAATGCAAAACAGTTTTCTTGTGCAGGCCATTGAATAGCCAGTAAAGCTTAAAAGACGAGAAGAATAAGTAGAGAGTAGTATTTGCAAGCTTGTTGAGGTGTGAGGTGCTTGTTTAGCATCACATGGACATCTATATATATGTGTAGGGTGCGAGGATGGATTCTAGAGGAAGACACAAGAGATGTAAGAAACTGAAGTAGACGTGTCACATACTGTGCTGACGGTTACATCAGTGCATTTAGAAAATACCTGTGGAAGTTAGGCAGGCACTTGTGAACTAAGCTGCCGGCCAGGGAGTCAGGAACTCATTGATAATTTTGATATTACTCTCGCATCTTCAGCTGATCAGAACCAAATAAAATGCAAAAGTCGTGACAATTATGCATTACATAATGGTAATGTACCAGAAGAGAAATCAAAGAGTCTAATAATTGGTGCTTCATGAGGTGTATAATTGGTGCTTTGTGGACTGTGGTTGTGCAAAAGTATATGACAGTGATGGAAACATGCTCGATTAAGAGAATGGTAATGCTTACCCAGATCTGTCGTTCAAATTGGTATGCATAATTGAAAATGTTGAAAGTGACGTGTACAAATGTTTGTCTTATAAATATGAAATATAACTCGTGTATATTCAACAATAATAAAAACTCGTGTATGCAGGCAGTGAATAAAACAAGGACTGCAATGATACCTCATTTGCGGAAAATAAACAGAACTTGTGCTAAGCATGATATGCAGGCATGCAGTCAGATACAAGACAAATGAAGAAGACAAGCTGATACGCATAGAAAAAGCTTATTAGATAAAAATCCTTCGTGCGGGGAGACTGAGAAATGAAATTGACTCGCATACATTATTAGGTAGGTTACGCTATAGGCGGCAAGTTTGTTTTGATACAAATTTGTTGACTGCCAGTTATTCGTGTATTAGATTAACACAATTTTAACATGGACTGCAGAACTGAGATCATGACTGTTAGAACAGGACGGCAACTAAGATTGATTTCATAAATAATATATAGAAAAACTAGTGGGAAAAACGCGCTTCGCGCGAGTGAGAAAAATATAAAGTATAAAATACATTAAAAAATTTGTATGATTTATAAATTTTAAGTCCTTTTCTTCATCCTCGTACACAGATCGATAAGTGTTAGAGATTTCAAATTTCTCTGTCCAAACCTCTCTAGGCTCAGGTGTATTAGATGCCTTCTTCAATCTTGTACTTAGACTATTTTGATCATCTGGACTGCTGCTGCATAAGCTGCCGATTCAAATGCTGCTTGTGCTGCGTCAGCTATGTCCTTATACTTTTTTCTTTCCTTCATAGAATCAGAGAAGCTTTCAACCTTTTTTCAAGTAAAATTGAGCTATTCTCTTTTATATTTGATCTGGCTTCAAAATTCTACACATTCATGACATGGGTCTGATTAGCTTGTATATCTCAAAAAAATTGTACTTCTATGAATGCAAATTTACTATACTTCTTTATTTGAAATAATATTGCTTGCTTACCTCTATTGTCATGGAGGATTCCTGTTCAACTTGTAGACTGATGCCCTGTCCTAAAACCTGGTGCTCTTCAGCCACATTACACCAATATACACATTACACTTGCACGATGTAACAGAAAGCTTGGAATTCTCAATCCCATACCTGACACCTGAGTTCAACCTGCGCTCGAAAAAATAGAACCTATTGTTAAACTAATTTAGTGGAGGTGAGGAAGTGTACTTCTACAATATTCTAAGTCGGAAATGAAAGTAAAGGAAATTGGTCACTGACAACCTTTACAAGTATTACCTTATTCGCCTGCCTGATGGCTTCTGGATCAGCGGTAAAAGTATGAAATCATATTTGTAAAAATATAATTTTAAGGAGTTAGCAACTTACATTAAGAGGAATTTCGGCAAAGTAGATCTTTGACATCTTCAACGATCGAAGTGAAATCTTCATCAGGAGAAGTGGACTTGCCGTCATTCCGTGTGCTGTTTGTTGTTTGGCTCCTGAATTCTGATCACTTTGTTTTCAAATTTGATACTTTAACATTTTCTGAGATTTGTCCTTGGCCATGTACTTTTCTCATTGACTTACTCTGACTTACTTTCAAACTACAAGACCTCGCAGTTTCTATACCATCCAATGTTCCATCTGAACTGTATCTTGTTGTTTCATGATATGAAACCTCCTTGGAGGATCTCCAAAGACATCTTCAAAGTCGATATTATCTGAGCTTATAACCGGTTAAGTGCTACGCCCTTCCACTATACTTTGCGCTGAGTAGCTCAGCTGTACATTATCCCTGCGATTCTCCTTTTTCATCGAGATATTTACCTGGACTTCAAAAAAATAAATATGGCGGGAAGTTATTGCAGTCCTAGACAAATCATGAAAATACATCAGAGTGCCGATCAATAGTAAAATCTTGGTCTGTACGAACTGAAAATATGTCAGAAGTCTCAATATTCGAAGATTTTGCTAATCGGATTATGGATTCACTAAAGAAATTAAGGGCTAGAGAGGAAGATTTGAAGCCACATAATGGAAGGAGGGTACGCCAAGAACAGAGAAATAGCATTAACATAAATATAACTTGTGTATCATACCTGAGGCATCTGCCATGTTCCTGGAACATTCAATCTAGAAGCCACAAATACCTGCAATGTTGTCGGAGAATGGCATGTATATTAACTCCTTGTCGATAAAAGAATATAAAAAATAAATTAACACCAAACAATATATTCTTGTAATTCTTATTATTTGACATCTACATTGCTAAAATAAACCATGATTCTCAACCTCGGCTAAAAACATGAATGAAAAATCAGATTTACAGCATTTATTAGATGGAGAGACCATGTGTCTCTCTAAGAAATGATAATTAGGACTTTTCGCACGGTTGGTTGCCCACGGCACCTGTCCCCCTAAATAATTTTTGACATATTTTTACCATCCTAAATTTTAGAAAATTATATAAGTGTCCCCAGAAAATTTAGATATATATAAAAGTTCTTTTCCGAAAATTTGTTTGGTGTCCTCTAACAAACCGGTCCTAGATCTGCCCACGAGTCTTGCTCAGACAAAAAATGGTCGCTCCACAAAGGCCACATATTCCCTCCCAATTGCGTTAATCCGACCAACTTACAATCTTGCTGTTAACGACTCTTTTCTGTCTAATTTTTTCATATGAATGTAGTGATTCTATTAGTACTTATTACACTCACAGTGAAGCCCGAAGAACATGAATAAGGAAGCCGAGACAGTAATGAAAACTTAAGGTAGGGAGGCCGCTACAGCAGACAAACATAGATATATTGTCGATTGTGACAGATACAAATGCAGAGACTCAATCCAAAAACACAGAACATGCAATGGCGCATGCAGATTGCAGAAAAGTACTACTGCACCGCTTCTTTATAAATCAAGCCAGCGTTCATATAAAATATATAACATAAAACAACCTCCATATCAAATTAGATATAAGGTTAATTAGCCATATCTACACGCTGGGAGCTTCTTGGTGCTTGGGTAATCCACGATGACCATGCCATTGCTATTATTCCCAGTAGAAAACAAAAAAAGAGTCACTAATTTCGATTTGCTCTTGGCTCCAGTTATTTCGATTCCTAGTGATAATAGTCTATATTAGTTTTGAAAAACTACCAAGGTCATCTCTGAAAAATTCATGGATTTTTGACTCTTGAAGGTGCTCAGCTGAAATCGATTGCATTATTTAACAAAATTCAGTAGTTGAATATTTCTTAATGTCTATCAGGAAGAACAGATAGGCAACATTCATCAGTATGCTATCTAATTTAAAAGCTTCCCCTAATTTGCTGCCCGATAATATCAAATTGCAGAACATATTATCAGACAAAAGTTTTAGTATCAGCCAACGACAGCATGCACAATACTCTCGCACAGAGGCGGATGAACAGCAAGGCCCCTGGGGTCACATGCCAACAAATATAATAATTAGAATATACCACAAATTTATTAATATACTAAATTGTTTCAAAGAACGACTAATTTTAGGGATATGTTGAAATATTTTATTTATACTTTCAAAACTATAGTTTCACGCCAGTAAGTTTTTTCCTCAAGTTTCAAACATTTATTTTAAAAATAAAAAGATTACTAAATGTAGAGGTTTTGAAAGAATACAAACATAAATGCAGAAGTCAGAACGTTTAAACTAAATTTCGATGATACTTCTATATCATTCAAATTCAATAACTTAACATTAATATGTATGTATTTCTAATATGTATGTTCGATGGAACGGGAAATTTCGCAAATTGTTTTGAAAATAACCCAATAAAATTATATGCGCTTAAGGATCCACATTATGTCAGATGCAATTAACATTTCATAATAAATTGTTTAAATTATTTGGGCCTAAGAATCAAAAATTTATATTATTTTTTTGGGAATTTGTAATAGTAAAAACGATATTATATAATACATTTAAAAAAAAACACCAACCAATGATTTTTCTTTGAAAAAACATGAATTTCCTTTATAAATATGAACACCTTAATATACCAAATTATATTAATAGTTAGATTATTATATACTTCAATAATATTAATAAACAAAAAATCATCGATTTCCCATGCGTAGCGGGCCTAAATACTAGTATTATTAAAAGGTGATAGGTAAGTTGATCAAAGCAAACACCTGAATACATACTATCTACTCAATTTGGGATTAAAACATAAGAATCTGAAGAAAACATTCACAAGATAAATATCTTGGTGTTCACATGGTTGTTCAAATTTTTTGTGCCGCGGATATAAAACTTTCTGGATCCGCCGCTGCTCTCGCATCAGCATAAGCATAACAATAAGATGCTTAATTTTTCAAAAACGACCTTTGTCAATTGTAATCATCATTCGCTAAACACATACAAAATTGTTATCTCCTTGATTACATAACAAATGCTTTACATGCTAAGCAAGTAATTTCTAATATTGCTTGCTTACCTCTATTGTCATGGAGAATTCCTCTTCAACTTGTGGACTAATGCCATTCTCCGAAGTAATTGCTTTGAGGACTTTCATCCAACTCTCCAGGTTTGGCTGTCTAGTTGACAGCTTTATGACCATCTACACACTAATCACAAAAAAACTAAAATCATAAAACAGATTCCTATTATGTTTTTCTTCCAAAAGAGAGGCTGAAATTAAGTAGAAGCAGAACCTGATTGAACATAAATATTTTGTTCAGCTTATTATCCAAAGGCAAAAAAGTCCTAAATAGAAAACTATAAATTTAAGCACAACTAAGCAATCATTCTCAGTAAAAAAGAGTAGTAAACACAAAAATTGAGCACGTGATACATACTGAGAAATCCATGAACAGTGACTTCTTCTTGAATCATTTTTGTTTTACCTCTTCTTGCTTCTCCAGACTGCTTCTTCTTAAATCATTTTTTTTTTTTGACCTAGCCTACATTTGTGTCATATTCATTCATTGTGACATTTTCGCAAACATGTAGAAGGCCATTGATGCAGACCTCAGGGGAAGTACCGCAAGCTTGACGGAGGACGAATCTATCAAAGCTATTGATTGATGCCTTTAACTACCTCACCATGAACCTTCTCGATCATGTGAATGCGAAGATAAAAGCTGAATAACATGAAGAACCCTCTGGGTCATGTGAAAACAAAGAAGCAAAAAGTAACTGTAATAATTTTAAATTGAGGCAAACTTATGATAAATACTGCTCTCTTTTTTTAATTGGTGTGTGTAAATGTTTGTAGTCTCATACTTTTGCGGTAAGAATAGACTGGCGAAATTCGGGACTGGTCTTGCACGAGGTACCAGTGTTCTCCTCAGCTGTTTTAATGCTTTCTCTTCTTCCATCTGCACAGTATTGTGGATTTAGCTGTGTATCCTATCGGACCAACCATGACTTGTACAAGAAAGAACATAGCTATATATATAATAAGCATCTTATACCATCTTTTCAGATTTGGTAATTCTGTGGAGGGTAGTAATAGGAAAAATCATTTTTCTTCAGCTCCATTACCTCCATTTTCGCCTCTTGTTTTTCTGCCGGTGGCGCAATCTCCTCTGGCTTGCCGCCTCTTTCTCCCCGCCTTTTTCCTTCTTCTCTTTTCCATATGAGCTGCTGGTTCTCCGACTTTCTCTCCATCTCTGCCAACACCCTCATCACCTTTTTTCTCTTCCTTAGCTTCCTCATTTCCCTTCACATCTTCCTTCTTTTTCTCAGGTTCTTGCTTCACAACAGTTGCATGCTTTCCGGTTTTTCTGTACACATATTAAACCAATTTCAAGGGGTCGAACACTCCTTTAACTATCACTTGCGAGCATTTGAGATCCGGGTCTACATTCTCAACCCCTGTAATTATCAAGTATTAGTGCTTATACAATGATCACGATATGAATTAATATTAAATTCCCTCATAATTTCAATGAGAGAATTTCTCCCCCCATCAACAATATATGCTCATTCGAGCGTATCAGATCTTATTATGTCTCCCCACATCACAATATGTCGAGATAGTTGATCACACACATCCAGAAATTCAAGCAAATAAAGATTACAAACCCAAAGTCTATTGCTCTACTCTACTTTGAGAATATACAGATTGTGATCAACTCTTAAACATGTGTGTGTGCATATCATATGATATCGGCCAACCTTTTTTATAACTTAAATCCTAGATTCAATAAAAGAAAATAATAATAATAAATTAATTTGCCCATACAGCTAAAAGAAGAAGCAAGTGATAACATTATACAACAAAAAAGAAGAATTAGAGAAATGATAAAGAATGTGCAGGCAGAGAAAAGATTTGATTCATCACCTTTCACTCGATCAATCCGTTTCCTGATCTCTTGAACACAGGCCTCACAATGCATGTGTACTTTTAACACCACTGTAATCACCGGAGGCTGCAATCAATTAAATTAATCAAAACTCACCTAGATTGTATAATGATCTAAAACAATCCACAAGGTTAAAGCAACGAAAAACTGCAGCTTCCATTTTTAGCCCAAGCCAAAGGGTGCATTCAAGAATTCAACTTACAACCATTAGAAACTTGACAAAAACAATGATCACATAATACATGACAGACAAAGATATGAGCAATAACTTAAAGATGTTTGTATTAGCAATAAAAAGCAAATAATAATCAAACAACATCAAATAAGACTCCCGAAAGGAACAGAAATATCAAATAGTGAAATCATAGAAAAGCAGAGATGAAGTATGAGAGATTGAGAAGGAGCCGCGTGAAACTGCTGAGATTCTCGCAGCTGAAGCAGTAAAGGCCAAAATGAACTGACCTCTTGAGAGCATAAGATAAGTATAAAATGATTAGGCTTTATTTACAAAACTGACTCATCATTAAAAAGGGACAATAAAGAGACACATGTAATAATGATAATATTAATAAAATACAAAAATCTAGAAAATTAGGAAATTTGATTGAAGGATCGTGAGACATGCCATTTCACCTTGTGAAGAACCTCCTTTATAAAAATATAAGAAAGATATAAGATTTGGATCTAATGAAAAAGGCATTTCTTGTTGGTATTATGGACCATTACAGATTTTGAGCAAATTATCTCATATTATGCCGATATGCATTCTCAAAGCTGATTAGTAACAACTCTTACCGTTTTCACATAAAAAATCAACTCGGCTTAGCGGATTGCTTTTTAGAAAAGTAGTAGTATCAATACAGTTGCACGTATCTGACAGCCTCTCTTGTTCACAGACTATAGACATCCATTGCTCCGTATCTAAAACTTTCTGTAATGAAGTCCATTTCACCTTTCTCAATCAGTTTAAAATCCATCAAACTACTCGACACTTGTATCATAGGATGGGAATAATGTAACAAGATAAGCTATCAGAATAATCCTGAAGAGGAACTAGATCACCAATAAGAAAACAAAAATTGAAACTGATACCAAAAGAGAAGGATCACTTGATATTATAAGTTGACGGTCCCTCACAGAGCAATATATAATATTGGTGCACACTAATATTCAGATCTATTATCAACTCTTAGTATTATTCCTACTGTTACCGGAAAACAAGATCAACTTAATTTACTGAAGATAGATTGATGTTCGTTAAAGTCAGAGTATCAATAGAGTTGCACGTATCTGACAGCTTCTCTTGTTCACACACCATAGAGATCACTCTGCTCCATGTTCCAACATCTATAAGGTTTCCTTTTGCAAGAGTATCCAAAGCTTTCCACACCAACTTCATTTCGCCTTTCTCAACCAACTTATCCATGAAATTGCTTACACTTGTATCACGAGGATATAATCCCTTAAACACCATCTCATCCAATATACTTGTAGCTTCCACCAACTGAATATCACCACAAAGCCCATCAAAAAGCATCCTGTAGGTTATTATATCCGGTTTGCATTCCCTGCTCGGCATCTCCTCAAATAAATCATTCGCTTCTCTCAATTTCCCTTGCCTACAATACGCCCCAATAATCGTATTATAAGTAACAACATCAGGCTTTACTCCTTCCTCCACCATCTCCTTCAAAACACCAAACCCCGAATCAAAATCCTTGTCATTACAATACCCACTTATCAACGAATTATAATACACAACATCAGGCTTACATCCACCTAATCTCATCTCATCCAACAATCCCTCGACCTCCCCTCTCCGACCAGCCTTAAACAAAGCAGCAATCAAAGTCGAATAAACACTAGAATCCAACTTCACTTCATTCTCCACCATCTCCTTTTTCAACCCAAAAGCTGAATCCACCTCACCAACCTTACAAAGCCCCTTAATCAACGCAACATAAACCGACACACTCGGCCTCAAATTAAAAACCTCCACCATCTCCTCCTTCAACTTAAACGCCTCGCCCAACTCCCCGTTCCTACAAAGCCCATTAACCATAGTCCCGAAAGTAACCACATTCGGCAGAACCCCTCTCTTCGACATTTCATCAAACACCTCCCGCGCACTCTCCAAATCCGCAAAATTAACCGCCGCATTAATCAATATATTACAAGTACAAACATCCGGTCGCGCATACACATTAATATCCCTAACAAGCTCATTAACCTTCTCAAATCTCTTACAATACAACATCCCATTTAACAAAGTATTAAAAGACTTCACAGTCCTTCGACACCGAAAAGACGGAATCTGATCATAAATCCGCAGTGCTCGATCAGGCAATCGAGCACGCGCATAATAATTAATTATATTACAAAATATAATCTCTGTCGGGATGAAGCGCGTCGTCTCGCGCTTCATCTGCTCGACAATTTGTTCCATCTCGGGGATCATTTTCGCCCGCCCGAGTTTCGTAATAATTAAATCATACGACAGGAGTGAGTAACGGAACGGTTTGGGTTTCACATTGGGATTAGAAGGGGGATCAGGGTCAGGATTGGGATTCAGGAAGAGTTTAAGAGCGAGTTTCGGATCGGGTTCGAGTCGGATCAGCGAAGAAAGCCTGAATGGTGAGATTTTCACTTTCTGCATTTTTTTGCTAGTATTCCAGGGAGTGTGTAGTGTGGTGTTTAATTTGATTTGATTTGTTTCGCGCCGAGAATTTAAATAAATGAACAACTCAATCAGGCATTGTGGCCTTATAAACAGGACTATAAACCAGGCCCATGGTCGAACACATTACCCCTAAATGTGGAGAGTCTATAAAATCAGTAGACTCGATTCGGATCGGATCAGTTATGAGACCAAAGTTGATTATTCACAATCGTTATATTTTCATATTCATTCGATAAATGGAAGTGTAATTGTCAAATACGACTTGCACAAGATTTCAAAAATGATGACAAACAAGACTCAGACTAACCTGATTTTTAAATACAACTTGCACAAAATTTTGAAATCGACACATGTAACAAATAAAACTAATGTGCTAAAAATAGGAGAACGAAGTAAATGGCTAAAGCAAGTTACTAGTAAATTTCAGTAGCTTCTAGCATTCAAGATCCAACTGTCTACAATTTAGCATTACCAATCCTTAGTATAAAATATCCTCGACTCATTAGTCCTTACACAAGTAGTACAATCTTAAAGTACTGACTAGTGTAATTGATTCAGCAATTAAAATGAGGTTCCATCAGTTTCAGGAAACTTGGCACGAGAAGCTGCAGCATCTAATACAACAGCTCAAGAAAGCCCCAAGCCCCCCAGCCACCACTGAAGAAAACAACCAGCTCCATCACCTTGTCGAAAAATCCCTGTCTCACGTTATGGACTATTACCTAGTCAAGTCGGCTGCGGTGCAGAATGATGTTCTTAATGTTCTGGCTGCGCCATGGGCCACCGCCTTTGAGCGCTCGCTCCACTGGATAGCCGGTTGGCGCCCCACCACCGCCTTTCAGCTCATTCACACCAGGTCCACCATGTTTATCGAGTCCCGCGTGTACAACATGCTTAACGGAGGCCTCGCCTTTATGACAGGCGATCTCGGTGACTTGAGCGCTGATCGGTTCACTTCACTTAGTCGTCTTCAGTGTCGAACTGTGCAGGAGGAAAATGCTCTCAGCGACCAACTTTCCGCTTGGCAGGCATGTAAATATTTAGATTTCGTAAACACTTTTCAGTGAAATGACGGATTTCTATTAGTTCCAATCTCATTAATAATAATTGTCCTGCGTGTACAAAAAAATTTCATAGACACGTTAGAAAAACCTTTTTTTTATTATTTATATTTACATATTACTACTCTCGTTCGTTTCAAAATATATGCATCATGTGAGAATAAGTGAGATTCATTAATCTGATTGACGTAAAATTGATAATATATGGTGCAGAATGGTGTGGGCGAATTGTTGCTAATGAAGTACGAGGAAGAGGAATTCGAAGAGAAGATGAGAGATTTGGCTGTGATTGTACAGAAGGCAGATGAGCTGAGGGTGAAGACTTTAAGGGAGGTGGTGCAGCTTCTAACACCACAACAAGCCTCGGAGTTCTTCATTTCGGCGTCTCACTTGTACTTCACTGTTCGTGACTTTGGTTTAAACCATGATCGCCAACACCACGCTAGCTAACTCATGTATCCGTGGTTCGTAATCAAAAGTTTGTTCCGGTGTTAGATCAATGAATTCCGAATCTTGCTAATAGGCTTTTATCTTATCGATACACAAATATGATAATATGTGATTTACTAGAAATAATTAAAAAAAATAGTAATTAAGTGTCATTATTTTGCTAATACGCTTTTATATTATCGATACATAAAAACATGTGATTTGTTAACATAATATAAGAGTAACCTCAAGTGTGATATTATTATTCGATTTGATATATTTTCCAAATGAAACTAATATTAATGTGTCGGTATTAATATTTATAACTTTTTCCCAAAAATTAAGAACATTCAATATTTGGTATATTCTTAAGAAGAAGCGGTCCAAAAAACCAAATTTATGACTTCAATGCCATGAGCTCCCTTCTGAACTTGTTCTGAATCCAGTTTATGTAATTTCACTAAAATATATTTATTTTATTTATGATTAATTTTATTTTATTTATGGTTAATTATATTTTAGGATTTTGAGCCGATATATAAATATCTCCGACATATTATCGGACAATTATCAAATAGTAGAATAAAATTTTGAATATTTTTTGTTAATTCTGATTACTACTATGATTGCTTTCGGCTGGTGCTTGTCGATGCAATAATATTTTTATTGCATCGAGATATATAAACTCCAATAACTTAAAATTTTATATATTGTTTGTTTATGCGCAGGTACACGGTAAATTTAGAATTTTCATGCATATTCATAATATTTGCTATTTTGTTCACGTATATACACGTACTTTTTATAAGTACGAAAATACGGAAGAAAGAAACAAATTGGTGAGGCGAGAGATATATAGATGTATAGCCGACTGATATCTTTTACGTATATACACGTGTGAATATATAAATATTATTAGATTACACGTGTTCATATTTACGTACCACGGTTATTGTTTATATAATATGAATTCGATAATAAAAATAAAAATTGTTATCATCAGCCGAAAAAGATTGTATATCTTACGTAAAAAGTGGAAACGTAAAAACGAGAATAATAATTATTATTAGCCAATCGATGGATTTTGATTACGTATGAATAATATGCCATTCTATTAAACAAAAACACATAATTTCATCAATTTGAAATGTGATCCTAGTCGCACTACAACTAATTGTCCATCTTAATTCAATTATACACGATCAAGTTAAACTTAAATTGTTCTTGTTACAGGTTAGTAACTTAAATCATAGCTATAGGTTGCTCAACTTCATAGTCCTACTAAACTTGTTGTTCCCAAATGATGTCATGCATAACATTAAAACAAAAACCACGAAATGAACGCGAAACTTCCGAGCCATACCAATCTTGTTACAACAATCACTCCATATATAGTAAACCAGGCCCTTTTATTATTCATTCCATCTCACCCCTTCAATGCTAAGAAAACAACCATGGGATTCCAGACGTTTCACGAACGATGGCACCAGCAGCTGGAGCAGCTGGTCCTCAAGCTCAAAGCCGCCCCGAGACCACCGAGCTCCACGGACCAAAACAACCACCTCCTCGAGCTAATCAACAGCTTCCTGGCTCACATCAGTGACTACTACCAGGTTAAATCAGCCGTGGCCCATCAGGATGTCCTGTTCCTCCTGGCTGCGCCCTGGGCCAGCACTTTCGAGCGCTCGCTCCACTGGCTCGCTGGCTGGCGCCCCACCACGGCCTTCCAAGTCGTGCAAACGGAGTCCACCATTTTATTCGAGAACCGAATGCTCGATATCCTCGACGGCAGGAGCCTGACTGGAGATCTCGCGGATTTGAGTCCTGATCAGTTTAAATGCTTGAGTCATCTCCAGTGCGTGACTGCCCAAGAAGAGAACGCGCTTAGTCAACAGCTCTCCGACTGGCAGGCACGCACGCCTCTGTCCCAAATTAAATGTCGTTTTTTTTTTCTCAAATTGACTGAATGCTACGAATAATATTTTTTTTGTTGATCGAACAGGATGCTGCGAGTGACGCTATGCTGCTGAGGTACGAGGACGACATGGGGGAAATGATGCGTGATCTGGGAGCGATAGTGCAGAAGGCGGATGAGCTCCGAGTGAGCACGTTGAGGAAGGTGGTGGAGCTTCTTACACCGCACCAGACGGTGGATTTCTTGCTCTCTGCCGCTAATTTACACTCCCTTGTTCGTGCCCGGGGCCTGAACAACGACCGTCGTAACGACTTAATAAATTAACGAGAACCAGAACCAGCATTTCGAAACAGTCGGGTTTAAAAAATATCTAGAATTTCAGGAAGCAGTATCTATCTATATATTATATGTTTGTACTTCTGTTTGGAACAATAAGCTCCATATAGATGGAAGATGGTCAATCATGAAAGATCGAACTCCATGAATTATATAGCAACTAGCTAATGTAGTGTGTATCAGTCTATCTTCATCGTACACTTTCTGTGTAATGTGATATCTATGTTGAGAATGAGAAAGCTAGTTAATCCTGTCTGTTTTTATCCAATGTTATCTGTATCAAACATGGAATTCTGTTAAATCACTTCTATATTAGATTTAGATATACACTAATTTTCTCTCCTTTGAACAATCCTTAATCCGAATGTCATAATATATATATCTATATATAATATAATAATCAGTCGGAACAGTGAACACATTATAAATTTTTCCTAAATTATATATTATATTAAAAATGATGGGATCCATATATTTATAATGATTATTTAATTAAAATTAATTATTTACTAATCAGAATATTTGAAAGAAAAATTGAAACAAGATTTGATATGTAATATTATCAGACATTATCAAACAGGAGCTCAAGGTCTGTGTATAATAGATTCTGCTCCTTTCCGTGCTTATTCTGAAAATTATGACGACACATACTTTGAAATTGTTTCAATACTTGAAACGTATAGAATGTCTAATGCGGGCCTACTGACACGTGGCATACATGCAAGATGACACGTGTCAAACACAGTAAACAACCAACTTGCGTCATTTATCTAGAAAAACTGAGACAAGCGAGGTTCAATGCCCTTTGAGCTAGCCTAGAGGTTCTTCATACCAAGGTAAGCTTAAACACCAGAACCAGATTCGTGTCACTCAAATCTTGAAACTCATGCATGCAAACTAACACCTGTCACTTTACTTATGTGCTGTCAAGACTAAAATGCGACACGTATAATGTGGGCCCCACCTCCTTGGTCATGCTCAAAACTGGTACTGATACTTGTATCAGCATTGAAGTTACAATTGCTATATATGGTAAACAGGTATGAATGTTGGTTCATCACCTTCTAATATTATATGAATGCATAGAGGCATACAGCTAGCTTTGTGTGGAAATGGCACTGTATCCTGTGCAATTCAGAGAATCAGTGCAGAGACACTGGCTTTTCGAAGCCACTAGAACTTTTCCTCAGAACTTAAAAATTGAGATGGTTAAGATGACGACCAAATATTCATTCAATAATGCTACTCCGTCCTTAACTAATACTGACTTATGGCCTGTGCGTTATAAGGGAGTTTTTAAATTTAATTATTTTTTTAAAACTTCTATAAATTTTTAACATGTAAGAATTGATAATTTTATTAATTATTATTTTAGATTTTTAACTAAATCAAATTTGAATTCAAATTTCTTATTACTTGTGAGGATATGGAATTTATATATTTTAAAATATCAAATATGTGTATAAAATCTAATTAATAATATTTCAGAACAGGGATGAGGGGTGGATACAGCAAATTATGGGAGTGTTAGGTTTTGTGAAAATAAAATTTTATTTTCAAAAACATGTATATACTATAGTAAGTTACTAATTAAACTAGCCTTAAACCCGTGCAAAGCACGGCGACTATATAATTTTAAATTTATTATATATAAGTTAAATTTTAACATCATTTTATTAGTGTCATAACAATAATTAATAAAAATTTTATTAAATTATATTCACTCTTAAAGATTTATCTTTTAAAATATTTTTTATACTATAAATCTTTGGCATAATTAAAGGATAATGATGAAGCAGTGATGTAAGAGCAAAATACCTCTATATGTTATAGAGTTGTATTTACAAAAGGAGAGTTTAATATTAGTTATTTTTATTTATTTAAGTAAGGGTAATTTAGGGATAACCAAAAAAGCATGACTAAACCAAAAATTTGTTCTCAAGTCACTGTTTTCTTGTTTATTTGTCTCAAAAGAAAGGTTTTTATATGATAAATTACATCTTAAAACAAAAATGGGATGGAAGGAAAATTATAGAAATTTATGTTGTTTTTAAGTAATCCCTTATTAAACCATACATCACGATAACTTTTTTGGACTTAATTTGGGCCAGACATATGTGATGGGCTTTGCAGATTTTCTCCTATTGCTTAGAGCCAGCTTTGTACAAATTTGCAGGCCACATACTCAACGAACTGTTGCCCATCAGAACTAATTCGGAGCTAAAAAAATTTATTAAAGAGATTACAGTAAGAAAACGTTTCAGCTTTTCTCTTCTGCAGTTCTGCGTGCTCGTTGTTTTATACTCCTTCCGTTCCAAATTGTATGAGCCAGTTTCCAAATTGTATGAGCCAGTTTGATTTTTAAGAAATGAATGTTTGACTTAATCTTAATCACATAAGAAGAAATGTATTAAATGAGGGTAGTTATGAATATGTGGTTGTAATAATCTTAAAATAGAAGGATTATTCTTTTTGCGACATCCAAAAAATAAAAATGGTTTACATAAAATAAGCCAGAGGGGAGTACTTATTTTCATTATTGGGATGTTTAATCCAATGCTTCACATTTTAAAATTTATTAAATTATTAAATATATTAAAATTTATAATATAAAAATCAACTAATTTCATCATTTTTTATATCATATTTATTTTAAATATCAATCAGTCTCGTAACTATCCTCTTTCCTTACCTTTCATTCCTTACCTTTCAATTTGAATACGACGTACAGCAATTCGATTTACTTTTCTTTGTAATGTAAAAACTACTACATGAGCTAGCTGGACTTCTCTTTCTGATGTCATACACCGTACATAAGTTTTGATTTATTCTTTAATTTTTTTTCATTCTTTTTAAGAACTGAAACCGAGCTAATCATTTCAGCATTGATCAAATTTATCCGCCGAACCGTTCATCTCTTCTGCTGGTGTTAAATACTGCATACGCTAGTTGTTTTCTGTTGCACCAACAGTTAGGTACATTAGTAAACAATCGTAAATCTCAACCAAGAAAAAAAATGACACAATCGTTCCAGCGCTACAGCGAAAAATGGGAGGAGGAGCTGCGGCAGCTGGTGAAAAACCTCAAGAACTCCCGAAAACAAACCGCCACGGCCGAAGAAAACTACACTCGCCTCCTCCGGGTCGTCGAAAAAGTCATCGCTCACTTGACCGAGTATTACCGAGTCAAATCAATTCAAACTCACAAAAACGTTCTCTCAGTGATGCCGCTCCCGAGCTCCACCAGCATAGAACGTTCGTTATATTGGATGAACGGCTGGCGTCCCACGGACGCCGGCCGAATAATTTACGCCGAGGCGATTAGGCTCGAAAACAAGAATGATATTCTCCATAGGTTGTATACTCGGGCTAATCTTGGCAACTTGAGTCCTCTTCAGTTCCGGAGCATCGCCTTTACTCATTGCGAAGCTGATCGCACTCAGGATCGCATCTCTGCCGATCTTTTCACCTGGCAGGCATATTCTTTGTTACAAATTAGTATCGTTTGGATCATGAAATTTCAATATTCTGATTGAAATCTCATGATCCAAACGATTTTAGAACGGCGAGAACAGTTTTTGTTCTCGCGGTTCTAATAGATTCCAACTATACATGTATGTTGTTTGTGGATGTGAATTATAACGTGTGTGATATCTGTGGGTGCAGAAAGATGTGAGCAAGGCGGTGATAAATATGGAAGAGGGAGTAGATTTCGATAACAAGATGCTAGAAAGGCTTGTGGATTTACAACAAAGCGCGGATGAATTGAGGGTGAAGACTATAGAGGGCATGGTGGAGGCTCTAACTCCACCACAAGCTGTGGATTTTTTGCTAATTGTGACTCAGCTGCACCTCGGTCTCCATGTATTTGGCTTGAGCCATGACCTTCACCTTACTAATTGAATTACTGTGCCTTCGGTTATAAAATAATAATCGATTATTTTTTACGCGTAATTTAAGATGTGAAATATATTAATTTTTTGTATATTCTTTTTCTGGAATTTTTTAACAAATACCACTTCTACTGTCATATTTTATTGATTTTATTTTACGAGGTCGGTCGTGGCTCATATGTAGGTTGTATTAATATCTACTGTTTCTGAAACAGATCTGTCGAATGATTAAATGAATTCTGTATCGGATTATTTACCAATTTTGGAGAATGTATTTATCGAAGTATTTATTGAGGTTACGAAAGCTAATCCAGAATACGCGGCAGATTTTTGTGTTGTAATAGCAATAACAAAAACCAATGTTTTTTGTTGACTGTCAGTGCTATGCATGCATAGCGACACGTGTTTCTGGGTTGCCACACTCTGCAGCAAGAATCGACACGTATCATGCGGTGAGATATGATCGAAAATATTCATATTAATTTTGGAGAATATTTTTATCGACTTTTACGGTATATATTTTTTTTCATGGAGCTCGCATGTCCAAAAATCTCCCCTCCTAAGGACTTCAAAAAATTATCAGTATACTGGAGAAACTTTTTTCGGTAGTGACAGGGTGGTATCCGCATCCGTTTAATTTAACAGACCATGGTGATAATATATGAATCTTGGTCACAAATATAGAGAACTCACAAATTTTAGATTGGTGCACAAACCCTTGGCATTCTACCAAATATTTTGATTCATGCATTCGAATTCTGTGTTGTGTTATTTCTCTTAAATCTGCACCTTTTTCAGTTTGTGCTGATTTGTGCTTGTAGACTTGTTAAAATGGTACGTTCTGTATTCAGAAGCGTGTTGTGAATTGCTGGGTAAGAATGCTATGTTGGATGGAAATCACCATCAACTCTGTTTCAGTACCCCATGCAGAGTATGAGTCATTGAGCATCAGATAATTTTGTATCCAATCTAAGCGTGTTTGGTTCTGTATGTGATTCACCAATTCAGCTTATTGTTTTACTCGGATCAACCATTTTATCAGTAATGAAAGCTCGAGATTGTGGTCCACAGAGCCTCTGCATATTGTTCAACTTTGCAAATTGGGAAGAGCAGTTTCTTACAAATTAAATCAGAAAGATTAGAACCGACAAACCAGATCCTAACTAAAATGATAACGAAACTGCTTCTCCAGATCGGAACTAGATGCAATTGTATTTGAACATCCACTTTGAATTTCTGGCTATCATTCATGCTCATGCAGATTCACTTTTGGCAAAAATTGCAACAAGGGTCTATAAATGTTTTTTCTTTGCATGCAGTGGCGGAATCAGGATATTGAGAAACTCCGCTTTAGGTATAAATATTATGACAACCTTAATGATAGAGGATGGGAGGTCGAATGTTATAGGCAAACACTAATACTATGAGCTTAACTCATAGTATGTGCAGGATGATTGGAGGTCTTTTCATGAAATTATATTGTTCGATCACATTAAGATAATATTACACGTACATTACCTTGTCAACTGAACAAAATTCTTAGGAGATGCCTACTTTAAGGGCTTCATGAACTACCTGAGAGATAGTATTTTATAAATCAATTATCCGTGTTTTATCTGTGTTTTAAAATGAAATTATCCGTGTTTACTTGCTAAAAAGGGATTATCATTGCAGAGGATTCATTCTAACCTGATCCCGGATCAATCTGCTTAATATTTCTGTAGATCAAGATGCTCCACTCAGTACTGCTGTACTTTATTCATACTGGAAAGATTAATTATAAATTATAAGATATGCCCGGGATATATTCCTTCACATTCGAAACTTCAAAATCTGAAGTTACATCCCAAACTTTTACCATATCATAATTATTCTCCAGAATCCCACTTAATTTGTGTGAACAGATCAGAATCACTGAAGAAGTAGAGAAGATGGTGGAGAAAACCATCATGCTGCAATTCCTGATACTCTATTGTCAACTCCTATTAAATAGTTAAACGATCACCAGGTTTATAATTTCCACTTGACTGGTAAGATACTTTAAGATCACATCTAGTATCTTATTGGACTCTGCACTATAATATTTACCCACCTTAATTCCATCTCTTTTTCTTTGTTTATTCTTTCTCTGCTACTATTCCTGGATACTGTGAGAAAGTAATAGTTACTAAGATCACTTCTATGGAGCACTAGCTCAAAATATTAATTTGGTTCTTGAGTTCACATTATAATGTCAAAAAGTAAGTTATTAAAAAAAAATTGCATACATCCGCTCATACCCTCGACCTTTGGTTCCCAGAAAAAGAGAGGTATTCATCAGTCCAGAGCCGGATGCTATGGATTATGTATCGTAAACTATACGTATAGTATCTTGGTCTTTAAACATAAATCTCTTTCTCAGATCTTGCTACTCATGTTAGCTTTATCTGAAGTTAACTCAGCAATCATTGTCTATCGAATCTATTTTGCATACATATAAATATAAAACTATGTCTGCATTTCTATGTCAAGATGTAACCATGCATTCTACTTAGGCCAAGTCTCGGCTCAATCAGAAAATCTGACATTTTTATTCTAAGTCCCTTTTGGTTCTTGAACATCAATATCAACTTCATTTGGAGTCCCGGCTAATTCTGAGTAATCAATATTACCAACTATTTTAGCCTCAGATCATTTTTTAACTCTTATTACGCGGCTAATTTAAGCAGATATGGCATGATCAGTGTCGCAGCAGCAATACCCATAACTCTATGAACTTTCTGTTTGCACCAGATACACATCTCTCATTAATCTGCATCTACGTTTGTCTTTGATATTTCAGCTAATTTAGTTGATTGATCAATTATTATGCAATATATACTACACTAGCTAGTCATCAAGATCAATCTTGATTTGTCTTGCTCTTTATATTTGAGGTAAAGTTAATTAACACACAACAAAGTAATTAGTCCTCATATAGAATGACTATATATACATAGAGTGTAGGGGACAAACGGTATCTAGATTGTAATTAGTGTTATGGAAGAATTAGCAACTTAGAATCCTATGTTACTATGTATGTGGGACAGGTAAACCTCATATAATTATTAGCAAGTATAAGCTACATTAATTTTTACTTATGTAAGAATTAAGAGAGAGGATTAACGTCTTTGATCATCTCACTATAGATATATATATATAGTCAGCTGAAATGTATAATAAATTTTATAATGTATATATTTTGAATCAAGAAGGATATGATTAATTAGCTGAAATAATTAAACCAATTAACCAATAAACCTACGGGCTAAGAGCAAGATACATATATGTCTAGTTCTAAATTTGATTCTCCGAATTTTATAACATTATACACACACTTAAATTATATGTTATGGATTTCAATCATAAGGAACAAAACAATATTAAAATGTGTATACAAACATCTTAACCTTTATTAATCTGTGCTTTAAGTATACAAATATAGTGCTTCAATTATTTTAACTAAGAGGAGGATCATATGGATATGAATAAGATGAGCAAGTATAGAACTTTATAGTCGCAAAGTAGCGGTTCAAAATGAGGGTGTGAAGGACCTCCATGAGATTCAAGCTTGCTGAAGTTTTAAGCCTGGAAAAATATTTTCAGCTTCAGAATTAGAAACAATTATATATGTAAATATTGCATGGCCTGGAGTTGTATAAACGAAGAAAGATAAATTTTGATAGAGAATGAAGTCGTATAATATATGTTGGTGTGATTAGCACTAAAGTCTCTATATATATACTTGAGTTTGCTAAATTTAGAACAATTCAGCTGTTAAATTGCTGTTTCCAACTAATTTTTGTATAATTTATTCATCAAAAGCTAGGAATATACGTACATGCAACAGTCTTAAAAAATCTAATAAATTTGATCAGTCAAGACTCTCTTCAATCGAAAAGAGGGTCATACTTGAATTAATAGACATAATAACAAAACTGATCAATTTACGATCAAAACTCTCCTCAATCGAAAAAGATCATACTCGAATTATTTAGGTCTTGGATTTTGAAAATTATATTTTATTTAATCATCTAATTATCTATTCAACTCTTGATTTAGATTGACCGGCTAGTTGATAGGTTTCTATGAATTAAAAACACAAACATTAAAACTAGATATAAAAACAGACTATCCGTTATTCATAAATTATTCAAAATGAATCTTTCAAATCAAATTTATAATATAACCAAAAAGACATACATTTCAGGTTATAAATTTAGTTCTGAATCGTCAATAAATGACAATCACAAAAAAAATCTCTAATAGAATCCCATTCTCCAATATTACGGACACCACACTTGTACATTGCAGGTTATAATTGATTTTATCTATTTCGAAACATCACCACTATAACCTTATCAATTATCATCATAGACCACGGTCGATTTTAACCTTGAACAAATCTGTCGGTCGGTTACTTGTTTAATTTCGGTTTTAATGAGTTGTACTGCATTAGCTAGCGGCGTCCTTGTTCACCATTCTCACTCAGCTAATAGCTAGAATATAATATTTATATATGTGTTGTGTGTGCGAAACATGCCCAAAAGAGGTTGTATATTATCTCTATCTACAAGTATTTTAAACAAGGAGTCGTTGGATGAACTGCATATTTTCCTGAAGAAAACATTATATAAAGCCTATACATGATAACGAGAATAATAAACGGATTCTATATTTAATCAATCGCAATGTGTACAATGCGTATGAGCAAATAGTAATTAGTAGTACTAGCTAGACTTCATATGCACAGTAACACAAATCAAATTTATATAATTATCGGTTCTCTTGAAATCTCGGATGCTAGAAACTTAGGAGAATGATTTAAACCGTTCATATATTATTTTAAAATTTTATATAATTTAATCAACTTGTACGTCCCGGTCTATTACAGACAAAGATTACACAGTACCAACTACCTAGCATAATATTACATGTTGTGGGCAAGTCACTTTAATTTAGTTTCAGACATGTGAAGAATGCAGCTAAAATATCAACAGGTATAATTTTTTCTTTCATCTTGAGATTTATGAAGAGAATTAGTGGATTACACCAACATAGATATTTAAACAAGTATAATTAGCCTATACTGTTCTAAAATAGTGCAGACACAATGTGCTCAAATATGATTCATGTCTATCCATCGTGATAAAAGAAACTCCACATAATTACATAAAATTCAAGTCTTCCATAAATTAGGGTTTTAAAGGTTTTCCCTAGGGTTAACTACTTGTCAGCTGTATAAAAACTGAATTTATCTGTAAAAAAAAAAAAAATTAATTGCAGACTAACATATTGTAATGCATTGTGAGACCAGCTAAGTAGCTAGCTAATCCATTTCTTTAGTAACAGAACTCTGTTAATTATAATTAGCATACATAATTATAGCCTATTAAAGCCACAACACTACGTCTCATCATAATAATTGATTCGAAAGTAAAGTTGCATGTCACAGTATTTATACTATTAGATCAAAGAAAAATAAGAAACGAACTTGCCTTTATTTTCGAACAAGAGTCATCGAAGCACCGATTCAAGATGATGGCAATTGGAAGGTGCTAGAAGCCGTGTCCTCGCTAGCCTTCAAAGGATTCGTAATCCTCTTTTTCTTCTTCTTCTTGTACGGAATTCCCCTAGCCTTAGCTTGCGAATCTCTGACTTCACGCAAGTAGACACGAATCGCGCCACTAGCAAACGGATTTGTTTCTGGAGTCCCCCCGTTCTCCTCATAAGCCGCCCTGAGGCGTCCTATGAGTGCATCAAGACTCCCCCAGGCTTGCCTGAGTGGACAAGTACAAGGACCAGCTGGATCAGGGTGCCCGAAAAACACGCAACCCTGGACATGAACCTTAGTCTTTCCGAACTGGTCGAGGTATCGAAGGAAATCCAACACGTGGCTATAGTTGCACTGTGACATCGCGACAGGATCGGGCCTCTGGTTCTTCAAGTACTGTCCGAAAGTGTTCCAGTCGCGACGCTTTTGTGACTCGTATCGACTTAATTGAGGTGCTGGTCGCTGTTGATTTGATGACGAGCCAGGTTCACCACCTGGCTCTCTTCTCTTGTGATCACTTGACATGATATATAATAATTATAATTAAAATTTCTTAATCACTTCACTTTGTTGGCAAAACAAGCTAGGAAGAAGTAGTGATTAGGATGATTAAGAGAAGATTAATTTAGGAATAATTGAAGAGAGGAGAGAGATGGTGAAAGATGGAAATTAATCAAAGTAATGGGGCTGCTAAATGCTAATTAAGGAGACATGATATGGGACCAATGCTAGTGCTTTTGCTCCTCCTTTTTCTTCCTCCATTGAAATTATTTTTCTACCTTTAATGGCACTATTTTTATTAGGGAAAATGCTTTAATTAGTTTCTATGCATTTATAATTAGGCTACCATCATGAATGCTATCATTATTAAGCAGAGCATAAATTAGCACTATGATTTCACTGAAAGTAAATTATGTGCAACATGGGTTTGGTCCAAGTGTTTGACTAGAGTATGTAATTATAATTATATTTTTAATATTTATAAAATTTTAAATATTATTATAAATTAACTTAATTGTATTTACATTACGAGGATAGCTCGAGTTTGATTCGTCTTTTCTTATAAGAGCGACGATAAGTGGTAAAACAATATTTGTCGGACGAAATATAACATGTGTTTACTTTGATTAGATTAGAATTATATATAGAAGAATTATGTAAATTTAGAAGAAGCAAAATTTTGAATGTTAGATCTGATATGCTACCTGGGCTGTTATCAGGCCCAATATAGCAACGAACAAAGTTGATTGCTAAAAGATTTTGTTTTGGGATGTTCCATTGAAAGCTAAAACCCAAAGACTATTTACTCGTACGGGCCAAGTCTCAAATTTTATCCATGCCTGCAGAAAATATAGATAGAACAAACTTTTGTGAAGCAGTGAGATTCGCATTATATAAATCAACGTGGATCGTACATGTGTGAGGATACCACTTGGTATTGATTTTTGAATAATTTCAGGTGAACGCAACATTGCATGTTAGATTTTGCGGTTTGTGTGGATCTTGTTGGAAAATATGGGTATAAGTCCCATATTGGTAAATAATATTTCGAGCATTATGTGTGAGATATGATGATATCTTCTTAATAATGGAAATTATTTATTTCCAGTGGAATTTGGCTCAAATATTATGGCATAAATTAATTTGATTTTGTTTCAGATTAATTGATATGGTGTATATCTTGGTATATTTAATCTGATTCTGCTTCAGATTATATATGGGATATAATAACTTGCAAATATTTAATTGATTCTGTTTCATATTATTTATGGAATAGTGTGGCGTGCAAGTTTTACACCGATTCCGTAATTAATGATAATTGATTATGGAAAAGAGTAGTGCACAAGTTTCTCTGCACCTATAAATACCCATATAGGTTGGAGAGTTTTTGTATCATCAAACACATCCTCCTCTCTCTCTCAATACCTCAACCTAATTCTCTTTGGTGATAGTCTCTTGCTCGATTCAAGCTCGCCGAAGGTGCCGTTCTTGTTAACGACATCGCAATCCGTTTTATCCTGGGAAGCTTTTGTTCCGCACATACGGTGAGGAGGCGAATACGCTTTAAGGAGACAGTTTCGCACTGGACTCGGATTTTCTTCATATCCTTCTGTTTAATCTGTCTCCTTCATTCTTCTTCTGTTTCGCACACACAAACACATATATTGGTTTTTTGCACAGATTGGCTAACAATCTTAAAGCGTATTATACATCTGTTCTACATCTGTGATTGACTTGGTTTGTTTGCGTGTTGGAAAAACAGACTTAATTGAGAATATTAATGGAGCAATTCCCACGAGCGGTACGGCTGTTGATCCCAACGCACTGGTTAATCCAGATGGGGATCAGACACAGCAGTTGCAGGCTAACCCCAACGCACTGGTTAATCCAGATGAGGGTGTGCCACCTGTTTCTGGGCCTACGCCTGCGGGCTACGGTTCTGGGCCTACGCCTGCGGGCTATGGTTTTGGGCCTACGCCTTCGGGCTATGGTTCTGGGCCTACGCCTCTGGGCTATGGTTCTGCGGGACAGATGACCTTTGGTCAGTTCAGTGTTCCACTCAATCCGGCAGGACATGTTACTCCGCCGATTGTGACTGCTGTGCATACAGCGCCTGTTGCGCCAGTTGCGCCCTTTGCGCCAGCTATGCCTCATGTGCCTACTGCTCACGCTGAAAGGCCGGAAAAGTTCAACGGAACGAACTTCAAACAGTGGCAGCAGAAGATGTTGTTCTACCTGACCACGCTGAATTTATCTCGCTATCTAAGGGAAGAGACACCTATGCTCACTGCTGAGAGCGATACGCAGGCGGTGTTTGCTGTTGATGCATGGAAGCACTCCGACTATATCTGTCGGAACTATGTGCTTAATGGTTTGACTGGCCCGCTGTATGATGTATACAGTTCGAAGGTAACATCTAAGGACTTATGGGAATCACTTGACCGTAAGTATAAAACCGAAGATGCCGGTGCCAAGAAGTGGATTGTTGGACGCTTTCTTGACTACAAGATGGTGGATTCCAAGACTGTTGACAGTCAGGTGCAAGAATTGCAGCTGATTATTCATGAGATGCATGCCGAGCGGATGGGTCTCACGGAATCTTTCCAAGTTGCCGCTGTGATAGAAAAGCTGCCTCCTGGTTGGAAAGATTTCCAGAACTACCTTAAGCATAAGCGAAAGGAGATGAATATGGAGGATCTGATTGTTAGACTTCGCATTGAAGAAAATAACAGGGGATCCGGAAAGAAGCCTATTGCCGGTGAAAAGGCAAATATGGTGGAGCATGCACAAAGCTTCAAGTCCAAGAAGACCAGTTCCGGGAAAGGGGATAAACTGGCACCTAAAGGAGGAGTTTCGAAGCCTTCGAAGTTCCAAGGAAAGTGCTTCAACTGTGATAAAGTTGGTCATAGGTCTGCTGACTGCAGGAAGCCTAAGAAGAACAACAAGAAGAAGGAAGCAAATATGGTGGACAGTATCTCAAAGGACATGTCTGACATAGACCTCTGTGCTACGGTCTCTGAGGTGAACCTGGTTGGATCTAATCCGCGAGAATGGTGGATTGACACAGGAGCATCTAGGCATATTTGCTCCGACAAGGCGACTTTCTCTAGCCTTGTAGCTTCTGATGCTGGTGAGAAGCTCTACATGGGAAACTCTGCGACTTCTACCATTGAAGGGGAAGGCACGGTGATTCTGAAGATGACCTCTGGGAAGAATCTGACTTTGAAGAATGTACTTTATGTGCCTGATATTCGCAAGAACCTTGTGTCTGGTTCTTTGTTGAGTAAACATGGCTTTCGCATTGTAATAGAGTCAGATAAAGTTGTTTTGTCTAAGAGTGGTATGTTTGTAGGCAAGGGCTATGCTAGTGATGGGCTGTTTAAGCTCAATGTAATGTCCGTTAAGGACAATAATGAAATGAAGAATTCTTCTGCTTACTTGCTTGAGTCTCCTAATTTATGGCATGCTAGATTAGGACATGTGAATTATGACACTTTACGAAGATTAAGTGCAAAAGAATACATACCAAAATTGACTATCGATTCAAAACACAAGTGTGAAACTTGTGTTGAGGCAAAATTAACGAGATCATCTTTTAAGCGTGTGGAAAGAAACACCAAGGTGCTAGACCTAATACATAGCGATATATGTGATTTAAAATTCGCTCCAACAAGAAGAGGAAACAAGTATTTTATTACATTCATAGATGATTGTACAAAATACTGCTATGTATATTTGCTGAAAAGCAAAGATGAAGCTATAGATAAATTTAAAATCTATAAGGAAGAAGTCGAGAGACAACAGACTGAGAAAATCAAAAGGATTCGTAGCGATCGTGGAGGTGAATATGTTGAACCTTTTGGGGAATTCTGTTCACAACATGGTATTATTCATGAGGTCACTGCACCATACTCCCCTCAGTCAAATGGAGTGGCTGAGAGGAAGAATCGCACTCTCAAGGAGATGATGAATGCGATGTTGCTGAGCTCTGGACTTCCGCAATCAATGTGGGGGGAAGCCATCTTAAGCGCAAATAATATTTTAAATATTACGATGCGCAAGAATAAGGATGTGAGTCCTTATGAAATGTGGGAGAAAAAGAAACCGAGTTACAAACACCTGAAAGTATGGGGGTGCCTTGCTAAGGTACTGATCCCTACACCTAAGAAGGTGAAGATTGGTCTGAAAACCGTGGATTGTATCTTCATCGGATATCCTCCTCGTAGTACAGCATATCGGTTTCTTGTGTATGATTCTAAGAATCCTGAAATTCAAAAGAATACGATCATGGAATCAAGAAATGCCTCATTCTTTGAGACTACGTTTTCTTGTAATCCAAGAAACGAGCACCCTACGACGTCTAAACGAACTCATGAATCTGTAGGTGATGAAAATGAAAATGATGAAAGTGAAGACGAAAATGTGAGGGTTGTAAGGAGGAGCAAAAGACAACGAACGGAGAAATCCTTTGGGTCTGACTTCATGACCTATTTACTCGAAGAAGGTGATCCGAAAACCTATAAGGAAGCGGTCACCTCACCTGATGGACCTATGTGGAAAGAGACCATCAAAAGCGAAATTGATTCTATTCTACAGAATCACACTTGGGAATTAGTGGACTTGCCACCTGGTTGTAAAGCACTAGGCAGCAAATGGGTTTTCAAAAAGAAATTGAAACCTGACGGAACCATTGATAAGTATAAGGCCAGACTTGTAATCAAAGGATACAAGCAGCAGAAAGGCCTTGATTACTTTGATACGTATTCTCCTGTGACGAGAATCACGTCCATAAGGATGATGTTTGCAATCGCTGCGATGCGAAACTTAACAGTACATCAGATGGATGTGAAAACAGCTTTTCTAAATGGGGATATAGATGAGGAAATCTATATGGAACAACCTGAAGGGTTTGTTGTCCCTGGGCAAGGAAGGAAAGTATGTAAATTGGTGAAATCACTATATGGTTTGAAGCAAGCGCCTATGAAATGGCATGAGAAATTTGATGAGGTCGTGTTAGCACACAACTTCAAGATCAACGAATGCGATAGCTGTGCCTATTACAAGGATGACGAGAGCGGTTATGTCATGATGACATTGTATGTGGATGATCTATTTATTGCCGGAAGCAATGATAAAGTGATCAAATCCACAAAGGACATGTTAAAATCAAGATTTGACATGAAAGACATGGGACTGGCAAATGTAATTCTAGGAATCCAAATTTCTAGAACATCAGAGGGTCTCGCACTAAGTCAACCTCATTACGTTGACAATATCCTTGAGAGGTTTCTTAAGGATGATACTGAGAAAGCTAGGACACCTGTGGATATGACTTTACATCTATCCAAGAATAAAGGTGAGGGGGTCTCTCAGTTGGAGTACTCTAGGATAATTGGAAGTCTGATGTACTTAATGAGTTGTACAAGACCAGACATTGCGTACTCAATTAGCAAGTTGAGTAGGTTCACGAGTAATCCTGGAGATGATCACTGGAAAGCGATCATAAGGGTACTAAGGTACCTAAGGGGAACTCGAGACTATGGATTGCACTATGGCAGATACCCAGCAGTATTAGAAGGATATACTGACGCTAACTGGATATCTAGCAAGAAGGCACTAAAGTCTACGAGTGGCTACATGTTTACACTAGCTGGAGCGGCAGTATCATGGAAATCCTCCAAGCAAACGGTTATAACTCATTCCACTATGGAAGCTGAGTTCGTGGCTTTAGATAAATGCGCTGAGGAGGCTGAATATCTACGCCAATTTCTGGAGGATATTCCAAGATGGCCAAGGCCTGTGACTGCAATAGGGATACACTGTGATAGTCAATCCGCTATTGGCAGAGCACAGAGCACAATGTATAATGGGAAGTCACGTCATATACGACGACGACATAGTTCCATTAGACAATTAATCTCAACCGGAATTATCACTATTGACTATATACCGTCAAAGGATAATATTGCGGATCCGCTAACCAAAGGGTTACCAAGAGAAGTGGTTGAGAGATCATCGAGAGGAATGGGTCTTAAGCCTATCGCTTAAAGGCATCATGGTGGACACCCAACCATTGCTGACTGGAGATCCCAAGAACTTGGTTCAATGGGACAACTAAATCATGATAACCTAATCATTGTGGGGGTAACCCCTGGCCTGTTCCTATGATGAATAAACAGTGAGACCCGTAAAGTACGAGGTTAAGCCTTGAGCTTTTAATGATCTTTTGGTGAATACATGGAGTGGTACACGCATGGAATTCAGTTGAGTAAACGCGGGTTACTTTATAAGATAAAGATCACCTATGTAGGAGAGAAGTGGGGCCGCTTCAAAGGAGAATTGCGAGGCACAATTCTTTAGAAACTCCCGCAGAACCAGGACGATGTTCCGTGGCCAAAATGGACATACTCATGAGAGCTGAACGAGTCAGAAAGGGTATAGTGATAAGTATATCATCGTTTACACAAACGGTCGAACAGTTCAAGGACAAGCACGTCCACTGTCTACCAGTAAAGTCGGTATACTTACTCAAGCGAAGGTTCAAAGAGCATTCTCTACCTGTCGTATGCTATATCTGATCGAAGAAAACTATCACCAAGTCAAACCTTGTGTCTGTCTGTCAGTCTGTCTGTCTGTCTGGTGTGTGCTACTACTAAGATCACCAATCTCACCCATGTGGGGGATTGTTGGAAAATATGGGTATAAGTCCCATATTGGTAAATAATATTTCGAGCATTATGTGTGAGATATGATGATATCTTCTTAATAATGGAAATTATTTATTTCCAATGGAATTTGGCTCAAATATTATGGCATAAATTAATTTGATTTTGTTTCAGATTAATTGATATGGTGTATATCTTGGTATATTTAATCTGATTCTGCTTCAGATTATATATGGGATATAATAACTTGCAAATATTTAATTGATTCTGTTTCATATTATTTATGGAATAGTGTGGCGTGCAAGTTTTACACCGATTCCGTAATTAATGATAATTGATTATGGAAAAGAGTAGTGCACAAGTTTCTCTGCACCTATAAATACCCATATAGGTTGGAGAGTTTTTGTATCATCAAACACATCCTCCTCTCTCTCTCAATACCTCAACCTAATTCTCTTTGGTGATAGTGTCTTGCTCGATTCAAGCTCGTCGAAGGTGCCGTTCTTGTTAACGACATCGCAATCCGTTTTATCCTGGGAAGCTTTCGTTCCGCCAATACGGTGAGGAGGCGAATACGCTTTAAGGAGACAGTTTCGCACTGGACTCGGATTTTCTTCATATCCTTCTGTTTAATCTGTCTCCTTCATTCTTCTTCTGTTTCGCACACACAAACACATATATTGGTTTTTTGCACAGATTGGCTAACAGATCTAAATCTCATCTTCAAAACTAACACTATTGTTTATTTTTCATCCGTCCACCCGCAGAGAGGCAAATCATTAAAAACCGCACATGTTCGGGTATTCGAGTTATTGAAATGATGTTTCTCTAAATTCTCTGTTCGTGAGTGTGTACACAGAGTTCTTTAGGTGAGATTCAACACACTGATGGGTGATCAGTATTCGAGTCATGTTTTAATTTTTGAGATTAATATATGTAACGGTCCATTTTTAATTTATGAATTTGACATATATGTAACGGGATCTATTATGTTTATAAGGATTGAGCTAAAGATTTCTCTTAAATCTGATTTCTGATTTTTATGATACTGCTTGTCAGATTTTATGTAAAAAAAAAAATTATCATTTATTATTAGATCATAATACAGAGGATTTTAGTAAAACCAGTCTGTAGCTGAAAAAAGGGGTTCTGCACATTAGTTAATTGAAAGCATGAAAAAGGCTGTGACAAAAAAATAAAAAAGCATGAAAAAGGTTCGGTATGATGATTAACTTATTTTGAGGTTATAATTTGATGTTGGGTTGATAAGGGAATATTAATTCTTAATTCAGGCACTGATCTTGGATTCTCGTTCATAATTCCTGTTCAAACCAGGCAGAAGAAGACTCTACTCTCTAGTTTTTGAAGTTCTTGCAGTGTTTCTTCCGTCAAATGATTTGACTGAACTCGTGGATTGACTAAACTAACAAACTGATCGGAGTCGGAAGATAGAGTAATAATTTATGGAATTTAGGGGTGTCGATTTAATTAGGGTGATATTTAATCAAAAGTTTAAATTATATTTAATTCATTATAAGCATAAATTTTTAAAATTTCATGAATTACGAATAAATATATAAAATCTCATAAAGAAATTTTTAAACATCCAAATTAATTACATGTCATATAAAACTCAAACTATTACTGTTTAATAAAAAAATGCTCGGAATAGCCTGCAAAGATTGTTTCAGCTGGTTAAAGAGGTTATTTGTATCTTCTTGTCACATGTTCGACTCTGAACCCCGTATAAGAAGTTTCACCGTAGTTGCAAATTCGGGTTTTCAATCGTTTTCTGTCCGTGCATCATGTACGACGAGACGAGACGCACTAAGGGAGCAGACGGTGGTGTAGGCGTGGAGCACTAGGAGAGAAGTGCAATAAAATAATGTGTTGCACTGTTCCATAGTGATAACATTGTCAAGCTATCAAATTTCGACTATGTGCATGTGTGTATATATAACTAGATATACCAGATGTCAAAAAATGCGGTATAAATTCGGTGCATATTATGCCTGGCCTGTGTAGTGGGTTTGGAATACTCTTTTTATGGATCCCACAAATATATCTAAAGTTCGTCTGTCAGATTTGGTGTCTTTGAAAACCTCTAAATTTTGTTATTATGCTTCCTGGATAAGAGTCATAAAAAAAAAGTGAAAGAAAATAATTTGTATGATGCTATAGATGGTATTAGAGATGTTTGGCCAAATTTTGTTGCAGAAATTATACTTGGAAGTCTATAATCATTTATGTATATTTTCATATATAGATATTTAAGAAATTTAACATGTGGTTATATAATGATAATCATTAATTATTTAAATTTAATATGTGTTATATAAAGATAATCATTATCTATTCATGTTATTATATATAGTTTTCTATTTTTCTTCTCAGATAAGTAATGTTATCAAACACCCTCAATATCCCTCGTTTTATTTAAAATATTATATTTTTACTTCAATTCAAATTTCTTACAATATATATTATTATTTCATTTTAATGTCAAGGATATGATTTATTTGTTACCAAGCAAAATGATCTTTTATCTTTTTTTCTCGTACACTCTCTAGAACGGGATAATTTGGGATTGTTTAATGATGTAAGGGTGGAATGAAAAATAAAGATTATGCTTGTATGAATTTGAGAGATCGGTAAATAATATTCGGTTGAGTTATGAAATCTATATATTAAAATTTAAATATAACTTACCGATTTCAGTTAATTAAGAAAAAAATTAAAATATCAGAAATAAAATTTATGTACATATCTCTCCCATATCTATCCTATTATATCAAAAACTTATATGAAAGATTTTGAGATATTCCAAACTACACATCCCAAATAAAGTTATAAACATCATATTTAATTTCTCTTTCCTTAATGGTTCTTATGTGGACTGATTCACTTGAGCAAGCAAATATTCTTGGAAGATTCTTAATTGATAAACTATGGCGATAATTGAGCAAGAATAATGGGACAATTTATATATTTGCAAGATTTATGGCACCTTATCAACCGCGAAGTCAAAAGAAGATAGACGGCCTACCAAACTAAACATGCAATCTTCTGTCATATTTCACGCTTCGAACATAATTGACTTTGAATTGTTAAGATACTTGGAATATTCCTATTTCATCTCCTCTTTGCATATTTCACGCGGAATCTCGATGAATGAATTTTAATACAATTTTAAGTATTTTTCTCTCAAAAAAATTAAGAAAATTTATCAATTTTAGTTGTGCCGATCGTATATTATATTCTTTTCTCATTTTCTTGTTCTCCTTTAAAATTATATATTTATGACTATATCTCATTCGAATACAATAGTTTAGTTTTATATAATTTAAATTCTATTAAAATTTTAAAAAATTATCAAATTTAATATATAATTTATTATATTAATTTAGTGTGAACAATCTTTTTAGGAAAGAAAATTAGAACAAAAAAATTAAGACATATTATCTAGTTTTGTACTTTAGACTTTTCTCAAACAAAAGACTAAACATTGGCAAAGAGATTATAAACGAGATCTGGCGGTGCTTTAAATATTTATGATTTATTAAAAAATATCTGATCAATTTTTATTAATTTTATAAAAATATCAGTTTTATTGATTATATTTTATTTTAATTAAAATATCATATTATCAAACTATTTGACCGATTAGTTTCAATTCTTATATTTACAATCATGCATAATTGTTGTAATTAGATTTGTTTTCATTATTTTACTTTTTAATAAATTAGTTTTCTTTTATTGATGGGTTGATTGGTCGGAATGTCACGGAATCATGTAAGTTTTATTATTTTCAAAATCTAAGTAATCCAAGAAAAATATATTTTATATAACAAGTTAATAAATAACTCAAATTCAGAGGTGCAGCTGAATGAGCTGATAGTCCGAATCACGCCTCTATGAACCGAAAAAATAACACAAATAGTGCAGGTAATGACTTATTTCTCTTAATAAAATGTAGTTGGTGATAAAGTAACCAACAGTGAGTTAAGAGTCAGCTTAACTAAAAATACTACTCTTGCAATATGTGTGAGCATCAGATTAAAAAACAACAATAATGTGTTGCTTATTATACGTTGTTTAATAAGGAGTGGCAATAATGACACATAATGGTACAGTAGCAGAACACAGAGCAGGTTATCTAATAATCTATATCACTTATCAAAGTATAACTTATAAGTTATAACTGTACATGAAAGATGTGAATTTGACATGGTAAGTCGACGTTAGTCAATTATTTTAATGAATTTGTGCGATTGTATCTCATGTAACACGGTTCTTTCTTTAAAAAAAAAAAAAGAAAAAAAGAAAGTAACACGGTTCTTACAAATCTCAGAAGAAGTGGTCAATTAATATCTATTTCAAAAAAAAAAAAGGTGGTCAATTAATCTCATTTGACGGTTTTTTCAAGAAAAAAATAAAATAAAGAGAATCTATTCTGATTCTCACCCCACATGTATTTTCTAATTAAGTTATTATTATTATTCCATGCTTTTGTGATGTCTAGACTAAGTTAATTAGATAGTTGTTTCAAAAAAAAAGTTAATTAGATAGCCGTTGAAATCATGCAGAATTCATTGGGTGAAAATAGGAAATATATCAATCATAAAAAAATGTATTTATTTTGTACATATCGCATCGTCAAATGATTGGAAACGAATAAATAACAGTGTTTATTTTTACTCAAGCAAATCAATATAAGAATATCTCTCTGTATAAAAGGGTCAAATGTGTTAAATACTACTGCAAATTAGTGGGCATGCTTTTATTTATAATATAAAGTGGGGAACTAGGGATGCGAAATTAGTTCAGCTTTGAGCACTAAAAGCATTTACTATTTTTTTTGGGTAAAAGAAAAAGAAAAGAAGAGAAAAAGAAAGAGCATATTTGAAGGTATATCCATTATCCAATATGCCTAATAGGATGGTGGGACCGGAACCTCCACTTTGCAACTTCCTATTGGATGGAGACTTATTTGACCGACAGACTCCAACGCAAATACGCACATTCACTTCGTTTTTATTGGACATGAAGCTTCGTACACGTCTCTTCTCATTATTTCTTTTCAATGTTCGGCAGAAAAATAATATTTACTCGCCGTACCGAAATATTTTTTCTTTTCTGTAAAAAAATAAAAAATTTATCTATATATTTAAAATTATTGTAGTTATAAATTCATACTACCCATGTTTGATATTTCAGATTATATGATTGAAATTATAATCAGTTATTTGTTTTTCAGAAATGTATTACTCAAACAAATCTAATAAATATGGCTGAGTGAGGAAACATCATTAAACTTTATTTTCTTAATATATTGATGATATGCTCAATGGACATGTTCATTGTTTGATTTTTTTTTCCTGAGTTCATAAAAGTATTGTTTTGTGGTATTTTTCAATTAAATTTCAACGGCATATTTTTCTACTTTTCATATTTTTTTATGTTATTAGACATGTTAGAAAAGTTATTACCTATTCTTTTGTTATATTGATTATTGGATGTGCACTCTCCGATTTATTCAAATCAGATATTAAAATATTAAATATAATTTATGGATTAATAAATTATATTTAATTTTAATTTTGTGCGAATGACAGATAAATTGTCGTAAAATTGATATAAAATCTTCCAAAATCTCATGAAATTCGATAAGATTTAAAAAAATTAAAATACATAAGACAATTCTACGAATTACACGAGTTTATGAAATTCAAATAAATCCATCATGAATATCACAATATATTTTTTAAAAAAATCAACTGAATACCATTATGTATAAATAATATTAATTAAATATCACAAGATATTAAAATAAAATTCTAATAATTTTTAAAATTCGAGTTATATATATCTGAATTTAATAAATGAATAAATTCTTTTAAATTTCATTTAAATACCCCATCGTACACACCTTGAGCATCCCGAAGTGCCAGGACAATGATCAACAATCATAGTCACAAAATTAAAATTGTCCTTGTTATTTAACTAAGAGGGGTGTATTGGATTGAGATTTTAAAGAATTTTTTTGCATTCATGAAATCCGAGGGTATTCGATTGGATTGTTTGAAATCCATTAAAATCTAAATTATGCTACAAAATTGGGTGGTATTCAATTGAGATTTTAAATTATACTTTAAAATCCGATGGTATTCAATTGGGATTGTTTAAAATCCATTAAAATCTGATGGTATTCAAATGCTGATGGATTTTTTTGCATTTCATAAAATGATGGATTTTGTGTCATTTTTCAGTGTATTTTACTCCCTCCGTCCCATTTTAGTTGTCACATTTGACAAAAACACACATATTAAGAAAAATTTAATTTTACACTTTGTTGGTTTTGTTTTCATCAATATTTTGGTGCTTAATTCTATATCATTAATTATTGTACATGAAAAATGTAGATATATATACACATGGAGCATGATTTAACTATAAAACTCTTCAATAGTCAAACATTGGAATCAACCAAGCAGGGGTAGCCATGGAAAAGTCTACACAAATATGCATTGGACTTGATGTGAGACAACTATTTTGGGACAAAAAATTTTCCCAAATGTGACAACTAAAATGGGACGGAGGGAGTAAGTTTTTTGAAATCCCATCAAAATCAATGGGATTTTGAAGCATTGTGCTTAAATCCTATCAACTCTGCGACATTTTATGAAGAATCCGCACAAAATCAAAAGCAGACACAATCCATTAAAATTCAGAAACTAAAAACAATCCATTAAAATCTCAATCGAATACACCCCTCTAAAATATCAAAACTGCAACTTGTTACTAAATAAAACAGTTTATATCAAGATTTGCATATATTCATACATGTAAAAAAAATATCCTGTATAGATTCCTCTATGAGTGAGTGAGAGCTTATCACACAACTCTCCATACATACATATAACCTATACATACATGCTATTGCAACTTTTTTTTTTCTATATAAAGCAAACTAGTGGACAGCTTTAGATCTCAACTTCAACTCTCTCACCTTCTTGTGTTTCATTTCTCACTTTTCAACACTTTCATAGTAGACACAGTCACACAGGTATGCATACTTACACACAATAATCACTATCTATATTCATGGGTCTTACACAAACTCATCACTTTGGACTCTTTAGTCCACTATATCGTATTCTTGTACAAACATATATACATGTAATGATCTTATTCAATTTATTATGGGTCCCTGATTCATGGGTCATGATCAAGTTTGCATCTTTTTTTGTGGGTCATGATCAAGTTTCAATCTTTTCTCGTGGGTATTGCTTATTTGTGTGTATTGGGGATTATTGATGTGAACAAGGGATTTTTTGTTTCAGGGTTAGTGAAGAATGGATAATAAAAAGTTGGAGAAGCTTGCTTCAATTGATGCTCAATTGAGGCTTTTGGTGCCTGGTAAAGTGTCTGAGGATGATAAGCTTGTTGAGTATGATGCTCTCTTGCTGGATCGATTTCTTGACATTCTTCAAGATTTACATGGAGAAGATCTCAAGGAAACGGTACATTTTTTTTATTTGTTTAGGTCGATCATTTGTACTTGCTTGATGTTGATTGAAATGTTGATCTTCACTCTTACTGATCATAGTAGATACTGATTCTTTATATGGGTCATTACATCAAAAAGTCACAATATTTATCAGATTGAGGCCCATGTTGAAACATGTTTGACTTTCATGATAAAGATTGGATTATGGCTGTGTACTTGTATCAAGAATGGATATATTTAAATCTGGTTCAAAGAGTGTATCTTTGTTATGATTTGATGAAATGCTCGTAGTTAGCCCTGAATTATATACTGATTTTGTGACCTGAAAAACTGTGATATCAATTTCCTAACCGTGTAATTGTCACTATGCTACATGGTTGTATCACAATGGTGAAGTGGAAGTTTTTTGGTTCATTTCTTTTAGCTAATGTAACTGATTTAGTTTTTCATCTGTCAAGGTTCAAGAGTGCTATGAGCTTTCTGCTGAGTATGAAGGAAAACGCGATCCAAAAAAGCTGGAGGAGTTGGGACAGGTGTTAACAAGTTTGGATCCAGGGGATTCGATTGTGATTGCCAAAGCTTTCTCTCACATGCTTAATTTGGCTAATCTGGCTGAGGAGGTCCAAATTGCTTACCGTAGAAGGATCAAGTTGAAGAAGGGTGATTTTGCTGATGAGAACTCAGCAACAACCGAATCTGACATTGAGGAAACTCTTAAGAGACTTGTTGGGGAACTGAACAAGAGTCCTGAAGAAGTTTTCGATGCTCTTAAGAATCAAACAATTGATCTGGTCTTCACTGCACATCCTACTCAGTCAGTCCGAAGATCTTTGCTACAGAAACATGGAAGGTGTGTCCTTATATCATTGCTTTTGTGATCTGTAAATTTCTAAAGGTTAATCTATCTTTGCTTAATGGTTTTGTTACTAATTTCTGCTTACTTACAGGATAAGGGACTGTTTAGCCCAATTATACACCAAAGATATTACTCCTGATGACAAGCAGGAGCTTGATGAAGCTTTACAGAGAGAAGTACGCAATTCTTTTTGGTCATATTGTTTTTTTAAGAAAAACTTCATCAAGTATTTGTTGTTATAGGAAATCTTTGAAGAAAATGACATCCTTATCATTTAACATAAACTGTGATCTGTTGGCTTTCTGTATCCTTCCTTTGTAGATTGATTAAGTTGAGACTGGACTTGGTGGACCCTTTGTCACTTAGTATTTGTATGTAGAATTGCTTTATGTTTGATGTGTTAACCACATTACTTCTGTTCACAAAACATATGGGCTACATATATTTGTGTCAGCTGACTACACTTAGAATTTTGCATCTATGAAAGTTCAGACAATAGTGGGAGTTTCACGCCTTAACATTGCTGATTTGTATTTCTGCTTTATACGAGTGCAGATTCAAGCTGCTTTCCGTACAGATGAAATCCGTAGGACACCTCCAACCCCACAAGATGAAATGAGAGCTGGAATGAGCTACTTTCACGAGACAATCTGGAAGGGTGTTCCCAAATTTTTACGACGTGTTGACACAGCTTTGAAAAACATTGGGATAAAGGAACGTGTACCATATAATGCTCCTCTCATCCAATTCTCTTCTTGGATGGGTGGAGACCGTGACGGTACTATTTCTTTTCCAGTAGATTGTTGCATATGCTTATACTTTATACTAATACTTATAAACAGTGTTCTGTATCCTTATTTTGTGCAAGTCATCAACCACAAATTTATTTTGCAATCTGAGTCTACTAGTTCATCTCAAAGTTTTAAAAAAATTAAAAAAAAAACTTCTGATTTAATAGTTGTGCTCATATGACTGGCCACGTATTGCTTTAGTCAACTGGAAGTCTTAACAAAGAGAAAGAGTCATATGTAGTCATGTCCTATTCCTATGCCTGACATAAATTATACAGGTAACCCAAGGGTCACTCCTGAAGTAACAAGGGATGTTTGCTTATTGGCTAGAATGATGGCTGCTAACGTGTACTTCTCACAAATTGAGGATCTCATGTTTGAGGTATAAATTAATGATACTAAATATTTAATATTTTGCAGAGTTTAGCATTTAATTACTTATCACCGTGATTTTAATGTCATATCATCTATCAGATGTCTATGTGGCGCTGTAGTGATGAGCTTCGTGTTCGGGCAGAGGAACTTCATAGATCTTCTAAGAGAGATGCAAAGCACTACATAGGTAAAATATTTGTCTTGCTTCTTTTATAATGTTCTGTAAGTAAAACTAAAAAGGTGATATCGTGATTGTTCCGTAATGTTCAAAAAGTAAAACTTAAAAGGTGAAACTGTGTTTAGTCACTGCTTGTTACGGATGTTACAATTTCATTTTTAGCAAAGAGGTCACCACACAATACATTTGGGGAAAATATGCTCTGTGTCTGTTTTTACTTATCTTAAACTTGTTATTAAAAGCTATATTTTGTTTCAGAGTTTTGGAAGCAGGTTCCTGCAAGTGAACCTTACCGAGTTATTCTTGGCGATGTTAGGGATAAGTTGTATCATACTCGTGAACGTTCACGTCATCTGTTGTCACATGAAACATCTGATATTGCAGAAGAGGCAACATACACTAATGTTGAGCAGGTACCCTGCGACTCCTATTTTTCAAATTCTGATCAAGTGTAGTTTGAACACACACAGATAATCTTCTTGTACCAAATATTTCTGATCTTACGCTAATTTTTTTAAGCTTTATAGCTATAGCGATATTGTCTCGCACTCTCACCTGGTTCTCTTTCCAGTATTGTAGGCTATTTTAATATTATGTCATTTTAATTGTGTTTTAATCTTTTATGTAGTTCTTGGAACCCCTTGAACTATGCTACAGATCATTGTGTGCTTGTGGAGACCAGCCAATTGCGGATGGAAGCCTTCTTGATTTTTTAAGGCAAGTATCCACCTTTGGGCTGTCACTAGTAAGGCTTGATATCAGACAAGAATCAGATAGGCACACTGATGTCCTTGATGCTATTACCAATCACTTGGAAATCGGTTCTTACCGAGAGTGGTCTGAAGAACGCAGACAGGAATGGCTTTTGGCTGAACTGACTGGCAAGCGCCCTCTGTTTGGTGCAGATCTTCCAAAAACCGAAGAAATTGCTGATGTATTGGATACATTGCATGTCATAGCAGAACTCCCCTCAGATTGTTTTGGAGCCTACATCATCTCAATGGCCACATCACCATCTGATGTGCTTGCCGTGGAGCTTTTACAACGTGAGTGCCATGTGAAGAAACCACTAAGGGTTGTTCCTCTCTTTGAGAAACTTGCTGATCTTGAGGCTGCTCCTGCTGCTGTTGCTCGGCTTTTCTCAATTGATTGGTACATGAATAGGATAAATGGCAAGCAAGAAGTCATGATTGGGTATTCGGATTCCGGGAAAGATGCTGGGAGATTTTCAGCAGCCTGGCAGCTATATAAGGCTCAAGAGGAGCTTATTAACGTGGCCAAAAAGTATGGTGTGAAGCTAACTATGTTCCATGGTCGAGGAGGAACAGTTGGGAGAGGAGGTGGCCCTACCCATCTTGCTATTCTGTCTCAACCTCCTGACACAGTTCATGGATCACTCCGGGTCACAGTTCAGGGTGAAGTTATTGAACAATCATTTGGGGAGGAGCACTTGTGTTTTAGAACACTTCAGCGTTTTACTGCTGCTACTCTTGAGCATGGTATGCGCCCTCCAATTTCGCCAAAACCTGAGTGGCGTGCACTTATGGATGAAATGGCAGTTGTTGCCACAGAGGAGTACCGTAAAGTAGTTTTCCAGGAGCCACGATTTGTCGAGTATTTCCGCCTTGTGAGAACCAATCTAAACCTTGTCTTTGCATATATTTCTTTTGTCATTTAAATTAAATGTAAGTGACCATTTGTTTATTCCCTGTGATTGTAGGCCACACCTGAACTGGAGTACGGTCGCATGAATATTGGAAGTCGCCCATCAAAAAGAAAGCCAAGTGGTGGTATTGAATCACTCAGAGCTATTCCTTGGATCTTTGCCTGGACACAGACCAGATTTCATCTCCCAGTTTGGCTTGGCTTTGGAGGAGCATTCAAATATATAATTCAGAAGGATAGCAAGAATCTCCCTATGTTGCAGGACATGTACAAAAAATGGCCTTTCTTCCGTGTCACTATTGATTTAGTTGAAATGGTGTTTGCCAAAGGAGACCCTGGCATCGCTGCATTAAACGACAAACTCCTTGTTTCTGAAGATTTGTGGTCATTTGGCGAGCAATTGAGGTCTAACTATGAGGAAACAAAGAGCCTTCTCCTCAAGGTACATTATTTTTCAACAGATCACTTGTATCCCAAGCTCCTGCCCATATTATACAGTGCTGATCATTTCCTTATTGTGACATAATATTTTTTTCAAGTAAAAGTGATACATAAAATAATTATACTGGCAGAATAAGCACTACACACTCATGATCTGTGTATATAAATGGATTGTAAAACTCTATGAAAAAAATTATTTTTTATTATTGGACATCTAATTACAAGTTCTCTTTCTGCAGATTGCTGGGCACAGGGAAATTCTTGAAGGAGATCCCACCTTGAAGCAACGTCTACGGCTGCGTGATTCCTACATTACAACCTTGAATGTTTGTCAGGCTTACACACTGAAACGGATTCGTGACCCCAGCTATAACGTGAAATTCAGGCCTCATATCTCCAAGGAATACATGGAATCCAAAACATCTTCGGACCTTGTTGACCTGAACCCGACAAGTGAGTACGCCCCTGGCTTGGAGGACACACTCATCTTAACCATGAAGGGTATTGCTGCTGGCATGCAGAATACCGGCTAAACATGTTACTGCATGATTTGTATCGTGTTCATGAGAGCTGCTTTCAACTCGTAATTAACGCATCCCCTAAAAAGGGCGATCGCACTTTCAAGTGTTCTGTTTTTTTTATGTTGTAAGATGTTGTGCTCAGACTCTCGGGGATTATTGGCACAATAGTGGCTTTTGTTACATTTGCAGTGAGGAAATAAAAGCATTTGTATTTATGTTTCGGTTTTAACATGGATGTTGTCATGTTACCTACTATATTGTTCAGTAAAGTATACTATGCCTGCAAAAGAATCTACAATGATATACTACTGCGATCCCTATTACTTCTAGCAACGTATATTTAAGGTTTGGGAGAGTCGTTACTTAACACAATACAATTTTAGAATACTATAGGTTTAAAGGTTTGGAATAGTATCATGTGTTTAAGGTTTGTGACAGTCGGTTACTTCACACAATAGGGTTGGATGTAGGAGTATCGTATGTTTAAGGTTTGGGAGTGTGAATTACTTGAGTACAATTACAACTGAAAATTTACGTCATTTGACGATAACAAATCGAATTTACGTCATTTGACGATTACAAATCAAATCACTTATACGAACTTGACTCGTAATTTTATTGGTACTCAATGCCTATTGACATGTTTTCGATGTTTTATACGATTTGATCTGTCATGTAAATATTTGGAAAAATGGCTTTTCTAACACTTGTTTCTTCAAAATTTAGAGAGTCTCTATTTGCAGTAAAAATGATCAGAATACCTCTATCTCCATCTGAATTTTTATTTTATGGTAATTAAATTGATCAAGTTTCAATCTTAAAATCTTATATATATTCAAATTCAAATATCAACTGAAAATAGAAAAACTATATAGAATACTCCTCCGAGTTATTCGTCTTGTTTAACCTTTTTAAAGTTAGATTGTTTTAATTTTAACGGAAAATAACATAGTATTATATAATTCAATAAATTATAAGTTTTATTTTAAAATGAATCTGCGTGTCTATCTGCACATGCTAATAACTAATTTTTTTCACTTCTTATTATGTAGTCCCACAAATCAAATTTAGTTCACATTTTTTACCACGGTCAAAAATGGATCTATTTGATCATCGGAAGATAAATTGCAACACGTGGCATGATCAGCCGTGAACACAACACACAAATGTCCAAAAGGTAAAGAAACTCGCATTCGTGTAGTAAGAGAAACCCTCAAACTATCTCTCTATATAATTCTTGCAAGCCCTTCAAATATATCATTTTAATGGCGAACAATAATAATCTACCACGACGTATCATAAAAGTAAGCAACACCCTCTTGCACCTTCCTATTTATTTCTCTTTTTCTCTGTTTTATCTTTTGTTTTCTTGATGTTTATCTGATTTCTGCGTCAATTGTGTGCACTCTTCTTAGGAAACCCAGCGTCTTTTGACCGAGCAAGGTACTTTTCGATAACTTAATACAGGATAAATTTACCTGTCATGTAGTAAGAGCATCTCCCGTGGAGTTGGTTATAATGGTCGGTAAAATTGATATCGCAGGACATTATATAAAATTTCTTAAACCTGTGAGACATTTTGTATCTCTGATATTGACGACAATGGTTGACTATAATTTAAAAACAGTATGTTATTAAATTTTAGATTGTTATATATATAATATATCACTTCAATATGGTATTAAATAATGTATCATATTTTCACAGATTTCCTACAAACCTGTAGAGATTCGACAAATATAACCATCTATATGAGTTTGGTTATAATTATAGAAAAGGGATAGTATGGTTGGAGACTTGGAGTGTGATATGTTCCACAGATTAACTATATTTTCTATTTTTGGTATGTCAAAACACTTTTTAGCTAAGGGTTTTAGATGGTTGGAGTTGCTCTAAGGATTTAAAAACCCGTGTTCCATGTATTTTTACTCTCGATAAGTTGGGATATCCATTTATAGAGGTTGGACTTGTTGAATAATAGTACGGTTTTTCTATGGTGTGCCCAAGGGCACACACTAAGCACTAAAACTTATAAATTTGGGAGATTTTGATTGGCTTACACTCTTTAATAATGATGGCCCCCTTGCATTTACAACAACCACACCAATCAAATCCCTCCAATTTTATAAATGTTAGCGCTTAGCATGTGCCCTTGGGCACACACTAGACAAACCCATAATAGTATAAGATTATTTGGATGAGTTGGTTACTTAACATGTACTCCCTCCGTCCCCGTGAGTTGTATACATTGGGGGACGAGGACGCGGCACGGACTTTAATGCTCCTGTAAAGTATAAATCTATAACCTATTTTTAAGATTTTTCTTTTCTGAATAAAAGTTTGAATGTTATATTTTTATTCAAAAAAAGAAAATTTTAAAAATAAGTTATAGAACTATATTTTACGAGAGCATTGAAGTGCGTGTCGAGCAATGAAAAACAAACGTATAGAATTAAATGGGACAGAGGGAGTAGTTTAATATTATCTCTGGGTTTTGATGCTTAGGACTTTAGAATCCGTGTTTGGTGTATTTTTACTCTCGATAAATTAATAACCTTGACAGGATATTCATTTATAGAGGCTTTACTTGTTGAATAATATAAGATTATATAGATGACTTGGTTACTTATCGGGCTGTATATATATCGTGTAACAAAAAATATACAATAGTTAAATAGATCAAGTGCAATGAAGTTTTGGGATTATGTTATGATGTATTTGGGTGCAGCTCCGGGAATAAGTGCATCACCTTCGGAAGAAAATATGCGATATTTCAATGTCATCATTCTTGGTCCGGAGAAGTCTCCTTATGAAGGTAACATCTTTTCGCAACTGTGATCACAATATCGTTATCAATGAGTAGTTACTGGTCGTGATTTGAGTTGTGTAATAATTATGTTGTTGATCGTTTGTTATTATTTGAATTTGATTGTTATTGTCTACGAAATATTAGTAGCTTGTATTTCATTAGCTGAAACAATTGAAACAGAGAGTATTATTATATTTCATTTCTATTAATTCTTTGTTGATACTTGATAGCGGTGAAATTTTGACGGAATTGTATCACTAGGATTTTTATGTGTGTTGAAGCCAGTTTGATGTCGTCAGTTTATTGTTTTGTTTATGCTTCGCCTCGTCAAATTTAGACTTTTTATGTGTACAGGAGGTGTTTTCAAGCTGGAACTGTTTTTGCCCGAAGATTACCCAATGGCTGCTCCAAAGGTACCTGTTTCCACGGAAGAAGCTTGCAATCATTTGAGGCTCTTCTCTTTATTAAGTTTTCCAATACTACTCGTATCACATTTCTATCTTATTCATAATCAGAAGCTTCATGGCTGGTCCACTATAGTTTTCCTCAAGTATGCTCCTGTCTCGTTATTTACTCTGTGTTCTAACCACAATAAGCTGAAAAATGAAAAGGAAGTGTCATGGACTAGATAAAAAATGAAAAGGAAGTGTATGATTCTAGATACAAGACCAATGTACTTATTTCTCTGTATATCTTGTAACAGGTTCGGTTTCTCACTAAAATATACCATCCCAATATTGACAAGGTTTGCTCTGCATATCACGCCAAAATCATCCTTAGCTATAAGCCACATCTTTTTGTGTGTAATTGCATTGGTGTTTATATGCAGCTTGGAAGAATATGTCTAGATATTCTCAAAGACAAATGGAGTTCTGCTCTTCAGATACGTACTGTATTGTTGAGGTAAATGACTTATGGCAAATAATTACTTCTCTTGGAACGTGTATTTTGTCAAATGCTAATTATAAGGGCCAACTGATGGTAGCTTTAAAGTAGGAGAAACCTAACTGAGTATTACCGTCACATACATACATCTGTTTCATAGTACATATCCCTCACTTTTTTGTAATTTTAAGGTTTGTACTGACATATTCAAGATGAACAAAATGAAGTATGTATAAAATCATTTAGTGCAATCTTACAGTGGGAAAAATGTATCCGAGCGATATTTTGAAGTTCGGCAAGGGAGTGACTTGCCAACATTGCAAGTACACAGTCCTCTGTGTAACAATATAGAGTGAATGGCAGGCTAAGGTTATCTAAGAAAGTTATATGGATGCGCAGAAAACAGTTTTGTGGCTTTTGTCTCTATGTTGCTTTGACACCAAATTCATTGTTCAGAAAACCTTTTCAAATCGTATAGGGCATCTGTTCCATGTGTTTATTGGTTGTTGAAAATTGAATAGCAATGCTGTCAATAATTATAATACGAGCTTTGACAATGTGTTGCTCTATCTGTTTAGCATTCAAGCTCTGTTGAGTGCTCCCAACCCGGATGATCCGTTGTCTGAAAACATTGCAAAGCATTGGAAAGCAAACGAGACGGAAGCTGTTGAAACAGGTAAACTACTAATTCAGGTCATTGTATTTGTAGTGTGTGGCTATGTGCTGGTTAAAATGGAGCCTTTGGCTAGTTACACCAGCACAGATATTTACTGTTCTGTCTTCCGATAGCTGTATACTGATCAAACCTTAACTGCACAGCAAAGGAGTGGACTCGCCTGTATGCCAGTGGTGCATGAAAAAGTTGTGAAACTATCATTTACTCCAATAATAACGAATGAAATTCGGAGGTGGGGATATTTACTTTTTTTACTGTTAGAATATGTCCTGTTGCAGATTCCGGTGCACACAAACGAACACGGGTAACCCCAAGAATGCCCTTCGTAAAATACAAATAAAATTATGCATGGGAGCCGGTAATCAACTGAACTTGATTATTGCACTGATGTTTCTTCTACTTGTTTGCTACTTTCTTGGTTTGCTTCGTTGCATCTTGGTCTGTTTTGCCAGTGGGAACCAACTGTTCTTTGATCTGCGATTTTAACCAATGTAAATTGGCAGCATGTACTGTACATTGATCAGCCTATCCTAAAGCCCGTTTGGGTTGGCAAAAAATTTAATGTGTTACTAGAAACTAGTTAACATATGACCATCTGTCAAAAAAGAAAAAAAAAAAAAAAAAAAGTCAACATATGACCATGTCAGCAAGCTGGTCAAAGTTGCAGTGAATGGGTGGACTGGTGGGTGAAGAGGAAGAGAGCCCAAGGCTCTGCTCCCGAATTATAAATAGGGAGGAAAATAAGTGAAGAGGAAGTAAACTTATATATTTTTCACTTCTATTTATGCTCTTGATTTTTTTAAAGGGACGAAAGCAAGTGAAACTAGATACAAATATAACATACTTTTACTCCAAAAATGCGATGAAAGTGAAAATTTATTTGCTTTCATTTGCATTCACTTGTTTTCTCTCCTAAAAAAAACTCACGAGCAGGGTGCAAGAGGCTACAAATGTGTTCTGCCAAACAATATTCACCTTTGCTGCATAGTACAATATTTTCGGGAAACAGACAGACATAACCTTCAGACATACAGCACATAAGCTAGACTGCAATAACCTTCAGATATACAGCACACAAGGGAAAATAAGTTATGCAATAGAACTGAGCAAAATCGAACATGAACTCAAAATCTTTCTTAAAAATCCAACTGAATCGTGCAAATTATGTTTATATTTACCTTGGTAAAGCGGTAGTGACTAATTGATATTATTTTTCTGATAAAGCATAATTAAAAAAAAAAAAAAGTAATATCTTTTTCCCCGAAAACATGTATGTATGCCGAACTTGTAGTTCCCGGTTTTACTGGGAAACCTTATAACACAACTTTGAGCAGATCGGGGCAGCTAAAAACAACCCTAAACACGCTTAGACAAAGTATGCTACACAGCTACACTTCAAAGTTTCACAGTGTTAGTAATATAGAGTAAAAGCAATCATCAATCATTTAACCACCATGTATAATTTCACATAAATAAGTTGCTACCGGTATACAAACAATACTAGAATCATTCAACGACTCGATAAGCAGGTATATAACATAACATGTTATAAAAGAATGACCACAAATTAGTTCATAAAAAAGATAAGAATTTTGCTTTTTTACTTTTATTGAAGACTTCACCATGAAAGGCATTGTCCATAAACATCAGTTTCGACATTTTTTCATGTATAACCTTTCGATACCCTGTTAACCCCCTGAGACATAATCCAGCCCCGGAACATCTGATTCCCGGACATGTATCCATCAATTATATACACGTAAATTTCACAACAAGGAACCAGCTGATGACCCTGACTTCGCCCTCTTTTCATTTCTACTCAGATTTTTTTACCGGTTGTACACAATTGTCATAATTCCCACTATAGTAAAGAACCGAGGGTTTCTTACGCCCAAAAATGTGTGGGAATCCTACGACGGTGGGACGGGAATAAGGAGTACTAAGTGAAAGGAGAAGGGAGCATGATGGAACCAATGAGGAAAGAACGAACAAATAATAATTGGAGAAAAAAAAGTGACTACCTACTCTTGGAGCCTAGGTAAGGGGCTTAGGACTCTCAATGGGGTTATTTTGTTGTATGTCTGATTATGTTACATGAAACGGGCAAAATCACTTCTGACGATTACGTTGCTGTTTCTAGACCTTGGGGTTCAGAACCCACATAGAGAAATAGAACAAAGGAAGCAGATGTACTATCTTCAGAAACTGTAGTGCCTAACTGAAGATTCCAACACTTCTGGACTCGGGCAGATCATTTCTTTAACCCGGCTTCCATTTTTATAAATCTTTATTGTAGGCACAACCCTCACGTTCTCGGTGTTTGCGATCGCAGGACTCTCTAGCACATCAGCCTTCATTTCAAAACAAAACCAAGAAAACATTAGCTTTATTACAATTAACTATGTAGGTATTACCATATTGGCAGAGCATTGAATGCACTGTGCTCCAATTGAAGTGCAGACTACATACCAGGCTTGCTGCAGTGTATTTATTATTAACCCTAGTGAACATTAATTTCAAAGTTGTAAAGACCAAATATTGGGTAATTCACCTTGAGAAAATTAATGGACGGATATTGGGTGCATAAGTTGTCCAGAGATTGAGATATTTGCTTGCATTGTAAGTCTGATGCCTTTTTGAAATGAACAACAGATACACCTGCAATGTCACACCAAGATCTTCAGAACCCACTGAACTAAAAAAATCATTTTTAAGACACGGGGACAACAATACTTACCGGGAGAAGATATAGCAGCTTTGAACTGCTCCAAACCAGATACCAACTCCACTTCTCCACCAAACTTCATATTGTGAACTTCTTCTCCTCGGGATTTCCTCAAAGCAACTTGAGCATGGAACAAAGATTCAGCAACGTCATTGTCATTTGGAAGCTCCTTCCTAAGCACCTCGTAATCTCTCACAGCATCAGCCCACCTCTCAAGCTGCAAAGAAGATACTAGTCTTCAGGCTTAAAACCAACAGAACATTACATCAATTAACACACTGTTATTGTTTGACGAGCTAGTCTACCTTACTGTTTGAAGCAGCCCTCCTGAGAAGAGCTTTTGTGTAATTTGGCTGGATATCAAGAGCTTGGTTGCAATCATCATGAGATCGCTCCCACTGACCAAGTTTATACCAACAAGCAGCTCTGTTGCAGTATAGAACAGAACTCAAAGGATGAAGCCTAAGACCTTCCCCATACGCTGCGCAAGCTTCTGTATACCTTTCAGACTTGAAGAGATCATTTCCACGAGCCCGAGCTCTTGCTACAGCCCTGACATTGTTAAGTAAAACTGATATATCACTGCTTCTAGAATCCAATTGTCCTGCTTTCTCAGCAGATGTAACAGCGTTCTCAAACCTGCATAAATCCATCATAAGTTACTCTTTTACTGAAACTAAATATTTCTTGCAATGAAAACTAAGAGTTGCAGAACTCACCTCCCTGATGACATCTCAATCTGAGCACGGACAAAATGTGGATAGGCTTCAGAAAGCATACCAAAAAAACTAGTCTGGGAACAAGATACTGAATAAGTTTCAAATTTGGGAATGTTTGAGAGGCTTAATTCAGCATCGTTGAGTTGGCGGAGCTTTAGAAAAGCTTCAGCTTTACTGGCAAATATCTGCAGTGCCATTAAAAAGACATTACAGTCAAATTGCTTTTTTAATAAATCATGCATTATCAACAGCCTGCAAGTTTTATAGGAGCTTTCTTACCTGTGGCGAAGCATCAGCGCCAGAAGCAATTGCAGCATCACTTTCTCTCAATACGCTTTTCCAATCACCAATTCTTCGGGAATCAGTACACTTGTTTAGGTGTTTCTCTACTGTCTGCAACTTCTGCAACTCAACTGGATCTTGCTGGAGTCCTGGGAAACATATGTGCCTTCTAGCAAGTTCAACCTGCCCTAGGCTGCGATCATTATACAAATCAGAATCTTTTTTCCACTAACAGCCAATTACAAGGATAAACAAACAAAACCAACAAAACCAAATAGGAAGGAAGTAACCAAGCAGTTTAGACGCAAGAAGGATACTCTCAAGTACTCAAGTGTTTAATGTACCTAATTCAGTAAATACTTAATGAGAGCTTACAAAATAGTCAAGTAACACTTCAAATACCACAAACAAAGAAATCAAATTCTTCAATTTGCAACAAGTGTAGCTTTTAACAAACTTCAAGACAGGTGACTGGATCATACAAAATAGAGGTAACAGAAGAAAACATACGCACCCAATACAATTTCATCTAGGTTTACTTAAGCAAACAAGCATACAGGAGTTACTATTATATGATTTGAAAACACCAACGCTCCATTTAGTTAACTTATATGAAACTGGCAGGAGACGGGATATAGTTTGTACAATTTTTAGAAATTTGCTCTGTTTCAATTTCTAATCTCTGCCCTCTTGATCATTGTCTTTTGCCTTTAATTTTGTCCCAACTTTTCATCCATCCATTCAAAGCCATATATACAAATAGAATATTGCAAAAGATCAACTGATCCAAGAATAAGCAAATAATCCACTCTAAATTTGCTAGGAAGGTAAGCAGCAAAACGCAAATTTAGAAAAATGCAGGTAAACTTCATTTACAAACACAGAGACTGTATCTTTTTCACCAAACTACAGATCCAAGAACTAACAAAGATTCCCTTCTACGAATGCACATAATTAAACACAAATCACCTAAATTTACAAGATACACAGGGAACCTACATTCCATAAACACAAAGATTTTATCTTTTTCACTAAACCAATAATCCAGAACTACCAAATATTCCGCTTTAAGAATGCATTTTAACTGAAAGACTATGTAAGTAACATACATCGTATAAACACAAAGATCAAATCTTTTCCGCTAAACTCACCTAAGATATAGAGATCCTAAACGGTGATGAGCTCTCCAATATCCAGGATCCAACCTTATGGCCTCCTCACATTCTCTCACAGCCCGCCCTAATCGCTTCAAACCCATCAATGCTGCAGCTCGGTTACATCGATAAGCTGCATTACCAGGCGAGATCGAAATTGCCTTATCATAATAACTCAACGCCTCTGTAAAATTGCCTTGCTTGTAACTCTCATTTCCTAGTCTCTTCAACTCCTCTGCATCAACACTACTCTTAACATTCCTCGAAACCCCACCGGTAGCTAAACCCCTTGAATTGGCATTTCCAACGCCTTCCCCAACGGCAGATTTCATAGCAGCCCCACCGCGAATTATACTACCATGACCATAATGCCCGGTACCAGTCCCCAACACATCGGGTCGGGTCACCCGACCCGCCATACCCGTTTTCAAAATTTTACCCGACGGACAAATATTCCCCGCCGGCATCGCATTCGCCGGCGGTGAACTAACCGACCCGCCACCGGAGTACACAAACGGGCTCGGATTCGGGTTCGCCGATCCACTCGACCCGGATCTTCTATGACCCGGTTTAGTAAACCGTGTCGGCGAGCTCTCCACAGACCCACAAAGCTCGCCGGAGTGACTATTTCCGGCAAACTCCGACTTCTTCGGCAGCGGGTTAGAAGCAGCCCGACCCGACCCGGATCCAGAAGAGCTCGAACTACTACTGCTAGTAGTAACTTTCGCCCGCAACGGAGTAATGGGTGAGCCCAGATCGATCTCTCTGAAATCAGGCTTGTTAACCTCAGTCTCGTCATCTGAAGTGAGTGACTTTCGTAACCGATCGGTGAGTTTATCAACCCCAGACTGCAACATTTTAGAGAGAGAGAGAGAGAGACGGGGTTGGACTTTGATGTTGAAGATCTTGTGAAGCAAAGAATGAATGTGGATGTCAAGCTTTGAAGAAAGGGAGATTCATTGAGAGAGAAGGGGGAATGGGCTTTTAGAGAGAGAAAGTGAAATGGAGAGAGATGGAAGGTGAGAGAAGAAAGAAGAGAAAGGTTTTAATTCTTGTTTTTCTTTCTTTTATCTTCTTCCTTCAGCTCACCTGCTTCTTCACGAGAACAAACTTTTTTTATGTTTTTAATTTTTTAAAAACATCCGTCGAGTCGAGCCGAGTTTTATAAAACAGGCTGAATTATTAAAAAAATTAATCGATATTTAATAGTTTTGGATAAATATAAAAAATTACTCCCTCCGTCCCTTTTTACTTGTCCCTTTTAAAAAAATAACGCATCTTAAGAAAATGTTAGTTGGATATCTTGTTTTCATACATATCCCTAATAAATGTAATGAATTAGATAGAGTTGTGTATATATATACGGTCTTTCTAATGTGTGCCCAAGGGCACACAATAAGCACGAACTTTCATGAAAATGGCTTGTTTTGATTGGTGGAATTGATGTGAATGCAGGGGGGCTATTTACATTTATTATCCATCCACCAATCAAAAGCTAGAATTCTCATGGGAGTTAGTGACTATTGTGTGCCCTTGGGCACACCATAGAAAATTCGATATATATATATGCTAGTCAAACATTGGAAGTTGTCACTTTTTGAAAAAACATACAAAAAGTTGCTTTGAAAAGAGAAGTGGACAAGTAATTTGGGACAAATTTTTTTTTCAAAGTGGACATGTAAAAAGGGACGGAGGGGGTAACTATGAACTCTGACTCAGTACATAAGCAATTGTGTATCTAAATCAAATTATTAAGTTCGATTGTTAATGCTTGTAATATCCAGCGTGGAAGGATAATCTTATCTAGATTTCGTTGTTTACTTGCTATTGCTGCTTGTTTTGTTTTTCCGAAAATATAAACCGTCCCTCCCTCGGGCAGTGAAACGAGGACAACTAGATAAAAATATGCTTCGTGTTCTATAATTTTCAGTATAACTCTGTTCACACACTTGAGCTGGTTAATAAGATCACAGTAAAAATCTCAATCTACGACTTCTGATGATCAATTCACTTTAGACGGTCTCGGTTAAGTTGAAATCTCAATGTCAAAAGATGTTCCCTTTTAACTCCTTCCTGAATTTATTTAGTATATTATTTTTTGTTATATGATAAGAGATGAGAGTCGATAAGATGAGTGATGTGTACGCGTTTATGATGTGTTAAAAGAGGAGAGTCGGTAAGGTGTGATATCAGTTGTAGACGTTTGTGATATGCTGAAGGAAGAGAGTCAGTCAGATGTGAAATCATTGTAGGCGTTTCTGGTGTGATAAATGATGAGAGTCGGTAGGAGATGACAACAATTTTAGATGTTACGTGCCGTAATATATTAAAAAGTTTAAAAAAATTAACGGAGTATCGGTAATATCACTTTCATGTGTTCCACGTCGTGGTGTGTCACACATGACAAAAGTTATTCCTATTGTAGTCTATTGTCAGTATCAATCCACATATATAAAGTGTAAAACACGTGGTGATGGTTATCTCTATCACGTTAAATTTATCGGTATTGTTGATCGGAAAATATAAAATACATTAAAAATGGTTTTTAATGTTGTTCGACAAAGATATAAATTTCTCATATGATCAGTGACATAAGAGTTATCGTTATCACATGATGTTTGTCATCATCGAAAATATATTAATGTAAATTACACATCTCTTTTATGATCGGTCACATTTTCATCTATTTAATGAATGTGTTGGAAATAAATATTACAATACAATACCTTCAACTATAAAAAACAATAAAAATATAACCGTGACATTACGTCTCTTGTTATTCTCAATGGAAAGACACACTATTTGATTCATGCGAAGCTCCTTATTTGCATATTTGATTTGATAAAAAATTTAATCAATTTGCTTGAATAACATTATTAAAATAATAATAATATAATTAAGACTGAGCAAAACCGAATCAGAACCAAAGAACCGAATCGAACCGTGTAAATTTGGTCTAGTTCGATGAAGAATTTCACGTGAATTTTTTTTTAGTCGCTGATTAAATAACACCATCACATGTATTTCTGTTTCTCATTAAATTAATAAATTACAAAAAGTCAATATTAGTTTATAAAAAAATTACCAGCAAGAACTTTTTTTGTCAACTAAGCACATCATGCTGGTGCAATTTATTTGCCAATATATTTTTTCAGAACAACATTAAATTATTTTTTTAAACAAAAAAAATAAAATGACGGGAAGATGATCAATTCACGCACAACACGACCGGATGAAGTTTTTCGACAGAACCGAGAAGCAACCGAACGTTGTCGACCTCTCGTGGAGGGCACTGGAACAGGATTAACTGATAAGTCGTGTGTTGAGCAAGGGCAAATCCGTAATTATGAAAAATCTTAGGTCTAGGTGCAAGCTGGCCATGTGACAGACACTGCAGTGCCAGCTGGCGAATCGAGAAGTGTTAAGGTGGCTTCCAGCTAATCAGACAGCGGAAAGTCAGGGGTGAGTCGGCTTCTTTTGGAATTCCTCGTTGTTTTTGCCACATTGTTGTTATTTCCTAATTTGAATTCATGATTGCGAGTTTCTTAATTATTTACTTAATTAGATTTCATATTAGAAAATAAGTCGCACTTTTTAAGCAGATCTGGAGCATAACGGGACTTTAAGTCGGGGTTTAAAGTTATTTCTGACCTTAAATTGAAAATTTATTGTTTATTAAAAAAAATAAGAGATAGACTTTAACATTGAAATAGGACAGAGAAATTGATTTAAAGGTGGAAGTTAGTTTGAGTGCTATTTTCAGGCTTTTTTTTTAATAAAAATTACAATTAAGTCATAAGTAATTTATAAATTATTTTTATTAGTTTTAATAACCCATAAAATCATTATTAAACTAGAATTGTCTAACAGATATTATAAACTCAGTCAAACGAACTCCTACCATCTTTATTACTTTTTCTTTTTTCTAAAATTTATTTAGTCACGTTTATCCTCATTTAAAATAATATTCATTTGTCTTAAAAAAATATTATTCAATCTAATGATATTGGAATAAGGTGAGATTGGAACCCCAAACGATGTTTGAGACATTTTCAAATCATATTTTTACCTTATTTTAAAAAAATTATAATATATTGGAAATATATAAACAATGAAAGACGAATTAATATATATATATTTCTTATAACTCTAACATGTTTTATTTCAAGACAAACATGAACTCGTAATATGTGTTTTACTCCAAGAGATGTATTATATAAAAATATATTCTTATCTTTTAAGAAAAAATTATATCGTTTAATGCTTCACATCCATATGTATAATTAAAAATTTGGCTGATGTGTGGCATTATTTTTAAAATTAGTTTGATTTTATTTAACCATTCTTTTACTAATTATAATTATATTTGTGTTCAATTCTTTTTGCTAAATCTTCACATGGAGCAAGTTCCAAATGGAACAAGTTTAGTACTAGATTTTAATCATTTTATACACACTCAAAATTGAAAGGGACCATAGAGAAGTAACTATCACATTGAGTTGGCAGAGGCGTGGAATGATGACTAACCTTCTCAACCTCTAATCCTGCCAGCTAAGCATCCATTGGTGTCAAGACCATGATCCCCTGCATTGTGGTGCACAGTACACTTGCTAGCTTAACTTGTCTAACGCACGACACGTGGCACAATTATTATTGAGGTACTAAGTCGCTGGGGTCCACCTGCACTTTCACCTTTACTAGCTGATAAAAGATGTTGGGCACACTGGCCATGTGCTTACCATATCTATAAATTCTTTGTCCTTATAGCAATCTGGGCTATAATTAGGCCCACTTGTATGGGTCCAGCCTTGTCTATCGTGAGACTCCAAAGTTTGGCCCGTCCGGAATATATATGGTAATAATAAATTATATATTGTCAAATTGTGTTATTGTTTTGAGGGGGAGGGGATAATAATTTGGAGAGTATGTGCCAGAATGATGTGGAGTTGATGACATGGATATCATTTTAATGTATTAAGAAATTTATTATTTAGATGGTCATTTCCACATATTTAGCAATAATTATCCGTTTTATATTATCCAAAACACGTAACAAAAGTTATTATTATTATTATTATTATTATTATTATTATTATTATTTTGTATATTGTTGGAGTAATGCTAGTTATCTCATACTTTATATTTATCGGAGTAATACAAGTTCTCTCAAATGTATTCATAATATCTTCAGAAATAATATGTTAAACAAGTGATTAATTTTAATTGAGTGGCTTATATGTATATGGAGACCGCAAGTTTTAATTATCATAATTTTTTAACGACCGGTACCAATGGTGACAGGTTCATGATATTTCATTTATTAAATTAATTAAATATTCTACCTGGACCTACTATATAAAAAGAATGGGACAATATTTAAAAGCTTCCGCTACCTTACAAGTTAAAACAAAACCAATGGATTACCACTAGTGTAAGTTGCATTAGGTATCTATTTTATTGTTAATCATAAAAATTATCGACCCCACTGCGAGTGTACCCACATATGTGTTCTATGATTAGTAACATCCATATTTATTGCTAATATTCACACGGCGATGAAAAGGGCTGAATAAGAAAGGTAAAAGCCATAGTCCTTTGTAATGTAACGTAAACTTCAAATGCCAAAAGTGCGTAAACTTTTTTTAGTTCAGTCTCAACGAGGAGGCCGTTTCGATGAGTAAAACTTATGACTTAACGTGATTTATTTGATAAACGGAGAGTTTAAAATGTTTGTTTCGATAATTTTGACCTACTTATGAGTTATTAAAAATATAATAATAGAAATAAAAATAATTTATGAGTAATTTATGATTTAGGAGTAATTTTTATAAAAAAAAAAGTCAAAAAAAATTAGTCACCGAAAAAAATACTTCAAACTAACTTCTGGCTTTAAATCAGCTTCTGGTTTATTTCTGATTTTAAGCTGACTTCAGGCTTATTACACAAACAAACATTTTTTAGTTTAAAGTCAACGATGACTTAAAGCCCGGGTTTTAAGTGCTTGGTGTGGTTACAAAATAAGTCTCTATTTATTTAATTTAAATGGAAAAAAGGGAAGGAAAAAAAAAGGAGAGAGGCTCGATCGACTCACTTTCACGGGTAAAGTCGGTGCAACGAATTAATTCTCCACCTTCTCAACTAGAAACATCAAGCTGCTTCCAGTTTGGCATCATTTACGGTTTTCTATTCTTAGATAAAAATCTATACCGGTTTCAGGACAAGTGATTCAAGGTGATTAGTTGTTTTGGAGATATTTAAATGCTGTTCTCAATATTATCTATATAACGCAGCCCTGTTTCCAAATATATTTATGTAATTAATATATGGATTATCATACTTGTTCAATATGAATAGTAATTCTGAAACAAACAAGATGTATTCAAACGCAGCTACATAGTTTTCTCTATTTATTTGTGTGCGATACTAAGATGTATTCACAGTTTTTGTAGTTTTTTTTTTTTTGAATATTTTACGCAGCTTAAAAGATTGTTAAATGTTGAATGGCTAAATGGAGTATATATCAAGTGCACTGCCAACTCTTTGATAGAGTCCAAAAGTGTACTGTACTGTAGTTAGTATTGGACAGACCAGCTTTATCGAGATTGAACTTCCAGTTTCCAGAAAAAAATAAGTAGCCAAACGCTGATGGGTGCGTGAGTGAGTGACCAGGTGTGGCTATAAATTCTGAAAAACTGCTTGCGAGTGTCTGGTTTTAGTGTAACCACACTTCTCTCCTGTGGGCGAGGTTTTGCAGGGACAGATATTAAACAAGAAGCCAACCCTGTCAGGAAAACTAAAAATCAGAAATATTATACAAACCAAATCTAAGTTGAATGTATAATATTTCTCGGATATAAAAATTTGCCCGACTTGAACCTTGATTAAGTGATAATTGATAAATTATTAACTTGATTATAATAATGATTTTTTTCCATTATGATTGAGAATGTATATTTTTACTTTAAATAAAAATAAATAAAAATAAAATAATATTTCCCCGTCTCACTTATTTATATGCAGTTTTTTCACTGTTCGACACATATTTTAGGGCATTTCTAAAATATAGTTCTATAACCTATATTTTTTTAAAAAAATTCTAAATAAAAATTTAAATATTAAATTTTTATTCAAAAGAAAAAGAATAAAAATAATTATAAAAGTTTGTTTTATAAATTCTCAGCCTCAAATCCAAACATATACAATTCAGTCGACATCATGATAATTTTTATTCAAAAATTTATCTGCAATATTTAATAGAATTCAACACAAAAAAGGTACACATGCATGTTTGAAGAAAAAAACTTGTTTACCCGTTAATAATTAAATTGTACTAAAATATAAAATTATTCTCGCGAGCCTGACCAAGACTCGAATTATTCTTTCCACACACAAATTTTGTCGGGTTATTCTGTTACTTGCATAAAAAACCCACAATAACAGGAAGTTAGATTTGAAATTAACCCACAGAATTTTAAACTCAATGACACAATATCTACAAAAGATATGGGCGGTCAGGAGTTTTGGAGTTTCTCCTGTGTTTATCCAGTTAAACAATAAAATTATCAGGGTTAATTATTGTATTAGCAGAGATAAGATAAGCCATGCACATGTAAACATAATTTAACTTAAACATCTCCCACTATGACAGGGTGGTCTGAAATCCCAACTGTCTGTAAAGAAGGGCGCATCGGATACTCTGAGACGAGGAAGAAGTGTGAGTTGGATTTCAATTATAAGTTAGTTGTTCGGTCGCTTTTCGGTTCCAGTCAGATTTGTGATTCATTATTGACTTAATAACTTCGCTTTGAATATACATTTGTGTGTACGTTTTCGCATAAATCACATCCCATTGAATAGCTTCGTGTGTCTCGGTTTTGATATGGGACATGAGTCGTCTAGTCGAGTATTAATTATGCATTTGAATTTATTTATTAAATTGGTTGGGTTGATTCATTCATGAAATGAAAAATCTAACTAAATTTAACTTAGACTTAATTACCAAAAAAACTATACAATTATCATGTTTTTTTCAATTTAACCACAATAGTATATTTATTACAGAATAATGCAAGCAACTTTAAAAAATTATATTCAGAAAACTCACTCTCACTAATCCATAACCACGGTTAAGTTAAAATTGAGATATCACATATATTGTCAAGTTATTAATTATTAAATTAATTAGTATACGAATTTTATTAATTTTTTTCTATCCAATTAAAAGGTCAAAATCCTAATTTATATTTTACACAAATATAGAGCGAATCATAATTTATGTCCGAAGGTATAGGACAGTGTTAGTAAGATTTTTTGAAAACACAATCAGCAGATACTTGTGTATCGATAATTTTTCATGTGATTTAAATAATTGTATCGAATTTATAAATTTATTCAAACTCTTGATCGCTCTATGAACCGGTGTTACTAATTTTGTCGACATATTACTTGCAACATCGATATGATAAATGTGTTTTGTTCGGGTTCAACCTACACAAGCACATATAATATATGTGGTATTTTGAGATTTCTACATGATTTTTAATAAATATTATATAATTTTTAAGCATTTTGTTAGTAATTGTTTGGGCAATAAATTTTATTGAATTAGTATTCATCTAAAAAAACAAACAATTCAAATGCTATGATTTTCGATAATAAATATAATTCTTCAACAATATTAATATATACATATATATATATATATATATAATTTTTAAAATAAGTATAAATTCTTACTAATCAAAAAAACTAAACTAAACTAAATTAATTATTTAGTCGACAATAATTTAAAATTATACTATGACGAACCCTGATAATTCAAATAAAAACTGCTTATTTGATCTATATATAATGAATTATGTAAATATTTAAACTAAAATTATAAAAAAAATGTTATTTTAGTGATGTTGCGTAGGACATCCAAACCATGGTTAAAATTGGGTTCTCTCAAATATGTTTTCTATTAGTTAGTTGTATTTTTCTGCAACAAAATTAGTATTATGGTTAAAATGAAAAAATCATGAAAGTTTAATAGTTTTTTTGGTAATTAAGTCTTTAACTTACGTGATAGTAGAATTTTGAATGGGATATGCCTGGGATGTACCAGTTAAATTAGTTGAGTGGGCTCACTCATGGGATTAAATGAATAGTTTTACCTGACTGAATTTGATTGTATTTTTATGATAAATGATTGAAATTGAATTTATTTGTTAACTAGTGAAGATGGATTCGTTATTGATCAAACATAAAATTCAAATTTTAACTATAAGTTAAAAAAATTAGTTTATGTATCATTCAGTCTCTGGATGATATCACTCATCCGAGACATACTTCCTCATTTAATACATTAGAGCAAGTCCAAGAGTGTCCTAATTCAAATCTTAAATATAATATAAAATATCATATCCTAGTGATTTAGGACATACTAAACTAACTTGAATTCCAATAATGTGCCTTATTCTCACATATGTCTAATATTATATTATTAAAAACTCTCTTTTATCATTAAAGTATAATATAAAAGTAGAGAGAGAAAGAGAGTGTTGATGAGAATTTATAATAAAATATGGAAAAAGGCAATGAGAGAGGTGTCCCAAAAATAAGGCTTGAGGAGGTTATATTAGTAATATAAGGTATCACTATGATATTGTTGGATCAAATTTTTTCATCAGTTGCCCTAAATTATAACTTAGGACCTGATATAGGGCATATCTTGGACTTGCTCTTACAAAATTACAAAAATCTCAATAAAATTTCAGACAGCCCGAGGGGGTCACAGAGCGCAACCCCAGTTTTACTAGCCTCCATTCCGTCTAGTAGACATCTACATCTTGTCGAGATCCATCTCAGCCTCACAAATCTCTCAATCTTCTTGAAATCATTGATTGGATTTAGGTTAATAATAAAAAGTTAAATAAAAAGATATTTATACTTTTTTGAGTAAAAAAGATATTTATACTTAAGAATGAATTGAGTTTCAAATAAATAGAGTTTTGATTTCGAATTGAATACATATAGCCTTGTTTAACCAATTGAGCGGTCTAATATATAAATTCCAATCAACCCAAGCTCTGTTAAATAAGATCGTTATGCTCAACTCAATTGGAGTCTACTCGATTTCATTTGGCACGAAATTTTGTGAAATTAGGATCGGGCACTTTCTTACACGAGTATTACAACATATTATTTGAGGACTTTTTTCTCAGGAGATGCAATTGTTAAAATTTTAATATAGGATGTCGAGTATCTTTCAAAAAAGAATCTTTATCCCTTGACAATTATTACCGTGGTACGATTTTCATGCTCGTACGACTTTGAGAACAATTTTTGAGGGTTTTTTCACCGAGAGGTGTAAGGAGTCGTCTGGTTCAGGTTTTGTTGGTACCAGCTCAAACCCACAAGGTATGAGATTTCATACCCAAAGGCGAGGTGGGTATGAAACATGGGTTTCAGAAATCAAATTTCTTTTCATTCATTTTCATGACTATTTATATCATTTCATGTAGATTATTAATACAAAATGAAATTAATGACTCAAAAATATGTATAAATATTAATTTAATGATATTTTAAATTAATTACAATTAATAACTCATAAATATTATAATTCAACCATATTCATTCCACCACTCAACCAAACACCTGATAACAGAAATGATACCTCGAACCCATACCAGTTTAACCTGATTCCTCATTTCAATCTCATACCTCCTCTCCAACCAAACGACCCTTAATAGTTCTTAAATTTTTTGATACAAATACGGATAATTAAATCGGCAGAAAAGCCTTTTAATTCTTCCACAAATAATTCGTACTAGGACGCTATTAATAAAGAATATAAAATTCAGAAAAAATTACGGGATAGTATATATCCGCAACACCTCGTGATGCCCATTTGCATTATTATACAATTCACGTCTCGACACATCTCATAACAAAATTCCCCCTTCGAGTCCATGACTACATTTTCATCATTCTTGTTTGTAAAGAAGCCAATGGAGTCAAGCTTGTGTTGCTTCGGGTTCGTCGTAATAATTGGTTCTGTTGTATGTAGCACCAAAATATAATGATTGAGAAGCCAGGTATTTTTTTGTTACAAGAGAACATGAAAGGAGGAAAAGAAATTGAAAAAGGAGGCCATGTGCCAAGTTATTTATAGGGTGTTTATGCTTTACAGCATTCCAATTCTACATTTGACATGGGAAATGACCTGCTCTGGGCCTCTGGCCATGCCTGCTTCGAGGACCCAGATCAAAAGTGGCTCCAGCCCAAAGCACAATGTACTATCCGTACGCCTAGGAATCCGTGTCAATTTTAGCGTGCATTGTAAATTCGCATCATGGGTTTACTGGAAAAGAAAAATAATCTTTAATAACCAGAATAATGGTGTATATTAATGATGTTGACTATAATCGGTTGACAAAAATGACATGTAGTAGATCTTTTAGTACATCTTATGAAATTTGTTGAAACTCTAAAATATGGTGTTTTGATAATACTCCCTTCATCCCAATTTAGATGAACCTTTTACTCATTTCACACATATTAAGTACTCCCTCCGTCCCTTTTTATCTGTCCATTTTGGAAAAAAAACACATACCAAAGAATATTTGATTGTATAAACTTTTTCATTAAATACTTCTAATTAATATCTTGAAAATGGTGGAATACCCCTACTTTATGTCTTGAAAACATGAATTCAACTAAGTTTTAAATAAGTCAAGCTTTGAAAATTGAAATTATGAAGATATATTTGAAAAACTATCATTAAATTAGTTTTGAAAGTATAAATGGACAGATAAATAGGGACAAATTTTTACTTCCAAAGTGGACAGATAAATAGGGACGGAGGGAGTATTAAGTGATAGTTCCTTTTCTTATCTTTTATCCATATTTATTATGTTGACTTCTTTTGAATATGAACTAGTGGTACATTGGAAATGATAAAAAAGAGAGGGTGAGAATGGAAAATTGTTGGTAAATATGCATTGAAAAGTGAGAGGCTCAACTATTTTGGGATAAATTTTTTTCTCAAAATGGTCATCTAATTTGGGATGGAGGGAGTATTAATTATACTCCCTCCGTCCCAAAATAGTTGTCACATTTCTATTTTTGTTGGTCAAATTGACTAAGTTTTGACCAAATATTATAGGTCAATCATTCATTATTTTAAAAAACTGAAAATTACATTTTAAAGTAGATTAAAAATTATTTCCGATGACATTTTTTTTATTTTGTCAATTGATAAAATATTAATAAATTTCAGTCAAATTTTAGTCAATTTGACCGACACAAAATCAAATGTGACAACTATTTTGGGACGGAGGGAGTATTAGTTTTAGAGTTTCGACAAATATAACTAAACATTAGCCCACTGACTATATTTACATGCAAGAACAATTTATCACCGGAGTTAACTTTTTCACATAATCTTTAAGTTTTTGTTTATGATATATTTTTAATAATTAAGAGCTGTACATGTATATGTTCGAAATTCTCTTACAATCTAATATTTGAATATGATAATCAAGGATGTAATGTATTTGAGTCATGATGTTTAAATTCAAAACTCATTTGTATAAAATTTGACATGTCGGAAATCAATTCAAAAATAGGAACTGATACAAAAAATTGCAAAGTTTTGAATATGATGATAAATTCGGTATCGAATTGTGTTTGATACATTTAAATTCAGTTTAGTCCTTTATGAATTCAATTTTTATATATCAGAGAAATGATTTAAAATATCTTTTAAATAATCGGAATTACTTATAAGTTACATTAGTTACTGTTTGGGTTTCGGGGCAACAAACACAGCGGATAATCGACGTAAAATCAAAATTTTCCGAAACCCTAACCCGAGGATCCATCTATAAAGTACGGCTGATCATGGAGATACGAAATAATACCTTGTTGAAGCTTTACGTTAGCGAAAGATGGAGGTCCGGAACGAGCAATCACCACGCAACCCTCGGTCTAAGGATCGCGTCTCTAAGCAGTCCACACGAACGTCTGATCGCTAAAGATCACCGGAGCCGGTACTAGCCGAATGCAGCCCCTCTCTCTCTCTAGCCTCTCTTGATCTAGAGCTGCTAGGGTTTTAATAAAACGATTTTATCACACTTAACCCTAAAACAATACATCATTATGTATTTATAGGGAAGAGAGATAGATGGGCCAAACCCTAATCGGATTTGGGTTTCTCCAAACCTAATCCGATTTTGGTTTTAATATTAAATTCGAAATTCTAATGACTTAATTAAGACCGGCTCAATTAAATAATTTATTTCGAATTAATCATTTAATTTAAATTCAGAATTTAAATTAAAACTCCTTTAAACGTTGACCCTTTAGGTTATTATTACGTTGGCAATAATTTTAATATCCAATAATAAAATTATAAACAATGAGCGGCATCTAGTAATACATCATTGCTACCCAGGTAATAATAATAATTGGTGATTCAATTAAACCTTTTGTGAATAATGTACAATGTAATATAAGAGTAAAGTTCTATGGAGTACACAAAATATTGGAGTATTGGAGTACAAAGTTGGATAAAATGTAATCTATTCATCTAAATTTCAATTTTTTTTGTTCAATAATATTCGTAAACATTTAATAACCTGCACATTATATTCTACAACATAAACATTGTAATCAAAAGGTAGAATAACGACTTTTATAAATGACAGGACTCTATGTTCTGCAATATAACTAATAAGCAGAACAATAATGTTAATACTTGTTAAAGTTGAAAGATATTGACGATTGATAGACAATTATGTGCAAGACAACTTATAAATGATAGATTGTATATAAATTTGCATAATCAAATATATCATTTATGATTAAACTAAAAAAAATTAAGACTTGTACTCCAGTACTCCAATATTTTTGTGTACTCCATAGAACTTGACTCTGTAATATAATCCCTTTAACCTTATATTATAGATCAGACTCAAGGCATGTATTGTGTTATCCTCTTCATCGTCTAATCCGAATTTCCTTGATCAATGAGTAGACTATTAAACAAATCAATATTTGAGCACGACCATGCATTTTATAGTCTCACTCAATCAAGAGGCCAATAATATCACTCCTAAAATAGGAGGGTTAAATCCTTTCTAGATCATTCATATTTCTCATACGATTCATAATATACCCAATGTACATTTCATCATCACCCGGTCAAAGGTAACTTTTAGTGCAACCAAAGTATATTAATTCTCATACAGAAATATAATGATATCAAGTCAGAGGATCATTACATCATTATCACAGTGAGAATTTCCAATGACACTTATTAACATGTAAAATCTCACGGTGGGTCATTCCAGTGCCATGTGTCGATACATGCACTTATGTTCTTGACTTTAGCATCACTATACCTATGATCAATGAGATGTGATCATCAGTCAACAAACATACTAGTCTTAATGCATCATTATTGTCCCTTAACAATAATACTCGACTAGGGACATTTAGGAATATGATATTATTCTCATAATCTCATTTCTAAGTCACGTACTTAGAGATATAGAATTACATATAATATTCCAAGGACATTTATTATGCTTTCAATTTATTACGCAATAAATAAAGACACAATAAATATTTATTCAATAATCAATATAACATAATCCATAAATGTCTACGATAGAACACAATAGTATTGTCTTTAGGACACCAATACTAACAGTTACGTTCACATCCCGAATATACAAAGACAATAAACATGCAGAAAATTGGTCCAACAGGCCTAAAAACAGTATTAGTGGCCACGGGCCACGGGGTATTCGAAGCCTCATTTATGTATCTGAAGCCTCGTGTAACAGGCCCAGTAGGAGCAATTAGTTGAGGAAAATTCAGCAATTTTAAACAGTGCAGGAGGCAGTACTATGACTGGTATGTCAATTAGACGACTTGGGCTAGCCCACAAATCAGAATACTAGGCTGCCTCGTTATTAATGGGCCGAAGCTTCTATTAGGGCTACTTTTCTGATTCAGTTTTTTTTCCTTTTCAATACATGGGGTCACCTCAGCATTTCCATAATTCAGTAATAATTTTTAATTAAATAAAAGGCACTTCTCACCGTAAATATCATCTATACTATCTATACTGTACTATAATAGCCAACATGGGTATAATTTGTCGTCGTACCAATTTTTGGTTTGATCATGTTGATTTGGTGATTCACTTTATAACTAAAAATCTGCTACACGCAGAGTTCTCATAATCTTACATCTCTAAAGAGTTTGATATACTACAAGATAAAAAATCCACCATTATTCTTTTAAATATAATTTATAATTAGTTAAAAATAAAAAAATAAGTTTACTATCATTAATATATATTACTATTTCTGTGTTCTAAAAGTCGGTGATTAATCACCGATTAATCCCTGTTCCGTAGCTCGCCGAACTGATTAAATCTCCGATTAATCACTGATCAATCCGATTAATCCCCGATCAATTCAATTAATCCCCGATTAATCCTTCTTCCGTAACTTCACCGATTAAGTCCGATTCCCGCTTTTTACAACACTTCTATTATATAATAATTAATAATTAGGTTTAAAAATTTGTAGTCGTACAAATTTTTGGTTTGATCATGTTCTTTTTGGTTTAGTGCTCTCTTTATACAACTAGAAGTCTAGAACATATGCATGTCCATTACTCTTATTTTATTAAACAAGTTCAAATACTAAAAACACTTCTCATGCTTTGTTCTAAAAATCGGTGATTAATAAAAATCCCTATTCCGTAACTCGCCGAACTGATTAAATCTCCGATTAATCACTGATCAACCCGATTAATCTCCGATTAATCCTTGTTCCGTGACTCCACCGATTAAGTTCGATTCCCGCTTTTTACAACACTGTTCTCATGTATTATTGGACAAAAACTTTATCATTATCCTCTTAAATATAACTAGTTGAGAAGCCGCGCGCTGCGGCGGCCTATAAAAATTATATTAATGATTCAATATTAATATTTATAGAATAAAATAATTTTGTGGTTGTTTATAAAAAATATATTAATGTTTCAAAGTTAATATTTGTAGGATAAAATAAATTTATATTATAAAAATCTTGATATAATACCAATACTAATATATAAAATTGCAAAATTGGACTATAATCCATGGTGAAAAAATGAAAATAAATTTATACACGTAATTAACGATTTAAAGCATGACGAATCTTAATTATATTTGTTTTTTTTTTTATGAAAAGTAATCATTTTCTAACATTGTCACCTTCCTCCAGTTTTTTTGGATAGATTGTGCACAAAAATATCTAACTTAAATTTGTGAGATAGCGGTCTATAACTATCCTCTTAAAAGTTGCTTGAACAGAACAAACAGATAATGCAGATTTTTGTTGTATACAAAATAAATCATATAAAAATTAACAACAAACATGTCCGATGAACAAAACAAATATTATAAAAGAATAACCAACAAACATACATCACTAATAGTTTATTTATATCAACCATCAATATCAGGTCTAAGACTATGGTATTTTCCCGTGTTTGGATTTGTCGACTCCAATATAACAATCTATAACTACCTTTGCACGCAACAACCTTTATTTTTTTTAATACTGTATAAACAGCCTTCACTTATCGTTGTAGAAGAACGGCACCTCCGAGTTAGAAATCGAGCAAGAGAAAGGTAGTTTTAATTTTTGATATTTTTCATCGAAAAATTTCAGAAAATTAGAAAAATAGAACGGAGCGATGTGAGAGGCGTCACCTGCACGCCCCTCGCTTCTCCTTTAAAAATCGAACTATCACCAGAAAGATGTAGGTTTGTGGTATTGAGAGAGGAGGTTGTGTTTAGATAATCCAAAACCCTACGATCTATACGGGTATTTATAGGTGCAGAGAGACTTGTTTGCTACTCTTTCTCATAATTAAATAATCTGAACAAAATCAGATTAAAATTTTCAAGTTACTATATTCTATAAATAATCTGTCTTTTCCATAATTAAATAATCTGAAACAAAATCAGATTAAAACTTTCAACCTACTATATTCCATAAATAATCTGAAACAAAATCAGATTCTGAAACTTGCTTCAAATATATCCGAAACTAAAAAGGTAGTTCTAATTTTTGATTATTTTCCATCCAAAAATTCCAGAAAATTAGAAAAATAGAACGGAGCGATGTGAGAGGCGCCACATACACGCCCCTCGCTTCTCCTTTATATAAGTATATTGATTATTTGAAAAAAATGAAATTACTATTAATAACATATATTAATACTAAAAATAATTATAAATAGATGTTTTAATTATACTAAAATAATTTTAAAATTTAACTTATAAATAATAAAATATGAATTAAATAAGTATCTCATTAAAAAAGCAAAAGATTTTATCGAGCAAATTTTAACACTCACAACTTCATGTTTACAGTAATTTATAACGGCTTTATTTATACATGACCGTATAAAAAATAAAATAAAATCACATGCCTAAAATACACAACAGAGTGAGAAAAGCAGAAATAAAAAGTGTTGATGGAAGGAAAGAGCTAATAACATTTGTGGAAAGTGCGCGAGATTTGTATCTATAGGCGCCTATACGTACACAAATTCACACGTTTTAATCGCCGTCGTCGTCTTGTCGTCGCCGATCAATCGATCCGAATTAGGTTCTTTCTTTTTCTTTTTTAATTTTATATTCCGCACAATTTTGAATTATTTGCACATATCTATACGTGTATTTGTTTATTTATGTTTGCATATATTAATCGTAATTGACTGAAGCCAGGCGATTTTGATCGAGAACCGGACAATTGAGATTGAGACGTGATAATGTTTTTTTTGTTGAAATTTAATGAAATATTGCGGTTATTTATGAGAATTGAAATTATGATTGCTACTTTGGTTTGATTGTGATACAGGTTGAGAGTATAATGTCATCTAGAATGTGGAAATATATGTGATATGTTCGAGTTTGTGATTGTGTATATTATGTTTGAAAGTTTTGGAAATAAAATTACGGATGTGATATTTGCTTGATTGTGATACAGATCGTGATTGTTTTGTCCTATTGTGGTGATTGTGTTATATAAATTTATTTAGAATGCTGAATGCGGAAGAATATTTAAGAGATTCTAACTACTAAATCAATATATGCTTAGGAGTCATGATTCCGCTTGCTAGAATAATATTATTGAGGAGACGCTGTTTAGGTTTTAACATATATGGAATATGAGGCTAGGGAAGGGTCTATGCCCAATTTGTCATCGTGTTCCATGTAGTTTAATTGAACTCGAGAAAATCAATTGCAGTTCAGCAGACAAATGATGCATTACAATCAAAGAATATGGTTTGAAAAGAGCAATGTCGGAGGCTTTGGAAGCCGAGTGCTTAGTATACTCTAGAAAAAGATTATTCCTTGTTATTGAAGTTGATAAATATTTTCTGGAGTATAAACGTTGATTGAATAGTGTTTGATTATAACTAGGAAAGATTGCCGAGTTCTATTCTAAAATTAAGGGATTGTTATTTGTATTTTTTTTGAGTAGATTATTGATAGTGAAAAATATGGGTCTCTCCTATTTGTTTTTTGTGCGAGTTTTATTATTGTTTTAAATTCCTCGGCCCGATGATTCATGGTCTTCCATCCCAACAGAAATAGACCAGTAGGTGTAATTGATCAAACAATGCAGCAATTCAGTTTGGCCTGAATTAGCAAGTTAGTACGGGTATTAGGCATCCAGTCACTGAAGGATTAGGAACTGTTATTTTTGCCTGGCATCATAGTTGGACCAACAGCATAACAGGAATCTATCTTGCAGCGACTTTAGTTGCATGCTGATTGACCAGTGCCGCATTGCATGACATTACCAGTGTTAAATAAATTTTGAAAGAACAAAAGTTTAAAATAAGAAAAGATAAAGTCTAATAAACAAAAAGCAGAGAATTGTGAAAGAAAGGCCAGTAACTCATAAAAGACATCAGAATTGTTCAAGGCCTTTTCTACTAATAGCATAGGTGGATATAGTTGCACAAAATGGACCCAAGTAGTATTAATTTGTGTTAAATAGTTTTATTATAAACTATAAAAGGATTTGGAAATGCCAACAAGGCCTTCCCTCTTGCCATCTGGGAAAAAATGTACAGTACAGGACCAATTGCTATCAATCTTGCCTCAATCTATGAATTTATTTTAAAAAAGATTCTTATATGAGAATTCTGTTTATATAAACTCAGTTTGCCATATATTTTGATTATAGGTAATGGCTAGTGAATCCGAGAGAGAAATTGCAGAGATCGTAGGTGCCCTTTCATCTTCACCTACATCTCCAAGACAGAAGAAGAAGAAGACTAAGAGAGGAGTATTTTCTCGAATGTGGAATGGTTTATTTGGGATACATGGTGATGACTTCGAGAAGAGACTGAAACATATATCCAAGGAAGAGGCTACTGTTCTTGCTAGATTGAAAAAGAGATCTACAAGTTGGAGGAGGATGACTAGAAATCTTGTAGTTTTCTCTGTACTTTTTGAGGTATAGTGCTTTTCTATCCGTTTGCCTGTCACGTGACTAAACTATTTGCATTCTGATGGTAATTATGATTTTGAATTGCATGTAGTCATAAATATTTTGGAAACTAATAAAGTAATCATGTCCAAATTAATCAACCTCATCTGCACACCGTTACGATCTCCTTATATATCTTGTCTATTAAAGCAAGAAAATTACTAAGATAGCTCAATTTTATTAAGTGATAGATAAGGGTAGCTGTTAGCATTCACCAGTGGCGGATGTACCATTGCTAAAGGTAGGGCAAGTGACCTACCATTATTTTTAAAAAAAAATAATATTTTTTTTACATTTATATGTGTACTCTTGTATACATCTTGTACTTAAATCGTTACGCAACTTTTTCTTCTGTCTCAGTCAAATGTTCTAGCTTCTCCATCAATTTAATTTTTCACTCTAAAACTTCACGTACTTGATATGATTTATCTTCAAAATTCTCCTCTTTTATACTCATAGTTTTAGATTTTTAAAAATTACAATTTTTTTTTAAAAAAAAATAAAGGCTGCAAGGTGTTCGATAAAATGTGTGACACACCATATACTAAATCCTGTATCCGCCACTGGCATTCACTCTCTTACAATATATCAAAGGGTTTTTGTAGGGTACATTCTTTAAACAGTTGGACAATTAAAAACTAAGATAGATCTTTCAAACACATGACAGAGATTAAGTAGTCATAGAATATGAACAATAAATGGATAGAACCAGGGTGATTCAAGTGCAGAAGAAAAATAAATTCAGGTTTTCCACGTCCCTTGTCATTGACTAATTGTGCTTAAGTGAATGATAAGGGTAGATTTAGCATTCACTCTTTTACAATATATCAAAGGGTTTTTATAGGGTACATTCTTTAGACAATTGGACAATAAAGACTAAGATAGATCTTTCAAATGCATGACAGATATGAAGTAGTCATAGAATATGAACAATAAATAAACAGAACTAGGGTGATTCAAGTGCAAAAGAACCACAACTTCAGGTTTTCCCTCTCCTTCATCATGCTTACTTTGGGTGTAAAAGTGCATCTAATCTTCCCGGCTAAAAAATGGTACTAAAATCCTTCGAGCTTCATTCCTGATCACTTGGCCGCCTTTACTCTATGATTAATAAATAAATTTATTTACGGAGCCATGCCATGCCATGTTTTTGGTGTGTATCCCATTACGGAGGAAGAGAGCATGGTCTCGAGATACGTAATATTACTATTGTATGCACTGATATTGTTCTGGTAATGGGTTTCTCTTGTAGCGGTTTAAATTAACTGCACACATAAGTCATGAGAAAAACAAAGTATTAGCTTAAAAGCAATCACAAGCGAAGGCATTGTAACTAGTATAGTGACTTTATAGGCTAATTGTTCTTATAAGAATACTGCGTGCATACTAGACCTAGAGTATTGGTAGATTGCATATGTTAGTAGAGAGTAAAGAAGCTAAAGAAATAAAGAGATCAATAAATTTTGTATATTAATCATGAAGGCTGAAAAAAAAAAAGCACTGTCAATATAAGATCAGAAATGAAGCTCCATGGAATTTAATACCATATTTAGACAGGAAGATTAGATGCACTTTTACACCTAAAGTAAGCACAATGATGAGTAACATGGAAAAGTTACTTTTTCTGTCAACATTAGGTCTTATATTCTTGTACTTGAGTTGTGTGTTTGAGAGGGTTTTGGAAACAATTCCAACTGTGTCCTGTTTAATAATGTAATATATTTAATATGGGATTCTAATGTTCGACTATTTTAACATGTGTTTCAAAATGTAATGAATTAGAAGAGGCACTACAAGGCGGGTTCAGCTAAAGTCAAGAAGAATAATTGCTTTACTTAACAATTGTTTTATCCCCGCGGCTAATTTAACTCATAAAACCAAAAAGTTGTATATTTGGCTATAGCGGCTAAATTGTAGTTTGAATTTTGTATGGATTCTGATTACTACATGAAATTATTGCACTAAAGAAATACTGAAACCACAAGCTCGATGGAGATATGGCCCAGTTATTCTATGGAGTATTAGGCGTACCTCTAGAACTTGTATGTTGAAAAAATGTAGAGTGTAAAAACTTAATATTGTTCAATAACTAATGACTGACTTAAAAACTTGCATGTTGCAAACTTATGTAGAGCACGAGAACTAGGGTTGTCAACGGGTTGGATCGGTTCGGATATTTGAGATATCCAAATCCAAATCCAAATTATTTTTAAAATCCAAATCCAAATCCAATCGGGTTTCACATATCAAATCCAAATCCAAATCCACGGGTTTCGGATCGGGTTCGGGTTTATCCAAAACCTGAATTCCGAAATTTATATAGTATTGTAAAAATATTATTTTTGATTTTTTCGCCCTTAAATTTCATTATATTTAAAACTAAACTACTTTAATAATAAAGTATTACACATTAATAAAATCTTGAACCGTATTTAATAATTTCTAAACACAAATCTTCACTATATGGAGTATGAAATTTTAAAGTAACTCATTAGTTAAACAAAAAAAGTCACTATAACCCAAGAATATACACATTCACACTCTACCTTAGTAGATTTAAAATTGAAAAAAAGTATATTAGTATACATACACATATACATACATACATACATACATACATACATACATACATACATACATACATACATATATAGGGATAGGATCAAATAAAAACTTTTTTAAGTTACAAACTTACAAACTTTTTTTTATTCTCCTATCGTGTTAATCCTTAGTTATATAAAGTATCCATGTTGAAAATTTTTCAAAAAACATCACAATTTTTAAAAATAACGCATAAATAAATCGCGTTTTCAACACATTTATAACTGGGGTTCAACATCGGGTGTTGAACACTAATTATCATTGTGTTGAATATATCTAAAAATATGTTTAAACTATACCTCTAGGGTTTGGGTAGGGTCTAGAAACATAAATATTAGTTATATAACATGTTTACCTTAGTTCTTACATTTAAAAATTGGTTTATGTACTTCTCCACCACTATTTTAGTCAATGTTCAACAAAAAATGTTGAAAAAATGTTGAACTCAAGTTATATATGCGTTGAACAAAAAAAGTTTGTAAGTTTGTAAGTTTGTACCAGAACCCTCCCCTATATATATATATATATAGAGTCCTACTCCAATAGAAACCAAATTAGCCTAAAAACTAAAAACCAGTTTCTGGACAGTTTTTTATCACTATTTTTAACTACAGAAATCACTAATTTGTACAAAACATATCACTAATTTATATATAGCATATCTCGCGAATATAAATATATATATACACATATATGCAACGTATATGACCATCATTTTCACCCAAATCGTAATAATGGACCTCTTACCACCATTACAAAACGTTTCTATGACTTACCACCATTGTCTATCATCACCAATAGTCACATAAACTTTCCATCATAACTTACAAAACTAACGACTACTTACCATCATCATACAACTTCTCTTGTGGCTTCCTACCACCAAGAACCTTCCTACGGATGAAATTAATCATCTACAATCGATTATCAATAATTTAGATAAGTAGATTTTCTCAATTTTGATAATAAAAATCGCTGTTTACATACTGTATAAAAACAGTGATTAGTGCAGTATAAATTAGTGATACCCGTAGTTATAAATAGTGGTAGGGAAACTGGTTTCTAGTTTTTATTTTAAGAGTGGTTTCTATTTGATCATGAGCCTATATATATATATATATATATATATATATATATATATATTTGGATTTTTTTTGGGGTTTCGGGTTTGGATCGGATTCGGATTTCGGGTCGGGTTTCGATACGGAATACCTAGTATCCAAATCCAAATCCAAACTCGTTCGGGTCTAAAAATCAAATCCAAAATATCGGGTTCGGTAAGATTCATTCGGGTCGAAACGGTCGGGTATCCATTCGGATCGGTTTTTTCTGCCATCCCTAACGAGAACTGGATATTATTCAAATGACTCATGAATGCCTCTTCTTTGTCATACTTAGAGTAATTTACGCACTTTTTATGTCACATGTTTAAGCATTTGACGGCAAAAACTTGATGCAGGACAACTTCCGCAAATAATGAGTTATTATAACAAAACAATAATAAGATAGAACTTGGGTGGATTAATCGCTTAAAATCCACTACCCCAAGTGTTTCCCAACCATGGAAGCGATTAAAAACTATGGATCACAACTCAATTCTATGATTAATTATTATTGTTATTCCAATACTCAAGCCTAATCTGTATATAGATAATAAAAGACCCAATCAAATAACTAATATACTAAGGCCTGTAACCAATGCAGCTTATACTAGATAAGCTACAGACTGACTTCTAACCCCAAATATAAAATACATGAGTAATAAAGCACTAATGTCTGCACTAAATATAATTAAACTGTCTAATAAAATACTCCTAATTTAAATTATATTAACGGTGATGTATATTGATTCTCTTGAATATCTGTGTTTTAGGTTATTGCTGTTGGTTATGCTATCATTACTACAAGATCATTGGACTTGAACTGGAAGATGAGGGCCCTACGCGTGTTGCCCATGTTTCTTTTGCCTGCTGTGTCTTCACTTACTTATTCAGCTCTTGTAAGCATCACAAGGATGTGTAAGTTGCTAACGTATTTATGGACCTTAATCTCTCATAGAATGTTATTGTTATCCTATCCCCATTTTTTTTCAATAATGGTTAATACCCCAGCCCCCCAGTTAGCATTTAGCTTCTTGTATTGGTTTTACTTGCTGTTCTGATTTCTTTCTACCTGTGTGCTGTTTGTCTTGACTTGAGTCTTACCCTGGGTTGGTACTGCAACTTAATAAATCCCATATATTTTTCCGAGTGTTCATACAATATATTCTTACTTTAAAAAGGAAATTAATTGGGCGAAGGCATTATATTATCTGTAATAACTAGACACGATGATCTAGGCTTCATATGTCTAAAATTGAACACCAGCTTAACAAAGAAAAATAAAAATGGAAAAAAATAATGATGTACAGGTGGGTACAGAGACAGAAAAACATGTAGACAAATTAACGAATGTATGTCCAAGGAAGAAATCCCATATTGGTTTGTTTATCTTTGTCTTCTCTTTAACTCCTTGTTGGGGACATTATTTACATGGTCTAGTACTGCAAAGCATGTCATATATATTAAGTTATTAAGGTTGGAAAGAAAATAATACATATCTAATTTGTGAAACCGCAAGCATGTTCCTACCAAGTTGAAGACAATTCACAAACCTTTGCAACCATTGTCCGATGGCGGCATTTATGTGCATTATTTTATGGGTATTTCTGAACTTTAATATTTAGGCCAGTATCTGCTTTTCAGTCATATTCTGCATAAACGCAGTCTTTGAGTTTTTAATCTTAAATGTGTGCTATTTTGGTTGACTATGCAATTGACATGATGAAGCATAGCGTTTTTCCTTAAGATATTACTTTCTGTCGATCAATCAACCTTGACGATTTTTTATTTTTTCGGTTCTTCACTTATTATTAGAAACTAACTTGCAAAAGAAGAGGTGATTGCATTATATGTCAAATGTGTACGTAGTAGTTAAAGGATCCATAAAGTTCTGTGACATATATAGATAAGTTTTGGTGGGAGAATTTTTATATTAAGAATACTGTAAAAGTTTTTTGAGTAATTGTAGTAAAGCTTGTGGAAGAGTTTATGATATTCTTTCATATGTTGTTAATCTCTGGATAAAGTTGAAGATGGTTATTAGAAATTTATTATTTGATAATGCTTTTTAATTTGATTTTTCAGGTGACCGCAAAGATCAGGAGACTATAGAACGGCTTCGGGCTGAACGCATAGAAAAAATTAATGAACTCAAAGAGAGAACTAATTATTATACTACACAGCAACTTATTCAGGTAATGGTCATCTTATGTAGTCTGTTATACATGGTGATAAAGCCTTTTAAGCTTAATGTTGATGTATAGAATTTAATTGCCCGAGGTGGGTCAGATAAGTTGGGCACAGTAGACTTGACATTTAGTATTATAGATAAGTATGAAGGACCAAAGTGCTCACCATCTGAGATGTTAACATCGACTGTACGATATTGTTTACAAAGCTGCAACATACTCTCTCTTCAATAAGTATCTTGTTTTTGAAATACAAATGCAATTCTTCCTCTTAGAGCAAACAACATACCTAGCATATACTAGTGAGTTTTGAGCTGTATCATTTCATGACTCTACGATTTTGAAGTTACAAAAGTATTAATTATGTGATGAGGAGGGAGAATAAAACATACACTTCTATTAGAGCATTTTTCAATATGTCTTGCATGATGAGGAGGTATAATTACTTGCGTAGAAATCTAGAATATAGAATGAGCATTGCCTTATTTCGTTTTTGCAGAGATATGACCCCGATCCAGCAGCCAAGGCAGCTGCTGCAACAGTCCTAGCCTCCAAGTTGGGTATGGATTCTGGCTTAAAACTGTATATGGGCGATGATTCAAAATTTAATCATTCTATGGGGAAGAGCACTGATGCTGAACATGTGCAATCTAGTGGTCTCCGAAATCGCAAGCAACCACTCACTAGATCCAATAGCAACGCAAGTACTGGTATGCAGCAGTTGGAAGCAGAAATGATGCAACATGCAGCTGAGGGGTCTGACTTGTTTAGACATGAGGAGCTGGTGGTTGAACATGAAACTCCAACGGGAATACATGCTCAGGATGGGGGATGGATTGCTCGACTTGCAGCTTTGCTTGTTGGAGAGGATCCAACCCAATCTTATGCACTTATTTGTGGCAGCTGTCATATGCACAATGGTGAGTAGAGTAAAATCATAGTCTGATCTCTTTTGTTGTTGAGACAAGAAAAAATCTTACGATGGAGCCAATGAGATTGTGGATTATAAACATATAATACTTGTTAAGCCAATGAGATTATAGATGATTAAGATATAATACTTGTTCCTTGCGTATACAGGGCTTGCAAGGAGGGAAGATTTCCCGTACATCACTTACTATTGCCCACACTGCAATGCCTTAAATAGGCCAAAGCAACTAGAAGACAATTCCCCCAACAGTTCACAAATGACGTCCCCTGGTTCTAGATCTTTCAGACCGGTGGATGATAGCCTGGTCCAAAATGTTAGTAAACCCGTCAGTGGCAAAGCATCTGATAGCAGTAGTCCTGTGGCAGCTACAGTGGAACAGAAAGAAACACAAGATGTTAGTAGACCTTTCAGTGACAAAGTATATGATGGCAGTAGCCACGTGGCAGCTGCGGTGGAACCTAATGAAACACAAGATGTTGGGAGAGCCGTGACTGGCAAAGCATCTGATAGCAGTAGCCCTGTGGCAGCTGCAATGGAACACAAAGAAACACAAGATGTTAGTAGACCCATGAGTGAAAAAGCATCTGACGGCACTAGCCCTGTGGCAGCTGCAGTGGAACACAGAGAACTACAAGATGTTGGTACATTCATGAGTGACAAAGCATCTGATAGCAGTAACTCTGTGGCAGCTGAATTGGAACACAAAGAAATACAAGATGTTAGTAAACCCAGGAATGACAAAGCATCTGATAGCAATAGTCCTACGGCATCTGAAGTGGAACACAAAGAAACAAGCGAGACAACAGCACACGAGAGTGAAGTAAGTTGATAGCAGGTTTATTTGGAAATGCATGTCACAGCTTTCCCCTCCCCCCCACCCTTTAAGCTTGGTTGTGACCATCTTCTGTATAGGTTTTTAAGCCATACTCATTTTTGTGATTGTCATGGTTTTCTTTCGATTTTGTAAAAATGATACGTCTATCTATATATAATCATATACACATAGCAGAGCTGGCTGTATTAGGAGCAGAATTGACCTGCGTGTATGTAAAAACAGCTTGTGTTTGCTTGGTGTAAGCAATTACTGGAATCCTAGTATTGTGATTGTCACAGTTTTGAATATAAATTAGAGTTCAATTGTATAAAGTATTAGTCATAGAGTGCTTTTTCCGAACTCCAGTGGGCGGTGTTTTGCAATTAACTCTCATAACTCTATAAGTTATAAGAAAACACGGAGGCAGTATAGCACATAAAAAGGAGGATCGCTAAATCTCGATCTATGTCGAAACCAGTATTAAAATGAAAATGATCGCCCAATTCATATCAAAACAGGTCTCGAAAGTCGAAATGAAGACTCGTATGATTACGATCACTGATGAAAAAAAAATTAACCCATATATTTATTTGCAATTTCCTTCAAATATATTTGGAAGTATATAAAAATTATGTCTAAACAAGTTTTTTTATTAAAAAATAATAATTTTAAATTGAACTTAAGAGTTTAACTCTTTGTTTAGAAACAAACAATTTTGAAAATAATGTGCGCAGAGATGATTATGAAATGAGAGCACAGGGTCAGGGAGTACTATTTTCTGAAAATAAACATTTACTTTACCAAACATAATAAAAAATCGTCATTGTCGAAAGACTACTTCTTAAAACTACTAATCGATTAATTAGCGTAAATCATCTATGAGTATGCAGTGCACTATTTCTCCAAGGTCAAAGGTCAAATCATAAATATAAGATATAAACATCACAAAATAAGCTGGTAGCCCATGAATACATACATATTATAAATACACAACACACCATACTACTTCGCTCAGTGTATGTCTATATTAGTAGCCACTACGAGATAAAGAAATATTAAGATAGACCAGAACAGAAAAGCTAGCTTTTTACCTTTTTAGCACGAGAAATAATAATTGGATGTATACTAGTATCATTTAACTGTGACCTTTATTCCCTTGTTAAGGCCATATGTTAGAACTTAGAACCCTTTTTTCCTCCAGCAAAACTTTTTAGCAGATACTGTGATTATGTATGCTATGCAAAATAGTCCTCTAAGTCTACCAATTTTTCTTGGTTTAAAAAACAACAAAGTAACAGATGAAATACACCTAGTCTAAATTTAAAATTTTCCTGCAGTTTTAGGAACTGCCAATCTAGATTTTCAACCTACTGAAATGCAATGCTACAAGTTTATACATTTCTTTATAAGCACTTTGACTCTTTGAGTGCAATGCTACAGGTTCCCTATACGTCATTCGCTGTTATTATGCCTTGCCTAACTGGTCTCTCTACCTGTTCGGTATGTTCTCTTTCAATGTACACTTCCATTGAATCAACATAAACTTTCGATTGATTATTTTCTTCTTTCTCTTCACATGACAGCTTCGAGCAGCGGATATCCACGGCTTCTTTCAGGTCTTTGTCTATCTGTATGTTGTTGCCATTAGCGGGTACCAGTTCTGTCTTGACATCAAGTTCCTCAGTGGTCATATGCACTTCGGGTTCACTTGCAGGCTGAATCCCATGGGGCTCTTCAACTAAAGATCCAGAAACATGCAAGTCATCTTTTTCAGAAGGTGACACATTGCATGATTCTATTTCACCTGTATATATTTATTTCATGTAATTTCGAAAAAACTTAAGGTGGCTACTGGCAACAGAAGCAATGGTTTTTTATGGCAGAAAACAATAACCCTTACCGATTTGTTGATCCTTTGATACTTGACTCCTAGAGAGAGATTTTTTGAGCCATACTGATCCTGGAAATACCATTAAGTTGACAGTTCGCCGCAGTTGTCGTCTCTCATCATCCTCTAACCTTTCAAAGCCAAAACCTTTTGTCCATGTCTCTACTAAATCAGGTATTGCAGATATGACAAGCTTCTCAACCTTTATGGACATTAGCATCTACAGGGGAAAAGGGACAAAAAACTAAAAAATGAACTTGCATGCAGAAGTAACTGAAACTTTATATAGATAAATTAGCAATAAAGCAGGAATGGTTATGATATAGGATATTAGGGAGGTGGTGTCCAGAATTATAGATTTTGTCACCACTAGTTTGTACAACATTTAACATGTAGTGAAAACATTTAATTTGGTGTCTTCATGGAAACTACCTCTATACTCCTTGGAGTGGGTAAGGTCCGCATGATCACGTTCATCTTACCCTCTCAAGACCTGACATCTGACTGATATATAGTTGGGTGTCTGGTTCAGTTGCTATATATACATGGCAGGGTCCCAATTTGAGACATCAAAATATCTCATGGCCTGTTTGGGAACTTGGATTTCATTTGAAATCCTGAATTGATCAAATGACATGTTTGGATACACAAAAAAAGTTAGATTTGAATTTCATTTGAAATCCATGATATTCAGATACTAGTAAAAATCTGAGAGTTTGAAATGACTCCTCAAATCATGTCATTTGAAATCCAAAATTTGAAATGAATTACATATTCCAAAACACAATCTTAAATTAATCTTACTCTTCCGTAACTTCATTTTTTTAAATGACGGATAAGGTCAGTGTCAGCTGCCAAGCATGTTAAAGATCTAAGTTCCCATTACAGTCCTACCACTACTGTCAACCCAAGAACCTAACGTCATCCCTTGTTCTATACATTGAAGGATTTTATTTTAAGCCAAAAAGGCATGGTGGACATAAATTTCCATTTCATAGAAAATTTACCTTACAAAGAGGGAACAAATGTATTTCAATCATAGGTGATGTGATATAGCTCTATATGTAACTTCTTCATTTATCAGTGCATATGCTAGAGCTCTATAGTAAATTCGTTCCTTGTAGTCAAATAGAATTACTACCTCTTCGATGACATTCATAAGGTGGCGACACATTCCCTGCCGCCGGTATCTACTGCAGGTAGCAATCAGGGGCATTTCTGCAACTGTTGCTCCATGGATCCTGCATTCCAACAAGTATTTAATAAAATTAGAAAAGATGTCCTGATTAATAAAATAAACAAGCATTGTGCTTCTTCTTCTCATGATCCTGCATTCCAACAAGTACTCACTAATAATAGCAACAGATGTCCTGAAAATTTTCAAACAAGCAATTGTGTAACCCCCCCCCCCCCCCCCCCCCCACACACACACACACAACCACCACACACACACACACAAAAAAATCCCTCTCCCCATCCAAGAAAGAAAAAGAAGAAAGTACACATTCTTCAGGCTAGCAGCATCCTCTGTACAAATACATTCCCGTCAAATGGCAGTTAATTATATATTCCATCATTACAACAAAGATGATGCTTTATATGGAAGTATTTAGTAACGTTATAATACTGATTTAGTCGAACTAATTGCAATGAAGTTAATCTCATGGCAAAAAAAATGCTATTTTATCTACAACAATTGGTTTGGTCCAAATATGTAAAAGATCTGGAATCTGCATATCTACATATTATTACCACCAGTTCACCTATATATGTTAGTCTGCATAAACGATGGAGGTTCATGTCCATTTGCAGAGTTTGGAAAAAGCCCTTTATTGGTAAAGTTCCTCGATCAAATGATCAATGAGTTTTATAAATTTGACTTCAACATAAAATAAGTCTACTTCTCTGTCTATGCTACATATCCCCCAACATGTGATTATTAGCAAGAGAGCAAAGAGAAAATAATTTTTACTTATGCACACTATTATTATATTCTGGAAGGGCAATACGAACAAAGTTACACGCTTAGACTACAAAACAAACAATATTTAAGAGTCGGGAAAGCTGACTTCCTTGATGGTCCAAAACCAGAAAGTTTTGTCACTTTTAACTTTACAGGAAGGAAATTACAATATAAGCTACCTGATTGATGCTGCTGACAACAACACGTCATTTTTCTCCAAGACCACAGTGTAAAAACCATGATAATTTAGTCGCGCAAATCGGGATCTGCACACAAGCCAAAATTCTCAATTTCAAATGGAATTTATAAAAAAATTCAAAAGGAGAATGATACAATAAAAGCAAAAAAAAAAAGTCAAGCATCACTGTTTTATCTTCTTTCTGATTTTGTATAAATACCTGGAAAGGCCAAAGTATTTGAGACAGGTCAATATTAGGATAATCTCACAATTATTGATGTCTGTGCATTTTATTTTAATATTGTCCCTATATTTAAGTTTTTTTGTATTGAATTAGATTTTTATATAATAGATATTCATGTTTTACTGTAGGATGTAAGGAGTTCTAATTAAATATGGATTGGAGCTTAAACAGGAAGGATTGATGATTAACTCGAATAAAATTTGGAATTTTCGGCCAGTTGCACAAGTTTCATTGTGTGGCTCTTCAAAAAAAAACTTCGAGTCCTTCCTACATTCAGATGAGGCCGTCCTATGAAGCGTGAGTATTATCTTCAAAAAACAAAAAACTCTGGGTCCTTCCTATGTAGCAGTGTATCACCAGTAGATGATCGAAGTACACACCCCTCCAACGAACACATGCATTTAAAACCCCGCCGACTGTAGGATTCTATGCATATGGCACACGAGTGTGCCTATCAAGCAGCGATAAATTTATAGATACCAATTTTGTAATTCAAAGTCTAGTATTGAATCAAGACTCAAGAGGTAACGAGTTCCAACACAAATGATCAAATGAGTATGACCACCTCATTACTTATTTCAGCTAAAAATATATATAATTCATGTTGTTGTCAGAGATGGTCAACTAACACATTATTAAGTATTTGGGTGGAAGGTAGATTCTACCATTCAATGTCTTCAATTTTATGTATGCCTTTCATCTACATTATCAGTTAGATCATCTTAATCAATGGAAGTGCAAGGATATAAAAAAAATCTGTTTGTGTGTGTTGAAGAGAGGGGGGGGGGGGGGGGGGGGGGGGGGGGGGGGTATTGACAAGTACTGACCCCCAGTTGTACAGCACATGGGGTATCATGTCTACGCCTGTCCTTGCATCAACCATTGGAAGAAAGCACTCCTCCATTATTGTAAGAGCAACAGCTAATTTTAAGTTGCACTCTGCCTTCAAAGCAACAAACCGTTGACCAGAGTTGAATTTTTTGTCGCCATGAATGCACCTCAAGAGAGTCCAAGCAAGACCATCAGAAATGAGATTCATATGCCCGACTCGGGAATGAAGATCCGAGTAAACCTGCATGAATCAGTGGATGAAGTACCACACAAATCAGCAGCAAGCACTACCAAACTAGCAAATTTAGTTATATTCAGCAAATCATATTCTGTAAGAACAGCAAATGTTAATAAATAACCTAATCCTACCCCAAAAAATTTATTAAACTATTTACTAAACAATCTGTTGAGAACTCATCTCTCTTAGGAAACAAATTTACAAGCTAGACATTTCTGAGGCCTGTCACTGGTAAGTCCTATTTAGATGACCTCAACTAAATGCTGCTGAACATCTACTACTATTTCGGATAACTCAATATAATCTTGAGCTAAAATACTGTCATTATAGCCTGTGTTAAGGAATCTTTCAGTATTATCTTGAGTTGTAACATATAATGTAGTGAAAAGAAATTACAACATACTCCGTGTAGAATTCCTTCATTATCATTGCCTGAGGTATATATATGGATTCAACTAGTGATCATCTTTAAATATGTAATTTTCTCATAGAGTGCCATGTTTTTCTGCGTAAAATATTGCAAAGATACTTCACAAGTTCAGTGCATTTTAAAAGTTTAAATTTCCAGTGTTTCAATCTATAAGCTCTTCATTAAATAAGATACATTCACTTGTTTGGCGTTTATCTTAAGCAATGAATCAATAATGGTAACAATATACTAACAAATTAGCAATCTGAATCTAGTAACATGCAATTCTGCGTGCTAATTTTGACGAAGCATATAATCTTATCTTTCCCCGTGATCTGTGTGTTTATTTTGACGAAGCATATAATTTTTTCTTTCCTTAAGACTTCATTTCCTCAATCCTGTAGTTTTCGTAGGAAGTATTGACATCAGCAGTCAAATTAGACGTACTCAAGTAACACCACATGAAAAGAACGAATATTAGTGTCATTTCAAATTTGTCAGCATAAAAACCATATCTCTTAATAATAGCATTAAATTCGAAACTAAATTTTCAGGAAAAATTGAAAAAAAAACTGTATCAGTTTGATGCTGAAGACATATATGCTAATATGCATGTGTGTAGTGATAGATTGATACAAGAATGTTTTGTTTTGTCTAAAGGAACTACAATAAAAAAGGGACTAATAAAATCATTGCATAACAAGAAACATTCACAGAATAAGCATATATATATATATATATATATATATATATATATATATATATATATATATATATATATATATATATCAAATAGCATTAAGTAAAATAACAATCTGAAAAAAAATTGGTAACATATCTTCAATCTTAATACTAATTTACAAGTTCTGTTGTATTATATATCATATAATATATATTTCTATTCTATGCTTGGTAGTTTTATATTCTTGTTTATAATGCTTATTCATTAATCATAAAGATTGGATCCTATTTGCACATAATACCAATATCTCAAATTGGCAAAGATATCAAAAAGTCATTTGAAAATTTAACTGACTAGAGATTCCATATAGTCAACTAATTCTATATCATGATCGCATATCTAGTAGAACTTTACTGACTACTGAACCAGTTGAACTTTTGTTAAGAAATTACCTTGTAGCATTCCTCTCCACATAACCGGATGTCAGAATCCTCAGCAGCTTGTATACACTTTTCCTTCAAGCATCTCTCGTGATCTGCCAGCAAGTAATAAAATAGTCAGGTGATTTAGGGACATGACAAGCTTTAACACAAAGATGAGGGGAATGGTAATTATGTATAACATAATAGTACTATTAGTAGCATTAGGGGTTATGCTGCACATTTCATAGAACAGAAAGAAGGAACCAACATGCATAAGAGTTCGCTAAGAGCAGTAAATACTCAATTTCTGATGGTAAGAGCTAAGGTAATATCTCTTATCAAAGTAAACAGGGATAAAGGCCAACCATCTTTAAATTTGAATAGATTGGGTCTAGCTTACTCCTAATTTGTAAGGCAATCCTTACATATATATATATATATATATATATATAGAGAGAGAGAGAGAGAGAGAGAGAAAGCTCTTATCAAAAACAAAAAAGGAATTAGTGCCTGCTTGCAAATATACGTATACCAATCATACCAGGACTGGATTCAGCAATAGTTCCTACTTCCTATATGAGGTATAAATACCTTAAATTGCTGCTGATCATAAGAAAATAAGTATATTGGTGAAACACACAACAGTGCATATTTAATAAGGAAACACTTTAACGATCATTTTCTATAGGATAAAAACCAAGGAACAGTAACTGACATAAGGATGTTAATAACTTTTAGGCTAAACAATATGAACTCCGGATCGAATAATATTATACGTTAAATTAAAAAAAGAGCTTTACATTTATGTTCACACTGGTAACATGTAATTGAATTAGGGGAGTTTGAAGACTCTTTATCATTAACCAAATCCCCACAAATCTGGCAAGTGCATTGCGAACAGTACCAGCTACCCTCGGGTATTTCCTGAAGAATTGAAACAAAAGTTTGTTAAATTTACTGGTCATATGTATATAATTAAAAAACTGCAGCACACCATTAAAAGGTAAAATTATTTTATCCTCGCACGTGTAGCTCGACTGATTGGTGGAGCAACAATGTAAACAAAAAGCTAAAAAGTTGGGCTATGCCTTTTGACAAAATATACTACATTAATGATGTAAGAACATGGACAGAAAGGTATTGACAAAAGGACCCAGGTATTCACCAATTTACAACATATGCAAAATATGTACAGAACATTACCATTGGTATCAAGCCTTTTAGATTTCAGCTCTCTGTATTTATAATGTTATATTAACAGATGTAGTTTCACTTTCAGCATGATTTAAGGTTTTATGAATAAATTATTCAATGTTAAAAAGGAAATGACTGATTGCATCTCGTGGTTTTAACAAAATTAACCTTTCCGCAACCTGTATACTTCATTAGCACTATATCTGGTTCACAGAGAGGTACTAAAACTTCCAGATTCTCTTGTTCATGTTAAATGACAGAAAGTGGCAGTTTAATTTATTTTCTTTCCTTCTATTAATTACACGAATACTAGTTTGTGTATCTATGAAATTGGTACTATCTACTGGTATCTCAATGATACCATACTATGTCATGTAATGTTATACAAATTTAATGTGTATACCAAATACCAATTTAGGATATGTTTCCACTCGTGCCATATATCACTCAAACAATATTAAAAAATTAGTCTAGAATCTAAGATACTTCATAGATGATAACGGGGGAAGAAAGCACATCCTAAAACTCCACATATTCATTTATAATTCACAGCTTCACAAACTTATTGGTAAAAAGTTGTTTTGTTAAAGATATATATGAAAACATAAATTGTAGAGGAAACTGAATGCTCAAACCTGTTCATACAAGCAAGCTCGATGGAATGTAGATGGGCAGTTGTCACAACATATCAACTCGCCCTCAACACCACACAGTCCACAGCTGTCATCATTTTCATCCGCTTCATCCGCTCGCAGAGTTCGAGTAGGACTCTTCCTAGCCTTATATTCCGCTGACCATGCCTCAAGTTGACATAAGGTGAATGGCTTACCAGACTCCATGAAAAGATTAAGACAGGGTCGGTTCAGCCTAAAACCAGAATGACTCTTGAACTCGGACACAGAGAGTACTGTTTCACAGCACCTACATAATATTCCATCCCATGTAACCAAACCATCCTTCACCACGGTGTCATCCTTCGTATTCCGGTACTGTACCACTTCATTGAGAGAAATATTTCCAGAGTTAATTAACCAGGACAATACTGTTCTGGAACCTAAGGGTAAACAGTTTCCTTCCTTGTAATGTACCCCGCTCCTATTGAAACTTCGTGGAAGCAACCTGCAACTTCCCTTTTGGTTTTTGCGCTTTTTGAAAGATTTTGATCTGCACGAAATCTTTCTGACCTTGGTTTGTTTAGTAGTAGACTTGCAACTTTTCTTTTTTATTATAGCAGAAATTAGAAGATCGTCATCTTTTAATCGGCATTTATATGATTTCTTCTGTCCATTTCCTTCTTTGGCTCGAGGTTTTTTCGGCTTATTACCAGAGCCGATAGAATTACGCTTTACAGGTAAACCATCTCCAGCGCTGTTACTCTTAATACTCAGACCAAGAACATGTCTATCATTGTAATCAGCATGAGTCAAGTCCCTAGAACTACTATGAATGTGATGAAAACTTTTACCATTCTGCTGCTGGGCAGAGCAAAGAGGAGAGTTTTTCATATCACAACCTAGATACAGGTTTGCATCATGAGTACCAATGCGAACGCCAAACAGGTCATTATCTATCTCATCTGAACTGCTGTCTGAACCATAAGCCTGCAAAGATAAGATAGCTAGATTTCTTTCATCACGAGACATTTCTTCAAATTTAATGTTTCTCCCAGATTTCTCTTTGGATGTGTTAGATGGTGCACCCTTCTGGGTTGCCAGTGGTAGCACCTGCAAGTATTCAGAATATTTATCCTGCTCGCTGATATTACCTTTATTATAAACAACCAGTGCTCGATCTAAAACCTGAGAAGATCTACAAGACTGATGTGTCGCATGTACATCACCTAGAAGAAGGTTTCCAGCATTTTCCACATTATGCAAGGTGAAAACAGAATCACTGGTTTTCTTTGAACGAACAACAAAACTTCTCTTTGCTTGAATTATCTTTCCTGCTTTTAGTGAGCTAAATTGTTTGTCAATGAACAGTACTTTTGCCAAGGGATCTAGAAGATACCAACAATGTGCTAGTGCTGAAGTAGTTTCCCAGTCCTCCATTTCTTTAATTTTGTTTGATGATTCATTTAGAGCAGACCAAAACTGAGCCAAATCAATATACTGTTTGACATCACGTTCCTGGTGGACAATATCCGAACCTTCAAACAAACTATGCCCGCACAAGACCCATGCTCTACGAAACTCACGCATTGGCCTTCCCTCTGGTGACTTGTATACGTATTCTCCAATCCCATTATATGTGCTTGATCTTTTACGCCTCCCTACCACCCATCCTGCAGCTGTTAGTAAACGGTTGATGAGGAAACGGAGAAGGGGGCGTGGATCATTCTTGGACTCTCTACTCAGTGACATTTCTGCTTCATCTAGTTCTACAAAGCAAGAATCTTTCCAGCGTGGCTTCGAAGGTCGATGACATCCAGAGTCATTTGCAACTATGGCAGAACTTGAAATCAGAAGCTTTGTCGCAGAGCTCTCCTGAGAAACAGGTGATGCGATAGCTTTGCTAGCTCCAACCTCCTTCTGCTCACGTCCATCAACACTAGACAATTTAAACCTGGAACAATCATCGTCATTAGTATCGCCACCAAATTCCATTTTGTTGTGCTTCTTTAGCAGATAGCAACTACATGAAACCCCGCTTCCAGCTGATTCAACTATACGACATGTTACATTGTGACGTACAAAACATGAAGCTGACTGAGGCACATCAGAAATAACTCCTTGCAATGGAGCTGAAGAACCGAATCCATTTTGCGTTAATGATTTGGCATCAGAAGGACCATCAATAGAAAATTTCATACGTTTTGCCGCTACATCAGGGTTTTCTCTTATTTCCCGCTCAAATTTTTTTGAGACGTGTAAAGGTTCAGATTTCTCTCTAGGATCCTCTTTCACATTAAGAGGATCCTCCTGACTAGTTAAAGCGGAGCTTCCACTGTTTGAACCAAGCGATATGTCTGCATCCTTGCTATTCACATTTTCGAAATTTATGACTCCGGTAACAAGACACCGTTTAGTGCCTCTACCACCATCATTACCAAAGTACACTTTTCTACAAGTATTGTGTTCATCCGCTGAACCCTCAAAGCCATCATCATGCAAAGACTCAATTTCGCTGCTGAATAGCATTTTGCAGCTCCACAGCGTTTCTCTTCTTTTTAATATATGAACCGCCAATGCAAAGAGGTCAAGAGTGACTTAACTGAAAAAGAATCTCCATCCCGCCATATCTAGGATTTCATCTCTAATTGCATTTCCTAGCACAGAAAAGCAAGAAAAAGCATATCAGTTCCGGAAATAACGTCACAAACGATCTCCAACAGCAAATTTCGACAAGAAAAGTAAAGAAAGATAATATAACCACAGAAGTGTAATATATCCAAAAGTTGTAGAGTATATACTACTATACATGCATACAATATGGTATTATTTCTAAACAGTAACATCAAGATGGTAAATAATTCATAATTTGCTGAAGTCTAAAACTATTAATGTTGTGCTAAAAAATCACTTTCCAAAACAAACTAGACCATGGTGTGCAAATTCAGAATTTCAGAAATGCTAATATTTTGCAAGAGGTTGAAATCAGGAATAGACCACTAGACCTTGCTACTCACAGAACCTATAGCTTAACGATGTTCAAGTAGATAGACGAAACATCACAAACACATGCTCACATAGAAAGAAACCTTAAAATGTCAAGTTGCCGGTGTCTCTAATCTGGGAGACAATGTGAAGTTGAACCGAAGTGTCAACTATAACAATGTTTCAAACTTTCAAGCTTCCGACATGTGAAGGATTATGTATATGCTGTATGGTTCAAGATAATGGGTTGAGAATTAGTCATTAGTATATGGTGATCTTCTTTTAACACAGAATTTACTCCAGGGCGAGGGTAGGTTAAAAAAAGAAGAATTCAGCTCAATCAACACTTGCTATCAATGTTAGACACATTTGTATAATTTCATCAATGTAGGTCAGTAGCAATATTGAATATTCGAGACCAATGACATGATGTCAGCAAATTTAGGGGTTGCTGAAAAATTATTCAGAACGGAAGGTGACGTCACAAAATCACATGGAAGCAAATTTAAGAGGGCTGGTTTAAATATAGAAACATTCATTTCATCAGTTCTGCTGTCCACATTTAAGATTCAATTTAATTATCAACATTAGTATTAAAATTTGCATATCATCTAACCACAAACAAGAAAACCGGACTGTGATTTTCACTCCTCTTAGCTGCATTAACATATTCAATGATCACGTATAATGATATAAGAAAACTACTCCCAAAACAAAAAATTCAAACCTCACCTTTTCCACTGCATTCGGCAGATCTCGTTTCCTATATTCAGAATTAGGGCTGAAAGCTATGAAATTGTCTCAGTTTGGAGTTGATCTTCCTTTCGAATTTCAAGCTCTTGTATCTACTCCTTCCCTGCAAACACATGATATATATAGGTTACGTAAATCTGTTTAACCGCTCAGTTAATAGTTCAAAATGTGTAAGAGTGTAAGTGTGTCTGTTTGTTTATGTTAAGTAGGTTAAGAGATTAACTAAAATTCGAAGTAGGTTGCGAGATTAATAATAATTCTCGAAGCAAACTCTATAACCATAAACAAAAACCCTAGACCCTCTGAACATGCTGAATTTTCTATATATGTGTTAAGTATTAACCGTGTCTATGTGTATCTTAGTAGATAGATATAGAGAGGAAGAGAATGATTACAAAATCACACTCCATTAAACTCTTGAAGAATTTCCAATATTCACACAACACACACACATCGACAAGTCGCAAACTGTACTAAATATCTTGCAATCTAAAAATAAAAATAATCTCTTCTTTCTTATCAATTTCCACACACTCAAATATTACACATAACAAAGCACCTCCATACAAAATTAAAATCTTTTCTTTCTTATCAAGTTCCACACACAAACACACCCATATATATCAGCAAGACAGAAACGCTATTGAAATCTTCGAATTCCAAATACAAAATTACACCTGAAATTCAACAAATCTCAGCTACAAAACCAAATTTCAAAGATCAGACACAAAAACACCTCAAAACAACATAAAAATCTCACCTTCTTTACATATTAGCAAGACACAAACTCTCATAAGAAAAACACAAAATCACACCTCAAATTTAAATAATCTCAATCCTCAGCTACCAAAACACATTTCATAGATTATACACAAAAAACACCTTAAAACAACATAAAAAAATCACCCCTTCACACACATATATCAGCAAGACACGAACTTCATTAAAATTTTCTAATATTAAACACAAAATCACACCTAAGATTCGACTAATCTCAGCTACAAGAACACATTTCAAAGATTAAACAAGCAAAAAACACCTGAAAACAACATAAAACTCGCTCCTTTTCCCACACACATCAACAAGACACGAACTATGTTAAATTTCTCGAATGGAAACACAAAATCACTCTCAGCATCAACTAATTTCAGCTCCAAAACCACATTCCAGACATTACACACACAAACACACCTGAAAACACCACAAAAATCCCACCTTTTTCACACACACATCACCAAGACACGAACTTTATCATAATTCTCAACCCTAAACACAAAATCAGCCCTCAAATCCAAAGATTCCACGCAAAAACACATGAAAACACCGTAAAAATCGCACCTTTCTCACCGCATTCGCATCGTTCACTCTCGCGCAACCAAAATTAGGGCAGAAATGCACGCAATTCGAAGCAAATCTCTCTCTAAATCAATCTCTACCGCCTCTTTTTCCGCGATATATACACGCAAAAGCTGTATGTATATGTGAGTTATGTGATGCAACACCGTTGAGCGCTGCCGTTGTGTCTGCTATGCTTGCATAAGCTTTAATAATTATTTATTTGTACACACGAGATAATCTATATCATATCGAAACCCTTTGCGGTAAGTTTTCTGTTTTTACCCTGTTTTTATGGTAACTTTTTGAAGAGGGCGATGCAAGTGAAATGAAAATTTACCTTCTTCTGTTTTGACAGTTAAACAGTAAAGTTTCCTATGGGAGTTTGGGATAAAGAGAATAGAGTTTCTGTGCTTGTTCTTTTTTTCCGGGTCAATTAACTTTTTAGTAAACAATCACACAGTATATATAAAGATATGATTATAATTTAATAAATATATATTGAAAATAATTATATCAAAAATTTCAGCTATCATAATCTTTTTTACTCGTCAAAATGTATTCGAACAGCTTAGAAAGGATTATTGAATTACCATCATTTTAACATATTTGTACAATAATATCACTTTTCATATTGATGGATAAAAATACTATTATGTCATCTTCTTTTTTCAACGTAATTTTTATACTATTTTCAACGTCGATTATCATTAACCCGCACAACTTTAATAAATATTAAACAAGTAATTATGAAATTTTAACAAATTAAAAAAAATATTGATGATATTCACGTATAATTAATGTAGTTTTCGTGATGACAGCAATAATAAAACATCATATTTATACGTGCAATATATGTGTGTGTGTATATATGAGATGAAAAAATTTGATTTATTCATTTAAATGTTTTCCTCAGTCCATTTTAATTGTTCAGTTCTGACTCAACGGTCAACTTGATCAAAATCTAACTGAAATTTATATATATTTGACAAAAATATTAAAAATTATGTTATTATGCAGTTGATACGATCTATCTTGAATAATTATCAATTTAAAAGAATAAAAATGTGATTTTTATTTTTTGTTAAGAAATGATCAGTTGAAAGTACTAATGTTGTGTTTGATTGGGGTGAATAATTACGGAAGGAATGGAATGAAAAATGAACTATGTTAGGGATAATTTTTAAGAAATTTCATTCATTCATCTATTCCATTCCTTACATCATATGCAAGATATCACCCCTTCAATTTGAGATGGAATGCTCCATTCTCTCCTATCCTCATTTTCTTCTCAAATTTCATCACAGCAATTTTGCACTCATTTAAATTTTTTTCAAAACTTTCTTCATATCTTTATTATTTCAAGTGTTTTATTTACTCATTTTATTTCATTCATCCCAACCACATACAACATAAAAGTTGTTTTGATTTCTGTGTAAGCCCAGAAAGGCCATAAGAGCATCCCCAGTGGGGGAGCCCAAGTCCTCTTACATGTGGGTCTTTTTTAGTGCCACATAAGCATGAAATGGACTCTGAAAAAATGTGGTCAGGTTGCTCAAGTGCACAAGCCCACTTCCACTTACAAATGGGTCCCATCAAATCTTATTTTTCTTTATATAATACTCTGTCCGTTCCTTTTTAATTGTGACTTTAACTTTTTAAACATAATTTAAAGTGATTAAAAAACATACTTCCGTTTATTATTAAAAACAATAAATGGAAGTATGTTTTTAAATGATTGTATTTTATATAATTAAAATATATTATATAATTAGAGAAAACATTACAAAAATAATATAATAAAATATTACAAAAATATTATAATTAAAAATGTTTACGTTAGTTTGCATGCAGGTTAATCGAACATGTACATATAAATTTGACAAAGCTCAAAATCAAAGCAGGCATTAGTTGTCTTTCCAAGAAAGAAGGATTCAACAACGATATTCTTCAGCGTCTGTCCAATTTCGATTGTGTTTGTAGATGCCATATGGCTTTTGATTAATGAATTGATTCCTTTTTATAAAAAAAAAAAAAAGAAAAAGCAGGCAGGTTTTTTATTATTATATTGACTTGGGCTCAGCCCACTGTAACGGGCTCAGCCACTTTTTTGCTGTTGCTCCAGCGCGTACGGCCACTTCCCAGGTCACTTTGGCAGTCCCCAGGCAGCAAGTAGGCTCGCGCTGGGATGCTCTAAGCCCATGCCCCTTCAATTTTCCAGTGCTGCTATAATGTTGTTCATGGTCCATGGTCTATTTTATGGATACTTAAAATAAATCATGTGGTTAGTTAATAGTTGGGCCTGACCAAAGTGTCTTCTGTTAAGAAAGCAAGCGCAGGCCTGCGTTTCAATTTGTCACTTCAATAACATTCGTGAATCTGGACTTCTTTAGAGCAAGTCCAACACTATGCTAAGAGGTTCCTTAAAAATATTATAAAGTAATATGTCTTAGTGATTTAGCACAAGATTTAGCACATGAGCTCCAATACTACTTCATATATCCATTTCCTATTATTATAATAATATTAAATAGTGGAGGAGAGAGGGAAAAAAGAGAGAGGGAAATGATGTGGAGGAGAAAGGGAAATGAATATTTTAATGATAAAAATAGTTTAGAAGTGGCTAGTATATTCTAAAAATAGGGAAGGGGAGGCTTGTGCTAGTGATTTAGCACATCACTAGCATAGTGTTGGAGTGCAATTTTATCCCATATTCCCTATTTTTGGATTTAAGACTTGATTTAGCACACCTATTGGACTTGCTCTTACGTCGACTTATTCTTTGCGACTGTGCGAGCTTCAAAAAATCTCTCGGGAAAAAGGGGATCTGATTCTCTGTTGGTCTGGGAATAAAACTTATAACAGGATACTGTTATTACTTTAAAAAATAAATTTATTTATGAAAGCTGATGTCTGCGTCCTCACAAATATATATTATTTAAATTTAAATTGAAATTGAAACCCTTAACTATATAAATAAATATTTGTAATATATTATATTCGAGGTCTATTTTATATATTATCACATAAAATACGCTTTATATACAAATTGAATGAATAATCAGTTTACAGAATGACATTCTAAAAATGAGAATTAAATATAATATATATCAAATTATTTACGGTGATAACTCAGAAAACATATAAATTCAAAATGTTTTTGGGTCCAGATCCTGACATACGGACATACGTATGCCAGAGACAGGTTAAATAACACTCAGTTCTGTGACGCCCCCAGATCCACATTCCGCAGATCTGGTCCGTCACTAAACATCTGGCTCAAAACAACACTTGCATTACATTTTAATGTTATACAACCAACTCTCGCCCCACAAATCCAGGGTCGATCGCTTACAACACTACTACCAAGTCTAACTTTATTACATGATAGCAAGTCTGATTACAGACTATTATAATAACTATAGTTTGTACCACCAAACAACATTGCCTAGCAGCTTCAGCTCATGTGATGTGCCTTTTCCTTCTCCTTGCCAAAACCCGTTTCTGGGCGGTTTCCTTGAGTTGTGCCATATTTACTCTTTACTGCTCAAAAGGAATAAGTAGATACAAGAATGAGCAACTAATTGCTCAGCAAGTCCACATAGCACGACACAACAATTAACAGAATATGCAAATAAAGCATGGAAGACAATTCAAGTCAAAGTAACAAAACAGTTACCATCAAATGACAACACAATTTCAAGTAAAGAGAACGCTGGTCTTCCACCCCTCGGTAACACTACATGGCTCGATCAGCACCATTTCGTGAATACCGTTCTCCTGTGTAGTCCTAGTGGTCTGATCGTAACCACTGAAGACACACCAACACTCTCTTTGCTAGCATCAGGGTTTAACACTGGAACCCTACTATCTGCCTTACCAGATAGTGAATTTCAACTCTACCACGAATTTAATAAATTCGTGTTGACCAGCTTGAACAGATTCCTCCGAATACAAGGAAATTTTCTCAAACAACCACTTCTCAATCATCACTACTCCTCTTTATCAAATAAGTGCGAACAATGCACTCTATTGCCATAACAAAGATTACCCGAAGGTAGAAGTGAAAGATAATTAAAAGAACTAGACTCCAAAGGATAAAATGATCTCCAAAAAGAATAAATTGAGATCATTGCTGTAATATATTCACATCAAGTTTCGAAGATTCAAAATATTATCGTTATAGGATTAGCTCATTCCCGGACAATGGGAGGGCTCGAATTATAAAAAGTAATACACGAACAATATATGTAAAGCCTCCAAAATGAAAAGGAGATATTTTCTCGAATCACAATAGTACGAAACATAACATCTTCACAATCAACACTTTTCACAAAATATTAAATAGGCACGAAAAGCTTCACGTCAAGACAGAGATAGTGAACTTGCCTGAAGTCCTTAGCTTCAAATATTTTTTTGTAATTATCACGTATAATCAGACCCATCCTTCTGAATATTACATCTACTAAGTCATGCAAAGTAACAGATTCAGTATTTTCATTCTAAAAGAAATAAGAATCTTAAACGATTTATTATATAGCAAGTACAGTCTCCCGCTCAAATAATGTAACCGGTCTTTTAATCAGTTAACCGATTCCATAACTTCTCACTTTTATACTTGTACACATTTTTGATCTATGACTTATATTAAAATTGACTATTAATCAACCTTCTTTAATTATTTAAACAAATTCCCGAATTAACCTTTCTAACTAATTATTCTTAGATCTCAACGTTTTATATAATATAATCTCATATGTTAATTATCTAGATTTGTTTAATTGAACAAATATTTAATCACTTAATGCGGGAATCTTAACGTTTGGTCCAACTATCCCATTTGACAATGTATATACATGAATTAATTAATAACTAAATCTCGAGATTACTCTTTAAATTCCAAATTACTCTCACTTTTGTTATACAGTATTTCAATTCCAAATAAATTCTTCTCCAAAATTATTTATTGAAGTGCTAAACTAGTTATAAAATATTTCCTAAATTCTCACATTTCTATCCATTCACAAACTTTTATCAAATCTATTATCCGAATTAATCCATCTTATTCTAAAATCCACTATATATAAATATATTCTCGATCACTTAATGATATAACCACCATTAATTCTAAAATCCACTATATATAAATATATTCTCGTTCACTTAATGATATAACCACCATTAATTAAAAGACCAAAGTATGATATTATCTCTTAATCAATTACCAATTCTCAATGCCTAAACCTGATTTAATACTCTCTCCCAAGATTAATATTTTACTAATCAATTAATTTCCCACTTAAATATTCTATTCCAAATTTATCATTTTACCGCTCCATTTATCTCCCTTGCATTCCTCTCCCTCACCACTGCCGCCGGCCGGAGCTCGGCTCCGGCGGCCCTCCGCCACTGTTCTTTCTCCCGACTAATCTCTCTCTCTCTCTCTCTCTCTCTCGGAACAACGGCGTCGCTGTCTCACCGGCCCCCTCACCGGCGACCTCGCGCACGCCGCCTCCCCACCCCTGCTACTCTCTTTCCCCTCAGCTCACCGCCTCAGTCCCGAAATCCACCATCGCCGACCTTCTTCTCGCTTCTCAACAATAACTCAGCACCATAGCTTCACAACAATTCCACAAAATCAGTTTATTAAAAAAAAACCTAATTAAGCATGACCTTTTATTGAATTAATCTTGTCAAATAAATAAATAAATGAGAAAAAGTTGCTATACTCCATTGTTATATACTAGCAGAGCTTGAAATTAAAATGCGGGACCAAGTAGACATAATGAGTAAAGAAAGGTTTATGAGAGATGTTGAGTGCTTACGTTAGTTATGGAAATGTGCACTTAATTATCAGCCTTCTTCTCAAATTCCCATTAACCAGAACCTCTCCTTGTTTTTACATTTTTGTGAAAACATTCTCCTTAACTAGGCTGGGGTATCTATAGTAGTTTATAAATTTAATTAACTCTTAATGACTTACTAATTACTTCCTTAATGATATAATTACTTGGAGGCTACTCATAAAAACCATGTGCTTCGATTTCCAGTGTACTAGAAAACCATCCACTGGTTTTGTTTAGTCGGTTTAGAATATTTTATTTTTTATTATATTTATCTATTTGCTCGCAGATTAACGTCTCGGAATGGTTTTATCTATTACATATATTTAACGAATATTTCAGTCCCGGCTTATTTAATAATTCCTATTCAAAGCTATAAATGCCAGAATAATTAATTCTAATATTTCTCTGAATATTTTAGAACGAAATATTTATTTTAGCTAACCCGTAATGTTTATAATATTTCAGGTCATAATAAAACTATACCTCTACCAAATTATTTACGTAGCCAATATTTAAATCTTAATGGTACGTAAATAATTTAATTTGCTGTTCAATGTAAACTAAACTTATATCATCCAAAAATGTGTTACGTATCAATTTAAACCATAAACTCACAATTAAATACTCCCTCCGTCCCATTTAATTCTATACACTTTCCTTTCTGGGATGTCCAACTCAATTCTATACATTTCAAAACTTTCCCAAATTAGTTAATGGGTCCCACCACTTTCTCACTTTTCTTTCCTTTTCACACTACTCCCTCCGTCCCGGTAGATTGTATACATTTGGTTTGGGCACGGAGACCAAGAAAATGTGTAAAAAATGAGTAAAGTGAGATGAAAAGTGAGTAAAGTGATGGGACCCATTTATATTTAATGATAGATTTGAGATAGTGGAAGAAAATAATGGGTGTAATAGTGTTTATATTATTATAGAATGAAGATAGTGGAAGAAGAAAGTGGGTGTAATAGTGTTTTATATTATTAAAAGTTACTATATTTGGAATGTATAGAAATGATGGGACGTCCCAAAAAGGAAACTGTATAGAATTGATTGGGACGGAGGGAGTACTTTTTACTCCACTATCACTCTTTTATATATTAAAAATTAATGGGTCCCATCACTATAACCACTTTTCTTTCTCTTTCCTATTATTTCATACTACTTTATACACTTTTCTTAGTCTCCGTGCCCATTTCATATGTATATTATTCAAGGGGACGGAGGGAGTAGTAACTAAATAATAACTTTAATCGCATAAAATTAAATAATTATTTTATTTACGTACTTGAAATTTTGAGGTTGTTACAAGTTCCTTGATCGATGGATATTCTGACTAGGATTATTATTAAAAAAAGAGGTAATTGCATATCGCACCCCCTAACTATCGTTCAAAAACGATATTGTACCCATACTTTGAGAAACTCAACTCGCACCCCTTATCTTTACAGTTCAAACCCGAGATGCACCCCTCCGCCGTTAACTCCGTTAAGTCACTATACAAGTAATTGCAAATCGGACCCCCTAACTTACGTTCAAAAACGATATTGTGCCCATACTTTTGGAAACTCAAATCGCACAACCTATTTTTACATTTCAAGAACGATACGCACCCCCCTCTGCTAACTTCCGTTAAAATACTCCATCCGTATCAATTTACATGTCCTTTTTGCTTTTCGAGAAGTCAAATTGACTAATTTTTAACCAACTATTACAAAATATTTATTTATTATTTTAGAAAATAGAAAGTTACATATTAATATAGACTACATTCACTTCTTGGTGATATTTTTTTTATTTTTTATTTAATTAAGATATCCCTAAGTCAAAATGATTTTACATATCAAATTATTTTAAATTTTTAGTGGTATGTGTATTAAGTACTTAAAATATAAACTATTTTAAATATAAAAAATAAATATTATGTGATATTTTTATAAAATATACACTTTTATCAAACAAAAATTTGATATGTAAAATCATTTTGACTTGGGGATAGCTTAATTAAACAAAATTTTTTAAAAAAAAATCATCAAAAAAGTAAATCTAGTCTATTTTAATATGTAACTTTCTATTTCCTAAAATAATAAATAAATATTTTCTAATAGTCGATCAAAAATTAGTCAATTTGACCCCGCGAAAAGCAAAAAGGACATGTAAATTGAGACGGAAGGAGTATTTTAACGGAAGTTAACGGAATTTAATGGAATTTAACGGAGGGGGTGCATATCGTTCGTGAAATGTAAAGATAGGGGGTGCGAGTTGAGTTTCTCAAAGTATGGGTACAATATCGTTTTTGAACGATACTTAGGGAGTGCGATATGCAATTACCTCTTAAAAAAACATTGGACGAGGTCTGTCCAGCGCTTTTCAATCGGAACTTTTTTTCTTGTCTAGTGTTTAAAATGCGCGAGATATATTAATTTTTTGTTATAAACCTGACTGTTAGAAATCCATCCAAACGACCCAGCAACTGAACTGGGGTTGTTTAGTGGAACATTTTTTTAATGATGTGATAGATAGATTTGATTGGGTGACTGTGTTCTAATCACGAGGAGTAATAATGTGAATGTTCCCTATCAAAAATTATTAATTTTAATATTTTCTTTTTTCAGATTAAAATATCAATCATATATTTTAATTCAAAAAAAATTAAAAAAAATAATTTTAACAATACAGTCAAAGCACTTAGAAATGTATGCCAAAAAATCAAACGACTTATATTTCAAAACAGAGGGAGTAAATTCGAACAAATTTCTAAAAATAATTTTTTAAAGTTTATGACATTTTTCTTTTTTAATATTAGCATATATGCCCCCACATCAACAAGAACCTTAACGTTATCTGTTCAGGGTTCAAACCTACAGGTTCCAACTCCAGCTAATTCAACACCTTGATGAACCCTCATCGTCGTTGGTTAATCGAACCTAAATTTTAGTTTGCACTCAACAGCTTGAGCCATGTTCACTAATTCCCTTTCAAATTATCAAACTCCAAATTGGCCTAAAACACCTCTTTTCAATTACTCCACGGCTTCTTCCGTGTTTATCCTCTCGTAATTGATTTTGTAGAAATAAAATAATCGAGGTATAATTATATCCACTAATGTAAAAGAAATTACAGGATTTATTTTTTTACAATCAAACAACATGCCTTTGTTAATTAATTTAATAAAAAATCGAAGGTAGATATTATGGATTAATTTTATTTTCAGTGCTATTTGTAATATTTGATATTAAAATATGCAATAATAATTGTGTAAAGGACAAAAAGCTACAGATATATAATATATGGGAAAGAAAAAAGGGTGCTCCGTCCGCCCTTGAAAAAGTATAGTTGGAGAGATGGTATTCAACACGTATTTTTACGTTGTTATACAATATAATTTCATAAATTATTTAATAAAATGTTTCTTCATTAAACTTTTGAAAGCAAAGTTTTGTAATATTTTATAAAAACTTTAAAGTACATGGATGAGGTAGTATCTATTCAAAAAAGCATAACTTGAATTGTTTTTATTCAATAAAATTAGCAAAAAAAAACAATTTAAAAAAAAATCCGGGGAGCCTTTTTTTTTTTTTTATTTCATGTCCTTTTTAGAAGAGAAGGTAAAGACAAGGGGTCGTGCACTTGTGCATGGAGGCTGATTCCGAGCAGCTTCCGAGCGGCTTCTAAAAGATTTGTTTACACTACATTCTGAACTCGATAATTTGTCATGTTCCAACGCGAAATACGAGGAACGTACAAACGATAGCAAGTGCCAGGTTGTCTGATAGCAAGTGCCAAGTTGATTATCGTACTTATCCAGACATCATATCGAATTCGGAATGAAATCTAGTTGTCACAACGGTCTTTTGCCCGCAAAATATTGCACAATCCTGTCATATACATAGACAACGATGGATCGGATTTGGAAACAATTTATACGGAATCTTCACGAGTTCCGGTGACCACATAATCTTCGAAAGATATGACACGAACTCCATTGATCTCCTAAAATTGTAGAGTTTTTTTTGGGTGTTTGGATGTGCTTATGAATCCAGAAATTATTTGCACTGTTTGCGTAATGAATTTATAAGTTATTTTTTTATTTATAAGTTAACATATGAAAATTTTGAAAATTCCAATTTTTTAGGTAACTTATTTTTATTTTTTGAAATTTATTTTATAAATATGTAAAGGACGATTTTAAAGACATTTTATAACAATTTATTATTATGTTAATAATTTTAGGATTTTTTTAAAAAATACTAATCTTTTACAACTTTACTGTTTTAATTGAAAATAATTACTCTCTCCGTCCCATTTTATGTGACCCTTATTCCTTTTTGGGACGTCCCAAAAAGAATGAACCTACCATACTTGAACACTACTTTTCACTATTACACCCACTACTTTCTTCCACTATCTCCATTCTATAATACTCCCTCCGTCCCAAAATACATGTCACATTTGACTTTTAACTAGTCAAATTGATTATAATTTGACTGCAATTTATATGTATTATATAATTAAAAAAATATCATTAGAAAATATATCTAGTTTATTTTAATATATAACTTTTTATGTTTAAAAATAATAAATAAATAATTTTTTATGTATAGTCAAAGATGAGTCAATTTGACTAGTTAAAAGTCAAATGTGACATGTATTTTGAGACGGAGGGAGTAATAAACACTATTACACTCATTATTTTCCTTCACTATCTCAAATCTATTATTAAATATTGGTAGGTACCACCACTTTACCCACTTTTCAACTAAACTTACTATATGTTTATCGCCGTGAAAGTCAAACTAGCTCACTGTTTTTGAGACGAGGGAATATAAGAGCATCTCCAACCATCAAGACTCCTTAGCTAAAAGGTGAGTTGTCATGCCAAAAATAAAAAATTTAGTCAACCACTTCAAAAGTTCACACTCCAACCATGGTGACCTGTTGTCTATAAATTTAGCCAACCTTCTATGGATGGCTAAATTTGTCGAACCTCTACAGTTCTGTAAGAAATCTGTAGGATGATTGCACATCATTTATTACCATATTGAACTGATATATTCTATTTTAACAATCTAAAATATTAATAACATACTATCTTTAAATTATAGCCAACGAATATAGGAAATACCATTGAAGCGAAATGTCTTACAGGTTCAGCAAATTTTACATAACGTCTTACCGGTCCAATTTAGCCAACTATTATAGCCAACACCGTTGGAGATGCTCTAAAAGTACCTTGCAATTTCGATATTTTTTTCGAAGTACTCCCTTTTTTGAACTCTTGCCGTGTTTCATTTTCCGGCCGTCACGCACAGATGATACTCTAAGAAAATCCATATAAAAACCTAACCATGGTCGATACTGCCGCACAACAACCATCATGTCCTCCGTGCTTCCACTTTTAGGATCAATTTTATGATTTCAATTATCACACACACACAAATACATACAAAGAAAGGATGGTTATGTTTAAGTTTCTGCCAAACATCGTAACCGGATCTGATACCGGCCTCAAGGATCTTCCTTCATCATTCGGAGAGTCTTATTTGGAAAGATTGTGCTTTTGCAATTTATTTTTAAACATTAAAATATTTTTACATGGTGCCTCCTCATCTAACCCTAATTCTCTCTAGAGCCTAGCCTCTCTCTTGCTGTAGCCGCCTGGGGCTTCCATCGGTTTTCACCGGTGGAAAGCCCCAAATCAGTTAATTACTTTGCTTTCTTTATAGTTTTCGAATAATACTTCTTTTCTGAAATTTAGATCGAAGACTATCGGAGATTTCGCTGTTTCTCTTCCAAGTGGGTGGGTTTTCAGTCCGATTTCTCTTGTTTTTGTGGTTCTGTTCCAGATCTATTCTCGAAAAGATTCTTAGATCTAAAACCATCGGAGATTTCGCTGTCTTTCCACTATGTTTCAATCGGGTGGATTTTTAGTCTGATTTCTCTTGTTTTTGTGGTTCCGCTCCAGATCTAAGGTTGTTTTCTCTCCTCGTGAGAGTTTTGTTTTCGCTTCTTCATTGTAAGCGGGTGTTTTGATTTGATGATGAAAGTTTGTATGGAATCGCAGTTCTGGTCGATAGCTCAAACGATAGCTCTATTAGGGCATGATGAAGAGGGTACCGGTGATTCAACGAGGATGCATGAAGCGGGTATTTGTATTTGTATATATTTAATCTTCAAAATATCGTTTAACTGTCTCTTCATGAGAACAGGCGATTGCAATTTCCAGTTTATTCGACTCGATCATTGGTGTAGATGCCGTATGACTTTCGATTATTAGATTAACACCTTTGTTTCAAAAAAACATTAAAATATTTTTGCAAAAACTTTCCAGGCTTGTGTATGATATCTTTGAAAACCCCCAGGTTTTTAAGACTTAATAACTTCTACTCCCTCCGTCCCCTCCAATTCCTATCATTTAGAATGGAGTGCTCGGCACGCATTTTAAGGCTCATATAAAGTATATTTACATGACTTATTTTTTTTAAAAAAATTTCCTGAATAAAAATCTAATGTTTAAATTTTTATTCAGAAAAAGAAAATTATAAAAATAAGTTATAGAACTATATTTTATATGAGCTTTAAAATGCGTGCCGAGCACCCCATTCCAAACGATAAGAATTGGAGGGGACGGAGGGAGTAACTTCTAATTAATTTGGTTAATTTATTTAATATATTTCTTTTACCTTACAGATATGTGATAAATTATATATATTTATTAATAAAAAATAAATTGTTAAAATAAATGTACTTATAAATGTGAATTATCAAAATCTCCACTGATTTATTATTCACTATCCAAACACTTTAAAAACTTATAAATCATATGTATATATCACTTATAATTCACTGCTCTCTTTTAAACAATAAGTAACATTTTTAAAAATTTACCATACAGCCCCCATAATATTGGTTTTTATCACTTCAAACTTTTTGCCATGGTTGGACCATGCACGGAAGCTCACAACAAATTACGTAACACTATTCAAGAGACCGATCTTCTGGTGTGCTCACGAGCACACTAGCAATCACTTTTTGGCTAGAGGTGGAATTTCGTTGGTTCTCATCTCATTAATAATGATGATCCTTCTGCATACACAAAAATCTACATCAATCAAAAATCTTATCTAATCAAAAATTAGTTGTTAATGTGTGCTGATGAACAAAAATCTAGTCCAATCAAAAAGTAGTTGTTAATACGTGATTATGAAAACAACATGACATCAGCGTCATCATACGCACCACGATCAAGACGGACCGATTCTGTCCCCATTTCACCGATGTACAGTACTCAGTCTTTACTATGCTGATGTTGAATCGCCTTGGTCTAATCTTGACTTCATTGTTACTACAGGACAACACACAACTGGTGCAGGTTGGTTGGGAAGTTAAAGTTGTACACCACGAAGTACCTGGTACCTGTCAGAACTAAAAATTAAAATAACTATAATAATATGTTATTAATTATTTAAAATCAGATAAAGTTCATATTAAAAAGTTGTTAATATTTAATAAAAAATATAATGACAAATACAATGAATTAATTTTCTAACTCAGTGAAGAATATATTATAAATTAGTCTGAAACATGAAACACAAAGAGGCTGTATGAAATTTAAGCCAAATTTTAATACTGTTTCTATCTGTGTAATACTTAAAAAAATTACTTAAAATCATAAGTCAATTTGAGATATTATTTTATCACTTATAAATCATAAATTATTTTTATTATTAATATTTTAATAATTTATAAACCAAAATTATTCAAATTATTATTTTAAACTGTCAAATTATCACATTAATTCACGATAAATCATAAGTTCCGTCATCATTTATATGACAAGCTTCTTCACCTCCCCAAATTCCAACTGTGCGGAGTCTAACATCTAACTAATCTCTATAAATAGTCAAATCCCATAACCGACGTAGCACCAACTTTTCATCAAATGGCATCCGCAGCAACTTTAAAAGTAAGCTAAGCTAATCTCTTAAAATATTCTCCGTTTTCAATAAAATATAGTTGTTAATCATATATTAAATTGTGTTACGATAATTTATCTTCACAGGCGTTGGTACCGATTGCTAATGGCACCGAGCCAGTCGAGGCCGCGATGATCATCGATGTGTTGCGAAGAGCTGAGACAGTTGTCACGGTGGCTTCTGTGGAGGAACAGCTTCAAATTGACGAGAGTCATGGCGTGAAGATCGTTGCTGAAGCTTTCATTTCTGATTGCGCTAATACTACTTATGATCTCATCGCTTTGCCTGTATGCTTCTTTCTCTGTACACGATTTTATTTTCTGCGTCATCATAAAGCTAACACACAAATAGATGGTTTGAGTCTTTGAGACTCTCTCACACCAGCTCGGGCTCAGATTTAGTTGAGAACAGTTATATTGTCAGAATATTTGTTCATTTGATTATAATTTTTTGATAATTTGAACTAATATAGGCTCGTATCTAGTTGAGAACAGTTATATTGTCAAAATATTTGTTTATTTGATCTTAAATTAATGATAATTGAACAATAATATAGAAATTGTGCACAACAATTGTTTAGACGTCACACGTGTTATAGATTTTGTCTATATTTTTAGTATATTTTTATTTTTTTAATTCCGAATATAGACTGTGCTAATATTTAAATCGAAGTCTGTTTTTCCCTTCATAAAGATTCTAGAAATTGTTAAAGATTCTAGAAATTTCTAGGCAGGATTATTTGGAAAATTGGATATATTTATTTTTCACTATGATTTTTTGCATATACACTGTTTTTATTTTTAAGTGCTATTTATTAACTAGTAAATTTATTTTAATATGCTAAACTTAAATTAACAGGAGATTTCTACATTCTGGGACAATATCTGGTCTAGATGGATTAATCATCATGCATGACTAATGACTGTTACCGCTTCCCTTTGTACAGGGTGGTATGGTAGGTGCAGCCAGACTCAGAGACACTGAGATTTTAGAAAGCATGGTGAAAAAGCATGCTCAGGAGGGCAGACTTTACGCTGCAATATGTGCATCTCCAGCTGTGGTTCTCGGACCATGGGGCTTGTTGAAGGGATTGAAAGTAATAATTTGATGCGCTCGCTTTGTGTTACATAATTTACATTCTCGATGCTGTATATTAGAGTTGCAATTTGCTTGATTATCAGATTTGTAGTTACTTAGATGCTTGTTTTTGGACAGGCCACTTGCTATCCATCATTGATGGAGCAGCTGTCTGCTTATGCAACTCCAGTGGAATCACGAGTCGTGCAGGATGGGAACGTTATAACAAGTCGTGGACCTGGCACCACTATGGAGTTCGGTCTTGTTCTCGTTGAGAACCTGTTTGGAAAAGAAAAGGCTTTGGAAGTTAAAGGACCACTGGTACTTCTTTGTCTCTGGTCAATTTTTCTTTGTTATCTTACAGCGTTGTGTTCCTGTTCCATTTGTTTACGGTAAAGCCTGCTCAATTTTTTTGCTGATGCCCCCCTTGATCTTGATAGGTTCCTCAAAACCTGTTTAAGTGAAGTTTCTACCTATCAAACAATATGTGAGTAGTGACCAGTGAGAATTAAAGACTAAGATAAATTCTCTTTAGCAAATTTTCATCAATTATGAAGATTCCTCTCACCTCTCCGTAGAGAGGGAAGGTTTTTCGAAAACTGTCAGGATTTCCTCCCGCCTTCACTCAAATGTTTTCCAGAGTGTACTTTTTAGTTGTAGGGATCTGGTAAAATTCTTATATTACAAGGTGAAATTTTGTAATTAGATGCCCATAAGTTTTCAGGCATCAAAAACACCCGACTCCATTTAAAAAAGTGAAACCTAAGCTTTTATATTTTTCGTTAGGTGTTAAAACCAATTCATTTAAAGGTTTTTGATTAGAATGATCTATTTTACGCCAGATTCTTTTTCTCATATATATAATAGTCTGGCATGATGTATCTTTATTAAGCTTATCTTTTCTTTTTGTCATCTGTTTAAAGACTCTTACATGATGCTCCATTCATTCTGCTCAGGTGATGCGCCCCGATCCTGGAGAGGCATATACTGTGGTTGAGATAAATCCAATTGAATGGACTTATAGTGGTTCTCCGAAGGTATTACTTGGCTGGGATTGTATTTTACGAAACTAGTCACCATATATATTTACTTTATCTTCAGCCTGTTTATAGATCTGTTTCACTTCTCTCTATAAACTGGGATGGCAAACACATATAAGTAGGTAAAGAAAATACTACTGCTTGGCAAATTTACACACACAAACGTACATTTAAACGATTTCTAATTGGTTAGATATACATAATATTAAATATTACAATAAGGCAAAGTTAAAACCCAGACCTCCAACTACGACCAAAAGAAACAGAGCTAATAGTTTTTTTTTTCTTAACTGGTAATCTGCTTTTCCATATCCTATTTGTATTGAAGAAACTGGCTTATTCTTCCCGGAGCAGGTCCTACCTTTCCTTGTCTGTGGTGTGTGAGTCTAGCACATTCATGTTTTATGATTGTGTATTCATCTGGCTAGTAAACGGATGTTTATCTTTGTATTCAGGTTCTTGTACCTATTGCTGATGACTCGGAAGAGATGGAAGCCCTTTCAATCATCGATGTACTGCGGAGAGCAAAAGCAACTGTTACAATTGCGTCAGTCGAAGATACTTTGGATATTTCGGCTCGACGAAAATCGAGAATAGTAACAGAAATGTTTATTGATGATGCTGCCAAATTTCAGTATGACTTGATTGTGTTGCCTGTAAGTGTCTATACTGTAGTATGAGCATAATCTTTGTTAAGATTTAGAATCAAAATAAGACTCTGGTTCTGCATATACGCAGGGTGGACTTCCCGGTGCCAAAAAGTTCGCAAGCACAGAAACTCTCATTGGATTACTAAAGAAGCAGAAGGAATTAAATAGACCTTATGGAGCTATCTGTGCATCCCCTTGTTATTGTCTGGAGCCCTGTGGCTTACTCGAGGTATTCTCTTCCACCCTCCTTGCCTTTTACTGTGACATTATATGATATGTATAAAGAATAAATTCAATTATATGTCAATTTAAAAGTTTCCGTATCTTGTGAAATCCGCTATAATTCTCTTACTAGAAAAGGAAAAGGGAACGGATAAAGAGATAAGTACCCTATATCTTCTAATCACTACCTCCTCATATATATAAAATACATACATGATTACGAGCTTAAATATACTAAAGGTTTTTTAACAGCATCATCTGCTTTTTCCAGATCATTCAGCAACTTTCCTGGTCTGTAGCTTTCTGGTTTTCTTCATGTGCCTAACCTATATGTTTTCACTGTATTCAGGGCAAAAAGGCAACGGGATTTCCACCAATGGTCCACGAGCTGTCAGATCAAAGTATGATTGAATATAGGACCGTGGTTGATGGAAATTTAATAACTAGCAAAGGACCAGGATCTGCCTTGGAATTTGCACTTGCAATGGTAGAGAAGTTCTTTGGACGCGATAAAGCATTAGAGCTGTGCAAGGCGATGCTCGTTTAATATCCCTGCAGCAGTGAACATGCCTTTTTTCCTTTATCGTACTACAATGAATGCTGAAACTTGTGAGTTGCTCATGCAATGTAATAAATATAAGTCATGCAGTTTGCCTAAGATTTTTATTGATGTAAGGAGAACCTCGGTTATTTCCTCCACATTATGGAGATTGTTCTTGAATATATGCAGTTGGTGTGATTTCTCTTCATCTCGGATAGTGTATAGTTACAAGGTTTACATATATCTTCTAACATCTGTTCACGAGATTGAAATCAATATGTTTCTCAATTCCTAACTCATGGAGCAGCCTGAGTATTCGGAACCATTCTGTAACGTTCTTATGCCTGATTTATACGATTAGGTCTTGTCATCTCAGTAACCGGATAGGATTAGGTGTTATCATCTGAGTAATCTCAGTAACAATACACTAATACAGCAGATGCATCATCACCTGAGGACTTGTGGAATGAGGTCTCATCAAGTGACATTAGTACTAATGCACTATAGCCAAAGGAACTGGAACTTTCTTTCCGAGAAACTTCAACTTAAGCGGCTAAACAGAGCTGAATGTTTAATATAATCTAATTTTTAACGTTTAAAAATATATTAAATAATAAATTAAGTATTAGACTTATATATTAATAAAATATTAATACTAATTTTTTTTTGAAAAAATATAATACTACAAAACTTAATTAGTTCTTGGATTTTATTCAATTTATAATATGAAACAATCATTTCAATTCGATTTATCAAACACTGACTTTATTTATTTCTAATTATTAGTATATAAATAACCTAAACCCACAGCTCTCCCCCAATCCTCTCTTCTCACTCCCAAGCTAGGGTTTTATCACTTCTCTCTCTAGAAATGGCGACTCGCATTTTCTCAACATCTCTCCTCACAAAGAGCTACTTCACATCTCTCCTCTCTCGCTCCTTCTCATCTCTCTCCGTCAAATCTCCCCCCTCATCTATCCCATCTCTGTCGTCTCTTTCGCGTCTCCGCCCTATCACCTCCGTGGCTTTCAACCTCGCGCGCCACTCTCCGGCCGTGCGATGCTTCGCTACGCGTCAGACGACGTCGTCTCTCAACGATTCGAGCCCTAATTTTAGTAATCGGCCACCGAAGGAGACGATTTTGCTCGACGGATGTGATTTTGAGCATTGGCTGATTGTGATGGAGAAGCCGGAAGGTGAACCGACGAGAGATGAGATTATTGATAGTTATATCAAAACTCTGGCTACTGTCGTCGGCAGGTATCCAATATCGTTCCGATTTTCAAGTATCGTTTTCGATAATGTTTCGTATTTGATAATGTTTGATTGATTATGTATTTGATTATATCATGTATATGATTAATTTTGTTTCTGCTAGTTACTAATTTTGTGCCTTTTCTGTGAGAAGTTATATATAACTACAGTATTAAGCCTTTGTCTTTTTGGTATATGTGATTTTTGAATTTGATATTGTTGTTATTTAGTGTTGTGGTCAGTGTTACAGAAATCGGGAATCGGACCTAATCGGTTGAGCTACCGATTCAAGGATTAATCGGAAATCGGGGATTAATCGGAAGGATTAATCGGAGTTAAAATCGGGTTTATTTTAATATTAAAATATTATTTAATATTTAAGTATTATTATATTAGTTATTTAGTAACTAATATATTTATTATATTCATAAACTCTATAATTATTCATATTTAAAGTAATATAGTATTTTAATTTTAATAATTTATCACATATACTTCGATTATGAAATATATATAAGGATTAATCGGATTTCAAAAATCGGATCGGTGACCGACCTTGCAGAGGATTAATCGGGGATTTATCGGTTAAATCGGGGATTTTTAGAACACTGGTTGTGGTTAGTATTATTGTGGTTGTATTGGGGGAAATGTGTGTCGCGTTGTTTTTGTGACAGTTTTCTGTGAACAAATGTCACTGAAATGAGTATAATATGTTTGCTGATAATTGATGATATCACATTTGTGTGTGTGTGTGTGTCTATGTGATGGTGTCATATGGCTTTTTTTTTTGGTTGCATTTCTGTAGCAGCGGATATATGAAAATTACTTTACAGATTGCTAGTTTGTAGTGAAGCGAGCAACAATTTGTAGTTTAGGATAGTCTAGTTTAATTGTGACTATTGTGGTTAACTTGTTTTCATCTACTGTGGCTTCTTATAAACTTTATAATGGTAATCTAAAGCATTATTTAATATTTATTGACTATTTAAGCATATTTTTTTAGTACTGTAATACTGTCTAAGTGTCTATGTGTTGAGCGTTTTTGATATATGTAATGATAGTTTAATGTAAATTTGTGTGGCTCGTTTTGTAGCGAACAAGAAGCTAGGATGAAGATCTATTCCGTATCAACCCGGCATTACTATGCATTTGGAGCACTTATCTCTGAAGAACTTTCTTACAAGATGAAAGGTAATTGATCTGTTTGTCTTCTTTTTCTTTTGCTAATTGAACTGATTATTTCTATTTGTTCTGTTTATTTTTATTTGATGTGGTTTAAACGTTTCTTATTATCTTTTCCGTTTCCAGAGCTGGAAAAGGTTCGATGGGTGCTTCCTGACTCCTACCTGGATGTGAAAAATAAAGATTATGGAGGTAAATAATTAATGGAAGTTTGTAAGCTATTGTATGTTTATTCTTTTTTAGTAGCATAAATACTATGCTCTAATCCTTTCAATGACCTGTACCTTTATGGTGATTTTGTATCCAGTGTTACTATATAAATTGTGAACATGTGTTGATATCTTCTCTGCTGTCGCCTGTCTGGTAGCTTTTCCATACTTGATTAAAAATAGCTTACTGAAATTGCTAAAAATCGTGTAACTGTAGCATGTTCTGATCATTTAAAAGCTTTGCATCATTAAAGCTTATTATGCTTTGCAATCCTCCTTAAAATAAGAAAAGGTGTGTCCATTTTCTAAAGCTCTGTATAAAACAGCAATAGCAGCAGTTTGCTGTTTGACCCAAAGTGTATAGATTATCTTCATTTGCTGATGTTTCATCGTTGGTGCATAAAATATTTTGTTAAGCTGATAGAGTTTTATTTTTCTTGTTCTAGGGGAACCGTTTATTAATGGAGAAGCTGTGCCATATGACCCTAAGTATCATGAGGAGTGGGTGCGAAACAATGCCCGTGCAAATGAGAGAAATAGGCGCAATGACCGACCTCGCAACTTTGATAGATCAAGAAACTTTGAACGAAAAAGAGAAAATATGCAGCAGAACAGGCAAGGTCCTGGTCCTAATAACATGGGAGGGCCACCAGGAGTGGGAGGCCCACAGAACATGGGACCTGGAATGGGAGGTCCACAGAATATGGGAGGAGGGCCACCTGGCATGGGAGGCCCACAGAATATGGGAGGAGGGCCACCTGGCATGGGAGGCCCACAGAATATGGGAGGGCCGCCTGGGATGGGAGGTCCACAGAATATGGGAGGAGGGCCGCCAGGGAGAGGAGGCCCACAAAATATGGGAGGGCCACCTGGCATGGGAGGCCCACAAAATATGGGAGGAGGGCCACCTGGCATGGGAGGCCCACAAAATATGGGAGGACCTGGAGGCCCTCAATATATGGGCGGAGGTCCTTCAAATATGGGAGGAGGCCCATCAAATATGGGGCGAATGCCACAAGATAGTATGGGAGGGATGCCTCAGAATAATTTGGGAGGGATGCAGCAGAATAACTTAGGAGGTGGCGCTCCACCTCCAAATTATATGGGAGGAGGAGTGCCTCCAAACAGTGGAACTGGAAATTTTCAGCCCCGAAACATGCCAAACAATGAAGGCTATAATCAGCAGTCTGGCCCAGGACCAAACAGCCAGTACCAGAACTACCCAGGAAACATGCCTGCTGCTGGAAATTCATACCAGAACCAAGATATGCTTGAAAGGGATATGCCTGGAAGAAATTATCAATAAGCATGCTGTAAAGTTTCTTCCCTAAGGAAGCATTTTATTAGGTAGAGCTTCTTCTTTCTAGAGTTATCATAAGATAATGTTAAACTAATAACAATGAAGTTTCTTTTGGCTAATATGTTTGGCACGTAATGTTTGTAATGCACCTGTTAATTTTACTGTCAAAAGATGTATGTTGCTATAATGTTTGGTTGATGGTGTTGGTAGTGGTAATGTGTTATATGTTGCTTAATTTGAAGTGGTTCTATGTTGTATTGTTACTTTCTCTTTATGTTCGTTGAGGATGCAATTTTGAGTTTGGTTCTTTTCTTTAGCAAAAAGGAAAAATATATTGAAAGGCTGCGTGGTCTTTCCACTTTGTATTGTTCACAGTAGAAGCTAGTTCAGGTTCGATTGATTTGGTATTTTGATGCTGTTCTCTTTTGTGCTTCACTTAGTTCCTTTAAAAGTTACCAATGTAGATGTAGTTATGTAGGCCATTTGGAAGAACTGATGTGTTCCGTCTATAAGTCAAAATAGTTATGAAATCAGGAGTCTTGCTAGTTGTTTCATGTTAAAGTTAGTCCCATCTTGAAAACTTAATTCCTTGTTTAAGTACAATTAGCTTCTATTCTTGAGGATGCTGGAATCTTTTTGGCATATACTGTAATATCAACTAGAGATGTTGGTGCCTCTGTGTTTTAGCCTTTTAGGTAGGTAATACAAGGGTAAGGGTGCATACAGTTGTTTAGAATCCATTCCAGTTGGTTGCAACACTTGTCAAGTATCTCACAATGTGGAAAAACCGCTTCTAAAAACTTGTGTTGTGTTTGGTTGGGGTGAATGATTCCGGAAGGAATGGAATGAAAAATGAACTATATTATGGATAATTGTTAACAAATTTCATTCCTTCCTCCATTCCATTCCTTACATTATGTGCTAGAGATCATACATTCAATTTGAGATGGAATGCTCCATTTTCTCTTACCCCCAATTTCTTCTCAAATCTCATCATAGCAATTTTGCTCCACTTACATTTATTCCAAAACTTCCCTCCTATCTCTATTAGTTCTAAGTAATTTTATACATTCCATTCTCTCCAACCAAACACAACATTGGTATTGTTTCAATAATAATTTCATTCAGAGCATCTGATTCTATAAATATCATGTTATATTTTGGGCTGAGTTGTAAAAATAGTTGGTGAGCCGTGAGCAATGGGCCAAGCAGAAGAAGATTAAAAGGGGAATACTATTTGTGTTTAATCGGTGATGGTTCAATAATTTTGCTAATTTATGAAAAAAGTTTTACTCGTGCGAGATATGCGTTTACGATGTTTATCTTCATGGAAAAGTAGAGCAATCTGCTCCTCATTTAAAAAGTGTTATATGTGGAGCTGGCACTTGAGAAAGAAAAAAAAAGTATTGTGTGGCCAATTCTGAGGCATAAGCAGAGCACCGTTGATAAATATGTATGGCCTAAAAGAAAAGTAGAAACGCATGTTTGTTGAAGCTTTATGTGGGACAATATACAACTCAAAGTCAAAAAAAAAAAATTAAGCACTTTGTCTAAGCTGGTTTTTGAAACTTTTAAAAAACTTTAACTACGCTCAAAATTTGAAGTTGTATATTTTAAGTCATTTGAAAGTGGGTTGAATGTCAAATTATCATACTAATGAAAATCACCGAAAATGAAAAACCACACATTATTCGCAATCTTTTCCAGATATTATTCTTTTCCAACATTTATAGTACGATATTTTCCTGAATCTGTCATCAACAATTAATAAACTACAAGTTTGAAAAAAAAAAAATTACTCCCTCCGTTCCAAAATACATGTCCACTTTAGAAAAAAAAATTTGTTTCAAAATATTTGTCCACCTCAACTTTCAATATCAATTTATATCTCCAAAATCAACTCTCCTTCATATATTACTAATTTATATTTTCAAGATCAACCATACACCACATATTATGTTCAATTAATAACTTAATACACCTCTTTTTTCTCACAATCCACTTTTTTTAAACTATGTGATTTTTTTAAAGTGGACATGTAATTTGAAACAGAGGGAGTAATAAACTACATGTAATAAATACATCATATATTACCTTTATAATCGCGGAATTAAAAAATCAAAATTATTCAGTGAGCTTACCATTTAGGATTTTGAATATTTATTTGAGATATTTTTATAAATCAGAGATTTTTAATCAAGTCGAAATCTAATCAGTAAATTATTAAATTTTTTAATAATTTCTTTTAAATAAATCAGAGAATTTTAAAAATATCGATTATTATAAATTTAATTCATAAAGGTTAGTACTAACTACTAAGTAAAAAGATAAATAAAAATTGTACAGTAGGGCAAAATTACGTTGACAAGGAAACGAGCGCCTCGGGAAGCTCACCCAACCCAACACCCCTAATTTATTTCTTCACTGTGTCCTCCGTCTCTCTCCCTTGTATAAATATCCGCCGTCCCCATTTCTCTTTCTCTCTCTCCCATTTTCACTCTCTCTCTACACATACACACTCGCTTGATTATACAAAATGTTGAGATCTACCATCAAGGCTTCTCTGAGGCGAGTGAATGGCCGTAGCTTCTCATCGGGATCTGCGCCGCACCGTAAGGTCGCCGTCTTGGGCGCCGCCGGCGGGATCGGACAGCCTCTCTCTCTTCTTATGAAACTCAATCCTCTTGTTTCTCAGCTCTCTCTTTATGATATCGCTGGGACTCCTGGTGTCGCCGCTGACGTCAGCCACATCAACACTAGATCTGAGGTTCTCTCTCCCCCTCTCTCTCTCTCTATATATCTCTCCCCCTCCCCTCCCTCTCTCCCTCCCTCTCCCATATCTCTCCCCTCCCTCTCTCTCTCCCCCTCCCTCACACGTCAAAAACTAGGGTTTTTCCTGCATTTTTGTGTTACATATATATTTAATTAATTGCTAAGAGTTATTCTGTATGTGATAATAGCTACTCAGTTAATTCTTATAATTAATACTGATGATATCTTTAGATTCAATTAGCTTAATTTCCCTAAAATCTTGATTCATCATGAAAGAAGTTCACTCTTTTTTATAAAGTCAAATCGAACTCTTGATGCAGATGAAGGATTGCCTTTCCATTTTAGTGTTAATAATGTAATTCAATTCTCTAAATCTATAGGTTGGTTATATGCTTATGAATTGTGTTCTGTAGGTTACTGGATACGTGGGTGAGGACCAGCTAGGTAAGGCACTAGAGGGATGCGATGTTGTTATCATCCCGGCCGGTGTTCCAAGAAAGCCTGGTATGACTCGTGATGATCTCTTCAACATCAATGCTGGTATTGTCAAGGGCTTGTGCACAGCAATCGCTAAGTATTGTCCCCATGTACGTGTTTCAAAGCTGCCTCTTTTAGTTTGAATCACTTTTCGTGTGTTGCGGCCATCATGTTAAATTTGATTGTATCTTTTTGAATTTTAGGCTCTTGTCAATATGATCAGTAACCCGGTCAATTCTACTGTCCCAATTGCTTCTGAAGTTTTCAAGAAAGCAGGGACTTATGATGAGAAGAGACTGTTCGGAGTGACTACACTTGATGTAGTTAGGGCGAAGACTTTCTATGCTGGAAAAGCCAATGCTAATGTTGCAGGTATATAGTTTGATAAATAATCGATGATTGCTAAGCTTCTGTTTAATTGCTCTTGTCAAAGTTAATTTTGTTTACTTGCACTTCTTTGTTTCAGAGGTAAATGTGCCAGTTGTTGGTGGTCATGCGGGCATAACTATTCTCCCATTGTTTTCACAGGTAAAAAATTTGTCTTCTTTTGATTTTTTTGTTGGATTAAGTGTTTATACTTCTGGTCTAATTGTTGCCTTGTTATTAATTATGTTTATATGTTATGTCCAACAGGCTACACCAACAGCAAACTTGCCTCATGATGTACTCACAGCTCTTACAAAGCGTACACAAGATGGTGGGACGGAAGTTGTGGAAGCCAAGGCTGGAAAGGGTTCAGCTACACTCTCCATGGCGTAAGTAAAGTTAACAAGTATTTGGCTTCTTTCAGATATGATTTTATATATTTTACCAGTATGCAACTTTAGACTTGTGCCTAAAGATTAGCCACAGCCTCACAGGGTGTAAATAGATCTTTCAATGGAGTTTGTGACATGACTTTCAAAAATTCATGTGTAACCTTTAATACTATATTGTGTGCTATGCGTTGCAGTTCAAAGTTTGTTTGTATTATGTGTTGCAGTTTGGTGGCAAAGCAAGGTATATGAATAAAAGAATTTTATGTGATTAGGCTGTTCATAAGTTGCTGTGTATGTTTTGCAAGTACTTGTGAAATTCAGAGCTATTTACTCTGCCATTTTCCATTTATTTAAAATATTGTTATAGTTGGGTTACTTGTTTCTTTTCTTTTGGTTTCTATTACTATATTGTCCAGCATTCTGAAATCGGTTTACTTGTATACAGGTATGCAGGAGCTTTATTTGCGGATGCTTGTTTGAAAGGACTTAATGGAGTTCCAGATGTTGTTGAATGCTCATTCGTACAGTCTAGCATTACTGAACTTCCATTTTTCGCATCCAAGGTACCATCCTCTTGTTTTATTTCATAATATTATGTTGTAAAACTGTGATGGAATGAACATTGTCTCTAGACTACTATTGCATACTGTGTCACTGTAACAAATGGAAATAATTTATGGTGAACCGTTTATGCCTAATCTGATAGACTGAATATTTCAATTTTAGTCCCAAATGGCATCACACTTTTCTTGCATAGTATGACTAATAGTCTACTCACTTTTAAGATCCTTTGTCTTGAGAGTTGTTTCTCTATTTATTTATTGTCATTTTTCTTGCTCTGCAGGTGAGACTTGGAAAGAACGGTGTGGAGGAAGTCCTTGGATTGGGTGCACTTTCAGACTATGAAAAGCAAGGATTGGAAGCTCTCTTACCTGAATTGAAAAGTTCAATTGAGAAGGGTATCAAGTTTGCTAATCAGAGTTAAAGAAGTTTGAGGTCTTAGAGTGTGAGTGCTGTCACCACAATTTTACGTGCCTCTGGTTTTGCAAATTTTTACAAACATTGTAATTGTTAGCGAGTGTGTTGCTCCAAGAGGGCACATGATTTTGCTGTTTTAGTAACATTAGTATGGAGGTGATAAAAGAAAACACACAATAATCATGGTGACATGACGAGGAACACTACATGATTTTCACCAAGACCTATAAAATTGACTTTGCTATGAGTGTTCTATATTTATTGATACATTGTTCTTATTGCTATCTATATGTAGTCTTAAACATGCAGATCTCATAGTAACAATGAGAATGGCATTTCCGATTTTGAGCAAATGCTGCTATTGTTGGAATAAAAACCAGGGATATGAGTGACTTATATTATTTGACTATGTGCTATGCAAATCTGATGGCGATGTATGTTATAGACAGTAAATATTATGTTTGTGGAAGTGATTATTTCTAGCTAGCTTATTGTCATCTCTGAGGTTTAGATGATTGAGAGCGGGAACTATTCTAGTTATTGAAACAAGCAGCTCTCGTTGGAAGAATGGTTCTTGTCATTTGAATGACCAGCGTTTATCATGTTACAAGGGTATGATCTTTTCAAAAATTAGTTGTGTTGAGTTATGGTGCAGGTGTTTTGATGATTGCAATTTGCAAGGGTCTATGGGAGTTTGGATTTTTTTCATAAGAATTAAGACGCATAATTACTACTTATATCAGATGATCAGCTAGGGCTATTATGCTTTATAAACAATGGACTGGTGATTTGTTTGAACTTGTATAAGTTGCTTTTTTAGTTACCTCAAACAAAGAAATTGCATGTCAAGATGGATAATATTTTCACAGAAGCACCCTATTTGAGTATATGTACTCCCACTCAACTCTTGCTTCATCCCAGCCTCCTTATTTCTAGAGTGTACTTGAGTTTTCTGATTTGCTGTCGAATCGGCATTTTCGTGCAAAGTTTGCTTTTAGAGTATTCAAAAATTGAGTCGTCTTCTGTCAAAAAAATAAAAAATAAAAATTGAGTCGTCTCGTTTGCCGTCGAATCGGCATTTTCATGCAAAGTTTGCTAGAAGGTAACAACCAGAATATAGAATTGATGTTTGCAATTTGAGATCTCAGAGTTAAATAATAATATAATATATGGCTCTCAAACTACATTGATGCCGTGACAACTCCGATCTCCAATTCTACATTTTATACTTGCTGAGTATTTAAATTTTATTATTTAAAAAAAGATTGAATAGAATCGGAGAAAAGAGGATATTATATTCAACAATAAGAAGTTAACATACCTAGATACTCTTTTAAAAAAGAGAGAAGTTTAATTAAATTGTAAAAAGCCATTAAACATTATCATATTTATTTCTCTTCTTTTGTGTTTGCTTTTTTCTTCCAATAAAACTTTTTTGGCATTTGTTTTTCCGGATCTAAGGATTCAAAACCTTTTCCGATTTGGCCTTCTTTTCTTAGATCTCAATTCCACGGAACTACGGATTTCTCGTTCTTCCCGGTGCTTTTATCCTTGAAAGTGGCCCGAGTTATCGTGTTTCTGTGAGTTTTGTTCCCCAGATCTAAGATTGACTTGGTTTAGCCAATATTTCATTTACGCATTTGGTTGTTAGGTTATCACGTTTGGTTTGGTTTTTTGTTGTCTCACCGTTTGTGTGAGTTTTGTTATTTTCTCACCGTTTGTGTGAGTATGATGTTTGATTTAGTAATAGAAATTGTCAAGGGATTGCATTCTCAGTCGATAGCTCAAACTGTTTGTGACGGAAGCGAAAGTGGCGAAGTTTGTGTAGATATCATCTTCAACAAATCACGTGATTTTATCTCCAAAATGAATGGATTAATCAGTGATTGTTTCTGTATTTTGTTTGTTCGACGCGACTGTTTATGTAGATGCTGTATGGCTTTTTATTATTGAATTAACTCATTTATCAAAAAAAAAAAAAATTTAAAATTAAGAGCGTGTTTGAAAAATACGAGATAAGTAACTTCAAATAAAACAAAACCTGCATGTCCTATAGCTTCTTGCTGAGCTGCAGCTGGTCGTAACTCATAACTATTCATTTTATTTCTATCATCATCGAGCAATATCTTGCATCTCGATCGCTATTAATTCATACATCAAGGAATTCTTGATGAAAACAAACAAGAAAAAGTCATATAAAAAATCTATTCATCCCCTTTTAATGAAAAATTATCAACACCAGCCCTGCCTGCATCTCCTCAATAACAGCAGCTAATGGTGCTTGGGGTCCGGACCTCCCGGGCTCAGCCGATGAGTCCTGTAAAACCCTCCATTAATTTCTTGTTTTCGCATACTCACTCTTATGATCTCTCTAGCAGTCTCAGCAAATGCCTGTGTCCTCTTACTCTGAAACGAATCGAGGGCACGAGCTTCGTGGCATGTTAATGAAACCAAGACTAATATTATGCAGAACCAGAATCTGAGGCCAGCCATTTTGATATGAGCTGAAGCTTGTGTTCTTGGATATGAGTTTATGGAATGGTAATGTAGGGGGGAGTGTTGAGGTAGGATGGTTGGGGTTTATATAGGCCTTCCTCTGATTTTTCATCATGTTTTTTTTTATAAAATTTGATTTGGATAAGTGTTCTCCTCATATTTTAGTGTAAAGTGCACAAAAAGAAGTCTCACATAAACAAAATTCAACTTATTTATCATTTAGTTGACAACACACCAAGATTTCACAGATTTCACCTTTTTAATCTAATGATAATCTTATGTTAACCAGATTAAATTTCGTAGCGGCGATTTAAGATTGTGAGAAGATGTAATAATATACAAAATATTTCACTTTTTTTGTCAAAAAATAAATTGATAATTCTTCTATTTTGAAATATAAGTTGTTTGACTTTTTGACACTCACTTTTAAATCATTTGATAGCATACATAGAATCATTATTTCAGAATTTTTCTTATGAATAAAAATATGTGATTAATATTATAAATGAAAGGAACAAAATTTTAAAAATAATATTTTTAACACGAATTTAAAAATGTGTCAAAAAAATAAAATGGCTTATATTTCAAAATGGAGGAATATTAATCTGATTAGATTTCAAATTAAAACCCTCACTCCTTCCTCTGTATTCTCAGATTACATCACATCCACCTTTAGAGTTGTGACAAGGAATTTGGATTCTTCGATCGTGTTTCGCTACGAAAAATTGGATTCTTCGATCATGTTTCACTTTGCTGAGATGCCAGGCCGCCTTTTCTCTATAGTGTTTTCATCAGCATACAAAATACAAACAAAGAAAACAAGTAAACAAAGATTTTTCACCAATGCATTCCCAGAAATGTGGTGATATAATCACACCTCATTAATTCATTAAAACGATGCCTATATAGGATTCACATCTGGATTTGATAAAAAATTGTCCTTCCTAGTCACAAGCCAAATGAGTAGAAGATGATGTATTTATTTACCTGTCAAGCATTTAGAATATTTCTATAAGTTCGAGTCGCTGAAGGGCCACAAACACCATATTCTACTTCAGCGACGAAACAACTGGTCTTTCAACTTCTGAACTTCCATGACAATGTAGAGGCAAATGTCAAGCCCTGTTCAGCAACTACAGTAACTGCAAAGAACGAAACAAGTCAAAATCTAATCTTAATTTAGCAAAAAGATGAGTAGCTTTAGTATTAGATTAGTCGAAGGTCAGCTAGTGCTACTAAGAGATAAGCACTGCAAGATGTTACTGCAAATATAATATACACATGTCCACCAACAAATGCAAAGTTTATAACCCATAACATATAAGATTGAAACGATCTCGCTTTTATCAATACCATGTTGCCTCCACCATCTTAGTTGACTGAATAACCATTGAAAGGAGATTGACTTTCTCAGGTTAGTGGATAATAAGAAATCTTTAAGATGCACTTGAATCTCAAAATCAGATAATTAATGAAGTAGCACTAGACAAAAACTCCACCACCGATGTGTGTGTATCTTCTTTTCAGGCCGGATTAAGTGGGTTGTTGACAAAACAGTTCATATTATCAACAAACCGACCTTGATTATCAATCACTCCACAACTCCAGTAAAGGCTATCATGTAAAAGGAAAAAGATATAATATTCTGACCGATGTTGTTTGAGCAGCAGATAAGCTAAAGAAGCTCCAAAATTGCCTCTGTTTCGGTATAATTATATTAATAACTAGAGCAATATTGTCTACAAAGTAACAATAGCACTTAACATGATAAATTACGATATACAACAAATGCTACAACTGTACAATTAATGTACCTAATCAGGCAGGAGCGGCAGTCTATCTATGGAATAAGGTGAGCCATTTGATTCGCCATTGAGACTGAATATCTCATCAGCCTCATCATCTGACTCTTCTCTCCCACTACTATCCGTATCTCCATCCTGAAATGGAAGGATACGGAGTCTTACATCTGGATCCACACCAACTCTCTCAGACTGTAGCTTGTATTTACGAATGAGATCCTTTTGTAGCAACATGATGTTGGACGGCCTAGGAAGTAGCTCCACTGGCTCCCCTTTTGGAATTACATGTTGCTCAATTGCCATCCTTGCCTCCTGCAAGGAAATGATTTTTTCTTTAACAGGCTTGAAACAATAAACTAGTTTATGACAGATAATGTGAGTTGAGAACGCGAGGATGGAAAAGAAGTTAACAGAACTGCAGATCGAGTGTCAAATACTTGATCTTTTTAATTAATGTCTTCAATAAAGTTTGGGAAATGGAAGCTCTGGTAGACCACACCATATACAAATTTATTGACGCAGTTTGCTTGTTGCAACTATTTCACTAGCCATACCATGTCCTGAAGCGATTTTATCTTTTATATATATATATTAAATTATTAAGATAGAGGTTTCAAACTTCAAAGGCTGCAAAGACTAAAAACATGTGTAATACAAGGAATAAATATAGAAATAAGGTATTTCCGTTTCACCTCTAATGCATCCATTTTCTCCAACACATTAACTTCAGGTGCGAAATTCTCAAAACCATCTTCATAATCAGTCATTAGTGCCAGTATGGCCTTTGTTAACTGTGTCATTGAGCTTGCCTGTGTATGTTAGTAAAAGAATCACCAATGAGAATTCTTATATAATCTTTCCTGTATGTTCTCAGCACATAACGAAATAATCGACAATACAATGAGTCAAATAACCTTTGCAACATAAATAGGCGTAGCGCAAGATTTTGCAGCTGCTTGAAGGCGTGCATTCTTTTTTAGTTTGGCCTGCAGGGCAAGTAGTGCATCTGCTTCGCTTATATTGTCCGTAAATTTAACTGTATGCTGTATCCTAAGCTGTTTGAATGCTTGTATCACACTAGCCTCCGCAATCTATAATACCTGTCACCGAATAAGTTATCTGTGCTACACACATATATACTATGCAGTACTTCCAACTTATTGCAATGAAATCACTCATCAGTCATCATCACTCTTATCAAATCATTATATTTTGATGAAATGTTATACTCTAATATGCTTTACTGTTTTCTGACTGCCTTTCAATAAGTTAAAAGTTGCATGCTAATTGCTGTGCTGAATCAGTACTGTTAGCCAACTTATTGAGATATAATCATACTTTTCAAGGAGAAACAGAATGTACTACATAAGTTAGGGGAGAACTGACTACCTACCTAGCCCGACAAACAGTGAGATGAATTGACCAGATTGTTAAAAGAATCACAAAAGACTTGGACTCGTGGGTATAACCGTATAAGGGAAGCATGTCCTCGAAATTCTAGGAAAAAAGCCAAGGAAAAATCAGCAATCTTGCAACATGTATCCCAATAAATGCATTCACTTATTCTTATGCATTCAAAACCCAAACCACCAAATCTTCTAAGAAGAATCAGGTGTGACTTGAATAATTATTATCATATAGGATATGCATAATTACGGTGATAGGTTCCCCCAACAAATGCAGAACTAAAAGAACGAAAAGGTGAAATATAGACAGTTCTTGTTGATTTATCACTTGCAGGAAAACATGTTGCTAGGACATGGCATAAAGATACTTACCCCATAAAGAAACAAGTGAACTGTTGGCCCATCTTCAAGAGAATTTTCTTCTATGCCATTATACTGATTGTAGGTTAGAATTTCTTCTCCACTCTGTAGATTATCTTCAGAAACAAGTCCAGCTTTTGTGTCTACAAAATCATGATGCAATGGTCCTAGCGATATCTCGTTACTCATTGCCTGATTTATAGTGCGAACCTCATATTTTGGGAAACGCCCTACCTCAACAAAATAAAACGACATTTAGATACAAAAACACCACTACGAGCAACTTAAGAAAAATAAAGCTTTCTTTTTTGTTGTTGATGTAAGTGGAAAAATCCTCTTCAAGACAAAAAGAACGAACCAGAAAGAATGGCATCTACTGTTTCTTCTAGACTGCGATGAACTCGTAACTCGCCCTTTGAAATTAGCTCCACACCACATGTGAATGTTGATGGTCCCTTCCTCTCCTGCACCGTCTTCTGAACACCCCTCCTGCTTGCCTCCTCATCACCTAGTGTCACGCTCTGTAAGGTATAAAATCACCATATCTTAATGTTGCATGGGTCAAATCAAGTGGAAGTGAGTTGCAAGACCATTTTTTTCTCTCTCAAGCAGTATCACAAAATGCATCACCATAATATGACTCACATGTATTCCTCCAACAAGCATCTCCAATGAAGGATTCATCACTAAGTTCTCTATGGTTACTCCATGGGCAGTTGCAACTAACTGGATCCCTCGTTGTGCAATTGTGCTTGCTGCCGCTGCTTCAAGTTTTGTGCCAATTTCATCAATTACGATCACTTGGGGCATATGATTTTCCACTGCTTCTATCAAGACCTAGATCATACAGAGATTACATAAAAAAAAACTACTCATTTCCTGCCAGAGAGACAATTATCTAAGATAGACAAATGTATAGCATAATTTTTAAAAAAGAAGAAATGAACAGAGTCGTATATTCTTTTAAGTCATAATATTTTCTCTCACCTTAACTCAGTATAAGATTGTCAAATGTAAAGTTGCAACTATAGCACAACATAATTAGGTGCTGTAATAGTTAAGTTCATATCTCCTAAGTAAAAGGCTGAGTCACTTCCAGCTTTGTGGCAAGGGGCTTTTGCAGGTTTGATGCAGCAATTTTGAGAATGAAAATTCGTAGCAATCATTCATGGACGATAGACTGAATACAAGATTTGAGGATGTGCTGATTATTTTGGCGTCAGGAATTTTACGTATAGACTTTGTGTATTTAAAGGGAATCATAGCTCTCATCATCCAAAATGCCAGTCACATGGATATGGGTTCTTAGATACTGTATATGTTAGCAAGTGATTGACTGATTGCAGCCGTAATTTGGTGATTACAGCTCAAACCTTAACCATACACAATTTTTCGAAGCCTTCTTAAAGATTTAAAAAGTTATGATAAAAGCTACATCAACCCTCTCGAGAAAAGAGAATGACTGTATCAGAAGTTATTATGGATTCTAAAGATATAAAGCATACATGAGAAACAGGTGATTTAAGGAGCAGCGGCTGCATATTAATGGTGTATTTTGAGGCTTTGTTTGAAGAATAACTCATTATGCAGTTTTCAGCAACATGTCTGGCCTTGATGACACATTTGTTACTTTTCATTGACATAGGTTGTGATCATCTCCACAATAGCTGATGCATAGTTTACTATTTTGTATATAGAGTTCAATTCTTCACCTTCTTCCCCAATAGTTAATTTTCACCATCATTCCCCAAAGATAATTGTTACAATGCATCTATCCAAATTAGTAGGAGTTGTATTATTGTATTTAATCAATTGGTCATGGAGAGAAGGGTCCTGCTCATACCTTATGTTGCACATCGGTGTTAGGAACTTGCATTCGACGAGCATTACCAATACCTGCATGAGGTATGTCACCATCCCCGCCAATTTCATTTGAAGTGTCAACAATCATGACACGTTTATTATAATCATTTGCAAGCATCCTTGCTATGTCCCTGTAAAATATGAGGACAGCGTGTCATACAATTATAATTGTCTTCTTATATATAACATCTCTTTTGACAGTCATGAATAGACATTTCTTCTTAATCTAAGCGAAACAAAATGTCCAATCGGGGGGTATTTTACAAACTTGTATACAAAAGGACATTTCTGCAGCAAAGATCATCCACATTTTATTGCCTTTTGTGAAAGAATAGTAAAAAACATAAATAGAATTCACCTAATAATTGTTGTTTTTCCTACTCCAGGAGGTCCGATAAGCAATAATGAAGCCCCATCTCTAACCAAATCCGTCAACCGATTGGCACTTCCAGATATTGCTCGACCAACACGACAAGTCAAACCTATTATTTCACCCTTCCGATTTCTAATGGCACTAATACGGTGTAAAGTTCTGCTAATTCCTGCTCGATTATCGATGGCAAAGTCACCAACCTGTAAACAAGAATTTTATTGTTAAATGTTTCAAATAATTAAAAAAAGTGAGAAAAGGTCACTCCAATACCGTAGACAATTGATCGAATCACTCTGATTGTACCACTCCTATAATGAATTTGAACTCAGATACCAGATGCAAATAATAGAACTATAGCAGTAAATAACTACTGGCAAACTAATAAATGCTTCATACTATATAGCAACCAATAAATCATCATGCTACCTAAGCGTATTAGAAAAAATAATGTTAGCAACCGGTATGATTAAAAGGACAAAACCTGTACAATTATGATAAACATAAATCAATATAGTGATGATCATTGATTAGTTGATATAACACCTGTGCGATTATGATAAACATAAATCAATATAGTAATGATCATTGATTAGTTAATATAGTTGTCTAAGTTACCAATCTCCTAAACATTATAGTGCTAGGGAAAAGGCATTATTGGATCATACTATTATATTTCACATCCCCAACACTCGAAATTCGATCAATATTTCAATTAAGGAGAATATTAGGGGGGAGGTCCTCGAACCCGAGACCTCTCACAAACTTAGCTTTGATACCATGTTCAGTTTCTGGTCCCATTCCTAAAATTCATTAAAAAGACACCACATTAACAGAACTCAAACACAAACACACAAATTTGAAAAGCATAAACGACGAATAACTGCTCTATAAACTATAATCACCAACAATCACCACTACCCTCAATTCTCATAAACACAAACAATTAAAAATTAAAGGGCGAGCACCCCCTCTATAACCTAAAATCCACACTACTCCTAAAATATAATAAACAAAGCAATCAACATATAAACTCAAAACAATCAACAATCACCACTACCCTTAATTCTCATAAACACGGACAATTAAGGGCCAAGCACACCCTCTATAACCAAAAATCCACAACTACTCCTAAATATAATAAACAAAAGCAATCAACATAAACTCAAAACCAAATTAGATTACAAAAGCAATCAACATAAACTTAAAACCAAATTAGATTACGAAAGCAATCAACATAAACTCAAAACCAAATCATTTACCAACGAAGTAGCGTGCCGAATATCCTGAATCGCAACAGGATATTCCGACAACACGAAATCCCCGGACGGAAATCTCGCCAAAGGCTTCCTCCCCAAATCCATAACAACCTCAATCAAGTGCTGATACTCCACGTGCTGGCTTATCTTACACCGCATCTCCTCAGGCAGTAGCGACAGCAAGCGGCCCAATTCGACATCGAAATCTTGCGAAAAATCAGGAGCCGCTGACAAGGCCTCCGGGGGAGGTGAGTTTGAACAAAGAGTGCGTAGTGAGTTGAGGAGTTTTGGGGGTTTGAGTCTTGGGGGGGTTGGGAGGATGGTGGTGGGTTTCAAGTGGAGGTGGGGCTGGAGAGATTTGGGAGAGAGTGGAGAGAGGAGAGATGATGACGCCAGCATGGCGTGTTTTCGCGGCAAAATCAACGGCGTCTGGGACCTCGCAACATTTGTGTTTTTCTTAACGTTGGATATGGGATATTCGTTTTTCTGGAATCGAAACTTTCGATTAAAATTAACGGCGTCTGGGACCTGGCATTTGTATCGATAATTATTTTTTCATATTTTATTAAAATTTAATAGAAAATATAATTTAAATCTTATAATAATTCTCATAAATTATATTTATAGTTATTAAATTGATTGTATTCAATTAGACATAATAAATTATTTTAGGGAAATTCTCTATGGTACACTCATAGATTTGGCTTTTCCCGTTGGTACACCTACTATTTTGACTTCTACGAGAAATACCCTCATGGTAATAAAACTTTCCCAGCAATGCACTTCTGTTAGTCAGAACGTTAGCCAATCTGTTAGTGGCCACCTGTAAAGCACACCAACTTAAATTTGGCGCCCTTTCCTGCAATATTAACTGTACAACACAATTTCCTTCAAAAACAAGTGCAAACCAAATAACTGTTCAGATAATATTCGACATAGCTTAAACCAAGTTTAAAATAGTTTACAGAACCACCAACAAATCTGGAAACCCAAGTAAACACACAAAAACAGAGCAAAAAGCTCAGACAGTGGCCAAAAAAGACATGAAGTTTCAGTGACAAAAAACATGATAGCAGTAGTCAGTTTTTAAACATTTCAATCCTCCTGTTGGGATTGAGTAGTAACAGTAGACGGTTGAGATGCCTTAGCAGCTTCTTTGGCAGCTTTGGATCTTTCTTTAGCAGCTGCCTTTCCTTTGTTGGTCTGATCCCTCACCCTAGGATTCCTCACTAACAATCGCTCAGCAGCTTTGAGCTCCTTCCCAGTTGGTCCTCCTTTACATGTTCTGGCATTGTGGCCAAAATGACCACAATTTTTGCACATCACAGTTTTACTTCTCTTCCCTTTTTGGTCTTCACCTTCTTCCCTTTTTCTATTTCTGCTTGGCCTACCCACACCCCTTTTCATTGTTGGTGGCATAATCAGTGGGAGACCCTCATATGCTGGCCAGTTCTCCTTATCAGGTACAGGATTTATTGTATGACTGTAGGTTTGCTTGTAGGTACTGATTGAGTACCAAGAGCTAACCATCTTATGTGGATCTATCTTGGCATGTAACATAGCTCTGACAGCATGTCTTTCCTCACTGCAGTAGTCCTTGGAACTTTCTTCTTAAAGGTGCCCTGATCTGAAAATGATGAGGTTTTTGTTGTTGGGACCATCAGGGTAGGGGAGAATCTAGGGCTCCTCCTAACTGGCAATGACTGAAATGCAGATTTAGGTGATATGGGGTCTGGTGGTAGAGTCACACTACATTGACCTCTTATTTTTGCCTTCCCTTTCTGTTTTGGCAGTGCTTTTTTCTTTGCCTTTTGTTTCTGTTTTGGTTCTTGCCTAACAGTGGCAACTGATGTATCTTCCAAATCTTCAAGTCCCACATCATTTTCTTGGACATTTTCAGCTACATTCTCTGTTGCAGCTGCAGGGGGGATCTTTGCTTCATTACTCCTCCTCAAGTTAAGAACCAACTTATACAGGGGGCTTGGTTTTATGGTTGTTCCAACAGCAATTGGAATCAACTCTTTCTCAGCACATCTTTTAAACATAGTCATCATATCTTTGTCAACTACTAACTGAAATTGATCATCCTTGTACCAATAATAGAATGTTGGGAAATGATAATCAAGCTTAACCCCTTCCTCCTTCCCTTTAGCTTCATAATCCATCACTACATCTAACAAAGTGCACTTATCTAACTCCACTCTAATATCAACAATTTTACCCCTCCAATTAAACCTCAAAGTCTTAAACTCATCACCCATTTTCAACAAATCAAAACCCTAAGAAACGAAATCAAACATGCATATCACATACGCAGAACATTATATTGCTATCATCACACTATAAAATCACAAACACAAACAGATTGTGGCTACAAAACGAATACAAACGAATATAAATGAAGAAAAGGCGAGTTCGAAAAGGGCTCTAAAGACAGAGTACATACCTGAAAAAACGAAGAGATTCGTACTCGAGCTTGAGCTTCAGTGATGAAGAGATTCTCCTTCTTGCTGGCAAAACCCTCGGTCGCTCGCTTAAACCCTAAGTCGCCCTTGTTGAAGTGATGAAGTGTCCACTATCTCCGTGTGACATCTGTTGTCGTGTACTCGCTTTTTTCTTTCTTTAAAACTTAAAATCTTTATTTTATTATGATTTTTTTGAAAAACCGTCCCTACTAACGTTTCAGTAACGTTTCGACTAACGGGAGAGTGCAATACTACGACATTTATTACCATGAGGGTATTTCTCGTAGAAGTCAAAATAGTAGGTGTACCAACGGGAAAAGCCAAATCTATGAGTGAACCATAGAGAATTTCCCATTATTTTATACAGATATTAGTATTATCAATTGTAACATTTTGATTTAACATATCATCAATATTGATCTTATTATTCATTTCAAATATTGTGCTGCCAGAAATCATTTGAAATAAAAATTAATAATTTAGCTACACAAGGAACTGCTCATTATATTTAATATACTATATATTGTATTTATCTATAATAAATTTATTAATTATTTTAAATATATTTGATATTTGATACTTGATTTTCAGCCTATTTATGATCGTAGTCGAACGCTCCGATCGTTAATTGTATGATGGTGTTATGGGCCTCATCCGAGGGCGGAAGCAGCCATGGCTGAGATGGGCTGCAGCCCATTATATTCAAAAATTAAAAAAAGTTATTATGTAATTTTCGTTCAATTATATATATGTTATTTTGCGACATGTTTTTGATTATTTTTTTTAAAATATAGCATTATGTTTTTTTTTAAATATTCTTTTTGGATAAAAATTTGATATTTAAATTTTTATTCAAAAGTTTGAAAAAATATTGGTAACCTATACTTGATAAGAGTCTCACATAAAATAAATTTTAACCTACAGTCCGATGTACTATTTACTTCCTCTGTCCCCTCATTTGTTTATTTTGAGGGACGGGAGCTCGGCACGCATTCTAATGCTCTCATAAAACGTAGTTCGGTAATATTTTGAATTTTTTTTCTTCTGAATAAAAATTTGATATTTAAATTTTTATGCAAAAAAGAAAATTTTTAAAAATAAATTGTAGAACTATGTTTTATATGCGTGTGAATTTTTTTAAAAAAAAATAAGTGGGACAGACGGATTATAATCTATCTACTTAAGTAACAGAAATCCATACCCATACACTTGTTTTACACAACAAAAATTAACGTGGGAATAAAAAAAAGGTGCACACTTTGCTCGCATCTTCATCGAGTCTGTTGATGGCCTTTTTCACTACTATTATTCTTCCGCCTCATCATCGCCCTAGCTTTTCCGTCGTTATTAGGACTCAGCTAGATGGATTCTAAATTTTGGTTCCGCTCATGCTGACTAATCTGACCCGTGAAATTAGAAGTCAAGGTAAAGCCAAAACTCTGGCTGAAGAAATTCTACAGTATCCTCACATATTAAATATCGTTACTAATATTACTTTTCAGAAATAAATATTTATGACAAAAAATACATTAATTTGTATTTTTTTTAAAATAAATTTTAACTTTTTGTCAAATAACGAATATGAAACACTTGTTTAGATTTTATAAATTTCCATTCTTGTAGCACAATTTGATGATTGCGATTGTATCAATTTGCCTGGGTACGGAATTCATTTTTGACCTCGTCCAGACTAGCATTAGAACACCGAGTTTGTAATAATTCTGCGTCTTATTTTCAAACGGCAAGTCATTATCTGGCAATTAAGAATCATGGAACTATTCTTATTGAATGCATGATTACTTTTGTTAGAATTATTTATGAATTTATTATTGAGTCAAATAATAAATCCTAATTTATAGGAGTTGTCAACTAGCTGTTAGATGTGGTTGTTTGAGTCCTGAATTTTAGATTAGTTGTTGAGTGGTGTGTTTAGTGGTTGCTATTTCTCAGGGTAGTGCTTACTGGTGTAACTTGTTTTTCTATATATTAAGTCTATGCTGTAACAAGTTGAAGTCAGTGAATACAAAACAAAGTTTCAGCACCTGTACTACTTCTTCTAGTTTTAGTTTAAACTAACAGTGGTATCAGAGCGAGACACTTTTCCTTGTTCCAGAATTATTTGTCATCACCTAAACGCTGCAGCATAGTGATGACATCTGAAAATAACTTTGTCCAAGCTTCAATCCCTCGTTTTGATGGTCACTATGATCATTGGAGTATGCTAATGGAGAACTTCTTGAGGTCCAAGGAGTATTGGCAGATTGTTACGGATGGTGTTAAAGAGGTTACGAAAGACACACCAGACGCGCAGAAACCTGAAATTGAGGCACAGACATTGAAGGATTGTAAAGCGAAGAATTATCTATTCCAAGCCATTGATAGGTCCACTTTAGAGACTATTCTTTGCAAAGATACCTCTAAAGATATATGGGATGCAATGAAAAAGAAATACCAAGGGAATGAAAGAGCTAAAAGGGTGTTGCTGCAATCACTCCGTGAGGAGTTTGATAGTTTAAAAATGAAGCCAGGAGAGTCTGTTGCTGATTTTTTTCTCAAGGACAATGGCAATTGTTAACAAGTTACGAATTAATGGAGACAAAAAGGAGGATGTTACCGTGGTGGAAAAAATTCTTCGCTCTTTAACATCAAAGTATAATTATATAGTTTGCTCAATAGAAGAGTCCAAAAACATTGACCATCTATCTATTGAGGAACTTGAAAATTCTCTGAAAGTTCACGAGCGAAAGCTTATCAGGCAAGATGAGGAGGAGCAAGCTCTACATGTATCCAGCGGCAATCATTCTAAACCAGTCAACAACTATCACAAAGGAGGCAGCAATGGTTATAAAAGTCGTGCAAATCAGGAGCACCAAGGGAGGAAATTTGGCAAAGGAGGACATCAATCATTTGGTAACAAATCCAAGTCAGTAGACAAGTCTGCAATTGAATGTTATCGTTGTCATAAGTTTGGTCACTATAAGTCTGAATGTTATACGAATCTGAATAAACCGAATGTTGAAAGAAGTAATTTTGTTAAAGTTGAGGACACGTCTGAAGAGGTGACTTTACTAATGGTGTGCCATGAGACAGAGAAAACGAAATTAAACATGTGGTATTTAGATACCGGTTGTAGCAATCACATGTGTGGGAATGAGAGTGCATTTTCAGAGTTAGACAAATCCTTTAATCATAATGTGAAATTTGGGGATAATTCAACCATTTCTGTTCTGGGAAAAGGGAAAGTCACTGTTCAAGGCAAAGGAAATGTAGGTCACACTATTTCAGATGTTCTTTTTGTTCCTGATTTGAAAACAAACTTGCTTAGTGTTGGACAACTGCAAGATATGGGGTATGAAATATGTATTAAGAATGGTGTGTGTACGATTAAAGAGAAGAAATTGGGGCTGATAGCTGAGGTAAAAATGACACACAACAGAATGTTTCCGCTTTATCTGCACACTCTCAATTATTCATGTTTCTCAGCAAAGTTAAATGATGCATCATGGTTGTGGCATTTTCGATATGGTCATTTAAATTTTGCTGGTTTGCAAACGCTTTCACGAAAAAATATGGTGTTTGGTCTTCCCCAAATAAGTGCTCCATCTGAAGTTTGTGAAGATTGTGTTGTTAGCAAACAACATAGGGATCCATTCCCTAAAGGAAAGTCTGTGAGAGCCAAGGAGGTGTTGGAACTGATCCATTCCGATATTTGTGGGCCTATGAATCATATGTCTAATGGAGGGAAAAGGTATTTTATAACCTTTGTTGATGATTTTAGTCGGAAAGTGTGGGTTGATTTTTTGCAAACAAAGGATGAAGCATTTCTGGCATTCAAAAATTACAAAGCACTTGTGGAAAAGGAAACAGGCAAATCTATTCAAGTACTCCGCACGGATCGTGGAGGAGAATATACCTCGCACGATTTTGTGAAGTTCTGTGAAAATCATGGCATTAAAAAACAGCTTACAGCAGCCTATACACCTCAGCAAAACGGTGTCAGTGAAAGAAAAAACCGGACGATCCTTAATATGGTTCGAAGTCTTTTGTCCATGAGCGGAGTGCCAAAGAATTTTTGGCCAGAAGCAGTAAATTGGAGTATTCATGTTTTAAATAGAAGTCCTACTTTTTCTGTTAAAAATATGACTCCGCAGGAAGCTTGGAAAGGTGAAAAACCTGATGTAAATCAATTCAGAATTTTTGGGAGCATTGCATATGCCCATATTCCTGATCAAAGAAGAAAAAAACTCGATAACAAGGGAGAAAAATGCATTTTTCTTGGTATTAGCGAGCCAACAAAGGCTTACAAGCTGTATAATCCTATTACCAAGAAGATAGTGGTGAGCCGAGATGTAGTGTTCGATGAAAAAAAATTCTGGTCTTGGAGTAGCACTAGTGGCGATGATTCTCAACAGATTCCAGCAGATTTTGATGTCGAATATGATGCTGATATGCAACAACAGCAAATTCCTGATGTTGCAGCACCTGGTAACTCATCAAATGTTGATTCTAGCACTCTTGATAGCATGGGAACAGGTCCAGAAACTCATGAGCAGCTGCAAGATTCTGCTTGTTTACGTTCACAGCGTGCTAGAAGAAGGCCAGCATGGATGTCAGATTATCAAGTTCCAGATAATGAAATTCCAGAGGATCCCCTTGTGCAATTTGCTCTATTTTCTGATTGTGATCCAACAATTTTCAAGGAAGCTGTGAAAGAAGAAAAATGGAGGAGTGCTATGGATGATGAAATGGCAGCACTCGAGAAAAATGATACGTGGGAGTTGGTTGACCTTCCACCCGGAAAAAAGAGCATCGATGTGAAGTGGGTTTACAAGACAAAACTTAATGCAAATGGAGAAGTTGATAAACATAAGGCACGTCTTGTTGCAAAAGGATACAAGCAGGAACACGGAATTGATTACATGGAAGTCTTTGCACCTGTCGCAAGGCATGATACTATTCGTTTGGTGACGGCTTTAGCAGCCTGCAACTCATGGAAAATATTTCAGCTAGATGTCAAGTCAGCATTCTTACAAGGAGACTTGGAGGAAGAGGTGTTCGTTGATCAACCACCTGGCTATGTCAAATCAGGTAATGAGCACAAAGTCTATAAATTAAAGAAAGCTTTATACGGACTAAAGCAGGCTCCTAGAGCCTGGTATAGTCGTATAGATGCTTATTTTTTAAAAGAAGGCTTCAAAAGGTGTCCATATGAGGAGATGATGGAAAGTTGGTTATTGTGTGCTTATATGTTGATGATCTTATTTATACTGGAAATGATAGTGTCATGCTTGAAAGATTTAAGCAATCTATGATGCATGAGTTTGATATGTCTGATCTTGGGATGATGCATTATTTTCTTGGCATAGAAACAGTGCAATCAGATTCTGGAATTTTTCTCTGTCAAAAGAAGTATGTACAGGAAGTATTAGGAAGGTTTGGTATGCTTGATTGCAATCCAGTAACTACTCCAGCTGAAAAGGGTGTGAAACTTACCAAGGAATCTAATGGGAGAGGAGTTGATAGTACTCTTTATAAGCAAATTGTCGGAAGCTTGATGTACTTAACAGCAACCAGACCGGACATAATGCAAGCTGTGAGTATGATTAGTAGGTACATGGAAACTCCAAAGGAGAATCATCTGTTAGCGGCAAAGAGAATTCTGCGCTACTTGAAGGGAACTTGTGATTTTGGGCTATTTTATAAAAGAGGTGAAGCTCCAGAATTATTTGGCTTCACTGACAGTGACTATGCTGGAGACTTAGATGATCGAAAGAGCACTTCTGGTTATGCCTTTATTTTTGGTTCTGCAGCAGTTTCATGGTGTTCGAAGAAACAGCCAATAGTTACTCTTTCGACCACTGAAGCCGAGTTTGTAGCAGCAGCAGTATGTACTTGTCAGGCTTTGTGGTTGCGTAATATTCTTGAGGAGCTTCAGTGTAAGCAAAAGGATGCCAGTTTAATATTCTGTGACAATAGCTCCACCATCAAGCTGTCCAAAAATCCAGTGTTTCATGGGAGATGCAAACATATTGATGTAAGGTTTCACTTCTTACGTGATCTGTCAAGAGATGAAGTCATAGATTTAATCTACTGTAGAAGTGAAGACCAGGTAGCTGATATATTCACGAAGCCCCTCAAATCAACTGCATTTCTGAAGCTGCGTAAGTTACTTGGAGTCTGTGCTTTAAAGAACACAGAATAGAGGAAGGCAAGGCAACAGTTTGCTTTAAACTGAAATCTGGAGATGTTCAGTTTAAGGGAGGGAATGTTAGAATTATTTATGAATTTATTATTGAGTCAAATAATAAATCCTAATTTATAGGAGTTGTCAACTAGCTGTTAGATGTGGTTGTTTGAGTCCTGAATTTTAGATTAGTTGTTGAGTGGTGTGTTTAGTGGTTGCTATTTCTCAGGGTAGTGCTTACTGGTGTAACTTGTTTTTCTATATATTAAGTCTATGCTGTAACAAGTTGAAGTCAGTGAATACAAAACAAAGTTTCAGCACCTGTACTACTTCTTCTAGTTTTAGTTTAAACTAACACTTTTGCATTATTTTTTTAGTAAATTATATGATAAATTTATATATACTAGCTTTAAACCCGTGCAAAGCACGGGCGACTATGTAATTGTATATTTATTATTTATAATTTAAATTTTAATATAATTTAATTAGTGTTTTAGTATTAATGAATTAAAATTTTATTAAATTATATTAATTGGATAATTATATTCATTCCTGAAAATTTAACTAATTATAAATTATATTTAGAAAAGGAACGGTGGAGTTTTTATTATCTCCTGGTACATGACAAAGTGTTTGTAATTTGAACAATATGAAGTTGTTTAATGGTGTAAGGGGGATAGAACTCTACTTGTTGCAGACTTGTAGTTATAAAGGGAAATGACCGAACCAAAATTTTGGACGACTACAAATTATACCTATGTTGGCTTATTATATTATAGTATAGATGTTGTATTATCCGCTATGATTGTGTTCGCAATTGACAGCTTTATGTTTCTGTCCGTTTTTCGCTCTAATGGTGAAGAATGTAGGGGTGTGCACGGGTCGGTTCGGTTCGGTTTTTACCAAAAACCGTTACCAAACCGTGTATGTCGGTTCGGTTCGGTTTCTAGGTATTAACCGTAACCGAACCGTTCGGAACGGTTTTTCTCGGTTCGGTTAACCGTTTATCGGTTTCGGTTTTTTTCGGTTTTCAAATTTAATAGTTTATTCTCTTAAATATCATGCTAATAAAAAATTATAAATATCATATTAACATAGATAAAAATTATAAAAATCATATTAACAGTGCAAAAATTAATTAAAGGCAATGAACATATTGATATTAAATCATTAAAAGGATGCAAGATTGAACAAATTTTTTCTTGTAAAACTTGAAAACTCAGGACACAGGGACTAAACTACATTTTTTGTTACCACACATTAGCTTTGTTACCACACATTGGCAAATGGTGACAATAATCGGGTGAAACCTGACCTGCAGACCCCATCTTGATAGAAGGGAATCGATAACTAGTAATCACTAATGCACTGATCATCTATTAAAAAAATATAAATGTATATAGTTAGTAGCACATAAATCTATATAGAATAAATAAATATATATATTAAATATTTTAAAATAATATGATTTCAATATATATATATATATATATATATATATATATATATATTAAATATTTTAAAATAATATTAGCGGTTCGGTTTCTCGGTTCGGTTATTGGGGTAAAACCGTAACCGTCGGTTCGGTTAACCGTCGGTTCGGTTAGGCTACGGTTTTTTTCGGTTTTTGTCGGTTTCGGTTTTTTTCGGTGTGGTTTTTCGGTTTTTCGGCTCGGTTTCGGTTTTTCGGTTTTTTTTGCTCACCCCTAGAAGAATGTACGCGTACAGCTTGTTGTGATTAAACATGCATGTGATATGTGTGAATTATCGGTGGCATCACACCCTCGGACATCCGTTCTATGTAGTTGCTTGTATACAGATCACTGAATATATTTTTGTATATATGCAATTCAGTGTCGGAATTGCATATTTTTACATATTATTTTTCGATTTTTTTTCTTATATATATATATATGTTGGATTTTTATTTGAAAAAAAATTGAAAAATAATATGTAAATATATATTTTTTGTGCATTTCAAATTAAGTGTAACAAGGTTTGAGTAACTCTTATTATGAAACAGAGGGAGTGGTATACTATGGGGCTGTTTGTTTCCTGCTTAAAAGTTGGGCTTCTGATTTATAAGTTAGAAGCACATATTTGTACCATTTGTGTAAAAAGTCAAGAAGCACTTATAAAAAGTTAGGAATGCTAGCTTTTGTTTCAAGGTTTCTGCTTTTTTCCCAAACACTTTAATCACTTATAAGTCTTAACTTGGCTCTAACTTCTACTCCACTTTTTTATTTTAAGCAAGAAGCACTTATTTTAAACTCACCCAAACGGCCCCTACAAACGAGAAGAGTGATTGGACTTAATATTTGTGACATAATAAAAGAAACACAAATTATAATAAATGAATTATAATGGTACAATAATAATCTCATAAAAATTCTATTAAGTAAATAACATATATAAAATATTCGAATTGTGAGAACTTGTGAAAAGAGTCCAACGGAGATGAAATTTTAACTCTCCTGTTCGAGATTTAGTAACACCTCTCCAATTTGATTCGAAATAGAAATTTTATGTATCCTATGTATCCGCTCCGAGCGGAAGCTCGTAAATTCTAAGGTGCATCATACATGGCACCAGATATTTGAAAGAGACTACTCAACACTATAAACAAAATTCATATTTACCTTTCCCTTTCAGTCTCGAACGCACTTGATCATCTCATTTATTTTATATTGATCATCTTCAAAGGCTCTCACAAATAATTGCAATTTTAAATATACCATATATATATCGGTATACGGTGATAGAATCATAATAATTTGAGATAAAAAATTTACGGATAATTTTAGAACTCGGTTGAATTTAAAAAATCAAAATCAAAAATCGTGATCAGTCTCCGATCTACCCAGAAAACGATAATCCCTCTGTTTCAATTTACATGTCCACTTTCAAGAAATTTTTTTGTCTCGAATTACTTGTCCACTTCAACTTTCAATGCAAAATCATATTTCAAAAGTCAATTTTCCTCCACATATCTCTTATTTATATTTCCTAGATTAATCTCACACCACATATTATGCTTATTTAATACAATTAATTTGTGAACATCTACTTTTCTTAAACTGTGTGATTTTTTGAAAGTGTACATCTAATTTGAAACGGAAAGAGTAATTCAAAGGCATGATAATGTTTGTTCCCTTCGATGTATTCAATTCAACGTTCTTGAAAACCTGTGTGCATTTGTTATTTGTATGTGCACTTGTGCAGTACTAGGAAATAGATCTTGGAGGATCACATTCACTCATAACCTGAAAAGTTGAACTAATCGCAAGTTAATGGAGGATCTTAAAGTCCCAAAATTTGTTTAGTTTCTAAACATTTTCTTGTAATCGAGTAAATTTACCTCGTCCAAGTTCCAACCATGCTTTTCTGGCATACTTTCGGGGACATGACTCTAACTAGTTAAACATCGCATGTTCGATACGAATGAGACAGTGTAATGTCCTTTACTCCATTATACATGTTGAATATTTGCACTTCAGTTAAATTATTACGAGTCAAAATATTTTACGATGATTCTGTCAGACCGTCACTGCAATTCATGTATGGAAAAAACACCTCTCAGTTTTTGTGTAAATTGCGTATCAGGTCACTTGAACGTGAGATGCTGGTGTCGTCTCAGTCAAGGATGTATTCGATTGAGATTTTAATGTTTATAATTTATAAATTTTATATTATATTTTAATTTATGTTAATTTTGAATTAAATATTGCAAAATTGACGTAGAGTTTTTGATGTTTAAGCACAGTATTTCATAGTTCCATGAATCATGATGAAATGACATAAAAATATATTGTACAAATATACTGAACAATCTCATAAAATCCAATCATTTTACTACGTTCATTTTTTTTTTAGATTTTAATAAATTTTTAATAATCTCAATTAAATATCATCCATTTTTTAACCGTAATTTAAAATTCTGATAAAATATCACCACATTATATAGCATAACTTAAAATCTTAATTGAATATCTCAAAATTGTTATAAACTTGTCAAAATTCGAGCTGAATACACCTGAATGTGTAAATGATTTTTTTATTTGAAATATCAGTTAAATACACTCTTTCAAGTGATAATGGCCCCTAGATACTGTGTACTAATATTTTTTCGAATATTAGTCGAGATGTATGACCCGAAAACCTGATATACAGAAAAAAGAAAATTGAACTACATACATGATACACGGTATCATTCTTAGAATTTGTACGACTGAAATACACAAAATAATTCGTATTCGGTCAGAATCTCAATTAATTGATCAAAGTGGGTAGCTCGAAACAAGTACGATGTGATTTTATACAAACATATCACACCCAAATTAAAAAAATAATTATAGTACCAAGTGACAGATAAAATAGTACGAGTAAAGTCGGACGTGATATATTATTGAAACAAACATAAGCAAAGTCAGGACCTTTAAAAGGAAGTGGAGGTGGGGGCACTTTTAGTGGCAACCACAGAGTTGGTATTTGTGGGTATAAACAACCAAAACAAAAAGGACGTACTTGTCCAACTAAATAATTTTTGAAAATTAGAGTGGTGGAATTATAATTGAAGGAAGAGAAGGAGAGGTAGAAAAAAGCCAAGTAGAATGGTCATTTTCAGAAAGGGAATGGTGGTGGAATTTCAAGGATCTATCTCCCTATCTATCAACTACCTAAAATCAATTCAGTGCATGTCTGTCTCCAATATTTTTAGTCTCCTGAGTTGTTTTTAATTTCCGGGAATTATTATTCTCAAAACATTAATTTCTCAATTTTTACGGATGATTGTCCAGACATATATAAATTGTATGAATGAAAGAGAGAAGTGGAATATAATCCTCTGTTTGTCTCTCATTCATTTACATCTTTTTTTCAATTGGTTGACAAATTTTTTAAGATGTATATAAAACATAAGTTCACAATTTTTTGAAAAAAATTCTTAGTATGTATAAAATTCAAATATTGAATTTTTATTAAGAAGAAAAAAAATAAAAAAATTATTAATTATATTTTAGGAGAGCGTTAAAATGTGTGTCGAGTCCCGTCCTCCGATGTAAACAATAAAGAGCATTTCTGATGCCTTTAATTATAATGATCAACTAAATTAGATTTGTAAGACATTATGTAAAATTTGTCAAACGTGTAAGGCATTGTATTTTAATGTTATTAATTATATTGGTACTATAATTTAAAAATAATAAATTATTAATATTTTAAAATTTTAGAATATTTTTATTACATTCAAAATTTAGTCAATCCGACCATCAAGAAGTCACACAAGACTACTCCATGTTTGGATATATTAGGATCTCATGCACGTAATTTTTAGAGTTTTAACCATACCCTCAGATATATTATTTTCAACTTTGTTCTGGATGAAATATAACATTAATATTTATATTTGAAAAATAATTTTTTTTATTAAAATTTTTTAAAAATACAGGTAAAAGAGTTAAGACATTAATATCCAAATATAAGAAGGGAGTTATTGCACCGTGGATGAGTTTAAAATAAGGGCTTATTGTTTAAAGTAAAAAAGTGAAATAGAAATCAGAAGTAACATAAAACTTACAAGTGATTAAAGTGTTTTGAAAAAAATCAGAAGCTGTCAAACAAGAGTCAGCATCTGCAAATTCAAGTGATTCTTGACTTTTTACATGAACAGTATGAATAAATACTTCTAACTTATAAATCCAGAAACCGGGATGTTAAGCTCGGCCAAACAGTCAAACACCCCCATTATTTTAAAAACGAAAGGAGTAAGCTGCAAAACTAGTTTCAATTGTACTACTTGGTTATGCGAAGCAGTGGAAAGAGAGTTAGAGAGGGAGTTTTAATGCTAATGCATGTACTTGTTCTGGCACAGTGTAAAGTAATATACAGGCTGGGTAAATGAAGGAAAAAGAAGAGATTTAAACTTTTTAATTGAATTAGATGGGAGTGTACAAAAAGAGAAGCAACAGAGGGCATTGATGAGCTCACAAAAATCTTTAATCTTCTTTCTGACCAAACACTGTCACACTTGCCAGTGGCATCAAAGGCTCTGATAGGCCAAACAAAGTAGTACTCCTAGTATAGTATCCTATACATGCTAATTAGTCTTGTATAGTGTTCTTCTGTATTTCCCTCTTTCTTTTCTTGTACTGCCCTTATATTTACTGTTCCACCACCACCCACCTCCACAGTTCTCTCTCTGATACTGTTCTGTGAGAGAGAGAGGGAGAGAGAGAGAGAGAGAGATAGGGAGAGATCTTGAGAAAAAGCTGTTTTGAATTAAAGGGAGATATGGGTTAGTCTAAACTGGAGAGATGAATTAGGGTCTGGGGTCTATATGAGTTGAGAGTGTAATGGAATATGGAGAGTTGAATGGCAGGGCTTTTAGGGAGAGACAGCAAAAAATTGCAGAGGTGTGGCAGATACACAAGGAGCAAGAAAACAGGGAAAAGCAAAGAGAGAATAGTATTACTCAGTAGGAAAAAGAACAAGTTTTGTGAATCAAAAGCTGGAAGAGGGAAAGCAAAACAACAAGGGTCTGAGTTTGGATCCTCAAAAAAACAATCTTCAGCTTCATTCTTACCATCAAAGCCATCACCAACACAATCTAAACCAAACATTAGACCAAATCTTGAGTTCAAGACAGCCTGTAGAAGAAGAAGAAGAAGACTTAAACTTGGAGAAACAAGAGCAGCCCACCTCATTTCATGGCTTTCAGAACCAGTTTTTTCAACAGGCTCAAGAACTCAATCAGCATCAGTTCTTGTACAGAGGTGGGGGCTTAGATGCACAGTCCTCAGAACTAGCACCACAAGGCCTCAAGAAGCGCTCTTACTTACCTTCTTCGTCGAAAGAATATGCGAGTTTGCGAGGAAAAATGGGAGACTCATCAGCTCAAAATCAACAAATTACAGCTTCAAGATTAGGGGGTTTAAGGAAAACAAGCAGCAGCATAGGAGGAGAGATTGTGGAGGTCCAAGGAGGCCACATTGTCCGTTCCACAGGCCGAAAAGACAGACACAGCAAAGTCTGTACTGCAAAGGGGCCGAGAGACAGAAGAGTCCGTCTCTCGGCCCACACTGCAATTCAGTTCTATGATGTCCAGGATCGCCTCGGATACGACCGCCCCAGTAAGGCGGTCGATTGGCTCATCAAGAAGGCTAAGGCCGCAATTGATGAGCTCGAGGAGCTTCCTGCCTGGACACCTACAACTGGTTCAATTCCCATTATAAACCCCCCAAATCAAGATCAATCTATGCATCATCAGCTTCAGCAACAGCAACAACAACAGCAACTTCATTTGCAACAACATCCACCAAATGACAACAGCTCGAGTTTCTTGCCTGCATCGATGGACTCTGACTCGATAGCGGATACAATCAAGTCCTTTTTCCCAATGAGTGCTTCAGCAGATACTAATACTTCAAATGCAGCTAATGTGCAGTTTCACCAACACAATTTTCAGCAGCATCCAAGAAGTACTAGTCAGAACCAAGACTTAAGGCTATCTCTTCAGTCCTTACAAGATCCAATGCTACTCCATCACCAAAACCAACATGAACAAACCACTGGCCTTTTCTCAGGTACTCATCAGATGAGTAATTTTGATGGTTCAGGGTGGTCAGAGCCTCCTTCTCACGATATCAGCAGGTTCTCAAGAATGGTTTCTTGGAATGCCGGTGGAGACACTGGTGGGAGTGGAGTAGAAGGAGGAGCTTTCGTGTTCAATTCGCCGTCTTCATCAATGCAAATGCAGCAGCAGCAGCAAGCACTGTATGGCCAGACTCAGTTGTTGTTTTCTCAAAGGAGACCCCTTCAGTCCAGTAACACACCTTCGATTTGTGCTTGGATCGACCCGTCAACATATGATCATCAAGCAGCTTCATCATTTCCATATCAACCATCATCAATGTCCGGAATTGGATTTGCCTCTGCTGGTGAATTCTCCGGGTTTCGGGTTCCAGCACGAATTCAAGGCGAAGAGGAGGAGCATGACCGCGTTTCAGACAAGCCGTCCTCTGCTTCATCCGATTCTCCCCAATGATTAAGTTCCGAAAGATTGTATTTTTCCTCTCCACTAGGTGATTCTTGATACGCCTTAATCAATTACTTAATTTGTTATGTTCATTTTGAATATATCTGTACTGTCTTTTATTTGCAGGACTTAAAACATATTATCAGTAGAATTGAAGTAAGCCAAATGTGATTGGGGCTTGTCAAATTTTCAACTGTTGGAAAAAAGCCGAGAGGAAGAAGAAATTCAAGTCGGTTCTCTTCAGTGGTAGCTACCGCAATAAGAACAAATCTGTGTGCATTTTCAGGTTTTCTTAGTGTGGTTTGCTAAATATCTGTTTTTAAGTTGTGTTCGATTTCAGTTTGATGTTAATGAGCTTATGCAGCTCTTAACTTTGTTACAATTTGCATTCTGTTTGTTTATTTCTGTTATTAGACCTTTGTATGCTATTTTCCGGTTTTTGTTTGAATTTTAAATTTTCTTGACTGGAGCTCTATCTAAAAATTGTTGCTTTGTTTATTTACCATATTTATTTTATCATCTTAAACACTTCTTCATGTTCCCAACTTAGGCATTTGTTTCTCAAGAATGCATCTCACATTTTCTGATGTTTATTGATGGGCAATGCAATACTAAGATATAGTTCTAGTTAAGGAATGGTCAATTTGAGAAATGAGAGAGTTTTATGTTTAATGGAACAACACTTGATGTTCCGAAAACCTAGACTAGATTGATTGAACAAATGGTCCTTTACATCCCTATCTTTGCCAAGAGTATTGAAATAACCAAGCAGGCAGATAACAAATTGTTATCTATCAACAGAAACTATTTTGTTGCCTAGTTAGTTAACAAGTGAATATATGATATGGAGCCTTGAATTTTTGAAACTTGTCTAGATTTAGCCTTTTCTTGATGGATTGACAACATTTTAGTAAAAGGCAAAGTAGAAATCAGCCTCATCACATTCATACAATCTGATTGTGCTGTTCCAAGAACTCTTATTATCCATAAAGGTTTGATTTTTATTCCTCCCACAACAGTGCTTGTGAATTGAAACATATGTTACTTTCAAAACAAATCAGATTTAGGTTTTGAATGAAACATTAGGTCCCCAAAAAGATTACTTGAGCATTAAGATCATGTTGTGAAGGTTTGAATGTGATGGGATATACCAAAGGTAGAACAAGTGGGGCTAAGTGGAGTCTGCTGAGGGAAGAATTGAGAATGGAACCCAATGAAAGGCATAAAAAGGTAAAAAGTGTGAAAAGCAGGCTCAATTATAGAATAAGAATACCTCCAATATAGGGTACTTGGCTACTTGCTCAATACATGGTCCCCCTTGACCCCTTCCCTTGCAAATCTCTGCATCTAATTATAAATAGGCTCCTCCTCTAGCTGGAATTTTGTAATCTCTGTTGTTGTTATTGTTAATGTTACTATTGAATCAAGCTAAGTATATAAATATAACACTTGACTTCTGTTGTGATGGTGACAATTGCTTAGTAGGTTGTTGGTACTTCTTTATGGTTGATAACTACTACTCATCCAACAAAATAGTTGCATATAAACTTGTGTCAACATTATGCTAGAAAGATGTACTTGAATCTTGTAATATCATCTCTTCCCATTTCTCCAGTGCATGTTCACTGATTCCTTTAGGGCCAACTTTGTCTGAAGGTAACATTCCAAACTCAGAAGAAAGTAAAAATCTTTAAAGAAAATGTCTTTGCTTGCAATATTTATCCCGATTAATCACTGAGTTTTAGAACACGGGTTTAGGGGTATGTTTACGAGTGGTGAACAAGCCCTGAAAAGTCTGTTACTAGTGGCAAGCATGAGACAAATCTGATTGGGTGTTAGGATTTGAATTAAGACATATTAGATATGTAACTACTGATTACTACTTGTTTAGTTATTTGCTTTGGATGGTGACTAGGGCACAGAATTGGACAAACATTGTAAAGATTTTTAAACTTGTCCATTATTATAGTTGAGTAGGATTGTACTATCTTTCACTTGTTTAATACTCTAGCTGATACAGAACAAATTGGAGCTATCTGTTTCCCTTGTGCAATTGGGACATTGTTAAAGAGATGCCTTGTATATACCATATTATATCCTTAATGACCTCAAGAAACATGTTAAACAAGTATCCATCACAGCCTCCACCATAATTATATAGTATTAGCAAGCACCAAGCCCCGGTGATATCAACACATTATAGAAATTACGCGATTAATTAATGTAAGTTATCATCGACTTATTTGTCCCCGTGGGGGCAACATTCTCCTCGATCCGGCCCCGGATTTACTTCTAATTAATATATTAGTCTCTAAGCATGTGATTAACTGATTAGTTTCTTTAATTTCTGTTTAACTGCCTTGAAACATGGTAGTTGAGTACTTTAATATGCATGCCAGTAGTAATACTGTAAGTCCCTTTTCATGTGTAAGAATGATGTATTCTCCAGAAACAAGATAAAAAAGTGAATTGAGAGAGTACTGGTACTTGTTCTGGGAAGTTAAGACTCAATAACTAGTAATTAATCAGTTCAGAAGTTTCTGATAAGGCTGATGAAATAGTGAAATCTTTCAACTTGAATTTATGTAGACAGGTCATAATTTCAGGGCCTGCAGAATTTACTTCAGTATTCATGCAAAATAGCAGATTGAATAAATGGTAAAGGACATTTATGTTGTAAATTTGTAAGTGTTGGAGGCCTGGTTGTGTTGGAGGAACTTCTTAATGTTAATTAAAAATTTAGCATATCCATCTAAAATCTTACTCCCTTCGTCCCACACCCGATTCAGTTTTTTTCTTTACTTAGACACATATTTAAGGTTTTTATAAAGTATAATTTTATAATTTATTTGTTAAAATTTTTATTTCTAAACATTAAATATTTATTCACAAGAAAAAAAATTAAAATAATTTATGAAGCCATATTTTATAAGAATTTTAGAATACTTATTGAATCCTCCGTCACAAATTTATTCAATTAAATGGGATGGAGTGCTAAAATGTTAGAGAAATGTTTCAAGAGATCCCTTCCCGCCGTGAAGGCTGTAGATGTGGGAGGATTCAAACTCGAGAGCCCTCCCCGCAACTAAGGCCGATACCATCTTAATTAACTGAATTTCAGATTCGAGAAGTTTTTTGTATCTCTAATTGTGGACAGCTATAGCGGGGTCATTGAGAAAGGCATATCCATCATCCATGTGCACAGTATAATGCTTAAAGATTTGATGTTTCTTTCTGTCATCTTCAAGTCCTCAATAACTCGAAAACTCAATCTGCTGTGCTCATAAGAGGATCTATTGCTTCTGTATTAATACACAAGTGCCTATATCAATCTTTCTCCTTTTGGGGAAATCTAGTTGGTATTTTAGACATAAGAGACACCTTATTTTATAACAAACTTTATTTAAGGATTATTGCCTGGCATTCCAAACTTTATATTAGGATTTTATTGGATTTTTTTCATACGAAATATGAGTGTATTCAACTCGGATTTTAGAAAATGTACGAGAATTTTGGGTTTTCAAATTGGATTTTAAGTTATACCACAAAATCTCGTGGTAATCAGGATTTTATATATTCTTAAAACTCTGATGGTATTCAATTAAAATTATTTAAAATCCGATAATATTCAAATGTTGATAAAAAAATTTTGGACTTCATAGATCGATGGATTTTGCTGAATTTATTATATTTTTAGTTTTTTGAATTTCCACCAATATTCATCCGATTTTGAAGTATTGTGCTTAAATTCCAAAGACCTTATATCAACTTTCCGACATTTCATGATATTTTATCTAGCATCCAAATAAAATCAGATACATTCCATTAAAATCCTAGTTAAGCTTGATGGTTGGAAATTGGAGATACGGTGGCGTATGATCTGCTAGTATTTAAATTTCCTGGGTAGTATCGAAACGATGATATCGAATGCCCATCACCAGATTTTTCAAAAAAATAGATAAATTCATTAGGTTCTGCATTACATGCAACTGAACTTTATGATGGGGTTGAATCTTGTTTCTTGATTTGTATATTTTCCATTTGTGGCCCAACAACATATATTCAGCAGTTGGTGGAAGATCTCTTGACCGTTGTAATTCAAATCATCTTGTTTATGATATATCAGTGAAAAATAAAAAACTACTAGGTAGGTCACTTTAATATATGAGACTCCCAAGAGAAGAGACAAAAGATATATATGTAGTGCAATATGAATCAGATGACAAGGGGTTGTGGTCCAAGAAGAATTGCAAAGGCAAGAATTATGCATACCCTAAAAGGTAAAAAAACAGATTGAGGTAATATAAGTTTGGATTTGCTGGCATTTAACTAATTTTGGAAGGGTGAGTTGATTTTGTAAAATCATAGTATATTTGGGTCTTGCTTGGGATGCCACACAAATGCATAAGCCATAATGTATCTTTCCTGTTTATAAATCGAGAGAGAGAGATTGACAGAGAGAGAGAGAGGGAGGGAGAGAGGGAGAGAGAGAGGGAGAGAGAGAGAGAGAGAGAGAGAGAGAGAGAGAGAGAGGGAGAGAGAGAGAGAGATGGAAGTATTATAAATCTAGAGAGTCGGTCTAGGAAGGAAAGGAGTGGAGCTAGGATTTGGGAGATAAACTAGGTAGAGAAAAAATAGGCATTGAAGCAGTTGCTGTTTATTTGAGTTAGATTTGCATGGTTCTATTTTTCGAATTTTGAAATGGTTTTGTTTACTCCATGTATTTAGTGATCTCATCTCTCTCCCTCTCCCTCTCTCTCTCTCAGACAGCTTTAACCAACTGCTTAAGAAGAATCCCAAATTATCAGAAACTCTGTTTCACAACCTTTGCTGAATTATGGGCTTATTTATAGGCTATTCTTGTTTCCACATTCATTATATTAGTATTAGATATGGTTTTCTCACACCCTTTTAATCAGTGATCAGTAGGAGATGGATCATGGAATTGGTAACATCCTTGCTATGTTTTAAACAATTTGCTTTCATTTGTGTATAGTTTACATATATGGCTGTTATCAAGAATGGCTCAACAAGAACAAAACCAGAAGTACAGTAACAGTAGTAGTGGTGGCTGTACTGGTGGTATTGTTGCTCGATCTTCGAAAAAACTGAAGCAAAAGAAAGTACCTCAGAGAGGACTTGGTGTCGCGCAGCTTGAGAAGATCAGATTGGAAGAGCAGCAGAAAAGAGATGCGGTTTTTCAAGTGCCAAGTGCAATTGTGTCCCCGAGTAACTCCTCTTCTTGCTTGGCTTCTCAGAGTTCGAGTTTTAGGCCTGATGTTTCTTCGTATTTAACATCCACCTCTCCAATTGATCACCCTTCTGCTAACAAAATAAACAGACTGCCACCCATAATCCCGAATAGGAATGAGATTGTTCGGTCCAATTCTGTGTCAAACAATGGTGGTAGTGAATGTGACATGGCGTGGCAAGACATTACAGGCGCAGGGCGTGGTAGCTGGTCTAAGTTATGGAATGATGAATATAATCTTGAAGGCGATATCAGTTACAAGCTGGATCATCAGGGATCCAGTGCATCGCGTTCAAGTGTAAATTTGCTTTCTGAAACCAAAAGCCTGATGTGGCCTTTGCCCGGTGTTATGCCAAGATCACACTCATTTCAGGAAGCTTGTCCTTCCTCCATGGTCAGCCATGTCAATTTTGTTCCCTGATTATTTCACAGTAAGTATTTGCAGGACTTTAGATCCTTTTGCCGTGACTAATGTTGACAATGTGTGAATTGCAGGTGAATGTTTCGATAGGGACTTCATCATCGTCTGTTATGAATTTCCAGACAGAGCCCCCTTCAAACCAAAGATATCGTGGCAACAAATCTATGCCTTTGTGGCCAGCAGAAGAAAGAGTAAGCTTCTGATTCCAGTACATACTATAAAGAAGTTCTGAGGGTAGTATCAAAAGATTTTTACACTTCATACATTCAATTTTCCGCTTAATAGTTGAGTTTCAAGAAGCATACCTTGTTCATTCACGGTGAATTTCTCATGATGATACACAGATGGCTGGACTAAAGAGATCGTATCCCTTCTCAGTAGACGATGCACCAGTCCCCTCTTTCAGCTGCAAATTTCCTCCCACATATGCATCCCATATCCCGCGAACAGATGAATCAGCATCATTCAGCAATGACGGTACATTTGATTTTGTACCAGCCAATCCACTCCTGATGTGAGCTTAACTTTCAATTCTAGATCCCACATTAGATATACACTGCAGTTGTTTTCTAACATAATTGTTCGCGTGCACTGCTTCTCAGAGAAGGGCCTTCGGGTTCAGGTGGAATGTCTGAGCACAACAAGAAGAATCTTGTCAAAGAAAACGGAGGCTTTAATAAACACTTCCTCACGCTGGCGCCTCCAATACCAAAGGAAACTGCACCCTATCTAGACACTTGCATTCCCGAGCTTCCTGACTTCGATGCCTTACCTTATCAGGTAGACCTCATGCTCTCATCTCCGTCCCTACATTAGAAAACAAGTTTCACATTTTATTGCATCCCGGATAAGTAGTCATATTGTTGAGTGACCAATTCTCCTAAAACCTCAGTGTGTTAGGAGGAGGGCTTATCGGGATCATATTGTGTTCTAACGTATTTACTGTATGAAAATTTCAGGGAGCACCAGATGATCTAGTTCGCTTGCCAGGACTAATCCGATCAGTCGAGCAGCCATTCTTCAGCTTCTTGCCATCAGCGCAAAATGGTCGATCAACAGTCACTATAAGCAACAGCAATGATGCCGTAGAAAATGTTGATCTGAGTTTGAAGTTATAAGGCCAGTCTTTCCCCAGACCAGCTCAGACATTCTCTCTTAGGAGAAAATCGACGATTTTCGATAGTAATTTTCACATGTAACTTCTGTATGGTGATGAATGTCTTGTAAGGTTGAGTTTTAAGCAACCCTAAACATCTGTCATATGAGATTACCCAGATTAGGGAGCGGAGATCTCAAGATTTAGAAGAAATTTCCGGGTTTTATAAAAGTGATGAAGCAAATGTTGTGTTGTTCTAATCTATGAAGTCATAAAAATTAATTAGTTTTAATTTTTTCCGTTCACCACAGATTTTAGTCCCTGCTGACCCCTGTGTAGCTCCGCCACCGTATAAGCCATACGGTGGCATTACTGATTTTGTCTTGTCTTTTGTATTATTGAGTCAGGAAAGCTGAGCTTCATTATAGGCTGTCGATTCATGGTCCATACCTGTGGACATGGGGAGATCTGAGCTTATCTTCTAGATTGTATCTTCACAGAATGCATAGCTAAAGTGTAAACATCACATGGGTCATGGGCTCAACTGAATAATTATTAGCCAGGAGGAATATAGATGACAATACTCCTTCAGAACTCCGGACTCGGATAACAGTGTCCCACATGAATACGTCCGAATGTCAGACTCGGTAATATTCAGAAAATTTTACATATTTTTGACCTAAAATAAGTGTCGGAGTGTCTATACTCATGTCCCAGTGTCGAGTATCACGGGTTCTTGAGGCAAATTGAAGAGCTGGGGTAATATAGGTGACAACCATGCCCTATAAGCAAACGTACTTTGTATGCTAGACTCATTTGGAAGATTTCAAGTACAGAGAATTATGCAGTACTAAATGGATAGCTTGATAAAGACGTGTTTATTAACATAATGACAGTAACAGAAGTTTGAACACAGATGCCATGGCTCTCTTGTATCTACAAAATTTGCCGTTACACAACCTGGCTGTTTTTTCTTGGTCACTATCGTGACTACTGCCACCGAAAACACACATACAATATGCAAAACAGAGTAGCACCGCGATGTAGATAGTTATGACCAACCGAACATATAGTCAAGAACATAAACAAGTGCCAGAGAGAATGGGTAAAGCAGGAAGGCAATCGAACTTGTCCATAGAGGGAAGGTGGTGCGGACGCTACCAAGTGCGCCCATCACAATGCAGACAATAAGAATTACCAGCACTTCTGAGGAGAAGTCCCATACCAGCCCTCTAACATAAACAAGGGCCAAGAAAACCGACAGACAGAGTATATTATTCATAGTTACGGCTCCATACAACTGCATCAAAAAAGAGGGGATATTGTGGTTAGCGCTAATGAAACAATAGCATTCCCCGTCATCAAAATTCTGCACTTGACCTATGCAATAACATCTGAACTATAATTTGTCTAGATCTTTCATGTTGCATCCAGACATTCATAGAATACTATGCATTCGATGGCATACTATTTAGTTGAAGCTATAGGCAAAAATACATTAATTAATCCTGCATATATTTATTAGATAAGCAAGCTTTTATCTTAAATTACCACAGCACAGCTAAAGGTCAACAGTATCTAGCCACAAAGAGTGGGCATATAACGTAGCAAGCTGCCAATAATAAAAAATTTATGCTAGGAACTGGACAATGAAACGAACCTCTGAAAATGTCAAAGATGCAGAACGCAACTTCTTTCGGCTAGCAAAGATTATAGCTGACACTGCCTCACTGGAGTTGGTTGCAAAAGGAAGAGCTATAAATGATATGAAGAAAGAAGGGATGCTTGTAGCACTAGAGAAATTATCAACAGCATCTACTAGAGGATCAGCAAATGCAGCTGCGATAACAGCTCCCAGTAACAACAGTAGTACAGCTTTTATGGTCGTCCACTGGGGGTTTTCTACACCCTCAACAACCTCATCACTTTGATCCCCTAGAAGAAAATGCTCTCTTTTCGTTTGCTGTCAATGCAATCAAAGACATGAAAATCTGAGTAACACATACTGATTAGAAATATTACAAAAATGACGACACAATGCCATGTACCTCATGATAGCGAGTAAGGTGCTTAATTGTTTCACCACCAGCAGTGTCCTGAGGAGAAGAATCCCTTAAGCCCATTGCCTCATCAAGCCAATTTTTAATTCCACAGATGAATTCGTCCAGGTCAATCTTTTCATCTAAAGTTGAGTCAAAATCTTTCAATAATTTTGCTGACGCGTCATCTTCATTCAAATTTATCTCATCAAAGCGGATACCAAGAATCAGAGCTCTCAATTCAGAAGCTGAAAGAAAATTATCATGATCCGTATCTATTGCCATGAAAAGTCTGTCATAGAATCCATGAGTCAGTAAACACATGGCGGGGATTAACTACCTGTAAATAGGGAAGTTTCATAGAAAGAGCAAAAGGTAAATAAACTAACTTTTCTATTACTTCTCTATTGGGTTCTCCTCGTTCATTTAGTAGCCTTCCCAGTGCACGCATTTTTAGATGTTTCAGAACTCCAGATATTACATGTTTATGTTTTGCGTAGTCGATCCTTCTTCGCTGGATCCAAGGCTGAAAAACCTGCATGAAACATTACAGATTAAAGTAAAAAACAAAGAGGATCTTGAACAGATGAAAATTGTAGTTACTAGTTACTGATGCTAACCATACTGTAGTGAACAACTCGGATGCACATGTGTTTTTTCTTAAAACAAAAATCTTATGTTCAGAGTGACAATTTCATGAGAACTTAGTATGCAAAGTTTTTTCCTTTGATAGAGACAATTGAATGATGCAGTTTATTCAAAGTGGAAGCAGTCATAGCTGAAAATAATACAAATATACTGGCAATTAATAGACACATATTTTAACTAACTAGTTTATGTATCTGTTCTGTTGCTTTACAGTTTTATTTTCACGGCATATTTCTACAATACCTGATACAATTTAAAGGGAAAAAATGAAAACAAAACTAACAGGAATTTATTACTTAATATTGCAGTATCCTCCACCCATAAAGTTACAAAATTCAGTTCTAATTGATGTACATACATGAATATATTACCTGATATAGGCAATACGAGATCAGTAGCGACACCGAGATAACAAGTGCAATCAACACTGCCAAATGTCTACCAGAAGTTGAATGCAACACTTGAGGAAGTTGTACGACTAAAAAGGGTAGTATAGATACAGCCATTATCATTGCAGCATAGCTTGTCCAGATATCAGCAGTAACACCAGAACCTGCAATAATGGAGAAATTTTTTTAGCCACCCTGTTAAACTGCTAAAATATCTTATTCATGACAAAAGAAAACAGAATGCCAATCAATATAATCCAATAGCCAAAGAGGTCTGCATAATGCTGACTCTTAAGAAGACAAAAAGATAAAAAAAAAAAAAAACTTAACATAAGAAACCAATACTCTGTTTACGATTCCAGGCAGTGGTTTTCTGAATGATTAATGCATCACTCATAGTAATTATATTGAACTTAACTATGGATGTGATAAACTCTAAAATCTGAATATTTTCAGGTAGATACTAATGCAATACGAAAATCATGCAATAGTTGTAATTTTTTGAAATACAAGTTTTACTATATTTTCTTTGGTAAATATGACAAGAATGACATCTCTTTCAAATTGTGTAGCTGAGTTATATTAGTAAACGCCCGTTGCCATAAGTCATTGCTCTAAAAACATATTCTAGCTAGCATGTCAAGTGCATATTAATGATATGTCACTATTCTCATCACCTACTAGCAGTAAAGCATTCGGAAGTTGAATAAAGAAAATAGCTGTCATGTCAATAACTTTCATATTACTAATCCAGCAATACGTAGCATGATACAAGGGCAAACCTGTTAAGCTAAGTCCTCTAGTATCCTTCCCATCAATGGCAACAGAGTCTTCTATGTCACACTTGCCAACAACAACACAGGTTCCCCATATTACTGTAAGAAGCATCACCGTGGATCCAGCTAGCAACCCCATTCCCACCGAAACCTGAACTTGAGCAGTTTCTACAGTCCCAGATATCCCAGAGACTGAAAAGCCAACATATCAAACCTTTAAAACAAACCAAGGTTAAAAAATCCTATTTGTTTATTTTAACAACAACTCAACTAGTTAATACTTAACACTTAATACTAATTAATCAGCAAATTGGACAAAAAAACGTAAAATATAAAGAATATAATAATTACAACCTCCATAAAATGTTGTGTGCTTACCTGCTCCATTTGGCAACACACTAACAATATACAAAACCAAGTCTCTCATTCACCTAAACCAAATCCATTTTTAACTAAATAACTAGAATAAATTAACCAAACAAATCTTTAGCCAACATGAATCTCACATTCATAACCATAATAACTACTAAACTAAACTCTAAGCCTGCAACACTTTGAGTATTATTTTCAGCACGACTCTACAATATATTTTTTTCTTAAATTTCTTGTCGTAAATATTTTTTCCATATTTTCGGTATCACCCCCATGACTAAAAAATATTTTTCCAATTTCTTGTTAAAAAATTATTTATGAAACTTTACGGTCAATGTACACCAACATAAAATTATTTCGGGACGGAAAAGTGAACATGTATTTTGAAACGGAGGAAATATTATAATCGAAGAATGGGAGTAGATGGGGTACCAAGAATGAGCATGGCATCAGGAAGAGCGCCAAGAACAGGCAAAAACAGCCCCCCAACAATCCCCGGCCCAAGAATCTCCAACAGCAACTCACTCCCCGCCGAAAGATAAGTAGCTGCAAGAAACATGAGATATCCATAGCCTAGTATCAGAAACAAGTTCCCCAACACTGTGGTCGTGCAGGGCAAGAAGCCGTAGGTTTCCTCGCACTCTTTCGCCTCTGAGGTGGCGTAGAGCCTGAGCAACGGCTGAGATTGGGTGGAGCCGTCGGAGATGAGATCGACGGCGGTGGTGTTGGGGAGGAGACGGGCGGAGGAGAGAGAGAGGAGGAGGATGAGAGAGAAAGCGAGTGTAAGTGATTGTTTGTCAGCCATGGTTTTAGTTAAACTCAATCCCAAGGGAAGTACAGTGTATATAGGGTTTCGTAATGGAACTAATCAGCTGAACTATTAATTCAAATTTTATTTATTAAAGATATTTTTATATATCAAAAATTTTAATCTCGAAATATAATTAAAATTTTTATAAAATATTTTTAAGAACTAAAAATCATGAGAGTTTAGGAACTAATTGGATATTTTTAAAGAAATATTTTTAACATAATTAAAATTAGATCTGTTCTAATGAATATTGTACGAAAATTATTAGAATTATTATTATTTTTAAATTAATTTCTATTTTTTGAAAGGGCGGATTAGGAAAACAATATTAACTTGCCTTTCACTAAATATATACTCCTTCTGTCCCATTTAATTCTATACATTTCTTTTTCACTGCTCAACACGCACTTCAATACTCTTATAAAACATAATTCTATAACTTATTTTTAAAATTTTATTTTTCTGAATAAAAATATAACATTCAAACTTTTATACAGAAAAGAAAAATCTTAAAAATAAGTTCGGTTTTTCTAGTGTGTGCCCATGGGCACATACTAAGCACTAAAATCCATGAATTTGGAGGGTTTTGATTGTCTTACCCTCTCTAATAATGGTGGACCCCCCTGCATTTACAACAACCACACCAATTAAAACCCTCCAAATTCATGGATTTTAGTGCTTAGCATGTGCCCATGGACACACTAGACAAACCCAAATAAATTATAAAACTAAAGTCCGTATCGCGTCTCCGTCCCCAAATGTATATAACCGAGGGGAGTACTATAAAACAAAGAAACAAGCTTTAGCCTTTATCAACTTGACGTTTGGCGGTGTGCGCTTTTCTTATTTTTATTTTATTTTATCCAGATTTTGTTTGTTTCTTATCCTCCGGTCTTTCAACATCACGCTCTGGTCTCCACTTCTTGAAAAAAATCTCTGGTCTACTTATTAGTTATTACGTGTCATTTTCATCGTTTAAGTTTATGTCGGCAATAATTTTTAACTAGAAATACAGAAAGGTGCCGTTGAAAAATATGGCTGATTTTAATTAAAAACTTTAATAAAACTAAGGTAAAAGTTTACGTTATTTTAGTATATCTATATCGATCGTCATTTATTAATTAAATATGTGAGATATTCTCCACTTTTTCGGGAATTAGCATGTCTGACTTTTACCATCCCGGATTAGTGTAAAGTGATTTTTTTCCCAATTCTGTTTGTAAAATAATAAATATATTTTTCGTTAGTATACAAATAAAACTATTTACGATTTTTCTATGGTGTGCCCATGGGCACATGCTAAGCGCGGAAAATTTTGTGCTTGGATCATTTTGATTGGTTCCTATCTCATGATAATGGTGGACCCCCCTGCAAATACACCAACCACACCAATCAAAATCTACCAAATACAAAAATTTCCGCGCTTAGCATGTGCCCATGGGCACACACTAGCCAAACCGAACTATTTATACGGATCTAGCGTGCGTAACCAGTAATCAATAACATTCATCGTCCCGGCTACTTTATACACTTCCACAAAATTCCCACGGGGCACGAATATTTGTGGACTATAAAGGGCCACACATGCATTAGTCCACCATACATGTCCTATAACAGCTACGAACTTGCAGCGGCGAAACATTTAAAAACCCATCTAACTTGAAAGTTGAAACATTTAAAAACTTATCCAACTTTAAGTGGGAAGGGCTACCTATAATTTAGTGTTTCATGTGCATATATTATATCGTAAGATTTATTAGATGCTTCATTAAAACAAAAATAGAAGTCTCACAATTAGATGTACTACGGAGACTTTATAATCTGTACAAAGTGAAAAAAATATTGAGACCACATGAGGCACCAGGCACCGTAATCTTTTGAACTAACTTATAAATTTTATGTTTTTTTTAATAAAAATCAATTTTAACACTCACAAATAATCTACTAAATATATTTTTGATAACTCATAATTCACTTATAATATTAATTATTCAAAGAGAAAATTTTAACTTAACAATTATCATATTAAAAATGCATTATTTTAAATCTATCCAACCGAGCTCTAAATCACATGGGTTTGTCTAGTGTGTGCTATGCTAAGCGCAGAATTTGATATGTTTGGGAGTTTTTGATTGGTGTTGGTTTGCAGGGGAGGTCCACCATTATTAAGATATGGGAGCCAATCAAAAGCTCTCAAACATTTCAAATTCCGCGCTTGGCATGTGCCCATGGGCACACACTAGAAAAACCGAAATCACATTCCAGTTCACCACATTACATATTCCACTAGAGGCGCTATTGTCGGTAGGCAATGAGAAACTAAAAACTATAATGAAAACCGCACAGCTCAAGCATGGGATGACCACTAGTAGATAAGCACCATAAGTGCATACCCGCAGGCCGCAGCTCTTCATATCGGTTCCTATGCTTATTCATACAGACACAATGGGGCCAAGTCAGATTAAAATTGATAAATTGTAATGAATGACTGGACTACAAGTCTCACTGCCAAGAATACTACAGAATTTCGTTTGAACAACGCCCTAGAAGACAAGTCAATGTAAAGTACAAGAGCAGCAGTCACTATTCTTTAGTTGTACAAAGGTCTCTAGAAAGTCAAAAATGCTAGTAACGGTAACCTCTCCCTCTTCCATGGCCTCGCCATCCCCTACCCCTTCCACCAGTTCTCCCTCCAACACCACCACCACGTACCCCATCAAGTGCCCTGTTTACAAGTTGATTTTGTGAAAAACCAGGTCCCCGACCCTTTTTGTTTGGGTATGTGCCAGAACCATTACCAGCAGCGGCAGCAGCACGTTTATCACTGAATATACAAAAATAAGTTAATAACTAACACTAAGCAATTGATAATGAAGGAAAATATGTGACACCTTACCCCGTGACAGCGGTTGATCGTGCTGAAGGTTTAGCAGCTTCTTTCCATGACAAGTTGATTTTCTCATCCCCAATAAACGCAGGTATTTTCGAATGCAAGGGCTGAGTTGTGATGAGTATTAGGAAGGCAAGGCATAAACACATTGGAAAGAGAGCAGAAGAAAATATCTACTTAAAAAAAAATACATTTACCTGAGTCAATGATATTATGTTGTTGCAACTACGGAGACCAGCAGTAGCGTTCTGTTTCTGTGTTTTCTGCAGATAAAAAACCAATTACAATCAATAATCTGAGCAAGTGATTGCTGCACATAAGTCCAGACAGCTTCGTATTAACACATAAGTGGTAATAACTCACAACAACATTTCTTTCTTCATCTGTTTTAGCAGCTGCCATGTCCTTGTTGTGCTCTGTCATCCCCTGGGTTAATTTCTTCAACATAGCTCTAGTTAAAACCTCAATGGTACTTAACCTGCATTATGATCGGTGAGCTGACTAATCAAGCACCTTCTAACAAAAAAAATTGAGAAAACAACAACCACTTTGTGTTTCTAATGAGATTTGATGTGACATATTCTGTATTTGTTTCCATGCTCCAACAGGTAAACAGAAATTGTATCAATAGTAGTCTAGTATATCATTCTGACAATTTTTCATTATGATCCTTGGCCAGTAAAACCAAGTTCAATAGCTTTTCTTAACAAAAACAGGGAGGCACCTTTGGGGGTACCCATCAATTAAAACAATCAGAGGACATTCCCAAATCAAGTATGTAAAAGTCACCATCAAGGATATCCCTCTTCCCTTAACAACAGAGGATCGAGGACTTAAACCTCAGTGGTGCGCCGTGTGTGAGTGTCTAAATTACTGTAATTGACCAAAACCAAAAGTAAGAGAAAGAAAATCAAAAAAAGCAATACTCTACAGGTGATATATTTGCTTATATTAATTCTAGCACTGCAGAACTGCACATTAATATCCACACCAAGAGAAGAGGTTACAACGATACAAAGCCTGAAGGGTTGATATGAATTTGTTCAGATCTTCATAGATATGAAAAAGCAGTTTCTTGTCAAAAGCTTACATATTAAAAAATGAAGATTCTCCGGCTGTGTCCAACATGTATAACCATTATCAGAAGCTTCTTAATGCCTAACTTTCTTTCCTTAACTGAGAGCTTTTTCCCAACATTGTGGAGATATTTTAGTGAAGAAGAGAGAATGAACTCCCTCATCTCTCCGGCTTAGACTATCTTTATACTTTGTTTGAAGAATGAATGTTTGGTCTCTCAAGCAAATTCCTTTTTATTCCTATTTCAGATGTTCGACTTCCCACTCCTTTACTTTCTCTTGGCTCAACTCTCAAGTTATAGCTCAGGAAGGGGTGGGTACCAAGCATTGAAATGAAACAAGAAAATAAGATCCAGTTATTTTGATCACATGTCTCACATAATAACATTCTTAGCTCCATGCATGCGCCAAACCTCTAACACCTTTCTCTGTCTCTTTCTGCATTTGGGTGCTGCTTCTAAGAAAAACCTCCATATTTTTTTCTTCTCCAAACAACCCCTAAAGGCGTTCTCCTTTCAAGTTTGGACTAAAAACAACTCCTAAAGGCGCTTTCCTTTCAAGTTTGGGTCAAGTAGTCCATAGTGTCTACTTCCCTAGCTCCTTGGCCCTTTTTGAAACTGTTTATTTCTTCATCTATTTTCTCCCCTTTATGATAAGAATTTGGTTTCCTTGTATCATATGGGCTAATCTACGAAAAAAGATCGCCGAACAATGGACAAATGCTATAGAAAGGAGTGGAGGAATTGGATTCTTGATTATGAATTTGCATGTCCCTACTGAGCCATTTGAGAACCATGGTATACTAAGTTTTCCAGACTGAAGCATATCCATCTTGCCCCCACACACATAATAATCAGAACCCTCTTCATAAGTCCCAAGTCGATGAAAATTTCAAACAAATATAAGAACACAGGATTTCTTTCCCTCAGTTCAACTTATAAACCAACAGATTGAGAACCTTTGTACCCCGAAATTTGAAATCCCCCAAGTTGACTTCAACGGTGGCAGAATTTAGAAGTTTATAAGAGCTAAGAATAAAATTTTAATCAGAATACATGTTACACCATGTGATAGTACTATGCTATATTGTGAAAGAACCAAATTCCAGCTTAATATCTTTCCTAAAAAAAACAAAAGTGATTTGTTTATAGAAGACAAGTGCAGCAAATGATTAAAAAACAGAACACTGTTAAAGCACCTTTCATTAAAATCCTTATAAAGCTCTGTGAAATCTTCCCCAAGCCTGTCGGATGGTTGGCCAGTCACAATTTTGTAACCACATAGACTATTAGTGGCATTAGGAGCCTACAGAAAATATAGGCATACATATATAAGAAAGGACTCGTTGAAAACATTGGGCACCCAATAAAGAATACAATTGGCATACCTTGTGAGCTAGATGGTGAAAGGTGTACAATAGGCATTCCACAAAAGTAAAGTTCATCTCCTCGAGCTTTTTCCTGACCATTGTTTTCTGACAAACAAAATAAATGAAGTGTAAACATGACTGCATTCAAATAAACACAATTCTGTTTAGTTGATTCATATAACTTAAATCAAAACTGGTGAGTGAATAGGTAACTCTCAGTTCATGACCCAAAAGAAAGACTGCAAGCAACTGATAATAACAACTTTCAGATTAGATGTTTGATGAGAGAAATTTGTTTTAAGTTATTCAGCAAAAAAGGGTGCATGGGGAGGGGAGGAGAGGGCAGATATTCAATAAATGATTGGATTTTTTATATCTTCCTTTCATTTCTTTCTTCTTTTTTCTTTCTTTCTTTCTCTTTTTTTTTTTTAAGGGGGGGGGGGGGGGATTGGCAGCGGTGACCTCTAATAAAGCAACTTATAAATACAGCATACCTTTAGAAGTTGAACAACAGAAGGTAGAAGCTGGCGACATTCCTGTGGTGATACATGATGCGAACATTCTGCAAGGTTTTTTAGCAAGTCCAGTTTTTTCTCCTCGGGGAACTGAAACAAATAATAACATTAGATACATAGCTGTGTAATGGAACAGGGGGAGTGATAGGCAAATTTAGCATTACCTTGTCAAATACAGGTAATATGTGTTTGTTTAGATAGTCAAGGAACTTGCTACTTGATGCACCCCTCTGAGAAAACAAAACATGGTTATATGAATGCATCTCGCAGAGGAATAGCACAATTAATCAAGATTACTAGTAGCATATATACCTTAAAAAGAGGAAGGGCCATTTTAAGGCAGGTTATTAATCTGTCAATGTGATCCCCATCTGAAACCTAAATTAGAATGGAAATGTGTTACAGGTTCAATAACCGCAAATTAAAAGCATGAGAGAATAAAATCCAATTTATGCTCAGAGGAATAGATAGCACATCATCACATGGGATTCTGACATTCTTAAATAAAAATATATCAAGTAATATAATCAAGATACCAGACATTGATGCCATCAAGTTATTTCTAGATGTTCCACCAAGTTAAATTAGAAAATAAAAAGCAGCATCATAATGTCAGAATTGAATGTGTTAATAATATAACTTTTATAAATGCACATTAAGTTAAGAAAACCAATGAAAATTGCTTATTAGACTGAGTGTTGAGGTAACATGTTCTGTAAAAACATATTGCTCCAGAATACTAGTCATTATTACAGGCAAAAAAAATCAATAATAAATAAAGAACTTACATCAAATTGTGCATCTAGATCAGCCTGTGCTTCAATAATTTCAACAAGCTCTTGTAAACGCTCTGCTGGTGCACCTGGACCAAATAAACTCATGCTCCCCAAGAAGTTTATGAACATTTTAAACTCATCTGCGGTCACATCTTGCAGGCTCTACAAATGCAAGCAATTGACTTGTCAAAAATATTAAACTATGCCAAAGTCTTAAGTTAAGTACTTTTATGTTGCCAGAATGGCCGGACTCTCATTTTTTCCATCATATGTTCTTATTCATGTCATACATGATACATGACAGGGTATGTGGTGTGGGTAAGGTGATTGAGTCGGATCCTCTGCCTTGAAGCAGACACTTCACCTCTTATGGGTCAGTCCATAATGTAATCTAAAGCATCCTAAAAACTGGTTTTCAAATTATCCTTCAAAAATCATTTCACAACATAGATATATAATTAAGTCCATCCAATTTATTGGTAATATACAATAGTTTAGGACTACAAAAAAAAGAGCATCTAAAACTCTTTGTTAAATTTGCATGTGGTTTTGGGCACCCAGCACAACTGTTTAATTTGGGGTCAATATCAAAGAACCCTAAATAGTTTGAAACTAAGAATCCAACACTTGAATCTACAACAGTTTCCCAGTCCAGGTGGCAGAGGTACTTGAATAATAAAAATAATGACTTAAGGCTGTGGCATCACAAGAGTTGTAAACAAATTCAGGGAATACCTTTTTCACCAAATTGGTTATGTGCCTCTCCATTTCCTCCCGTGGCTTTAGTAGCTCTTCCTTAAGAGGAAATACCTATTAAGTATATCAAATGTGCGTCAGTTTTCAGCCACAAACAGATGTGCATGCTGTTGTTGTGCAGATGTATAAATAAGAAATATATTAATCTCTTCACCTTATCTCTGATAAAACATAAAACTTTCTCACGTATGGTTTCATCGCTGCCAGGCTCCTCAGCACTTCCAACGTGCTTAAAAAGAACAGTAATAGATGCTGTAGCAGACAAACATAACTTAAATATGAGAACGTAATTCGCGTTTGTAAATTGTAACATAGAAAACATTATATATTTATTTGGTCTACATACAGATCAAAAATAAGGGGTAGTTGTATAAATTCGGTAATCAAAGCAACAGACGCCTTTAAAAGTAAACACATGGACTAAGAACTGCCAATTTACTTGAAGTTTTCACTATTTCAATTTCTAGCATTACTGAATCAATATTTCAAGTTAAATTCAGCCTCAAATTTTGCCACGAACGGCATAATGTTTGGCCAGACTAAAATGGACCCCTTGTGCTTTCATTGCTCCAAAAACCATTTTGGGCTCCAATCTCTCTCCCTCTACTGTATCATTGTGGCCTTTAGTCTGACGTGCATAATGCCTTAATCTATGATGTATTTAATTACGTACTGTTAACAATATTTAAATCTACTATACTTTTCATACATTATCTACACATCTATTAAAAACAGTGGTACATAACTGCATGCGAATTGCGACATATGAAAATTGCTGTCAAGAGATTTCACAAAAGTTATTCTCTCCTGTCAAATATATGCAGAGCAGTTAAGGATGTAACTGAAATAAATGGAACAGCCTAAAACTTCCATGCCATATGTTCTTTATAAATCATGCCGAATTTAGCATTCCATTATCTGGGATAAAGTTTAAAATAAGAAACCTTTGTTGTAACCACAGCCAAAAAATTTCACGAGACCCATCATAATATCTAACAGATAATATGCAAAAAAAAAAAAAACCAACTCCTATTACAAATCAACGTCTAGGATCCCACAATCCCTCGACACTCTATTGAATAAACTTACTCTTCACATCCTGCCGCAATAATAGCATGAGTGACTTCTGAACTGCATCCCGCTCCACATTTTCCACTAAAATTAAAAACAAAATAAAAGTTTACATTAAGGAAATACAGCCTAAACAGCTAAAAAAATACAAGTTGAACAATGAACACATACTACCTGCTGGAAGCAGCTGACCTAGCACGTCAACTATCTTAGAAAGATATTCAGGAGTATCTTTGCAGAAGAGTGGAAGCCCACGTATTGCTTGTACACGAACCTGTGCATAATTTTAGCTCTACATAAGTATTCAATTTGGTAGTTGCACAAACTAAAATAAGACTCGCTGAATTTGACCACAAAGTTCTTTATAAAATATCAAGAAGAATCACTAATTTGGTCATGACTCTAGTACCTAACACACAAAAACTTAATTATTTCAAACAATAAACTATTAAACTTATTAAACCGATCAAAAACATAAAGCAAGAGCAATTAAAGTACAAATCACGAACACGCACCCACACACATAGTGACATAGAGACTTGAACTTTTCAAACAAGGATCTATAAAATTTATTAACATGAATAAAAAGATAATACTGTATCAATTAAAGTATAAGACGACATGGCATATAATTATAGATATACGAAATACGGGAGTATAGAAGTACGAACCCCGAGCTCCTCATCTTCGCAGAGATTAAAATGCTGATCAATAGCTTGCACGGATAGAGTAGGAAAGTGCTTGAAGAATTTAGGAATAAGCTGCGCAGCGAGTTGTTTAGCCTTCACACTCCCGCCTGCTGCTTCAATTATTCCCAAGTAATCCTTCACGTTCTGTTTCATCATCAATTGTAAACAATCAACATCAATTTCACAAGACTTTCACTTTTAATTAACAAACACACGCAGAGGAGTGGAAGGGAGGGAGAGAGAGGGAGAGAGAGAGAGAGAGAGGATAAGAAGTGACCTGAGACTTATCGGTAGCTTCGTTGAGACGCTCGCCGTACTGGTAGAGCTTCTCAATGTCGTTTGAAGCTTCGGAAGCTTCCGCCATTACAGAGAGATTTGAGCTTAAGCTAGGGTTTTGAGTTATTTGTATTCTACAGTGCTGGGGCTTTCTTTGTTGCGTCTGGAATTGGGGACGGTTGGTTTATAAAATGAAAACGGGCCCGTTTAATATGATGAGATGGTGTTTTCCGATTTTTTGTGACAATTTACCACATTTGATAAGTTTTTTATTTATTTATAGAAGTTTAATTTAATTTAATTTTAAAAATACGAAACTTCTTGCGAAAAGAAACAGATACACGGCCATTTGAGGAAAATTTATTTATTTATTATTTTTTATATATTAATCAATGAGTAAAGACAGGGAGAGCGATCTATTCCCATGGTTGTCATGTCGGTCGACTAGTCGCGACTAGTCGACCAAGCGGTGAATGGATGTCGACTCAACATGTCGACTAGGTGAATGTCAATATTTCGGTCGCTTGGTCGACTAAGCGGTCGACTAGTCGACTAGTCGAGTTTGGGCCACCGACTAGTCGACTGTTTTTCTGCAATTTGCATTCTGCATAATTAATTCTGCATAAATTTTTGTTATTTGTTTACTGTACTGCCACATCACATCACATCAGTATCACATAATTGCTATTTATCGATTGTTAGCTTGATACATATTTTACTTGATCGTGTGTACTTTGCTGTGTTAACTATTTTCTCTTTTCCATCATTCTCTTTAAGTGTCCGATTCTTAATTCCTTAGAATCTGAAATAAAATTTTATGGAAGGTACATAATACAAGTATATGTATGTGTTTATATGTATATAATATATTTTTAATTTATAATAAATATATATATTTTTTAGCGACTAGTCCACGACTAGTTGACTAGTCGACTAGCGGGAGGTCAATCGACTCGCCTCGACTCATCGACGTGACAACCATGTCTATTCCACTCGATTTTTGTATAAAACTAAAATTTGAATTATGTTTTTTTGATTTTCAAAACTAAAATCTAATTAAACGATTTTGGTTTAAATATCCCAGTTTTTTCTTTTAATAGGTTGGTTTTGATTATAAAATTGGACAAAAAAATTACTTTTATTTGAAAAGCACGTCAAGAGGGTTTGGGTTTGTGATGGTATATTGATGTCTTTTATTTCGAACTATTTTAAATATCTGACCTTAAGAACATCCGTTTGTACAAATGAATTATAAGAGGTTTTAATGAAATATAATTTTTAAAAAAATTAATGGAAAATTTATATCTCTTAAACTTGTTACGTATTATGATTTTGCAGTTAATTATAATATGATAAATTTAATATTTGGATAAAATTTAAGTAATATCCAATACAATTGAAAGTATTTTTTTTCTTAGTAAAAAAGTGTGAATGCAAAAGGTATAACGAAAATTTATATAATTACAGATCATATTTGTGAAAAAATTTTCTAAATATAATAAATTTATAGAAAATAGGAAATGTTGATATCCTCGATGATGATAAATATGAGTTTAGGATAAAAAAGATCGAGATGATTTTGACTACGAGTTTATGATAAAAATGATCGAGATGATTTTGTCAACGACATATAATAATATTTGAAATATTGTATTTCAAATATATGAGATGTATTTTATTTCTAATTACAAGAAATGGAGTGTTGAAAATGTGTTTTTGAAATATAGATTATTATTTTATAAATTTTAATTGCAGAATCTCGAGATGAGAAATTGAAATTTTCCGTATATAAAATTAGGGATGGGCACGGGGCACTTTTGGGGGCGGGGAGTGCTATCCCCGACCCCGATCCCCGAATTCAATACCCCTACCCGACCCCGCCCCGAACCCCGAACGGGGATTATTTTCCGCCCCGATCCCCGCCCCGAACGGGGAACGGGGATCCCCGCCCCGAACGGGGAACGGGGATCCCCGCGGGGTTTCGGAGAATTTTATTTTTAAATAAAAACATAATAATTTTATAATATATAATATACTTTTTAATTAAAAAACAAACTACAAACTCCTAATATAATAATAAAATAATATTATCTTATATTTTCAACCTCAAATCATATTAAAATTGATTTATAATATAAATAAACAACAATTTAAAATTATAAAATATATTATATTACAATATATTTATAATTAATCAATAAAAATAAAGATTATTTTTTACTTTTAATTATATCATAAAGTTTATCTATTTTTAATAATATATTTAGTATAATATATATAAATATGTTATTATTTATATATATATATAATCGGGGTCAGGGATCGGGGCGGGGAGACACCAATCCCCGACCCCACCCTGATCCCCAAATTTTTTATAAACCTTTCCCCGATCCCCGCCCCGCCCCCGAAAAATTCCCCGAATCCCCAACCCGAATGGGGCGGGGATCGGGTCGGGATCGAGCGGGGCGGGGTAAATGCCCATCCCTATACAAAATTGTGAACCGGAAGATTTTGTGAAAAAGTTAATCATGGAGATTGGGATTAGTATATTCTTTTTTGATTTTTTTTAGTCCTCTACTATGATATATATCAAATAAGTTTTCTAATAAAGAATAGAATATATATATATATATATATATATATATATATATATATATATATATATATAACTATTATACTCCCTTCATTTCAAAATACATGTATATTTTTTAAAAAAATTGTTTTAAAATATTTGTCTGGTTCAACCTCTAATATTTGAAACGGAGGGAGTATTTCCACAGTGACCTTAGTCTTACACACCATGTAGGGATGAGCGCGGGGCACTTCGGGGTCGGGGAGCGCTATCCCCGCCCTCGCTCCCGCCCCGAATGAGGATTCTTATCTCCCCAATCTCCGGCCCGAACATGGAACGGGGATCCCTGGAAGGTTTCGGACAATTTATTTCTTAATAAAAAATTATAATATATAATATACTTTTTTTTTTTTTGAGTAAGTATCAATTCAATAATGAAAAGCCATACGGCATCTACAAAAATGTCGCGTCGAACAAACCATAAAACAGAAACAATAGCTGATTAACCCATTCTTGTTGGAGATACAATCACGCCATTTGTTGAAGATGATATATTTACATGTACCCGCTTCACCATATCCAGTTGGAACTAATCCGGTTTGAGCTATCGACCATAATTGCGATCCGATAAAAACTCTTATCACCAAATCAAACACCATACTCTCACAAACAAAGGAGAGAAATACCAAAACTCTCACAAAGGAGAGAAATACCAAAACTCTCACTAAGGAGAGACTACAACGAAAATGAAATTGCAAATTAAATTAAAATTACAAAATAAAAACAAACTTTAGATCCAGAATACAAACCACAAAAACAAGAGAAACCGGACCCCTCTAAACCGTAAAGCCATCCATTTGATCGGAGAAGACAAAAATCCGGATACTCCGATGGTTTTGATCTAAAGATTTTTATTGAAAAATGAAAAGAAAACAAGAGATTGGGGCTTTCCACCGGAGAAAACCGATGGTAGCCCCGGAGATAATAGTGGAGAAAGAAGCAAGGGAGGCGGCTCTGGAGAGAATTTTAGGTTTAGGTTACTAAGAAGTTTATTGTTAATATATACTTTTTAATAAAAAAACAAAATTCCAACTTAAAATATACTAATAAAAATGATATTATCTCATATTTTTTTATATTAAAATTGATTTATATCATAAATAAACGACAATCTAAAAATTATAAATATATTAATATTACAATATAATAATAATCGATCAATAAAAATAAAAAATATTATTTTAATTTAATAGTTTTATAAGAGATATTTATTTTTAATAACTTATTTAGTGTAATATATATAAATATATTATTATTTTCATATATATATATACAATCGGGGTCGGGGAGACACGAATCCCCGACCCCGCTCGGATCTCTGAATTTTTTATAAAACTCTCCCCATTCCTCGCCCCGATCCCGAAAAATTCTTCGAATCCCCGACCTGAACTGGGCAGGGATAACGGGGCGGGTAAATGCCCATTCCTAACACCATGGAACAACAAGTATTGGTGATTTATTTTAAACTACATAGTAAAAGTCAAACAAGAGCCCATCACAAACTTGAAAACATCAAATTCAGATCTGGTGTCAACGACTAGTGATCCAGCTGCCAAGTACTATTATTACACACAACAGAGTCTAAAAACAACACACACAAATACTATCTCCACAACTTAAAACAGCAAAAATCAAAGCCACACTATCTAAAAACTGGCAGTTGAAGAATCCATTCCAGAATTTAAGTGCCGGCAATGTGAGTTAGAGGAGCTACATTTATAGTAAACAAAAACCCTGTGACTCTCATTTCTCCAATATTATCAGCCTCACCTACCGCTCATAACACGTACTTAGTGGCGTGCTACTAAGTAAAAATAATTCCCAAGAGCTCCGAGACTTGAGTTAGTTTAACTTCAATGGCTGCGTATCGAGGCGACGATGACTATGATTATTTGTTTAAGGTTGTTATCATTGGTGACTCAGGTGTCGGCAAGTCGAATCTTTTGTCAAGATTTACTAAAAATGAGTTTAGCTTGGATTCGAAGTCTACTATTGGCGTTGAGTTTGCTACTAGAAGTATTCGTGTCGATGATAAAGTCGTTAAGGCTCAGATTTGGGACACTGCTGGCCAAGAAAGGTAGCTCCATTCTTTCTTTTCGATTTTTTGCATTGTTAGTTTGTAGGTTTTCAGATCCAGTATTAGTGTGTGAATTATGATAACTTGCAATTTTTTTATGACTTATGATTTTACACAATGTCAGAACTCGTTTGATCAAGCAAAGTCTTAGTGATCCGCGGTTCAATTTAATATATGAACTTCAAAGTAGGGCGTATTGCAACTTCAACACTATTTATGATTTGATTCCCGTGTTTTCAATAGTTAGAATATAAACTTGCAGATTTTAGCTATGCTTAGACATGTAGAATTAAAACGTTTAGCCTTAAAAATAATATTTTGAAAAAATTAAATTAAGCATGTGGTTTGGATCTTTGCTCTTATCTGGATGATATTTGTTACTTATCCCCTGTTAATCTTCTTAGCTGTGTCATGTGCTTATGGCAGTTGAATAATTGAGGCTTAATAACTTTTATTTTTTCTGTATTAGATATCGGGCAATTACTAGTGCATACTATCGAGGGGCAGTGGGGGCTTTGCTTGTCTACGATGTTACTCGACACGTTACTTTTGAAAATGTTGAGAGATGGTTGAAAGAATTGAGAGACCACACGGATGCAAATATCGTGATAATGCTGGTAGGCAATAAGGCTGACTTGCGTCACTTGCGTGCAGTTTCTACTGAGGATGCAAAGGCTTTTGCTGAGAGGGAGAAAACTTACTTCATGGAGACATCCGCTCTGGAGTCCATGAATGTTGAGAATTCCTTCACAGAAGTTCTCAGCCAAATACATCATATAGTCAGCCGAAAAGCCCTTGAAATGGGGGATGATCCTGCTGCATTACCCAAGGGACAGACGATCGCTGTTGGTTCTAAAGACGATGTTTCTGCAGTGAAAAAAATTGGTTGCTGCTCTCTCTAGTTATACTAACAGTTGAGTTGCATATGCTTTCGACTCTCAGAGATCCTTAATTTCCTATACGTCTCGACTATTTCCTATTGCCATTTCATATTTTTTGTGATGATATGAGATTATCTCGAGATAGTTGTTGATGCGGAGTTTGAGAAAGCACTGGTATTAGCAATTGTTTATTCAAGGCCAGTTCTTGATCTCTGCTATCCTTTTCAAGAGTTTTTTCATCTGTATTGTTTCATTTCTCTAAAGATATGGCTTGATATTGTACTTTGATTTCTATAGAACCTTTTCAGTTCTTTTCTTGAATTTAAATATTTAATACCAGATTAGTTTAGTGCCATCTCACAAACTGGAGAGTTAGTACTGAGCTAGCTATGGCACAAACTGGAAAGTTGTTTTGTAGTGCAGGAAGCCTTTTAAGCTCACAACTGCACGTTGAACAATTGAACAATTCAGAGTTTAACAAAAGCAAATGTAATTTGCTAGCGCCATTGGATAGCCGAAGTGGTGGTGTTATTTTGGGACTCGTCCGGAAAAGTATTAAAACCATTACTCATTTCTAAGACATATAAGTTTAAATTGTAAGGAAATTACACACTTTGGTACACTATTATAAATATGACAAACTTCCCCAACATATGATAAAATTATATCTATAAATTGAATATAAAAAGAATTTCATTTAACTTGAAATAGTTTCTTACTAAATCATATTTCAACACAAATTTTATAATTTTATTAAATTATTTCTAAACACACTTTCATGGTAAATTTCGAGAACCAGTCTTTTAATGATACTAGTTGAGAAGCCGGGCGTTGCGGCAGCCTGTAAAAATTATATTAATGATTCAATATTAATATTTGTTGAATAAAATAATTTTGTGGCTATCTATAATTATATATTAACGTTTCAAAATTAATATTTGTAGGATAAAATAAATTTTATATTATAAAAATCTTGATGTAATACCAATAGTAATATATAAAATCGCGAAATTGGACTATAATTCATGATGAAAAAATGAAAATAAATTTATACACGTAATTAACAATTTAAAGCACGGAGAATCTTAATTTTATTTGTGTGTTTTTTTAAGTAATCATGTTCTTACATTGTCACCTTCCACCAATTTTTTTGGATTGATTGTGCTAAAAAACATCTAACTTAAATCCGTGAGGTTGTAGTATTGAGAGAGAGGAGGTTGTGTTTAGATGATCCAAAACCTTACGATCTGTAAGGGTATTATATGTGCAGAGAGACTTGTGTGCTACTCTTTCCCATAATTAAATAATTTGAAACAAAATCAGATTAAAACTTTCAAGCTATTATATTCCATTAATAATCTGAAACAAAATCACATTCTGAAACTTGCTTCTAATCTACCCGAAACTAAGAAAGGTAGTTCTGATTTTTGATATTTTTCATCCAAAAATTTCAGAAAATTAGAAAAATAAAACTGAGCGATGTGAGAGGTGCCACCTACATGCCCCTCGCTTCTCCACCATATTTTCCTGTATACAAAGTAAATTATATAAAAATTAACAATAACAAATATGTCCGATGAACAAAACAAATATTATAAAATAATAACCAACAAACATACATAACTAATAGTTAATTTATTGGTATCATCCATCAATATCATGTCAAGACTATATTCTTTTCTCGTGTTTGAATTTGTCGACTCCCACATAGCGATCTATAACTACCTTTGCTTGCAACAACCTTTATTTTTTTAATACTATATAAACAGTCTTCACTTATCGTCGCAGAAGAACAACACCACTGAGTTAGAAATCAAGCAAGAGAACTATCACCCGAGAGAGGTAGAGTTGTGGTAGAGGAGGTTGTGTTTAGATGATCCAAAACCCTACAATCTATAGGGGTATTTATAGGTGCAGGGAGACTTGTGTGCTACTCTTTCCCATAATTAAATAATATGAAACAAAATCAGATTAAAACTTCTTTCCCATAATTAAATAATATGAAACAAAAGCAGATTAAAACTTTCAAACTATTATATTCCATAAATAATCTGAAACAAAATCAGATTCTGAAATTTGCTTCTAATATACCCGAAACTAAAAAAGGTAGTTATAATTTTTGATATTTTCCATCAAAAAATTCCAGAAAATTAGAAAAATAGAACGGAGCGATGTGAGAGGCGCCACATACACGCCCCTCGCATCTCCTTTATTTATATAAGTATATTGAAGTATATTGATGATTTGAAGTTTTTAAAATTATAAAGGAAATTTCTCTTGCTGTCTTGGGCCTTCTGAGTTCTGACCTAACCAAGCCCTTTAAGACAAAACAAAAAACGTCGTCGTGCTGATTCAGGCTTCAATCAGAAGCACCGTTCGCCGTAAAAACAGAATTGAGTCGCAGCAGCGGCGGCGAGAAAGAGAATTAGATGAAAAGAAATAAAAACAATGAGAAAAAAAGCCGCAATAGTAATATTGATCACGACGACGATCTTACTAAAGCTCAGCAAGACCAGCCGCCGCAACAGCAGCTAAACCCTAACTGGGCTCTTCTCCAACGAGTGCATCTCTCTCTCTCTCACCTCTCTCCCTCTCACCTCTCTCCCTCTCTCACCTCTCTCCCTCTCCCTCTCTCTCACCTTTCTCCCTCTCCTTCTCTCTCTATTAATTTATCAGAGATTATTAGTTTGTTGGATTCTGAAAATGTTAATTTACTGAGATTGTGTTGCTGTGCAGAAACTTATTGCCAAAGGCGCTTCTGCGAAGCCTCGTGAGAAATCATTTGCCCCCAATGGTAACTCTGTTTTAGGTAATTGTTTTCGTTTTTTGATTACTGTGAGTCTGTTGTAGTTGTGGAATTGTATATGTTTAATTGGAGAGAGAGAAATAATATTGTAGGAAAGCGGAGAGAGAGGCCGGTTGAGGAGTCCAATGAACCAGAGGCTATTAATAATAGAAGTCCCCTCACCCCTGCTTCGTCCGATTTCAGGTTCATTCTCATTTGTTTTAGCTCATTTCTTAACATCGATCTGTGTGTGTGAGACAATGCCTAATAAGAATTGAAGTATCTACGTACGTATTTAGAAACTAAAATTTGAGTTTTGAAATTGTTACCGGGTGGTATAAAGAACAGCACGACTTCTGAAGCTCATAATTTTTACATAAGAAAGAGGACTGCATTGTGCACATACTTTTACATAATTGATTTCTATGTTTTTAGTTTTTACAAAGTTACAAATCGGAATTGGACATAACAAATCAGTGCCAAATGAATTTAAGAAAATGAGGGCGGGCCTTCAATCTCAGAATTTCAGGGATTAGATAGGATTGCACTATTAACATACTTGTCCTAATTGTCTCTAGGTTCGTAATTTGTATGTTATACTTAGTAATTTTGGTGATAGTTATGTTCTTCATTCCTAACTTGTAAAATTATTGCCAGTGTCACAGACACAATAGCCATGGATTGCGAAATGGTCGGTGTCAGCCCTCTTGGGAATAAAAGTGCACTTGGAAGAGCCACACTGGTACAGCTTTAATCCCTCCTTGCAGTATCTATCTTTCATCTTTTAGCTTGTTTAATAATAGTTGAAACCCTTTTTGTTTCAAGACAAAGAGTGGGTACTGATGTGGTATGCCTTATCTGTCCTTGCATATTAGTCTATTACTTGTAAAATAGAACTGAAATTCTGAGGGGTGTATTGTTAAAGAATGGTTGTGTTTTTAACTGGAATGCTTCTTCATAGAACTTGCAAATATCCAACTTTTTTTGTTGTTGCAAATTTATGATTATTAGAAGCTTGTGTAAGGTTTAGCTCTTGCCGATACCCTTAATTAAGTAGCCCCCCAGTTACTCATCTAATGGAATTTATAACAGGTTAACAAGTGGGGAAATGTTATATATGACGAGTTTGTTCGTCCGGTGGATTATGTTGTTGATTTTCGTACCCAAATCAGTGGAATTCGACCCAGTGACTTAAAAAAAGGTTGGTTCAGACGTCCTATTTATGGTTGATTGAGGACTTGAAATTCAGTGTTTTTTATTGTGTTTTTGGTGAAATATTGTTTTTACTGTCTTCCCCTTAATTTGTGTTTGAAATTATTTATACAGCTTTATAATTCCTGTCTATCTACCATAATAAAGTAGGAGCAAGGGTTTCGTTTTACCAAAATGAAATTTGTAAAGAGAATTCTTGAAGGACACTCTATGTTGCAGCTAGCATGTTTTTACTTGTCCAATATGTCTTTAGCTGGTGGTCCGAGTTTCTTACTGCCTTCCTTTATATATCATTAATAAGCTTTTGAAATTATAGTCTAGGGATCTAACTCTATTAAGTGGTATGGAATAATGATAGGGTTTATGTTAGTCATACTCTTTTCTTATTAAATAATAGTGTGTGAGGAAACCAATGTGAAATTTTAATCCTAAGCAGGATATCTTGGGACAAGTTAAAACGTAACTTAAGTTTTTTGTTTCTTGTGATGGAAGAGTGAATTACTTATTTACGTAGAATCTTCAGATATTGTATAAGTCGGGTCACTCATAACAAACCAAAGAAGGATATTTGGTTATATCCACAATAATTATGCAACTACTGTTGATGCATGCTCACTTATCGTAATGTATTCACAGCAAAAGATTTCCGTGTGGTCCAGAATAAGGTGGCGGAGTTGTTGAAAGGAAGGATTCTGGTTGGTCATGCCTTGCGTAATGATCTTAAGGTTGGATCCCTAGTTTTGTAGAGTTTTTTCTTTATTATTATTGTCATCTTCCAAGATAATATAACTACGTGGGTGAGTAATTGACTTGTATATTTTCATACAGGCACTGTTGTTAAGCCATCCAAAGATGGATATACGCGATACAGCAGAGTATCAACCCTTTCTGAAGTATGAGTTTTACTTGCTAAATTAACTAAAAATCAGTGCTTGAATGTTAAGTGTTCTAGCAATTGACTTGACTTGCTGTTAACATGTATATAATATCAGGGAAGGACGCAGTAAAGCACTTAGGCATCTAGCATCAGAGTTTCTTAATGTCGTGATCCAGAATGGAGAGCACTGCCCAGTTAGTTCCTGCATTTTTAGGATGTTACAATTTATGTTGTCTTTTGCTTTAATCTTCATTACCAAGGCATCTGATTTTTATTTGATTCTGTCTATTTCAGATTGAAGATGCTCGCGCTGCAATGCTCCTGTATCAGAAAAATAAAAAACAATGGGAGAGGAGTATCAAGGATCGTATACGGTTTACTCAGAAGATGAAAAAGAGAAAACATAGAAAAGGATCAGTTGCGCAGGGAGATTATCAAGTGTGAACAATAATGGCATTTTAGCATAACGTCAAGAATGCAAGTCAGAACTCATACTATTGCAAGTTTTAGGTCCTTTATGTATCCACCCTTCCCAGCGGACATGGGAAATTACATGTAACAACAATTCAAAAATTATGTATCCACCCCTCCCAGCGGACATGGGAAATTACGTGTAACAACAATTCAAAAATTCAGTATTAAAAAAACAATGAGAAAGGACTTGGATACAGTGACTCGAGCTCTTCTGCTATAGGATTTCTATTGTTCTTTTTGTACTAACTTTCAGTCTTCTGCTTGTTTCTGCTATAGAGGATTCTGAAGTTTGTTTTATAGACCTTACAACTCGTATAACCATAAGAGCAAGTCCAATTAGTTACCTATCCCATTACTTATTAATAATATAAAATAAAAAAATAATGAATTCGAGTGAGTTTTAGTGATTTAAGTAATTTATTTTTAGTGTCAACTCCAATAGCAATCTCTATATTTGTTCTCCTAAGATTATTTTAATAATAAATTTGAGAGAGAGAAGAGGAAAGGTAGGGAAAAGACATTGAAAGAAGGAGAGAGATGATTATTTTATTTATAAATATTAAATAGGTAATGGCTAGGGGTTACTTATAAATAAGTAATGGCTAGGATAGGAGATTTAAGGTTGTGCTAGTAATTTAAGTAACCAGTGTTGGAGGCATTTTTTTAAGTACATTACCTAAATGTGAGTTTAGGAGCAAGATCTATTGAACTTGCTCTAACAAATTTAAAACCCCAATTTTTTTTAAAGTTTTGGTTAATTAGCCAATATCTGGGCCTATTTATGGCCTTTTTAAATCACAGTATAACAAATTTAAATTTGATATGAGACATTTATTTATTTATAAGATTTTGATGTAGTTAATTATTAGAAACTAATTGAACATGTTGAACAAAAATATTATTTAATAAACTCAATAAAAATATTTTAATCTAAGTATGTTTATTTATCATTTAAAATATACATCAAAGAAGTTTATGATTTTAATATAAATATAATTTTAAAATAATGAAATATATAACATGGACACTTTACTAACTGGAGTGGAGTCTACTAAAAACCAGAATCAAGTTAAAAATCTTTAATTTATCAAGATATATCTGATTTTAGATAAACCAATTAGTTGTGATTCAACATAAAAACAAACATGAAATATAAAAAGATATTTAATCATAATATATGTCCTAGAAAAATAGGAAAAATTACATTACTTCGCAAAGCAACTGTGAGTTCCGACCCGAAGACCCGAACATATCTCTGCTCGAGCGGCGGCGCCGATGGGCCGACCACCTAGTAACGGACTCCCCTCCTTTCGCTTCAACTCTCTCGAGGTTCGCTTCTTGTTTTTTCTCTTACATCTTTTTAACTTCTTACAGTCGTTACAGCGCCGCCGCTTACTATAACTTATTTCGTTAATTAACGGTAATTCAAATTTTTGTTTATAATTTTGTGCTCTCTGTCTATCTATACTATACTATAATAAGCCAACATGGGTATAATTTGTAGTCGTACAAATTTTTGGTTTGGTCATGTTCTTTTTGGTTTAGTACTCTTTTTATACAACTAGAATTCTACAACATACGGAGGTCTATTACTCTTCTTTTATTAAACAATTTTAAATACTAAAAACACTCCCCATGTATTACAAGACAAAAACTTTATCATTATCCTCTTAAATATAATTTATAATTAGTTGAAAAAAGATTTAACTACTGAGTACTTATAAATAGATTTTCCAATTCATTAATAATAAAATACTAAAAAAAATTAAAATTAAAATTATAAATAATAAATTATGAATTATATAATCGCCCGTGCTTCGCACGGGTTAAAGGCTAGTATACATAAGAAGTGAACAAGTATGATTATTGACATAGATGGTTTTCTTGTTTAAAATATAATTTGAATTACAAGAAATTTAAATACTTACTGGACTCATCAACAATGCTATGCAATAGGTGAGTTTTTTCTACTTCTGGGGAGTGGAAAGTGAGAGGATTAGGTCTAATTACGAGAAATTTGAATACTCACGCACACAGTTGGTTTGACTAGACTCGAACTCTCGACTTTGCAGCAAAAGCTCAACAGTGCTATAGAGCATAGATAGCTGATATTTTTGGACTTACCAATAATTTTAAAAAAATATGAGTGGATTAGTTTTAATTGTTGAGTCGATGCAACTGGTTGACTCGTCAAGGTGTCTGATATATTTTTATTGAACCTTATTTAATTCCTTTTTTTTTATGCTTATGCAACAACTATAATTTAAACTGAGATGTACGGACAAGCTTAATCGGTTGTTTTATTTGAGCATTAAAGGTTGCGGAGATGGAGGCACTCCTGGAAGCACATGATTATGCTATGCCTTCACGAGAAATTCTTGATGCCCTTGCTGAGAAATTTAGGTGACTAGTTGATACTTGATTTTAATCACATTATTATTATTATTATTATTAAGTGAGTATTATTTTGTTGATTTCTTGGTAGACCATCTCACTTTCTATTTTGGTTGTCCTGTTTGTAGCCTTACAGCCGAAAGGTCCGGAAAGTTTGTGGTTCAAATGAAACAAGTAAAGACACTTTATACGTATATATAAATAGGGTTTTTATCTTGCAATGAAGAATCTGTGCCTAAAATGCTGTGAATATGTCTGCATAGGTGTGGCATTGGTTCCAAAATAGGCGGTATGCAGTTAGAGCAAAAGCTTCGAGGCCATTAACTCAAGATGACTCAAGTACTGTGACAAATATGCCCCAAGCTCCTCAGTCAAAACCATCCCCTCAAGGTGACATTATTCGGGCTTAGCAATTCTGTTTTGGTTGCATTAGGCGTCCATATTATATTTACTTTTAAAGTTTTAGCATTCACAGATACAGCAATAGATGTGACTGAAGGCCCTCAAACTTCTCCTGAAAGTAAGTTTAAAGTGTCTTATGTTGTTAGTTCCAATTCAATTCACATATTTCTGTATTCTTTGACGAGCTTACACCTTTGCAGCTTTCTATCACAAATCCTTGCTATTTGGGATATAGATAATCTGTCAAGTGTTTTAATTTATTTATTTATTTTAAAGACGCCAAAGGGAAATTTTGCGGAAAGTTTGAGATAGGGTTACTAGACTTGTTGTTTGTCATGCTTTTATTGTGGTTTATTCTTTTGCAGTACCAGTATGACAAGTGTGTTTGCACTATCTGATGTATATCCGAATCTTCATAATATGATTTTTCTCTTCATATCTATATAATAAGTTGCACGACTAAAGTGACATTAGTTTTACTTTTAGCAGCAAAATTGGTACCATACATAAGCTATAGTCCCAAACACTAGTATTATCACTTGTCAGTCAGTTCCTTATGTTTAACGTGATCTGTTGTGAACCTCAGGAGTCGTAATGAACCTGTCAAAGCTGGCTTTTTATCATCTAGATGGAACTTTGTACTTTATATTACAGGCTCTAGTTTGTTACTTTCATTTTGTACTTACTAGTTCAAGGTACAGGTAGGAATGGAGCAGACAGTAACTCAATGGAGTTTGAAGCTAAATCTGCAAGGGATGGTGCATGGTTAGTATTTCAGAATATTTTTATTTTAGTTTTCCAGAGTGTGCTAGCTAATTGAATTATCTTCTGATTAATGATTAATTAATAGTTATTTATTTATTTACTCCTCTGGATTTACTAGACTAATGTGGTGCTTCTCAGGTATGATGTTGCAATGTTCCTATCTCATAGAAGTGTTAACGCTCAGGACCCGGTAAACACCTGAAAGCTGATTAATTTATGTTTTCTTTTCTTTTAGTAGTCAATTTCTTATGCCACTTCAAAAAACAGTTATCTCCTTGATGAGTTTATTATGACTATTATGTACATATCTTCTTGTGCATGTTGATCTCAAATTACATTAAACTTGTGGACATTGCTTTTCATTTCAATACGGTTGTGGTCATCATTCAATCTTTATTAGAACTATGATGTACCCTGAAAAAGTCTCGAAGTAATAAGCAATATTTTATGCAGTTTAATAGATTGAATAAAGGGGTCTGCATTTTGGGGAATATTGGTTAAAATAACTCCAGTTCCTTGGTGAATTTTTTAAGTTAGCTGATAAAATTGTCATTGCGATGATGGTCACAGACATGTTTGATGCATTGCTCTTTCTTTTTACTGTTTTTACCAATTAGAGAGGATCAGATTCTAATAGTTCATCCGAATTGAACTACCCACTTGGGCTATAAAAATGACTACTTTCCTTGACTATCTTACCCCTCGACTTACTGTATCTGAAAGATATTTCAGGAAGTTCTGGTGCGGTTTGCTGGATTTGGAGCAGAGGAGGATGAATGGGTGGACATTGGTAGGCTTGTTAGGAAAAGGTCTCTCCCATGTGAATCCTCAGAATGCGTTGCAGTTCTTCAAGGAGATCTTATACTCTGTTTTCAGGTTGGTTTTCATTAAAATCACGAAGACTATACTTCGTCTATCTGTTTTGTTATGTATGGGTAGATGAAGTCCTCTCTCAAGATTTAGAAAAACAGGAAGGCAAAGATCAGGCTCTTTACTATGATGCTCATGTCCTTGATGCACAAAGACGGAGGCATGATGTAAGAGGTTGTCGTTGTAGATTTCTTGTGCGTTACGATCATGATCAATCTGAGGTACACAACCGCCGCCCTTGTTTTGTCTATTCATGGATCCAGTTTATTTGTTTTATCTGTTTTTAATATATTCTCAAATGCATATTTTGGTAACTCCTTTTTTCAGATAATACAACTTTCTATTTCTATGCTCGAACTTTATTTTGTTAGTTTTTGATATGGTGAATTCTCATAACCAGTTTCTGTCGAAGGTCAAGAATTTTTGCAGTTTTTGCTTTACAATTTTCTCCAGTAAATTGGTAAAGAATTATAAACCTGGAACTATTACAGCTGCTCAATAACGCCATTTTGCTTTTGAAGCCGTCTGAATGACACCAGTGGAGTATAGTATAATGGCATTTTTAATTTTACACCATTAACTTGCTTTGTAATTGATTTCAGGAAATTGTGCCGCTGAGAAAGGTTTGTCGTCGACCTGAGACTGATTACAGGTTGCAGCAACTTTATGCTTCAAATGAGCCCGCATCTGCAAACCAGTCTAAAGCTGGTGCTGTACCTTGTACAGACAACACTTTGAGGGTTTATCCTCCAGTTGAACCAGTGCAAAAGCAGCGCAAAATTCAGGACATACTAGATAATGTACCTGCGGTGCCTGGCACTTCTCAAACGAATTTACTTGTAGGGACCGAGATTAAAGCTGAGCAGACAGATGTTGATGATATTGCTGATGCTGGTACTATTGAGAATTCAGGTGCCCTACAGAGTAATGATTCTCCACAACCAGAAGATTTGAAGACTGACAGCCCTTCTATGGAAATTTCAGATGCTGGCGATAATTCTCTGCAGCCACAAGTTTTGAAGATTGAGAGTCCTAGTGCTATGGAAGTTTCAGATGCTGGGAACAATTCTTTGCCGCCACAAGTTATTAAGGTTTCCAGTCCCGTTACTATGGAAACATCAGACGCCGGTAATAGTTCTCTGCACCCAGAAGTTATGGAGAATGTTGGTCCTAGTACTACAGAAATTTCAGATGCTGGTGGTGTTCAGCAGCCAAAAGTTACTGAGATCACAAACGTCGGTGATTTGGATAGTTTAAATGCTTCACCCACAATTGTTATGCAGCAAGAAGTCGCTGAGATAGTCAGTGATGCTGATCTAGGTAATTCACCTGTCCCGCATGTTAATGATAGTCAAGAAAATTTACCTGTCGCACCTCAGTCAGAAATTGAAGAGACTTCTGGTAGTTCAGGAAGTGAAAATATTCCGCTGGGTGCTGCAGCTTAATTAGTCCAAATAGTATTTATCCAAGGAAATCGCGATGCTGCTGCAATCAACCAAAGTGCTAGTAACTTTAGGGTATGTTGAAAATGGCTATGGCAGCCCGCATGACTGTATATTTCAAGTTTGTAATTTTACTGTTGCAAATCAACATAGCCCTCAAGTTTCCTTTAAGGCAACATGTTAGCAGTGGGCAAGTTTGCATATGATAATATTATATTTCTAACAATCGATTTCTGCAGCAATTCATCCGTGGCACTCCATTTTTTTTTTACATTTTTTAATTATGCAAACCCAGTGATTAGTGAACTCAAGAGGGCAAATCAAATAAACACAAACTCCTCAAATTGACGGTGGACGACTGATCGGTGATGGTCGAAGAAAAAGAAAGAAGAGTACATTATGAAGGGCTAGAGTACATTATGAAAGCCCTTCCTGAAATAAATGATACATGTATCCACTTCACCATAATTAGTTTGAGCTGTCAGTCATAATTATAATTTCAAACAAAATTTTATCACGGAATCAAACCCTTCAAAATTTGGAAGATGTAACTGGACATTGAATCACAACAAAACACGTAAAAAACATACCAAGCTCTCACATGGTGAAGATAAACAAAACTTAAATAAACTGGGAATAAAACACACAAACAGATTTTATCAAATGGACAATACAATCTTCTAGATAGACAAAAATTCTTACTCTATAAGGAATATTATCGAAAGGGAAAGAGGTGAACAAATAGTAGCAATTATCATGACTACGAAAAAGAAAGTAATCCAGCCACTAACATGATGCTTAATCGTATGCTTCAGCCGAACAGCTTTCTTACTCATTCTGTTACCACTGACTGGATCAAGCTCCACCTTAGCCCATGCCATTATCTTGCGCTTCTTGCTCTTGAAGTAGTGCAACTGGCTGAATCTTACTACACCTGCTAAATCAACCCGAGAAATCACAGACGTCGCGTTCTTGGAAATTTCTCGCCACGAGATCCCTGGATTTAGCATCACAGAAGTTTGTTGATTGGTCTTTTTACTAATACCCTGATGGAATTTCTGAATGGTGTAGTTGGCTAGTTGAACAATATCATCTGAACCGCGATAATAAGAAAAACTGAGGCTGAGGTTTCCATAATCAAGTGACATAACATCTTTTTTATTTTCGAGGTGGAGTTTGAAGTAAATAAATGTCTGGTTAGGAGCGGAGACGTTGGAGGTTTGAACATCAGCTATAGTAAAATCTTCAAGAGATAATGAGACGGAGCTTTGATTTACCATATATAAAGTTAGCCATATCCATAGAGGGGTTAAAGTACAAAACGCTATGCAACTAGAGACAGTCTTTGTTGCTTCTGCAGCTGCACAAATGAAATCCAAATCTCTGTCGTCGAGTTCCGCCATGATCGATTTAGTTTCTGTTTTTCTTGGTTTCGTTTTGCTATGCAATTTTGTGTATCAAGATTCAAGCACAGATCCATGTTGAGTATATAAATATTTCTAACCAAATCCTAATCCGAATCTGACTCCACGTTGGGTATACAAATATTTCTAACCAAATCATATTCCGAATCTGACTCCACAAACCCAACAATCCACTGTTGAGTATACAAATATTTCTAACCAAATCATAATCACGGAATGCTGCTGCAATCAACCAAAGTGCTAGTAACTGTAGGGTATGTTGAAAATGGCTTAGCAGCATGCATGATTTTACAGTTTGTAATTTTACTGTTGCAAATTAACATAGCCCTCAAGTTTATTTTAAGGCAACATGTTAGCAGTGGGCAAGTCTGCATATGATAATATTATATCGGATTTGTGTCTCTAACGATCAATTTCTGCAGTAATTTATCCGGAACCGCCAAGACATATGTAAATGCCGGAGGCATAACGTCATTTGTGTTTTAAACACCTGTTCTAGGATTTCTATATTTCTGCTATAAAAACGCGCAGAAAGTTTGTGGGAAAAAATCTTTTGCCGGGACATGACATGCATCTTTATAATTCTAAGCTGAGTCGAAAAGTTCCGAAAAGGATTACCATGGAAATTGCCGTTCATACGTAATTTGAGTTATCGACCGTGATTGCAATTTCATACGTATCTTTATCACGAATCAAACTCTCAAATTGAAAGATCTAACATCCTGGACATTGAATTACATTAAAAATAGAAAACAAAATACACCACGCTCTCACAAGGAGATGATAAATAAAATCCAAATAAATTGGACCAACACCCAAAAAAGATTTTATTAAAATAAAAAATACAATCCAGAGAGATAGAATTCCTTACTCAGAGAGGAATTTTATTGAAATAAAAAATACTATGCTAATGATTCCTTGTTTAGGACCAGCAGCAGCCTAGTGTCACGCCCACTAGGCAAAGGCAACACCAAAGACACGAGAGAATAGTAGCAATCATCAAGTATACGAAAAAGAAAGTAAACCAGCCACTAACATGATGCTTAATCGTATGCTCGAGCTGAACAGCTTTCTTACTCATTCTCTTACCACTGACTGGATCAAGCTCCACCTTAGCCCATGCCATTATCTCGCGCTTCTTGCTTTTGAAGTTTAACTCGCTAAATCTCACTACACCTGCTAAATCAACCCGAAAAAAAATAACAGACGTCGCGTTCTTGGAAATTTCTCGCCACAAGATCCCTTGATTTAGCATCATAGAAGTTTGTTGATTGGTCTTTTTACCAATACCCTGTTGGAATTTCTGAATGGTGTAGTTGGCTAGTTGAACAATATCATCTGAACTGCGATATTAAGAGAAACTGAGGCTGAGGTTTCCATAATAAACTGACATAACATCTTTTTTATTTTCGAGGTGGAGTTTGAAGTAAATAAATGTCTGGTTAGGAGCGGAGACGTTGGAGGTTTGAACATCAGCTATCGTAAGATCTTCGAGAGATAATGAGACGGAGCTTTGATTTACCATATATAAAGTTAGCCATATCAATACAGGGTATAAAGAAAAAGCGAGCAGCAGCAACTAGAGAAGCACCTATTTCTTTCTTGTGCCCTTAATTCTGAGGCCAAGGCTTCCTCTGAAGAGGGCATGATCGATTTAGTTTCTGGATTTCGATTCCGATTTGCTATGCACAATAGTCCCGCCTCTATATATACACTCAGAGCATCTATAATTGTTAAATCATGTTTGAAAATATAGGTTTTAGTTCCCTATGTGAGATATGATGATTCAAGTTTTAATCTGATTTTGTTTTAGATTATTCATGGAATAAAATAGGTTGCAAATTTTACACCAATTCCATAATTAATGATTTTTAATTATGACAAAGAGTATAGCGCGATATGATGATTCAAGTTTTAATCTGATTTTGTTTTAGATTATTCATGGAATAGAGTAGGTTGCAAATTTTACACCAATTTCATAATTAATGATATTTAATTATGAAAAAGAGTATAGCGGGATATGATGATTCAAGTTTTAATCTGATTTTGTTTTAACATGTACATTGTAATTAGGGTTAATGATAACTTGCTTTGTAATTGATTTCAGGAAATTGTGCCGCTGAGTAAGGTTTGTCGTCGACCTGAGACTGATTACAGGTTGCAGCAACTTTATGCTTCAAATGAGCCCGCATCTGCAAACCAGTCTAAAGCTGGTGCTGTACCTTGTACAGACAACACTTTGAGGGTTTATCCTCCAGTTGAACCAGTGCAAAAGCAGCGCAAAATTCAGGACATACTAGATAATGTACCTGCGGTGCCTGGCACTTCTCAAACGAATTTACTTGTAGGGACCGAGATTAAAGCTGAGCAGACAGATGTTGATGATATTGCTGATGCTGGTACTATTGAGAATTCAGGTGCCCTACAGAGTAATGATTCTCCACAACCAGAAGATTTGAAGACTGACAGCCCTCCTATGGAAATTTCAGATGCTGGCAATAATTCTCTGCAGCCACAAGTTTTGAAGATTGAGAGTCCTAGTGCTATGGAAGTTTCAGATGCTGGTAACAATTCTTTGCCGCCACAAGTTATTAAGGTTTCCAGTCCCGTTACTATGGAAACATCAGACGCCGGTAATAGTTCTCTGCGCCCAGAAGTTATGGAGGATGTTGGTCCTGGTACTATAGAAATTTCAGATATGATGTGAGATAATTTGAGATGTCCATTGATATCAACATGATATATGAGTCCAGGTTCGGCTACGTCCGAATCCAATATTAAGATATAACATAAACTCTATTTGGGGCTTATGTCAACATCTTAAAACTTGATTTAGTGTTGAAGTATGACATAAAATATATTTAAGACTTTTATTATAAGATTAGATGAAATGGTTCTCAATTAATTTTATTCTTCTTCCTAAATTAATTTACGCAAAGAACTTGGGGAGCAAGAGCAAGAATACTCTCGTAGTGGAGTGGTTGTCTAATCTGTATCTATTGTCGTCGCATTTTTCACTTTTGCTATGCAATTGGGCCTCTCTATATAAAAATACTCATCTACTTGAGTATGCTACTCCCTCCGTCCCAGTGAGTTATATACACTGGGATTGGACACGGAGACCAAGAAAATGTGTAAAAAATAAGTAAAGTTAAATGAAAAGTGGGTAAAGTGGTGGGACCCATATATTTTTTAATACTCCCTCCGTCCCTTTTTATCTGTCCATTTTGGAAAAAAAAACACATACCAAGGAATAATTGATTGTATGAACTTTTTCATTAAATACCTCTAATTAATATCTTGAAAATGGTGGAATACCCCTACTTTATGTCTTGAAAACATGAATTCAACCAAGTTTTAAATAAGTCAAGCCTTGAAAATTGAAATTATGGAGATATATTTGAAAAACTATCATTAAATTAGTTTTGAAAGTATAAATGGACAGATAAATAGGGACAAATTCTTACTTCCAAAGTGGACAGATAAATAGGGACGGAGGGAGTAATAGATTTGAGATAGTGGAGGAAGGTAGTGGGTGTAATAGTGTTTTTATTATTATAAAATGGAGATAGTGGGAGAATGTAATGGGTGTAATAGTGTTTTATATTATAAAAAGTTGCTATTTTGGGAATGTATAGAATTGATGGGACATTCCAAAAAGGAAACTGTATAGAATTGATTGGGACAGAGGGAGTAGAAATTAAGGAAGTTTCGCAAGATTATTTCCAGACTCTTGAATTCACAGAAAAAATGTACTTCTAGATTATTATTTTACAGAAAAGCTTCATGCAATCAACCATCGTATCCATCTACTTAGCTTTTTTGCTGCATTTTGTCTTAGCGTATCCTGACTTTTTCACTTGCTATGTAGATTTCTGTCTGAATTTCAGCTTTTTAATCAGAAGAATCCGAAAAAGAAAGATAAGGACGTTCATAGTTGTTAGAGGAAGAAAAAAGGTCTACCTTTATGTACGCCGGAATCGACCAAACGTATCAAACTACCCATCTATTTCGTCAAAAAATCTCACCTGACCCACTCAAAAAATTTTGGACTCATGTAAGCCACTATAAACAAAATATATATCATCACTATTCATAGCTCTTTACTTAAATATTTATAAAAAATCAACCATTTGTTTTTTTACTGCAAAACCACTTCGAGTACTTTGATAATAGTCCCTAGTATTTATCAAAATAATTTGAGAATTCCTAAAGCAACATAGCTAGGATGATCATATAACTATATCTATAAGTCTATAACTATATATTTTATTTAACTACATGGCTAGGGATGTGCATGGTGCGGTTTGGTGCGGTTTGCACTTAAAACCGCAACCGGAACCACTAAGGTGCGGTTTCTAAAATTGAAAACCGAAACCAAACCAAACATCATTGGTGCGGTTCGGTTTATAATATGAGCGGTTTCGGTTTCATATGGTGCGGTTCGGTTATCAAACCGTGAAAAGTCCGAGAATCTAAAAATTATGTTATGAACACTTGAGGCGAAAAACAAAACAAATTTTAACTTAGTTAAGTTATATCTGCACAGCTGCAATAATGGCTCTTGCACTGAGACCATGGATAAGTGATAAGTCAGAGTTTTGTTCAGAACTTGAGATGTAATAGAGTAGCAGTAACTTGCATTAAAAAACTAGAAAATTATGTGTTCATGAATCATGCTGTAGCAGTGAGACTGTAACTGTAGTAAAATGTGTATGAAATTATCAGTTAAGGCTCTGAGTGTATGAATTATCAGTCAGCAGTCTACATGATCAACCAGCAGAAGAATACTAATTTATAACAAGTAGTTAACTAAAAGTATCAAACTAAACAAGATGGACTTACTACATACTGGAGTCAGCTTAGAAGGAGATGCAGAAACACATAAAGCCTTCACAGGCGATGCTCAATTTCAAGGTTCAAATGCAAATCAATTACAAATTCATACTAAATCAATCAAATTAGTATGAAACATAAATAACTATTACAACATGAAACATTTGATATGGCTAGCAAGAAGAGAAATGTCACTGGGCAGACCGCATAGTATTACAATTCTATATCTAAATATCTAATTATAAATTTTATAATAAATATAATTTATATTTTTAAATATAGTATATAAAATAAATAAATTAAATTGGTGCGGTTCGGTTTGTATTCGGTTTTTAAATTCATGAAATCAAAACCAAAACCAAAGTAGCGGTGCGGTTTTTATTTGGTGCGGTTTTTATTCGGTGCGGTTTTTCTCGGTGCGGTTTCGTCCGGTTTTTGCGGTTTTTGGTGCGGTTTCGATTTTCGGTTCGGTTTGTGCTCATCCCTAGGCTATGCTGCTTTAGAAATTCCCAAATTATTTTAATAAATACCAGGAACTATTATGAAAGTACTCGAAGTGGTTTTGTAGTAAAAAAAATAAATAGTTAATTTTTTATAAATAATTAAATAAAAAGGTATGAATAATGAAGTGGGTAAAATGATATATATTTGATTTATAATGGCTTAAATGAGTCCGAAATTTTTTGGGTGGGTCAAGTGAGATTTTTTGACGAAATAGGTGGACATGTTATATGATGGCGTTTAGAATTCAGGATCAGATTAAGCTGAAAAATATGTATGTGTTGTTGAATAAGGAGGTTCTATGTGGCCAGGATAGATTTAAGAAATTTACTTATGAATTGTGTTTATGAATGCCATTAAATAATTTTACTTACATCTGGAAAAAATTGTAATTTTACTTAGAGCATCTCCGGCAGCATCTTAGCATATTCCTTAAATATAATATAAAATATTGGATCCTAGTGACTTATGATGATAATAGCCATTCTCACCTCCAATAATATTCCTTATATTCATTCCTTTTTCTTGTATACTATTTTATTATTAAAAGTTATCATTATGACAATAGGTGAAAGAGAGAACATATTTGTTTTCAAAATTTATTATAAAATAAGATTTAGGAGAGGAGAGAGGTTAGCTAAAGATAAGACATGGCTAATGGATCTTACTGATTTAGGGAATTAATGAGATACTGTTGGAGTGGATTATTTTGGGGCAAATTAAATTATAGGTTCATGAACTATTTACATTTTATTGTCTAGGTATGAACTAAAGATTCCATATTTTAGGTCACTTAATTTTTTTTGTTTTCTGATCTAAGTCATTCCGTCAAAAAGATTTTGACGATGTTTACTAGGGTTCTTGAGTTTCATACAGATCAAAACAATTTTGAAGGTGTTAGTTATATCCAAACTCAAAGTTCAAGTAGTCAAATTGAAACTTGAATCACTAGCGACACTCATGTGACAACAATTTTCACAAATTAGATTTAATTTAAAAAAACCCCAAATTGGACCATAAATTTAGGGTTCTTTATCAAATTTAGGGACCTAAATTCATAAAATTTTGAATTGAACATAGTTTGTGAAAATTGGTGTCATATGAGTGTCGCTAGCGACTCTAAATTTTTACTGAATCAAAAGTCATCACGCATATCTAAATTTTATTTGAAAAAGATCTTCAACAATGATTGTCTCACTTTTGTCCATAACAATTTGTGATTCGTCTCCAAAACATATATACCGACAGTAAAAAATTATAGTGTTTTCAACAAACGCTACCCTGTGATTTTTTACACCGTGTCAGTGGTACAGAATGAGTTGTAATAGAGTGAAAATAAGCAAATTAATAGCTAATTTATAAATTAGGTTTAAATAGTTTTTGGAAGGAAAAGCTTTTTAACTAATTTTCAATTTGTTTTCATTTCACTCTCTTTTGTTAGTTGCATTTGAGTAACAAATAGTAAGCAATTTCTATTGCATTAAAAGACAAATAGGTTTTTGTTAATTTTAATTTTGAAAGACTTTTTTTAGCTGATGCAACGGTAACCAAAATTTTGGAATTTTTTTTAATACTAAAATAAGTAAGATAAATTATAAAGGAAACACCGGATAAATAAGTAAATCTGTACCTCAACTCCGAGCATTCCTTTTTACACATCAAGTCACAAATTGGAGCTAAGAAACGTATTGTGCTAGGTTCTCCAGCTTCAGCATATTCTTTATCAACAAGCATTGTCCAAACACCAGGTTCGTCCTTAAAAAGAACATTTTTGAATATCGTTAAATCGATATCATTGTTTTTCAAGCTTAAATCACTACCCGAAAGACTCATATGAAACAACTTTGGCATGTGGCTATATTTACGTGATATATTTAGTTAAGTTTTGAATTAAATTTTTCAGTTTTTATATTTCGGCTTTGCTATGCATTATTATCATAATGAACTCGTAGATTTGCTGATTATTTGGAGAGTTCTGAATAACCCTGAACACAACAATCTAGAGCTTCAGAGTTTTCCACACTCAAATTAGGTGAATCAGGTCTTATCCTAACCTTAATGAAGTGCATATAAATCTCCAAAATATTTTTGAAAACATTTTTAAAGATACCTTCCGACTTGCAAGGTTCAACTCTAAATTTAGCGAGAAATTTTTTCATATGATTGGTCGGAGAAAGTTGTGTTTTACGATTTTGTGCAACTAAAACTGTGCAGTTAAGGAAGATTTATTTTAAGGACGACAGCGGTTAGGTTTTGACAAATCCAATTATATTTTATTTATCTAAATTCAAATTTGTTGGATTTCGGGTCGAGATTGTTCTGGATATTTAAATATAAAAAATAGTGCAATTAAGTTTAATATTACCGTTTCATCACTGCATACAAACCACACTAATTGTATGCTAATATTATACAGATTGATATGATTAGTAAAAACAAAAAATTATGTTTTTTTTTTTTGAAAAACAAAAAATTATGTTGATAAAAATATGTTTATTTTATCACCACAAATAAATTTTTGTTGCAAATAATTACGTCTTTTACGGTACTGAACTACGATAAAAAAAACCTATATAAAATAGTACTGGAGTGGTGATTGGTTGTATTAAAAGAGTTTTGGTTTTGGTATGTTGCATTATGTTTTTAGTAAGTTTTGTATGTGAATGTTGTTTGAAAATGATTGTTATTTAAATTTTATGAAAGTAAGTGTTGTATTTGTTTATTATAGTTTAATATATTTGTATATTGTAGTATTGCATTTGCCTATTATAATATGAAATAGAAAATAAAAATAAAAAATATTGTCGGAGTTGACACTTTTAGAATTATATTAATATTCTAAGTATTTTATATTTTATATTATATTTAAGAGTTAACGAAGAGGTACTCGAAGATATTCTAAAAAATCATATATTTAATATTACATTGAAGAGCCTTTGAGTTTCTTGTATATGCTCAGACCGACTAATTCTCACGTATTTTGTTTCTCATTATTCAATTTTTTCTTAATATTATTATTAATTTTGATAAACATTGATTTCGTATTTTAAAAATTACTTCCTATTGTTTATATCATGTTAAATAACTTGTCCAAATGTATAGTTCCCATAATTAAGTTAATATTTTTTAATAAACAAACTATAATATTTTGTTAAAATTAACATATATTATTTATATAATTTAATATATTTTCAAGATTTAAATAAAATATAATTGTATTTTTTTTGAAAGAAAATATAATTGTATTATAACCCGGAATCCCAAAAACATGACACGCATACCAACATTACTAAAATTATATTTAGAGGTAATTGCATATCGCACCCCTTAACTATCGTTCAAAAACGATATTGTACCCGTATTTTGAGAAACTCAATTCGCACCCCTATATTTACATTTTAATAACGATACGCACCCCCTCCGTTAACTTCCGTTAAAATACTCCCTATGTCTCAATTTACATGTCTTTTTTGCTTTTCGAAGACTCAAATTGACTAAATTTTGACCAACTACTAGAAAATATTTATTTATTGTTTTAGGAAATAGAAAGGTACATATTAAAATAGACTAGATTTATTTTTTGATGATATTTTTTTTAAATTTTTGTTTAATTAAGCTATTCCCAAGTTAAAATGATATTACATATCAAATGTATATTTTAAAATAGTGTATATTTTAAAATCGTTTGATATGTAAAATCATTTTAAATAGTAAATCTAGTGTATATTTAAAATAGTGTACATTTTAAAATTTTAAAATCATTTGATATGTAAAATCATTTTGATTTTGGGATAGCTTAATTAAACAAAAATTTAAAAAAAAAATATCAATAAAAAGTAAATCTAGTCTATTTTAATATGTAACTTTCTATTTTTTAAAATAATAAATAAATATTTTCTAATAGTTAGTCAAAAATTAGTCAATTTGACTTCTCGAAAAGCAAAAGGGACATGTAAATTGAGACAGAGGGAGTATTTTAACGGAAGTTAACATAATTTAACGGAGGGGGGTGCGTATCGTTTTTGAAATGTAAAGATAGGGGGTGCGAGTTGTTTCTTAAAGTATGAATACAATATCATTTTTGAACGATAATTATACATAGTTACTAAATACACTTCATATTTACTTTGTGCAGTTCGCAGAGATTACAATTGTGTCCTTCTTAAACTTCTGTGTAATACTATGATACAAAACAAAATCAACCCTAATTGTGCACTTTAAACGGGATTAATGTAGGCGCACTAACTAATTACTCCATTTAATTATCTTTTTTCAACTGTTAAGTGATACATGAATATTATTTAAATTATTAGGCTCTAATGGGTTAAAATCTCCGTAACTTAAAATATTACAAAGTTAACACTAATATTTGATATACTCCCTCCATCCCAAATTAGATGGCTCCGTTGACTTTGGGCACACAATTTAAGGTTCATTGACCGCGTAGATACGTGACTTATTTTAAAATTTTATTTTTGCAAATAAAAATTAAAATATGAAATTTTCATTTACAAAAGAAAAAATAAAAAAATAAATTTCGGAAGTAGACGGTCAATGCACCTAAAGTTACGTGTCCAAAGTCAACGAGGACATCTAATTTGGGATGGAGGTAGTATTATTTTAGTCAAAATAAAAAGTACTTGGATTTTTTTTATAATATAACTTTCAGTTGGCCTAAACTTTTTAATATGTATTAAGAATTTAGAAAGATAATTTAATTGTATAAATAATCATTATTCGTATAATTTTTATTTTAACTTTATGTATAATCATATAATTTAAATACTTGACTTTATATATAATTTTATCAATGTTTTTATTTTTTTATCGATGTGTTTAATTTTTTTACTTTGTTCATTCTCATTTAATCAAAACAACTTAAAATTTTGAAACTATACTATCACGGTCAATTCCCAATAATATAAAATATTAAAAAGTTAACACTAGTGTTTGATATAATATTTTAGTCAAAATAAAAAATACTTGATTTTTTTTATAAAATAATCTTTAGCTGGCCTAAAACTTTTATTAAGTATTAAGAATTTAGAAAGATAATTTGTTATATATAATTTTTATTTGAATTTATGTTCACTTTGTTTCGATATGTATATATGTATGCACAGTTTATCATAATTGAATTATTAATTCATATTATACTTTTTAAATATTATAATCATTATTTTAGATCCTTTTGAACAAAAATTGCCAGGTTTTGGTTCAAATTTCATAAAGATTATGGATGCTCCTATAAAAGTTAGAGTCGGGGAATGGAAGTGCCTGAATGTTTTTATTTTTAATATTGAATATTGTCACGTATTTTAATATATTTTTAAAATACATTGTTAAATATAAATTTTTAATATAAATTTTAAATGCATTTTAATGTGTTAAATGTTTCTTCCCTTCTTTAATTTCCAATTCTTTTATTTAAATAAAAACTTTAATATATATATATATATGTATATATATATATATAAAATAAACCATCCAAAAATAACGATTACAAAATATTGTGAAAGTATTTTTTAATAATTTTCTTGTAATTTTAATTATTTTTCTTGTGAATAAAATTTACTTTTTGCACAAAAATTTGAATGTATTTAAAATTTGCCAAACTAATAAATTACTAAAAAACGTGATAATCATATTTTATAATATATTTTTGAAAAGAACGTGTGTTTAAGAATTAAAATCTATATATTCTAAAATTTAAAATTAAAAAAATAAGAAACGGTTTGAAATGTAGTGTTGTAGCACAGTCTTTTAGGTCACATGTAAACACGCTGTAATCAACGTCTATTTATTAGAGTCTCACATATTTAATAAGCTAAAGATCACATATGTAATCCCTGCAAACTGCACAAAACAAAAATGAACTGTATTTAGCAACACTCTAATTATATGCGATTACCTCTTATACAATTACTAAATTCAAAGCCTCATAGACTACCACGTCACTCAGCTCCTGCACATACCATCTCCCAATCTCAGAAACCCTAATTTTCAATCTCACCATCAATTCAATTTTTAATCCAAAATAATGCGCTTCTTATTTAAAAACAACAAATTGAATTCTTCTATTACCCGTTGGTCCACGTTAGGGGGCTTGAGATGCATCGTTACGAGCTGCAGAGCCGTGGTGCTGCCCCGGTTCGGGGGTCCGGAGGTGATGGAGCTCCGGGATGACGTCAGTGTGCCCAATTTGAATCCTAACGAGGTCCTGGTTCGAGCCCGTGCCGTCTCCGTTAATCCGCTTGATACTAGGGTCTGTTTTTGACGTTTCTCGATTGCGATTATATTTCTTATTTTCGGTTTCTTATTGTTTGTATGTTTCATGAATTCTGAACCAACTTATGAATTGCTTATATGCATTTGCTGTTTGTTATGAAATGTGATCACTATCGAGGACGATAGCTGTTACTCCCTGTATGATTTTTTTACGGTTAAATTGACCAAATTCTAACCACAAAAACACAGATTACATAAATGAAAGAATTATATTATCAAAAGGTATATATAATCTGCTGTAAATGTACTTTACAATTTCTTGAAATCATTAAAGAATCATATTTGATTATCAGTCAAAGATCGGTTAATTTAACCGCAAAAAAGTTTAACATGACAGATAATTAGAGACGGAAATTTGCTAATGTCCGTTGTATTATAATTTTGTTTGGACCATAGTGTTTTGCTAGAAAGTGGGGATTAGTCGTGAAATGTTGTGTCCATGCATGAAATATTCCTGTTATCAAAGATTATTCGGGCTTTTTTCTTGTGTTGTACTTAGTTGTAGATTATCTATAGTAGGACATGTAAAACAAACTGTAATGTTTTACTTTCGATTTAAACTTGTTTCTCTGTTCTTGGGGCTGCTTACACAAATTAGACTGTTGATCAGGATTAGTATTCATCTTACATACAAAATGTTTTAATCTTAGATGCGAGCTGGCTACGGGCGTTCAATATTTCAGCCTTTATTGCCGATAATATTGGGTCGTGATGTTAGTGGTGAAGTTGTTGATGTGGGAGGTTCTGTTAGGTCTTTTCGTGTCGGGCAGGAAGTATTTGGGGCACTGCATCCAACTGCTGCGAGGGGTACTTATGCAGATTATGTTATTCTTTCAGAAGATCAACTTGTTCCAAAACCACCGTCAATGTCACATGTGGTAATTCTTAGCGGCCTAAATATTTAAATTTTTATGATGTAAATATTATCATGATGAGTGCTAATAGTCATTGGCATGTGTAAAAAGGAAAACTGCCTTTTAGCTGCATTTATCCCTTAATCAAGACATATGGGTACTTGGGTAGTCAGTTGTCACTTGTCACAAAAGATGCTGAGCTTAATTTCTGAATTTGTATGATATCTTGAAGTTTCCGGTTTGAACTTTTCTTGACCCGTTTGTGTAAGTAAGCAGAAGCACTTTTAAAAATCTGAGAATGTTAGCTTTTTTCTCTCAGAATTTTTGCTTTTTTTCCAAACACTTTATTAACTTATTTACTTCTCATTTCTACTATTATTTTAGTCTAAAAAATATTACAATCGTGTACCTCGAGTAATCCATAACAAAACACATACTCTCAAAATAGAAAAAGTCTCTGTTCGTATCACAAACCAAAAGTCTGAAAAGCTGAGGGAATCAAACATCTCTGTTTGTTAATGATTCCTCCTTAATCAGCGGAGAGCGATCCTGGTCTCAGGCTTTTAAAGAAAAAATAACACACAAACGGAATGAGAGTGCCAACCGTTCCCAAGTATACCAAATAAATAATAACCCCAACACTAAGATGACTCTTAATCATATGCTTCAGCCGAACAGCTTTCTTACTGATCCTCTTACCAGTGACCGGATCAACCTCCATCTTAGCCCCTGCCATGATCTTCAGCTTCTTGAGTCTGATTCTGTTGGCCGTAAACCTCACACCCCCTGCTAAATCAACCCGAAAAGCCACAGACGTCGCGTTCCTGGAAATTCCCTGCCACGAAAGCCCCTGCTTTAGCACAACAGAAGCCTGTGGATGGGCCTTGTCATGAGAATCCTGGTGAAATCTCTGAATTGTGTAGTTGGCTAGTTGAACAATATTATCTGAACCGCGATAATAAGAGAAACTGAGACTGAGGTTTCCATAATGAATTGTTATATGGTCATCAGAATTCTCGAGGTGGAGTTTGAAGTAAATAAATGTCTGGTTAGGAGCGGAGAAGTTGGAGCTTTGAACATCATTTATCATAAAATCTTCGAGAGATAATACGATGGAGCTTTGATTTTGCAAACTTGGTCCTAGCCATAAACATGGAACGACAAATATTAAAATCACTATGATACCCATTACACCATGGGCAGCCCTTGCTGCTGCATAGTTGGGATCATTATAAAATCTCATACCATCAGTTTGGGGCTCTGGCATGATCGATTTACTTGTGTTTTTTGATTTGGTTCTGCTATGCAATTTGATGTATCAAACACAACACTCCGGCCTCTACATATACTCATCCACTCGAGTACTACTTTATTACTTTTACATTAGTTTATTATGCAAACCGAGTGATTAGTGAATACTCAAGAGCTTGGGGAGTTGCCTTGATTTGAATTCTAGAAAACACGCCTATCATTCCCAACACTAGTTTGGAGGACTTTATTTAACCAAAGGACTTGGTGAGCAGGGAATAATGTAGTAGGGTAGGGGTACTCATGTCAGTCTTTATCCGGGCGTTTTTTATTACAAAAAAGTTTTTATTATTTATAAATAAGAAGTTAACCGTAAGAAATAAATAATTTTTATTTATACGATTTTGATATTTTTTTGATGATTATAATCTATTGGGTATAAAAATTATTAATAAATTATTATAAGTTATCTTGCAAAGTGGCCTTGTACATTGAATTTTACAAAGTAAGTTTAATCAAGCTTTAAAAATAAAGTTACTCACTCAAAGAGTTAGGAGTTTCACCCTCTTATAACTCGCAAATTAACTTATAAATTCGTTATACAAACAAGACGAATAAGCTATTTATAAGTGTGCACAAATTGCACTTAGAATCCGAGCCAAACACTCCTGTATCTATTGTAATTGCATGTTTTATTCTATCTATTTCAAAAATTGTTGTTCATATTCACTTAATCTGATAAATTTAGATATTTATTATTTTATTTCATTAATAATTATAAATATATTTGGTATAATTAAATAAAATGAAATTTTGACTCTGAACAATAGGGGTGATTCAAAGAGAATATATATCCTCGTTTATCTAGATTTTATTAAGGATAAAGAAAAGCTTCATGAATTAGCCATCTAGATGTAGGATACTTGTTTATCTTTTTGTTGCCTTTTTGCCGTGGTGTGCAACTACATAGCGTTTTCTCCAATTGTTAACTTTTTTAGTAAAATATAAAAGGAGGTCGTTAACATTGTTAGAAAAGAAAATTATGGTACGATGTCATGATTGTATTTGCTATTCGGAACCATTAATCATGAAAACCATGGACGTTGTTCCCTACTTGCTCTTTTAGAGTTTGTGATAATTTATAGGGAAATTGTCCAGATTTCTCTATTTTATTGGCAAAATTATATCTTTACGGTTTCTCTTTCATACATGCCTGTTGAGTTTACTATCTTTTCAATGAGGAAATGTTTGTGCAGTAACCATTAACATCATTAATTATCTTTAAAATTGCATGACTATCTGTGTATGTATATAAAACCACTCATAACTTTACCAAAATATTAATCATACATTTATTTTTTATTTATCTTTTAAATTTATATTTGTAATAAAATAAGATTTTATTTTTAAAAAAAGTGAGAATATAGAATAATATTTTTTTCATATTTATATGACAATTTTTAATTGATATCATTCCACAAATAATATTGAGACCCCCCTGCATATATACTAATTTTCTAATTAAAATAATCCTTCTACCTAAAATTAGCCAATTTCATATTTAATAATAAATTTATGATTTTTATTATTTAAACATTATTAAAAAAATATAAATGATTAGAATTATAATATAATACATAAATAAAATATCAAATTTATTTTTTATAAGTGTGAACGTTTGAAATTAATGTGTGGCTTGCCGTAAAGCATCTAACTAAAAAAACTAGGAGGAGTAAATGCTATGCCATGAGGGCACGGGTTAGCCAAGCCCAAACCTTTTCAATATTACTTCCTCCATCATGATTTTTTTGAGAAAATTTTTTATCCCAAAAAATACTTGAGCCTTTCTCTTTTCAATGCACATTTGTCAACAATCTTCCAACTTTACCCTCTCTTATTTATCATTTCCAAACTATCATTTAATACTTTATGTGTAAAATGAGCAAAGAGCTCATCTAAATTGTGATGGAGGGAGTAAGATTTTTGTTTTCTCCTTCAACGTTGTGTCCTGTTTCTCCTCTCATAATCAACAATATTACAATAATATATCTACATAAACTGGTACAATTCGCATGCAAATGCATTACTGTAATAGACAGAGCAGTACCCAAGTACCAGGCACTGATCGATGAAAAAGAAAAGATTACATTATGAAAGCGAAAGCCTGTGCAAGAAATTCAAACGTTTTACATTCTTAATCAAAAGACTAAAAATCTGAAAAGTCCGAAAATTCCTTAATTATCCGAACGGCATAGGCGAAAACATTCAACGAAACAAAAGCACCAAAGCGGAGCGAAAATAGTAGCGATGATCATGAACACAAGGAAAAACGTAACCGAGCCACTTTGATGATGCTTAATCATATGCTTCAGCCCAACAGCTTTCTTGCTGATTCTCCTCCCAGTGACCGGATCAACCTCCACCTTAGCCCCTGCCATCATCTTCAGCTTCTTGCTTTCAACATTAAACTCGCTAAACCTTACCACACCTGCTAAATCAACTCGAAAGGCCACAGTCACAGACGTCGCGTTCCTGGAAATTTCCTGCCACGAAAGCCCTTGCTTTAGCACAACAGAAGCCTGTGGATGAGTCTTGTCATGAGCATCCTGATGAAATCTCAGAATTGTGTAGTTGCCTAGTTGAACAATATTATCAGAACCGCGATAATAAGAGAAACCGAGGCTGAGGTTTTCGTAATGAACTGACAAATCATTTTCCGTATCCTCGATATGGAGTTTGAAGTAAATCAATGTTTGGTTAAGAGCGGAGACATTGGAGCTTTGAACATCAGCTATCATGAAATCTTCGAGAGATAGTGAGATGGAGGTTTGATTTACCGTATTTAAAATTAGCCATATCCATGGAGGGACGTAGAGAAAGAACATCGTCCAGCCACAGACACACTGCGCTATTGCTAGCTTTGCGTTTTTGGCGTCCTCTGTAGCGGCCATGATCGATTTAGTTTCGGTTTTTTTTCTTGACAAAGATGACTTATAGCATTATAAGTATCTCTGTTCTAAGAAATTCTCGGAGTTCTGTTTGATTAATTTCGTATTGCTAGCAATTTGGTGTATCAAGCACATCAGTCCGGCCTCTATAAATACTCATCCACTGCAGTAGTATTTCATCGTTTTTATGTTATTTTATTATGTAAACCAAGTGAATACAACATTTGTCCGAGGGAGGGAAGTTACCAAACACGCTTATTATTACCAAACCCTACAACACAGATACCACACGTCACCTTATATGTTCCCTCTATTTTCACTTAGATGTGCACATATGTAAAATTAAATTAGTTTGGATTTTCACTCGTATCGATCAGAGTTCAGGTTCGGTAGAAATCTGCAATTCAACGTTGAAATAAAACATAAAATTTATTTGAGAGCATTCCGCTAACACCCTAAAATTCGATGCAGTGTTGAAATATGGTGTGAGATGATTTGAGATGTCCATTGATATCAACATGATATATGAGTCCAGATTCGGCAACGTCCAAATCTATTTGAGAGCTTTTGTTAACGTCTTAAATTTTGATTCAGTGTCGAAATATGACGTAAAATCTATTGAAGACTTTTATTATGAGATTAGATGAATTGGTTCTCGATAAATTTTATTCTTCTTCCTAAATTAGTTAATTATATTTATTTATTTTTTTATGCGTAATCTCCATGTAAAAGGATCGGGTGCGATGGAGAAGACGAATAGTAATTTTGCATGGCATTGAATGAAATACAGTTGCAACAAAGAACTTGGGGAGCAAGAATGATCTCGTAGTGGAGTGTTTGTCTTAGTTATCTGTATCTATTGTCGTCGCATATTTTACTTTTGCTAAGCAATTGTGCCTCACTATATATAAATACTCATCTCCTTGAGTATGCTAGAAATTAAGGAAGTTTCGCAAGATTATTTCCAGACTCTTGAATTCACAGAAAAAATGTAGTTCTAGATTATTATTTTACAGAAAATGCAATCAACCATCGTATCCATCTACTTAGCTTTTTTGCTACATTTTGTCTTGGCGTATCCTGACTTTTTCACTTGCTATGTAGATTTATGTCTGAATTTCAGCTTTTTAATCGGAAGAATCCGAAAAAGAAAGATAAGGACGTTCATAGTTGTTAGAGGAAGAAAAAAGTGTACATGTTATAGGATGGTGTTTAGAATTCAGGATCAGATTAAGCTGAAAAATATGTATGTGTTGTTGAATAAAGAGGTTCTATGGGGTCGGGATAGATTTAAGAAATTTACTTATGAATTGTGTTTATGAATGCCATTAAGTAATTTTACTTGCATCTGGAAAAAAATTGTAATTTTACTTAGAGCATCTCTGGCAGCATCTTAGCACATTTCTTAAATATAATATAAAATATTGGATCTTAGTGACTTATGATGATAATAGCTATTCTCACCTCCAATAATATTCCTTATATTCATTCCTTTTTCTTGTATACTATTTTATTATTAAAAGTTATCATTATTACAATAGGTGAAAGAGAGAACATATTTGTTTTCAAAATTTATTATAAAATAAGATTTAGGAGAGGAGAGTGGTTAGCTAAAGATAAGGCATGGCTAATGGATCTTAGTGATCTAGGGAATGACTAAGATACTGTTGGAGTGAATTATTTTTCGAGCAAATTAGATTATAGGTCCCTGAACTATTTACATTTTATTGTCTAGGTCCCTGAACTAAAGATTCCGTATTTAAGGTCACTTAACTTTTTTTGTTTTCTGATCTAAGTCATTCCGTCAAAAAGATTTTGACGGTGTTTACTAGAGTTTTTGAGTTTCATACAGATCAAAACAATTTTGAAAGTGTTAGTTATATCCAAACTCAAAGTTCAAGTAGTCAAATTGAAACTTGAATCACTAGCGACACTCATGTGACAACAATTTTCACAAATTAGATTTAATTTAAAAAAAACCCCAAATTGGACCATAAATTTAGGGTTCTTTATCAAATTTAGGGACCTAAATTCATAAAAAATTGAATTGAACATAGTTTGTGAAAATTGGTGTCATATGAGTGTCGCTAGCGACTCTAAATTTTTACTGAATCAAAAGTCATCACCCATATCTAAATTTTATTTGAAAAAGATCTTCAACAATGATTGTCTCACTTTTGTCCATAACAATTTGTGATTCGTCTCCAAAACATATAAATCGACAGTAAAAAAATTATAGTGTTTTCAACAAACGCTACCCTGTGATTTTTTTACACCGTGTCAGTAGTACAGAGTGAGTTGTAATAGAGTGAAAATTAGCAAATTAATAGCTAATTTAAAAATTAGGTTTAAATAGTTTTTGGAATGAAAAGCTTTTTAACTGAATTTCAATTTGTTTTCATTTCACTCTCTTTTGTTAGTTGTATTTGAGTAACAAATGGTGATCAATTTCTATTACATTAAAAGACAAGTAGGTTTTTGTTAATTTTAATTTTGAAAGACTTTTTTTCGCTGATGCAACGGTAACCAAAGCTTTGAATTTTTTTTTAATACTAAAAGAAGTAAGATAAATTATAAAGGAAACACTGGATAAATAAGTAAATCCGTACCTCAACTCCGAGCATTCCTTTTTTACACATCAAGTCACAAATTGGAGTTAAGAAACGTATGATGCTAGGTTCTCTAGCTTTAGCATATTCTTTATCAACGAGCATTGTCCAAACACCAGCTTCATCCTTGAAAATATCATTTTTGAATATCGTTAAATCGATATCATTGTTTTTCAAGCTTAAATCACTACCCGAAAGACTCATATGAAACAACTTTGGAATGTGGCCATATTTACGTGATATATTTGGTTAAGTTTTGAATTAAATTTTTCAGTTTCTATATTTCGTCTTTGCTATGCATTATTATCATAATGAACTCGTAGATTTGCTGATTATTTGGAGAGTTTTGAATAGCCATGAACATAACAATCTAGAGATTCAGAGTTTTCCACACTCAAATTAGGTGAATCAGGTCTTATCCTAACCTCAATGAAGTGCATATAAATCTCCAAAACATTGTTGAAAACATTTTTAAAGATACCTTCCGACTTGCAAGGTTCGGCTCTGAATTTAATGAGAAATTTTTGCATATGACTAGTCGGAGAAAGTTGTGTTTTACGATTCCGTGCAACTAAAACTGTGTAGTTAAGTAAGATTTATTTTAAGGACGACAGCGGTTAGGTTTTGACAAATCCAATTATATTTTATTTATCTAAATTCAAATTTGTTGGATTTCGGGTCGAGATTGTTCCGGATATCTAAATATAAAAAATAGTGCAATCAAGTTTAATATTACCGTTGCATCACTGCATACAAACCACACTAATTGTATGCTAATATTATACAGATTGATATGATTAGTAAAAACAAAAAATTATGTTGATAAAATAATGTTTAATTTATCATCACAAATAAATTTTTGTTGCAAATAATTACGTCTTTTACGGTACTGAACTACGATAAAAAAAAACCTATATAAAATAGTACTGGAGTGGTGATTGGTTGTATTAAAAGAGTTTTGGTTTTGGTATGTTGCATTATGTTTTTAGTAAGTTTTGTATGTGAATGTTGTTTGAAAATGATTGTTATTTAAATTTTATGAAAGTAAGTGTTGTATTTGGTCTATGGGTTAAATATAAAAGTGGTCACTGAAGTGGAGGTCATATATCACTTTACTCACTAATCTTAACGGGGTCTAATTTCAATCATTAAAGTCATAATAAATATCAGTCAAGTACCTCCAAATTTCAGTTGAAGTAGTAAAAATATTATTTATAAAGTTTGACACAATACTTTTGATAACTACCACAACCAATTAAAAGTTTATGACTTTTAGTATTTATGACACTATATTTAGATTTTATCAATTTTATTTACTATTTATTTTTAATTAAAACAAAGAAAATATTAATATAATAAATAATAAATAGACTTTATAAAATCTAAATATATTATCATAAATACTAGAAGTCATAACATTTTACTTGGTTGTGTTAGTATTCAAAAATAATATGTCAAACTCTATAAATAATTTTTTACTTCTTTAACTATATTTCTGAGGTACTTAATTGATATTTATTGTGACTTTAATAATTGAAATGAGACACCGTTAAAATTAGTGAGTAAAGTGATATATGACCTCCACTTCAGTGACCATTTTGATATTTAACCCATTTGTTGTCTATTATAGTGTAATATATTTATATATTGTAGTATTGCATTTGCCTATTATAAAATGAAATAGAAAATAAAAATAAAAAATATTGACGGAGTTGACACTTTTAGAAATATATTAATATTCTAAATATTTTATATTTTATATTATATTTAAGAGTTAACGAAGAGGTACTCGAAGATACTCTAAAAAATCATATATTTAATATTACATTGAAGAGCCTTTGAGTTTCTTGTATATGCTCAGACAGACTAATTCTCACGTATTTTGTTTCTCATTATTCAATTTTTTCTTAATGTTATTTGAATAGATTAATTTTGATAAACATTGATTTCGTATTTTAAAAATTACTTCCTATTGTTTATATCACTTAACTTTAGATAACTTATCCAAATGTTTAGTTCCCATAATTAAGTTAATATTTTTTAATAAACAAACTATAATATTTTGTTAAAATTAACATATATTATTTATATAATTTAATATATTTTCAAGATTTGAATAAAATATAATTGTATTTTTTTTGAAAGAAAATATAATTGTATAAGAGAGCAGGTGCAATTCAATCATGTCTGAAATTTGGATTATCTTGTTACTACTTGGTAATTATTGAGATCCTACTCACTGGTTCGACATTATATAAGTTTTTTTTTTTGGCAAACTCGTGATTTTCCAAATGAACCTTCCAATATATAGCCCTAGTAGACTAGTACACATCATTATATATATGTGGATTGATTACTGTTGGTTGTACTTCTCTTAACTGTTCTAACTACATTAACTAAATAGAAGAACGCGCTATCTTAGAGCAACTCCAATGCACTCATTTCTTACCTATATTTCATCTACCTGGACAACATTTGAGGATTGAGAACAAAAAGAGCTCCTCCAACGCAACTCCCTATCCCCAATTAATTTTAGGTGAGAGAAAGTTCAACCCCTTAGAGAATTCACATCCGGCCCCCAATCCCCAACCCCAAAAACTTACTAAAAATAGTAATCCCCCATAAATTTTTACAAATTTTTATAAGTTTCTTCCATCCCATTCCCCATATTCAATCCCTATCCCCATAAAAGTATAAGATAAGACTTGATATTTAATAAAATAATAATGAAATGGAGGATGAATAGTGTATGAGGGATGAATAGTGAAACCCCAAATATGGGGATTTATTTCTAGTCCCCAAAATCAAACCCTATTTTAGGGTTCCGGATGTAGACTATATTTCTACAAAAATTAGCAGATTTCTTTTAATTATGGGGATGGGGTTGGGTTTGGGGGTTGGGATGAGAATGCTCTTATTTGAGGGATAAAAAAGCAACCCCTATAGGCTCCATGTCATCACCAGCTCATATCTCACTCTTATTTTTCTGTTATTTATTAGTGCAATCTTTCTCTCTCCTTTAGTTGTATATATAAATTTAAAATATAGGGAATCAAACAGGGAACACCGTTGGAGTAAAATAGCTTTTTGATCCCCAATATTTTAGGTATCCATTAATATATAATATTTTAGGGGTTGAAAATAGGGAATTACATTGGGCTTGCTCTTAAACAGCTTATAGCATAACCCAAAAAGAAATTAACTTTGTAGGAAAATAAAGATCATTGAAAGCAAGCCAAGAAGGAAGTGTCCCACATGACATGTAATAAGGAACAAAGGTCAACCCTAATGACTTGTGTATTAAAAAACGTAGATGATGTGAGACTTTACTGCAAGAGTTAGTATGTACTACCTCCGTCCCATTTTATGTGAACGGGTTTGACTTTCACGGAGATTAAAAAAAAAGTAGTAAATGTAGTTGAAAAGTGGGTAAAGAGGTGGGACCTATCAATTTTTAATAATAGATTTGAGATAGTGGAGAAAAGTAGTGGGTGTAAAAGTGTTTATTTAATAATAAGAGAGTATAAAATATAGAGTTAGTGGGTGTAATAGTGAAAAGTAGTGTTCATAAATAGTAAGTATTCTAGGTTATTTTTTTTGATACGTCCCAAAAAGGAAATGAGGTCACATAAAATGGGACGGAGGGAGGATTAAAAAACGTAGATGTTGTGACCATCGCACGTCGTATCACTCCTGTGCTTGACAGCGACATGGTCTTGCTTCTCAGTAATGGTATATGCAATCACTCTTCTCCACAAAAACGTAGACACATTTATTCTCATACCTGCTTTACTTCGAAGTTAGTAATCTTAGCTCCTCCCTGCTATTGATAGTATTCACTAATTTTTTTTGAAGGCCTCGTAGAGGAATATGATTACTTGCAGTGTAGATGCTAATTAGTTCCTTCTGTTCAAGATAATTTCCAGCTTATACTTGCGTTTGATCCTGTGTTCGCTATTTCCTCATCATTTGCCTTTGCCCAAGGCAAATGTTCCCTGTATTGAACAAACGTCAAAAGTACAGGTAATAGCCTTGGATCAAGAAAATATATTCCTTTATCGAGGGTAAAAATACACGGTTTCTATTATGATTGTAACATCATTTGACATACACAAGTTATTGATTAAAATTTTGCAATTAACCACTTTTTTACTTTGTAAAAGTGAATATTGTGAACATGGTTTGATATATTAAAACCACATGAAACATAAAACATGTGGTGCACAAAAAATTCACTCCACGATCATTAAGATAGCATCTCCAATCTACACATCATTTAAGTGTTAATAAGAACTAGACTCTCCGAAAAAGAATCTATCCACAAAGGTAGCTTTCTACCAGATTCAAACCACTGATCCCATGAGTCTGCAAAATCCTTTTCCTCATCCTTCTCGGCATCATATGAAACCAATTCATTTTCAGACGATTCACGTAACACTAATTCCCCATTGCTTCGTAGAGCAAAGACATCCCAGCAAGAACTATTAAGTCCACCCAAATCAACATTAATCTTCTTCTCCCAGAAAAACTTGTTTGTGTCGCTGCCTTGTTGTAATACCCACATGTTAAAACTACACTCATCTGGATTCCCAGTAAAAATAACGAGTGAATCATTAAGTACGCGAATAGATCTATGAATATGAAAGAAATGAGTTTCCCAGGTATGTGGTGTTGAAATCTCACTCATTATGTCGCTATCTGTGTCATAGGACACTATTATAGGTTGAAAATCTTTCCGGCTTGAACCAAAAATATATGCCGTACCATTTAGAAACACCCAATTGTTTTCAGACAACCTATAAGTCCGAATGAGATTATCATTACTAATTGTTTTCCAAGAATGTGTGTTCAAACTATAAACCTCAACCACAATGGTCTGGTAGTTGTCTAATATCTTTACAACTTTGAAATCATTAGCTTTTTGACTAAATCCGAATGCTAGTGTAAGCCATGCGGTAGCACCACCACGCTGGGGAGGATCAGGAAGAATTTTTATTTTTCTAATAGCCGGATTCCATAAAAAAACACCAAACTCGTCTTCCAAATACGCGCATGTATAACATATCAAACCATGTGATGCAGCATACCACTGTACCTTTGACAAGAACCTGTGATCCTCCTCTGGATGTATCCTATAGTATTCTTCACTCTGTTGATGTATTCTATAGTATTCTTTGCACTGTGCCTCATCAAAACGCAATGACAAAGAGAAAGAGTTAAAATAAGACCACCGGGAATGATTTGATCCAACCAGAAGATATTTCTTTTGACAATTTGCGTGAGCAGTGATAAACCAAGGACTCTGTATAAGATGATACCACGATTTTTGCACGCACCTGAACCTAAGCAGAGACTTGGGGGGGAGTCTTTGGAGTATAAGAATTACGATTTCTTCAGGGATGTGCCTCCGCAGCCTTTTCATCTTTTGATGCTTCGAGACCGGATCTTACCAACGTGGCTTTCTCTGAATTTAAAGATAAAACAAGATGTGGGACAAACTTTTTCTACTAGAAACGATAAGACATGGACGTGCTTGATTATTTATATACAAGAGTGGAGCGAGGGAGACCGAATTAGACGCGGTTTCGGTTTTCTATATATATAAATCCCATTCCCAAAACAGTTAGAAATAATGCTTTCGTGCTATGCAAACAAAACCTACCTAAAAAATACTACTGCTCCGTCCCAATTATATACGGTTTCCTTTTCAGATGTCCCATCATTTTTATACATTTTTTATACATTCTCAAAATAGCAACTTTTTATAATATAAAATACTACTACACCCACTACTTTCTTCCGCTATCTCCATTCTATAATAATATAAACACTATTTCACCAACTATTTTCCTCCACTATCTCAAATCTATTACTCCCTCCGTTTCAATTTAGATGTCCACTTTTAAAATTTTCTTTTGTTTCATATTACTTGTCCACTTCAATTTATAATGCAAAATCATATTTCCAAAGTCAATTCTACTTCACATATCTCTTATTTATATTTCCTAGATCAATCTCACTTCATATATTTTGATCATTTAATGCAATTAATTTGTGAACATCCACTTTTCTTAAATTGTGTGATTTTTTTAAAGTAGACATATAATTTGAAACGGAGGGAGTATTAAAAAATATATGGGTCCCACCACTTTACCCATTTTTCATATAACTTTACTCATTTATTTCACTTTTTCTTGGTCTCCGTGTCCAATGTATACTCCCTCCGTCCCATTTTAGTTGTCACATTTGGTTTTGTGCCGGTCAAATTGACCAAAGTTTGCTTGAAATTTATTGGTATTTTATCAATTGAAAAAATAAAAAAAAATGTTACTGGAAATAACTTTTAATCTACTTTAAGATGTAATTTTTAGTTTTTTAAAATAATGAAAGAGTGACTTATAATCTTTGGTCAAAAGTTAGTCAATTTGACCAACAAAAATAGAAATGTGACAACTAAAATGGGGCGGGGGAGTATAATTCATTGGGACGGAGAGAGTATATATAAGCATATTTACATTTTTATTTATAGTTAACCAAGAATTAAACTAAATTATTTATTTCAAAGAAAATCTGAATTGGTCGAAATAGTAGTTTAAGATTATTATATTATAATTCATTCATGTGCATTGATTATCATATAAAGTCATCGTATTTTAATAATAATTTATTATCATGCATGTTACATTTATTAATTTTAAGTAAAAGCTAATTTGTTAAATAAACTAACTCTTTACTATCTTTTTAATTAATATTTAAATGTATAATATTTTTGGTTAATTTATATTTTTATGGGAGAATTTTGTATGTAATATCAAATTCTATTACGATAATTTCACGTCTTTCTAGTTTATATATTAACTAGCATAAAAGCCCGTGCGAGGCACGGGCCTAGTTCGTGTTTGTATTTTAAATAATATCCATGTGTCATCATATTATTTCGAATGTAATTATTACGTTTTATTCTTTGACAAAATATGTAAATATGAAAATGTAATATTTGCACCCTAATAATGTTCATAGTAACAATAAGTACCATATTATTAAAAGAAAATGGATCAAAAACTCCATTTGAACTGATTTTTCTATATATATTCAGATTCGTTAGGATATAGAGTCCACTATCATATTATCTACATGTTCAAAATTATATTTGAAATTAATGTTGAACATTTAGATTCTAAATATATTATACCTCATTAAAAGTATCTGTAATTTATTGTTGAAAATTATTAAATCATTTCATCTATTTTAACATGATTTTGATGAAAACTTGTTCTTAATATGTGAATTATAATATCCTAAATCATGATTAAATGAAGATGTGTGGTCCGCGTTGTTTTAATTTTATTTTTTCTTTTTTATCGTAGGTTTGCGTAATAGTTAAGTGATACATGATGAGGCAGATCATCAACACATTATTTTACAACATATGTTGCACACACTTTGTACAAATAGAAATTGAAACATATGTTTTATGTAAAAAGACTCATACCATATTTTATTATAAAAGCATCAATTGAACTACTAACCTTATAATTGTACCCAAAAAAAATTCTGACACCTTTGATGTGGCTTTACCCTTTTAATTTTTTTTATCAATTATATAGTACTTCAATGTCTTAGATCTCAAATTGATTATACTTGTAGATTTTAACTATATTATACCTCATCAATAGAATATGTAATTTATTGTTGAAAATTATTAGATCATTTCATCTAATATAACATGATTTGACCTGACAAAAAAAACATGATTTTGATGAAAACTTATTCTTGATATGTGAATTATGATATCCAAAATCATGATTAGATGAAGATGTGTGGTCCGCGTTGTTTTAATATTATTTCTTCTTTCTTGAGCGCGGGTATGTGTAATAGTTAAGTGATACATGATAGGGCAAATCATCAAACACATTCTCTTTTAGCATATTTTGCATACATATAAATAGAAATTGTAACATGTGTTTTATGAAAAAGCACCCATACCTTATTTTATTATAAAAGCATCGATTGAACTACTAACCTTATAATTTTACCCACAAAAATTTTGACACCTTTGATGTGGCTTACCCTTTTAATTTTCATATCAATTATATACTAATTCAATGTCTTAGATCTCAAAATGCTAGAATTTCAAATAGAAAAAAGAGAGTAGATACCCATAAAGTTCATAATAACATTAGTTTAATTAGTTGTGCAATTACGTTTATAGCTTTGCGCAAACTCACATTTTTAAATATGTTGATACTCGTATTTCTTAAGGTGAGTAATGTAGCATATCATGTTCAATTGTTAAAGACCAAATCAGGTACTTGATATTCTGGATTATAGGAAAATTATTCTTTTTTTAGTCCCGTTTAGTCAGATGTTAGTTTTCACCACATCACGTCGGATTATCCGGTTCAGAATTAATAATATTTTATTAGTTTAATTTGTAGATGATTAATTAATTTAATTGTAGTTTGAATCATTTTATTTAACCTGTTTCTCTGCATTATTTTATTTTAACCAAGTAAAATTTATAACTCAATTATTTTTAGTAGGTCACAAAAATGTTTTTTTTATTATAATTTGGTTGACTTTTGATTAAAAATATAGAATTACCCTAAATTAACCTTTATATCAAAAGTCATAATATTTCAAATTCATATATCATCAAAAGTACAGCATTTAGATATATTTTCTAACACCAAATTTGATGTCTTTGTCACTATTTTTATATCTATAAATTTTTAAAAAAAATTAATATGACATAGTCCATGTTGAAAGTCAACCAATTTTTCTTTTTAAAGATGCTCACTGAAATCTCAATTTTATTTGAATATAAATTATATTTATGTTTAGAAATCTGAATCACAGTTCGAGCCCAATTGTTCAGATTCTTTTAAATTTTAAATTTATTTACGTAAATAATTAATTTGAAGATATTAATCTATCATGCAAACAACATATGAGACTTAACTCAAATAATAACCTATCTCAAATAAATAAGACATTGAAAATAATATAAACACAACATTTTTAATGTATGTGATTAATGCTTTTGAATAAAAAAACTAATTGATTGTGTAGCTCAAGTGGTTTAAGTGGTGTAATTGTGTTGGAGAGGTCATGGGTTCAATTCCTAAGATAAACATTTTTTTATATATGTGAGGAAAAGTTAGGTTCGGAGTTAGGCTCGGTTTGGAGCTAGGTAATTTATTTGCTCAGGAGGGAGGCTTGACACGAACGTGTTGGGCTATTATATATATAAGTAGATATAATACTCCCTTTCCCAGTATAATGTTGGGTTCCTATAATCAAATAGAATAATAAAGTTTCCATAAATTATAATATTAATTAAAAATAATATGTAGTATTTATATATTTTGATATTATTTTCAAAATTAAGATTGAATATAAATCAATATATATATATAAAGGAGGATGCGGGCGTCTCTAGAATCGTTCGATTCAGTCTTCTGATTTTTCTTAAATTTCGGAGAGAAAATATAGTTATAATTCAAAAAAATCAAGTTCAAGAGTTCTAAAGGTAGTACAATTCTTTTCCCATTGAATTCTAAATATGATACAATTCTTTTCTTATTTACTATTTCTTATTGAATTCTAAAGATGATACAATAGTATTTCTTATTGAATTCTAAAGATGATATAATTCTTTTTCTATTTAGTAATCCTAAAAGAAATAGGATTATATTTATTCAAACTAATAATAATAGATAAAATATAATTTATATTTAATATCTGTTAAGTAATATATACAATTCTTATTTTCGATAAGATATATCGAAGATGTAGCTGAATTTTAGATTATAAAATTTTATTTTCGATAAGATATATATAAGAATAATCTAAATATGTTCGAATCATAAAGTTGGCGTCTATAGAATTGTTCGATTCAGTTTATAATTTTCTTAAATTTTAGATAGAAAATAAAATTATAATCTAAAAACCAGATTCAAATATTTTATAGATAAAAGGATTGCAAAGATAGTACAATTATTTTACTTATTATAAAATCATAAAAGAGCAGCATTCTATTTATTCAAAATAACAATTATAGAACAAATATAATTAAAAAATACAATTCTTATTTTCAAAAGTTATAAAATTTATAATCTTATTTTATTAATTTTTTTTCAAATTATATATTAAAAAAAATAAAAACCAGCATCTTCCAGAATCTACATTGTCTAAACAGGTTCGTAGCGTTCCATAATAATCAACAAGAATATAACATAAAACATCCTTATCTTCACAGCCTCATTCAAATAGCATGCATGGACTTACGACCAATCTCGACAATAGTTCGATTCAGTCTTATAATTTTCTTGAAATTTCGAATGAATAAATAAAATTATAATTCAAAAAATCAAATTCAAAGATCTTCTTATTTAGGAATTCTAAAAGTAGGATTTTATTTATTTAAACTAACAATCATAGAAAAATACAATTTATATTTAAAATTTGTAAGGTAATACGTACAATTTTTATTTTCGATTTAGTCTTATAATTATCTTAAATTTCGAGTAGAAAATAAAAGATTATAAAGATAATAATCATTAAAAAAACTAATAGCACAAAAATGAGAATAATAGAAGAATAGTATTTTTAACTAATTAATAGGAATCATTAAATAATAATAATAATTAATAAATAGGATATATAAAATAGAAATCATATATTGATTTTATGATAATCAAAATGATTCTTAATTAGTATTATGTTTGACGGGCACGGGAGGCGGCCCAAACTAATTTTTATCTAAATAATAATAATTTTTCTATTAGTATTGTGTTTGACGGGAACGGGAGGCGGCCCAAACTATTTTTTATCTAGATAATAATAATTTTTCTATTAGTATTTTGTTTGACGGGAAAGTGGCTAAAATAATTTTTTTATCTATGTTATAATATATCTTTTTTGTTAAAACATGAGCACGGTTCAAAATAATTTTTATCAAAATATAATCTTTAATATTACAAGTTTCATATATTATTCTATTTCATAAGTTATAAATAGATATTACACGCCGTCGCGAAGTAATCACACCTTATATCAAACGGCTTTTATGAAGCAAACAAATTTTTACGATAATACACCTTATTATATCATACATCCAAAGATTCTTGATAGTTTGATAGAACATTAAATGAGGGCCACATAAGCAAATTTTTATATTAATTATAATATTTTTTTATTAGTCATATGTTTAACGGGAATATGATTCAAAAGAATTTTTATGCTATTATAACATTAGTTCATATCAGAATTTTTAAAAAAAAAAAAACTTGACGCCGCCGCCGCGAAGCGCGGCTTTTTTCACTAGTATATATATAAAGGAGGATGCGAGCGTATCCAGGATTGTTCGATTCAGTCTTCTAAATTTTCTTGAATTTCAGAGAGAAAATATAATTATAATTCAAAAAATCAGGTCCAAGAATTCTAAAAATAATACAATTCTTTTCTTATTTAATTCTAAAGATCGATACAGTTCTTTTCATATTTGGTATTTCTTATGAATTCTAAAGATGATACAATAGTATTTCATATTGAATTCTAAATATGATACAATTCTTTTCTTATTTAGTAATCCTAAAAGAAATAGGATTATATTTATTCAAACTAATAATAATAGATAAAATACAATTTATATTTAAGATATGTAAAGTAATATATACAATTCTTATTTTCGATAAGATATATTGAAGATATGTTTAACGGGAACACGACTGAAAATAACTTTTATGGAATTATAATTTTATTTCGTATCAAAATTTATAAAAAAAGATTATTTATTAGTATTATGTTTAAGGGGAGGGCGGCCCAAATTAATTTTTACCTAAATAATAATATTTTTTAGTAGCTAAAACAATTTTTTATCTAAATTTATAAAAAAATCATAATGCCGCCGCGAAGCGCGGCTTTTTTCGCTAGGACTCTGCGGGACTCTAGAGACTATAATGTTTAATGTTGAATAGAAAATATAATTATAGATCAAAAAAATAAGGTTTAAGAATTCTAAAGATAATATAATTCTTTTCTTATCGGATTCTAAAAGTAATACTCTAGAATCTATTAAAAGGATTCTAACAGTAATACAATTCTTTTATAATTTTTTTGAGGAAAAATAGGTAAAGTAATTAAAAAATTGTAATCGTAAAAGAGATATAATTCTAAGTAGTTAAGAAGTAGGATCTTAACGCGTCTGGAAACTCTCCGGTTAATTTTTCTATTTTTTCCAAATTTTTTGGGAAAAAAATAAGTAAAGCAGGTAAAAAAATAGTACTCCCTCCGTCCCATTTTATGTGACCCTTATTCCTTTATGGGACGTCCCAAAAAGAATGAACCTATAATACTTACTATTTTTGAACACTACTTTTCACTGTTACACCCACTACTTTCTTCCACTATCTCTTTTCTATAATAATATAAACACTATTACACCCACTATCTTCCTCCACTATCTCAAATCTATTATTAAATATTGGTAGGTCCCACCACTTTACCCACTTTTCAACTAAACTTACTACATTTTTCTTAATCTCCGTGAAAATCAAACCAGCTCACTTTTTTTGGGACGGAGGGAGTAATCGTAAAAGAGATATAATTCTAAGTAGTTAAGAAATAGGAATCTTAACAAAAATATAATAGCTAAAATTTTTGAAACTCTAAGTAGTTAACAAATAGGAATCTTAAATTAAAAAATAGGAGTCTTAAGAAAAATATAATAGCTAAAATTTATGAATTTATGAAATGGATATATTTATCCAATTATGATTATAATTTTATCATAACGTAAATGATTCTTGAGAGGATACGCGGGAGGTTACGTGAAGTCTCTAGAAACTTTCCGTTTAAATTTCTAATTTTTTGAGAAAAAATAGGTAAAATAGCTAAAAAATAGTAATCATAAAAGAGATACAATTCTAAGTAGTTAAGAAATAAGAATTTTAACAAAAATATAACAGCTAAAATCTATTAAATTTTAAGTAGTGAATAAATAGGAATCTTAAAAGAAAAGAGAGATAATTCTAAACAATTAAGAAACAGGAATCATAAAGAAAAATATAATAGTTAAAATCTATGAAATTGGATATATTTATCCAATTATAATTATAATTTTATCATAATGTAAATGATTCTTGATTAGTATTGTATTTGAGGGGAGGACGGCCCAAATTAATTTTTATCTAAATAATAATAAATTTTCTATTAGTATTATGTTTGACGGGAAAGCGGCTAAATTAATTTTTTTTTATCTAAGTTATAATATATATTTTTAATAAAACAGGACCACAATTAAAATAATTTTTATCCAATTATAATCTTTAACTTTATCATAATTATAATAATTTTTATTAGTATTGTGTTTGATGGTAGACGACTCAAACTATATTATAATGTTTTGTTATTAGCATTGTGTTTCGGCTCAAACTAATTTTTATCTATATTATTATATTTTATTTTATCATAATTATAATAATTATTGATTAATATTGTTTTTGATAGAAGGGCGGGTCAAACAATTTTTTTTATTAATATTGTGTTTGACAGGAGGGCCGCTTAAACAAATTTTTACATTAATTATAATTATTTTATTAATGATAAGTTTAACGGGAACCTAACTCAAAATAACTTTTATGCAATTATAATATTATTTCATATCAAAATTTATAAAAAAAAATTTTTTTATTAGTATTGTGTTCGAGGGGAGGGCGGCCCAAAAGTTTTATCTAAATAATAATAAATTTTCTATTAATATTATGTTTGACGGGAAAATAACTAAAACAACTTTTTCCTCTAAATTTATAAAAAAAATCATAATGCCGCCGCCGCCGCGAAGCGCGGTTTTTTTCACTAGTTATATTATAACCGGACATGCTAGTCCGGGAAAGTATGACACGCATACAAGCAGTACTAATTTATACTTATTAAATTCAAAGCCTGAGAAACCGCCACGTCACTCATCTCCTACCTAAGCAGTACACATTACATCTCCCCATCTCACAAACCCTAATTTTCAATCTCACCATTAATTCAATTCACACTCTTTAATCCAAAATAATGCGCTTCTTATTTAAAAACAACAAATTGAATTCTTCTATAACCCATTGGTCCACGTCAGGGGGCTTGAGATGCATCGTTACGAGCTGCAGAGCCGTGGTGCTGCCCCGGTTCGGGGGTCCGGAGGTGATGGAGCTCCGGGATGACGTCAGTGTGCCCAATTTGAATCCTAACGAGGTCCTGGTTCGAGCCCGTGCCGTCTCCGTTAATCCGCTTGATACTAGGGTCTGTTTTTGACGTTTCTCGATTGCGATTATATTTCTTATTTTCGGTTTCTTATTATTTGTATGTTTCATGAATTCTGAACCAACTTATGAATTGCTTATATGCATTTGCTGTTTTTTATGAAATGTGATCACTATTGAGGATGATAGCCGTTACTCCCTGTATGATTTTTTTACGGTTAAATTGACCAAATTCTAACCGCAAAAACACACATTACATAAATGAAAGAATTATATTATCAAAAGGTATATATAATCTGCTGTAAATGTACTTTACAATTTCTTGAAATCATTAAAGAATCATATTTGATTATCAGTCAAAGATCGGTTAATTTAACTGTAAAAAAGTTAAACATGACAGATAATTAGAGACGGGAGGTGTATTTGCTAATGTCCGTTCAGTTATGATTTTGTTTGGACCATAGTGTATTGCTAGAAAGTAGAAAGTGGGGATTAATCGTGAAATGTGGTGTCCATGCACAAAATATTCCTGTTATCAAAGATTATTAGGGAGTTTTTCTTGTGTTGTACTTAGTTGTAGATTTTCTATAGTGGGACATGTAAAACAAATTGTGATGTTTTACTTTCGATTCAAACTTGTTTCTCTGTTCTTGGGGCTGCTTACACAAATTAGACTGTTGATCAGGATGATTATTTATCTTACGTACAAAATGTTTTAATCTTAGATGCGAGCTGGCTACGGGCGTTCAATATTTCAGCCTTTATTGCCAATAATTTTGGGTCGTGATGTTAGTGGTGAAGTTGTTGATGTGGGAGGTTCTGTTAAGTCTTTTCGTGTCGGGCAGGAAGTATTTGGGGCACTGCATCCAACTGCTGCGAGGGGCACTTATGCAGATTATGTTATTCTTTCAGAAGATCAACTTGTTCCAAAACCACCATCAATGTCACATGTGGTAATTCTTAGAGGCTTTAGCTTTAGTCGTAACATTACATTGGTGATCGTGTTGATGGTTTTTTATTTTTAATCAAGTGTTCTGTTCTCACAGAAATCAAATCTTTGATATAGGTAGTTCTCCTTATATATTGAATGCTTAATAATTGACATGTGGTAAATTTAGTGACTTCAGCTTTAGTGGTAACATTAATCGTTGATCATAGAATTCCTTTAGTTTAGTGAACGCTAATCCCAAAGCTCAATTTAGTTGGGAGTAGATGAAAGGATAGATATGGCTAATTTGTGCTGTAGAAAAATACTACCTTAACAATTTTTCATATTTAATAGTATGGAAGTTTTACTAGGGGAATCTATACTATCTATACTATCTATACTATAATATAATAAGCCAACATAGGTTTAATTTGTAGTCGTACAAAATTTTGGTTTGGTCATCTCCTTTATAACTACAAGTCGGTTACATGTGGACTTCTCTTACTCTTACAATATTAAAGAGTTTTATACCGTTCAAATTACAAACACTTGTGATGTTATTCTTTTAAATATAATTTATATATTATTTATATACTATATTATAATAAACCGATATTGGTATAATTCGTAGTCGTCCAAAAAATGTAATCAGTTGGTAAATCTAATCTGGTTAAAATCTAATTCATTAATACTAAAATACTAATAAGATGATGTTAAAATTTAAATTATAATTAATAAATTATGAATTCTATACCCGCCCGTGCTTCGCACGGGTTAAAGGCTAGTATAGGATTATTTGTAGAAATTAAGAATCGTATGGTTAATGGTTAACCTTAATAGCTTAATCCCAAAGCTCAGTTTAGTTAGGAGTAGATGATTGGATGGTCAAGGCATGAAATTTGTGCTATTTTATGGACATTTATTCATAATTTGTTTCAAAATTATGCCTATTTCAATCCTAAACCCTTTGCAACTTAAAATCAAATTCTTCTAATCATTTAGAGCCTAAATATTTAAATTTTATGATGTAAATATTATCATGATGAGTGCTAATAGTCATTGGCGTGTGTAAAAAGGAAAACTGCCTTTTAGCTGCATTTATCTCTTAATCAAGACATATGGGTAGTCAGTTGTCACAAAAGATGCTGAGTTTAATTTCTGAATTTGTATGATATCTTGAAGTTGTTAAACATGACTTTGTATTTTGTCTTCTTGGTTCTCAGGAAGCAAGTGCTATTCCTTTTGCTGCATTGACTGCATGGCGTGCTCTTAAAAGTACTGCCAGAATAACAAAAGGGTATGAATAGAAAAACTATGATGAACTTTCTGAGCAGGAGTTTTGAGACATCAAATATTTGTGTGTGGGAGTATCTTTTTGAAATACACAATGACGTCTAAATGCAAGGTTCTATTGTATGTAATCCTTTTGTTATGACAGTCTTTTATATTTTAGAAAACATTATAAGCATGTATTTCTGGCTCTTATGCAAGACAGTACTCATTTTTATTAGGGCATGCCTCTATAAACTAGTGGAACTTAATAGAAGCTTATTTGTAAAGATGATTGAATAAAAAAGAAACTTTACTTGTTTGGGCTGCTACGGATATCCTTAAGAGTCCATAGAGTCATGAAATGGCTATCCTTTAAAAGAGGATTCAGATCATAGCTTCTCCCTTAAAGTATGTTTGAATTCTTGTTTTGGTTTTACTGTCTTCTATTTGGTAGTTAATTTTTTTTTAATGATTATCAGATATTATTTAATTTTTATTTGTTGAATACTAAAAATGTTCCAAATTTATAATATGACAATACCAGACATAATGGAGAACGAATTAAGATTTTAAGATATGATCCCAAAAGGTTTTAATATGGAATTATTGAGTTGAATGTTCAACATAATGTGGATGCATAATTTCTGATTCTTTTACAGTGGGGTAATTTGTTTAACCTGATTCTTCTTATTCTCCACAGTCAAAGAGTACTGGTGATAGGTGGAGGTGGAGCTGTAGGTTTTGCTGCAGTTCAGCTTGCTGTGGCTGCAGGCTGTCATGTGTCAAGTACATGTGCTGATGAAAGTATTGATCGGCTTTTGGCAGCTGGTGCTGAACAGGCTATTGACTATACATCAGAGGTAGCCGCATATGAGTTAGCTTTTAGGACATCTGATTGTACTTTTGACCATGTTTAATTTTTGCACAATTTCTCTTTGTTTGGTTGTGTTTCTCGCTTTATCTGTTCTCTATAAGATGTCTTTCCTGATAACAGGATGTTGAAGTATCCTTGCAAGGGCATTTCGATGCTGCATTGGACACAATCGGTGTGGCAGAGACAGAAAGAGTAGCAATTAGTCTCTTGAAGCGAGGGGGACACTATATGACATTGCAAGTAAGAGAAGATGCTTTTTGCATTTATAGTATTCAAGGAATCTTAAAATATATCATTCGCCTTTATCTTATATCAAGTATCTGATAACTCACCGTGTTTCGTTATAGGGAGAAACTGCATCATTGAGTGATAGGTATGGAGTGGCTATTGGTCTTCCTATGGCTACGACCATTTTACTGAAGAAGCAGTTGGAATATCAATTCTCTCATGGAATAGGTAATTATTTCACTTTTTACAATAAAATGAACCGGTATGTAAATAGTTAATATCGTGAACTAAGTAAGATCCATGAGAGAGAGAGAGGCATAAGAGAGCAGGTGCAATTCAATTATGTCTGAAATTTGGATTATCTTGTTACTACTTTGTAATTATTGAGATCCTACTCACTGGTTCGACATTATATAAGTTTTTTTGTGGCAAACTCGTGATTTTCCAAATGAACCTTCCAATATATAGCCCTAGTAGACTAGTACACATCATTATATATATGTGGATTGATTTCTTGTTGGTTGTGCTTCTCTTAACTGTTCTAACAAAATTAACTAAATAGAAGAATGTGGTATCTTAAACAGCTTATAGCATAACCCAAAAAGAAATTAACTTTGTAGGAAAATAAAGATCATTGAAAGCAAGCCAAGAAGGAAGTGTCCCACATGACATGTAATAAGGAACAAAGGTCAACCCTAATGACTTGTGTATTAAAATACGTAGATGATGTGAGACTTTACAGCAAGAGTTAGTTTGTTTGATTAGCTGTGGAAGTAGTCTTTGTTCCTTCTTGTTCCTTGACTGAAATGGCCCCCCAAAATGGTCTCTTATCATCAAGATTGGTGATAGCTTCTGATTGATTGTCAGGCCTTGGCAATAATTTCTAGTTTGAGAAACTTCCGGCAATTTGGTCTTTCTAAGTACATATGCCCTAGTGACAAAAGTTGCATTAACATATAGTTAGGTGCAAATTTCTAGTTACATGGAGTCGTATTGTGCTGTAGCCTGTAGACTATAGACTCCTGTAAAAATTTTGGTAAAATTTCCCTCTGTTTCAACCATATTCTAGAGACTTGGATTAAAACCTGTTGATATTGTATAATAGCAAATTGATAAATTATGGCTGGTGAAGTTCTTGATGTACGCACTCTTGTGCTTTTGGTTTTGTATCTCTGACCCGGCTGACAGCAAGTAAACACATGACCATGCATTGAACTAGTGACCAATGACCATACTAACCAGTACGACCTTTCAGCCATATTTAACATTGTGAGTATGGGAACCAGCACTTGCCACTTAGTATCTTGTATTATGTATTAGTAAACCAATTCCTTACACTTCATCATGTTACAGCATATTGGTGGACATATATGCGAGCTGATCCTGAAGGTTTACACGAGATTCACAGACTGACCGAGGCTGGAAAGTTGAAGATACCTGTAGAGAAAACTCTACCAATTACTCAGGTGAAAGAAGCCCACGATGCCAAAGATCAGAGAAAAATTATCGGTAAAGTTGTGCTGGAAGTTGACTGATCCACAAGACTTTCCCGGACCACAGTTTTTAATAGTAGAATCTGCGGATGGTTTGCCAATCCATCGTTTTGTAAATTCAACGTTTTTGAAGTATATTTGTTTCCTCTCGTAGTAGTCCGGCAGCTTTAGAGCCCTCAAGGAATAAACCAAAGATTTAACACTTCTGACTAAATTTGAGAAAGATGTGATGTAGTCTGTTTAGAAATATAGGTCGCTTTTTTTTTACACGTGTTTCAAAATTGTTTAACTGCATAGTTAAAATTTTTGTTTTAAAATGAAAATACAGTTAAGAGATTTAAAAATGTGTTAAAAAATCAAGCGATCTATATTTTGAGACGGAGGGGTAGAGATTATCATGAATGCCCACATGAGCCATGTAATCCAAATGCTCAAACTCAGACCAGTGACCCATTCAATAACATCAGTTGTCCTCTTCGTCTGATCTGTCTACATATGAATAAGAATCAAAACACAAAGTTGGTGAACCATCTCGTAAGATAAGTACTAGGCCTTGAAGCTGTACTGTCTGGAGCCCATAATGGAGTCGGGTGGGCTAGCTTTGTTATGCTCATGTATGTGAAGGACCCTTACAGCCCATGTGAGTTGTGACCCAATTACTCACTTCTGCTGTTACGTGACTCCGCACCTAACCCTTCTAATACATCAGATCAGATGTCGAGTTCCAAATGCAATTATTTTTTATGCCTCCGTGGCACTTTCCTATTCTCGTATATTTTGAATTTATGTTTTATATGTTTATTTTTAGTAAAATTTATAAACTCAAATGCTTCAAATGATGGGAAATCTCTAAAACGAGAATTTATTATGAGAAAATTTTCGCATTAACAAATTAATTCTGATTTGATTACGTATCTCCAATTATGTCCAAAATTTTATTCAAAGTGATGTGAGTATGTGACTGAGAAATGGACGATTTTAATTAGAGAATTTATGTTCAATCAGATATTGTCAACTAAATTTTGAGAAAAAACAATTTGAAACAATTTTTGAGATATCTAACCATTTCCGATTCAATAATAGCAGTTATTTAAACATAACAATTTTTGTCTTCAAAAACATTAATTAATCTCAAGTTTTTTTCCGATTACATATTCTTATCCCCTGCATGTGCAATACTATGTTTTGTGATTCTCACGCGTTCAAGGTGCGCAGCTTTATATGTTTTGATCCTGAAAGTTCTATTGAGTACAGTGTACACCAACACTAGCACGGAGCCACGGATCTATGCCACCGAGGACTTCCTTATTTGCCCATTCTCATCTGACGCGCGTGATACTCCCGACAAAACCAAACAGCTGGATTTGTCTCCACCTGCAACAGATACGCGTGAATATTTTTGTTCGGGTAAAATGGCTCGATCATAACTAAACTGAACTTCAACTTGCAAGTGGATAACTAAACTCAAAAACCTTGCATTTGACTCACTGAACTAGTTTTTACTTGCAATCAAATAATTAAACGGGTTAATTATCAAGTTGGTCACTGAAGTGGGCTTAATGTATCAAGTTGGTCACTGAACTCAAAATGGTATCAAGATGGTCACTAAAGTGACCATAAATATCAAACAAGTACCTTGAAATATTAGTTCAAGCACTAAAAATATTATTTATAAAGTTTTACACATTATTTTTGAATGTTACCAAAACCAAGTAAAAGGTTATGACTTCTAATATTTATGACAAAAAATTTAGATTTTATATCAAGTTTATTTATTATTTATATTTTATTATATAGTTATTTCTTTGTTTTTATTAAAAATAAATAATAAATAAACTTGATAAAATCTAAATTTTTTGTCAGAAATATTAGAAGTCATACTCCCTCCGTCCCCCTCAATTGTTTACATTGGAGGGGGACACGGAGACCAAGACAATGCATGAAAAATGAGTAAAGTTAGATGAAAAGTGGTTAAAGTGGTAGGACCTACCAATATTTAATAATAGATTTGAGATAGTGGAGGAAAGTAGTGGGTGTAATAGTAGTTTTTATTGTTAAATATGAGATAGTAGGGGAAGATAGTGGGTGTAATGATGAGAAAAACTTACTATTTATAGTAACGTATAGAAATGAGAGGGACATCCCAAAATAGTAACTGTAAAGAAATGAGAGGGACAGAGGGAGTAACTTTTTACTTGGTTTTGGTAACATTCAAAAATAATGTGTAAAACTTTATAAATAATATTTTTAGTGCTTGAACTAATATTTGAAGGTACTTGTTTGATATTTATGGTCACTTCAGTGACCATCTTGATACCGTTTTGAGTTCAGTGACCAACTTGATACATTAAGCCCACTTCAGTGACCAACTTGATGATTAACCCACAATTAAACTAACTAAAATCTGCACATACATCAGATGATGTTAATTTTTAACGGAAGATCGTTAACTTTTTACAAGCCAACTGCCACGTAGATTCATCTGACCCAAATTCATCTGACCTGCTCGATTATTTCATAACACACCCCAATTCAGTTAACCCACTACCCTTAGTTTAGTCGATCCAAAGTACCCCCAACTTAATCATACACGGCTTATACACACGCGAGGGAGAATAACAATCATGAAAGATGAAAGAGAACGGCGAGCGTAGTATTTAAAGTGGATCAGTGAAAAAAGTACATATGGTGATGAAACTGGACAAATTTTGGGTTCCCCCGGAGGCTGCAGTGACACTTGCTCTCGTTTATGTTGTCCCATGTAGTTTTTTTTCTTCATTATCACATTCTTTTGCCTTTAAATATGATTGCAGGATTTAATAATGATTCAAAAGAAGAAGGTAGTATATGCAGATCTGGTTCCGTGGCATTACAATTATCCGAAAATAAACTAATAATGTTAGGTTTGGATCAGATCCAACTATTCTACACTTTAGAAAGTAAACTCAGTGCCATGTCATACTATTTGCTGTTAGTCACGTTAGTTAATTTAACGGAAGTTATCTGATTGCAAGTAAAAGCTGGTTTAGTGAGTTAAATGCAAGGTTTTTGAGTTTAGTTATCCACTTGCAAGTTGTTTAGTTATGATCAAGCCATTTTACCCATTTTTGTTCAATCATCATAAGATTTTACGTAAATGAGAAGCAGAAAGTGGGTGGGGTCAGATCAGGCACGTGCTTTCAAATGCATCTTTTGGATTCACGTATAGTAATACTTCACTGTCCACGTGATGTGTAATCTCCCCTCTTCCTTATTACCCATTCATATAAGTATAATCAATTTAAAATTATTTTTTTCGAATTTTTCAGAATCAAGTTATTTAATTCTAACTAAAGTATATATATATATATATATAAGTATTTCTAAGATAAATTATATGCATTTTATATAAACACATTTCAGCTAAAATGATTTAACTTATTAAAAATTAAAGAAAATAAATTATATAAAATTTTTATTAATCAGTTTGTCTAGTGTTCGGTAAATGTACGTTTAATTAATCTTTTATGACATATCAAAATCTTTAACTAAAAAAAAACTTCAAACTAATTTTTTTTTAACTCAAATTTTTATTTCAATCCACTAATATTGGAATAGTGATCTCTAAAACACAGGAGGAAGTAAAAAGTTTATCAATTTTCTAATGTGTACTTATGACACATGTTAAGCAGAACTCTCATGAAAATAACTTAATTTGATTGATGAAATTAGTATAAATACAAAAGTCATCAACATTAAATATTCATTTACTAATCAAAAATTAGTATTTCTTTATTATATGCTGCTCATGTGCACACCACATCAAATTCGAAAACCTGACGAGTTTAATGTAAATATAAGTCGAGCAATTTAACCTCACGTTGTCCTCAATGTGGCATGCAGTGACTGCCGTAAATGCAGGAAGGGGCAGTACAGTGAAGCCATGAAAAAGAGAGAAGTGCACAAACCTATAGGTCTGCATAGAAACAGAAAACCCCGAGAGACAAAATAATACTATCAACAGTTTCCTATAACGTAACGTACACTAAAACCACACTCTCTCCCTCGTTCTCTCTGTAAATCTCTGCAACCTCACAGCTCCTCTACACCCCATTCAAGAATCCCCCCAATTATTAAACCCCTCCCCCAAATCTTCCAGCCTTTCATCACTCATTTCATGGCAAAAACGCTTTAAAAAAACCCCTTTTTTTAATGGAGCCTTCTTCTTCTTCTGACAGAGCCACAACTCATCATAGATCTCATGACCTCTTCATCTGCTTCACATCCACGAAAACTTCTACATCTTCCAAGTCACCCACTAGGCAAGGCTCAGCCATGTTTAATACAGCCTCTAGAAAACGAGGTTCCGGGGCGGAATCGAACCCGGAACCTACTTCCCCGAAAGTCACGTGCATTGGACAAGTGAGAGTCAAGACCAAGAAACAAGGCGACAAGATGAGGAACTTGTCTCGGAGAAGCGCGGAGATGAGTTTCAGAAAAGTGATGCAACGACAGAGTAGTTTCAACAGTATACATCATCAACAAGAATGCTCTTCTCATAGGAACCAGAGATGGGTCCACTTGCCTTTGACTTTATGCGAGACTCTGAGATCAGAGTTCAGCTGCTTGTTTCCCTGCAAATCCTCGTGTTTGAGTCAGAGTACTACTCATTGTAGAGATGATCTCGAGGAATGGATGAATGATGAGGAGGATTATGAAGATGAGAAGGTGGTAAGGAGACATGTGTTTGATGAAATCGAGATTAAGGATTGTTTTGAGCAGGGTGGGAGAGTGAGCTTGTGTGTGCCGCCTAAGAATGCTTTGTTGTTGATGAGGTGTAGATCGGATCCTGTTAAGATGGAGGCTTTGGCTAAGAAGGTTTATGAGCCTAAGTTGCATCATCATGAACATGATCATGATGATGAGGATTGTAACGATGAGAATGATGATGAGGAGGAGGATTGTAACGATGAGAATGATGATGGGAATGTGGATGTAGACCATGCGGTTAGTTTTGATAAGGTTAAAGTTGTGGAGGTTTTTGAAGAGAGGAGAGCTTCTATTTCTTATAATATTGTAAATCAAGAAAATTTAAGTGATGTGAAAGTGAATGACTTGTTAATTAGTGAAGGAGATGATGAGATTTGTGAACCAAGTTATAGAGAAGAAGCACAAGAACTGAAATGTGCACAAGATGGTGCAATAGAAGGGGAGGGAGATGGTCAGGTTTTAGAGAGAGATGATTTGGAAATCAAGAATGTGGAGAGAGAGGGGACACAACGGCTGCCGGAATGTTTGCTGCTGATGATGTGTGAGCCGAAATTGTCGATGGAGGTGTCGAAAGAGACATGGGTTTGCAGCACGGACTTTGTTAGAAACCGGGGGCAAAAGAAGAAACTTCACGCGCCCAACGCGCCGCCGTGTGCGAAGACGGGTGACGGGGATGGAGATGCGGTGGTTGAGAGAAGGAAGAGTGTGGATTCTAGATGTGGTGACAACCCGTTTGCCGCATTGCCTCCGCTGTACCCGGCGGCGCGTGATGTGCAACCGGGGAGAGCGTCGTGTTGTTTGCCCGCTGCGCGTGGGGGAGTTTCGATGGCGAGTATGATAGAGCAGAAGCTAGGGGACGCCGTGGCATATGAGCCGTTTGTGTTGACTAGGTGTAAATCTGAGCCGATGAGAACGGCTTCTAAGCTGGCTCAGGAGGGCTGTTTTTGGAAGAATAAGGCGTTGGGGCCGCACGGGAGGGCTCCGTTTGGAGTTGGCGCGGCTGAGGCTGGGTGTTGAGCCGAGCCAACTGACCTTTGTGTAGTTAAACTTTTTTTACTTCTTTCAAAATTGTTGTAGTCTTTTGTTATCTTACTGTTTGGCAGTGTTGGTGAGTTTTGGGCTTGTATCCTGTACATTTTAAAATTAAGATCCACTCTGATCATACGTATATAAATATTATAATAGTAGAATTGTTTTGTGATATTAATTTAATATATATTAATTGATTTTTTGTTAAAAATAAATAATCCAAATAATTGAATGATTTATAATTTATATATCTATTTATTTTATTAAATTTTATATCCGCACGGTGAACCCGCACCACACTGCACACTTAATCGTTCTAAGACACACAAAATTGGCACTTTCATTATCAATCCAACCGAGTTCATGATCATACAAGTTCAATTTTGCTAGTTCGACAGGTAATTTATCTAGTTTGAGGAATAAAGTTTGATTTGAAAATTTAAATTCATTTCTGCTGCAGAGAGTCTATATGTGCTATTCAAATGTTATTATTTGGCTTGATCCGAGCAATTTGTGCGAAAAATTGAAAGATCCAGAGACAGTCCTTTGACATGTGCATGTGCTAATAATATTCTACTAGCATTCTTCAGACTCTGTCTGTACGCTTCAATTGCTGTAATTTCAAATTCAAATTTATTACTCTCTGTTTCGGCGTACGAGTTATTTGCTTTTTACATACATGTAAATATAATATATAATATAATTAATATTAAATTTTAACAAAAAACACATTAAATTTAAATTTAAACTTATCATAAATGTAACTTTTATTTTATTACTATATGTGAAAAAGATTAATTTAGTATGATTATACCGTAAAGTTTATACGCTCTGTCCCGGTGAGACATACTCCCTCCGTCCCTCCCATTTCTTTACACTTTCCTTTTTGGGATGTCCCATCCATTTCTTTACATTTCAAAACTTACCCAAAATAATGAATGAGTCCCACCACTTCTTCATTTTTCTTTCCTTTTCACACTACTTTTACTCGACTATCTTCTTTTTATACATTAAAAATCAATGGTCTCGTCACTTCACCCACTTTTCTTTCTCTTTTCCACTACTTTATACATATTTCTTAAACTCCGTGCCCAACCCAAACGAAATGGGAGGGACGGAGGGAGTATATGTTTAGACATAAACTCAACAAATATTTTAAAATTTTTGTAAAATATATTTTCTAGAAACTCTAATAAAACTTTTACTTATAAATATTTATTCAGCAATAAAATATTTTTAGTAATAAATTATACATTTATATTCTATAAACTTTTAAAAACATGTGTCTGTTAATAGAAAAATATCGTATAAAAATGAGTGACGAGGAATGAAGCCTCCGGGTATTTTACAGGTCTTGAATCCTGTGACTGCACAGTATTTTGTACAGTATTTTATATACTTTTGCATTGATGGGCAACTAAAATAATTATTCAAATTTTAACACATCGTCAAAGTTCAAACAGTCCCTTATCTCCCATTCTCCCCCACCCACAGGCCACAACACTTACTTTACTAAATAATATTGAGATCATAAGCAACACGAAACATATTGTTATTTGTCAAGCAGTTTTGCACAATCAAGCATTTTCAACTTTTCTGGGAAATACTGTCCCAGAAAAATGAGTTGGGAGTTCAAGGAAGAGCACCTGGATCGAATCCTGGTGCCAACTGGGTTGTTTTTCATGTTCACCTACCATGTCTTTCTTTGTTACAGGTACCTCAAGTTTCCTTTGACTACAGCACAGGGTTCCGAAGATTATTACAAGAAAATCTGGGTCGAAAAAATGCTTCAGGTTAGTTACCAACTTACCCGGACTTCAACTACATACTATATTCCGTAATTAAACACACTCACTCACTCGTATTTGAACCCTCGACCTCTGGTAATCGGAACGAGTACTTGAGTTTAGCTTATCTTTTTTGAATATCTCAGCTTGAAGCGAAGGACAAAGGAACAACTGTGGCTGTGATAAACAGCAACATTTCAGCAGCGAGCTCCCTGTCTTCGGTTTCTCTCGTCCTCAGCTCTCTGATCGGAGCATTGATAGGAAGCTCTAATGAGAAAGACATCTTCACCAGCAGCTTCATCTACGGAGACTCCAGCCCCACCATTGTTTCAATCAAGTACATTGCATTGCTCTGTTGCTTTCTTGTTGGTTTCGCTTCTTTCATTCAAACAACCAGGAACTATGCTCTTGCAGCCTTTCTCATCAGCATTCCAAACTGCGATATCCCTGCAAACTACGTGCAGAAGCCGATTTTAAGAGCAAGTCACTTCCATATGGTGGGGATGCGCGCACTTCACATAGCTGCCACTTTGATCATGTGGATTTTTGGACCGATACCAATGCTGGTTTCTTCAATTGTTCTGGTAGCTGTCTGGTACCTTTTGGACCGGAATCTAACCCCGCTGTACCAATTTCAACAACGTTTGCAGTCGCAGCAAACCAATTTCCACAAGATTGGTGAGGAAATAGCTACAATGACAAGGGGTTTAAGGCACCAAGAAAGGGGAAATGTAGACCGAAGTAGTAACTCAGATGCTGCGTAGGACTTTAAGAATACAAATGTGCAATTCTTACTTGATTTAAAGGCCTGAAAGCTTGTAGGATATTTTTTTTTTCGCTTCATTTTTGATCACTCATCAGTCACCAGTTCCTAAGTTATATGTTAGCGAGAACTCTTTCAAAACCTTCAGGTGTTAGTCGCTAATTGGACTTACTGAATTCTGTCAACCAACTAAGAAGTAAAACCATCAGCAAACCTTGCAAATCTATGTTGCTTTCTAATCCCCTCAAAAGTCGTATGAGATTCCTCAAGAACTGAGCGACAATACTACACATATTTTGCTTGCTTTAATAAGAAAAGAGAAACTTACCAAATATTGCTGCTACGTATGGCATGTGAACTACTAACTTCTCAATAATATATGTGAAACTGCGAGGACTGTTTAAAAACTGCAAGAGCACTATTTTAAACTAACTCCCAGCCAATATAAGTTCCAATTATCACAAGGGCATTTCTGCATTGATTGCTAATCCTAGTGCATCTTACAGAATGTTCCCAAAATGTAATAAGTTCTTCTAATTAATTTGAGGGTTCAAAATCACCCATATTGAAGACAATGTGATCATGTATGAGAACCATTATAGTGAAACTGCCCGGTATATATATAAAATCAAAATTTGCAACTAAGCTACAGTTTCTGGTAAGAATCTCTACAAAATTCGTTTGCCAGTTGAACTTGTTTATCTTACTGTGGACTATCTATATTGTTATCCCCACTACTTTGGTTCATTTCGGAGTTATCACTTCCTGTCAGATTTGAACTTCCTTCTGTTTGTTCAGAAGTTTCTTCACCCATTAAAGAGTTGAGGGCCAGCTGTCCGGAGTAAAGGAACAAACCTACAGAGTTGAGGCCAAAAACGAAAGTAGCCAGGTAGCAAATCCCATTTATTATAGTCCTGCAGACAGAAGAGATAAATTATTTTCAGTGTTTATGATGAAGCATACTAAAAGGTACTGAGATAGTTTTATGATACCTTATGGTCACTGTAATCTGGCGGACCTGGAAGTTGATGAAGAAAAAATTCAGTATTGCGTTGATAGCTCGCAAAAGCAGCCACAAAAAAATATAGAACATACAAACAGAAGAGCAAGAGACTTTCTCTCACAAAATAATTAGATTGTAAGAGAGGATTATCAGTTACTCGATGCTATAATAATTTTAGGGTTTATTGTTTCCATTAAGTGGTAAAAATTAGGTTTATCATCTCATCAGTACAAGCTATCTGAATGCAAGCATATTCTATAAGTAATTTCACAACAACTGAGCTGCTAAAGTGCTACAGTTGAAGAACAACTAACAAATTCATATTGCACGTGGTATAAAATATCTCAATATCGATTGAGTATCAAATTTTGCAAATGATAACTTTGTGTTGCACTGTATGCTTTCACTTCTAGCAAAAGGAAAATAAAAACATAGCAGGAATTTGAGTGAGGTACAAGTACTCCTTCAAAATATGTCAACTAGTCTTTTGTCATGAGGTAAGCTACTCTCAAGGTTATCTGCAAACAAACCTTTCAGAAGGAAGAAATGTATAACAAGGGAAGTAGGCCTATAATACAACTTTCTGATAAGTAAGGGCTCGCCATTATTGTCATACGGTGTACGATAATTTAAAAAGATGAGTTTATCTTTTCTACAATGAAAGGGCAGGGTTTACATTATATAAGAAAAAGATACCTCTATAAACACATAACAATTGGATTTCTTTGGTAACGGGGATAATCTTTCCCCTTCTGTGACTGGTTACAATAAACATATAAAAGCAGAAAGTTCGAATGGGTACTCAGTGAGTTTAGTATCCAATAAACAGACTTACAGTTAATTAATATGTTCACCAACTTATGAGGTCCTATAATACATTTAACTAAAACTGAGAATGACGAGGGGCAATATGTTCTGTGAGATAGCTACGGTACTCGATAGGATATGGAAGAATGGGTTCTATTACCTAAAGAAAGGAACAGATTTCAGCTCATCTGTACAGTCAATGAAATCAATAATTTCCGAATGCTTTCAACTAACAATGATCCTAATATCTTTACCATTCGGATTATCTATGGATATGACATGCACTATACTGCAGAAAAGTGACATATAAGCCTTACATTAGTGATTAGACAAAAAGGGGTTAATTCTCGTTTCTCATATCTATGTCCAAGATGGGAATGTACAAGCATATTTACTTAATAAGTATAGCTCAAACTGAAAAAATTTAGGATAACAAATAAAATGGAGAAACAAACCGAGAAATTATCAGAAAGAGTCTGGCGATTAAGAGATGCCTCAACAGTAGTTGTAAACTTGTAAAGAATGAGGGCAATCACTCCTGCAGATATCCCACCCAACAATGTTTGAGCAACGGAGGGAGGTGAATTAGCATTAGCCTCAAGTGAGCCGGCTGGTGTCATTGCTTTCAAACTCTCCAATGCCTCTTCCTTTATTGATTTCTTCACTCCATCTGACCTGAATCTCTAGTTCCGCCATAACAACCCCCATTCAGTTACAGAAATCACACACACCCAAAAAAACTAATAAAAAACCTGAACCAAGATGGGGAAAAAAACAAAAAACTTATATATAAAGCTAGTAATGAGAATTTTCGCACAATCTTTAGTTGTCCAAGTTTCCAATGAATCCTACTCTTATCATACGTTAATGCAATTAACCGTGTATCATATTATAACTCAAAATAACAAAAATATTCTAATTTCGCATATATAAAATTTAGCGGTAATACAGACGACAGCACACCTGCATTTTGACCGACATATCACTTGCACAAGTGTTCTAAATATCCCCGATTAATCCTTAAAACTGTTTTTACCCATTTATTGATTACACTCGGATGCCACCAAAGATCCCTGATTTATCGAAAAAATCTCCGATAAAATGTCAATCGATTAGTTTTGATTCCCGATTCCTGCAACCAAACTTGCAACATCGAAATTCAGATTTCGTCTATTTCAATTTTTAACCAATGTGGGAGAATCAATTCATCAGATCAATATTTCAATGACTTGATTGTATTAAAACCGCATTATTGCAAGTGTCCCGTCAGCCAAATCACAACTCAAATATACGCAATAAACTTGACCACATATAAAAATGCTAACACCATATCGGGAATTTTTAGAACACTGCTTGAAATATTTTATTCGCGGAAACAAATAAAATGCGGGGGAGTAGGGGAGGCATACATACGAGTTCTTTAGATCGTTTAACTCGGCGTCGGATAGAGCGAAAGAGAAACACCGAGATAGCGCCGGTGAGGAGAACGCTAGTAGCAACTTGGAGATTAGTCGGGTCATCATCCGTCGCAAATATCGAATTTGACTCTGGCGGGAGTTCAATGGGGCCTACTTCGTCGTTGGGCTGGGCCAGACATAGGCCGGGTCGGGTAAAAACAGGAATGGGCCGACGGAGAGGCGGGGAGAGAGAAAAGGGGGGAATGCGAGGATGAGAGTGAAGAGCGGGGTGTAGTGAAGAGAGGAGATGATGAGAGTGCAACATCATTCAATTTGCTCACTCTTTTTTTAGTTAAGGATTGTTTGTGTTTGGACTATGGGTGATTGGTGAGGACTCATTTGCAACGCTCATCGCACCAACATTATCTTTTGTTGCACTGTTTTTCATGGCAGAAACACGTTAATTATTTTAATTTTTTTCTTCATCCGTGATAAAAAAATAGTTGATTATACTCCCTCCTTTTGTCCCCTCATTTATTTACGGTTTTTTCCATTTCTAACACGCATTTTAATTCTATTGCTCAACACTCATTTTTTGGGGCTCTTATAAAACACAGTTGTGAATTTTTCTTTTTGATGTTTGAAATTCAAACATCAAATTTTTATTCAAAAAAAATAAAATAAAATAAATAAATTACGAAACTATGTTTTTTAGGATTATTAGAAATCTCGCCCCCCAATAAATATAAGTTGGTAAATAAAACTTTGAACTCAGTTAAATTTTTACGTTTTTTTGTTAATAAACTCGTTACATTTGGTTAAAACTCACCGTACAAATTTGGTTAAATTTAATTAAACAAAAAAGATGTAATTTTATGAAAAAAATTGCGAATTTTTATCATCAGAAAAATTCATCAGTAAATTTAATAAAGAAAAATTCGAAAGCCATTGACCGTAACGATTAATCAACCCTGTGGCTACTGCTGGAGACTGGAGTCAGAGAACTGTTTCGGGCCTTTAGGTTTGGGCTATCTAAAGATTACTTGGATCCATTAATGAATAATGGACAATGGTGAATGGTGGTGATTAGCAATTATATATCTGTAGTGACCTAGATAAGTAGATCAACTGACTGGGCCTTTCCGCCTCTACATACAAACAATAGCCCAATCTGAATTTTTTTCTTTCTGAAACTATAGCCCAAACTGAATATGTTTCTTTTTCAACATTGGAGAATGTATTAATGTCAGAATTAATTATTTATTAAAGAAATCTAATTTCTATCGTGTTAAAAGTCAAAAGAATTGGTTGGAGGAAATCTTTCCTTCATGTTCTAAAGTGAACTAAAAAAATATTTTTGTCATGCAAAGAATCTCAGCTATAAGAGTTTGTCCATTTTAGTTTATTTATATTTGATTTGATGTGAAATTATATTGTATGTTCACGTGTGTTTGCGTGTTTTGATGAAATAGAAATTGATATGTATGTGTTGTTACTATGAGATCAGTTTTCTAATTTTATTCTTGTATGTGTATATTGTGTGTTTTGCATATAAGTGTAACAAGTGTAATACTCCCTCGTCCCAAAACAGTTGTTTATAGTATTTTTATTTTTTTGGGCAAATTGACTAAGTTTGGACATCTTAAAGTATATTAAAAGTTATTTCGAAGTGACATATTTTTTTTATTTTGTCAATTGATAAAATATTAATAAATTTCAGTTAAACTTTAGTCAATTTGACCGGTACAAAACCAAATGTGACAACTATTTTGAGACGGAGGGAGTAGTTTTTGAAAGTTAGCTGATCGATTATTTCCGCATAAAAATGATATTCAAGAAGACGACATGCAAGTTAAATAAAATTTTATGATAGTTAATGATTGTTTTTGAAAGTGAGTATCACAAATGTAATAACTTAATCAATACACTTTATTCAAATTAAAATTATACAAACTATTTTAAACATTTTTTTAAACAAAAAATAGGATTGAGGGGAAAATTAACAATAATTTGCGAAGTATACATATTTGTGAGATCGATAGGCAGCAAGAACATTTGGCATTCTTTGCCAAATTACAAGACAGGACCACTTTGAAAAAGAAACAACAGGACCCCTAAAATGTTTGGACAGGAATAAACTCGTGCAATTCCAATCATACAGAAGAAGAATGGATGCTAGGAAAACCAAAAATAGAAAATAAAATATAAATAAATGTCTGATATTTATTGATGTTGTTGGGGCGTACAAATACATAAGACTTTGACCCAGACTTATGAAAATGTCAAAACTGGCGCACCAAAATGATTGGAAAGATACGTGATCAATGGAGTAGCAGTGCACATCTCTTCACCTCTTCATCAAGTTGCTAACCATGTTTCTTGACCATCCATGCATTTATAACTCATCAGCCATCAGGGAACGGTACAGTACAGTACTCCCTCCGTCTCAATTTATAGGTCCATTTTGGAATAAACACACATATTAAGAAAAAAGTTGGTTAGATAGAATCTTATCTCATGTATCATTAATTAGTGTATTGATAAGTGAGAATATAGTTGAGTTTCAAAAAAATCACAATAAATATAGGGATTTAGTGCATTGAGAAATGAGAATAATGTTGAGTTTCAAAAAAATCACAATTAATATGTAGATAAATTTGTATTGAAAGAAGAGAGGGACAAGTATTTTGGGACAAATTTTTTTTCCAAACTGGACCTATAAATTGAGACGGAGGGAGTATTAGATTTTATTCGCGTAAAGAATTGACGTTTTTATTTAAGATATCAGAATTATTTTCCTGAGGGGGAATTATCTCCGATATTTAGCGATTAAGTTCTATATCCGGTTAGCGATTTAAGAAATTAAATCCTCTTTTCATACATACTATTTTCTTAAGAAGCTTTGCAAATTAGGTCAAGCAATCAGCTGTACATCGAATTAACTAATTTGACTGATAGATTGAACCGGATTATATTGAATGAAACTATTATGAATAAAGGTTTGAATTTCACAGATTGAACAATTTTTTCAAAATTAACAACAACGAATCAAAATCGTTTTCAGTTGTCAACTGCCGAAAATCAATATTAACCAGAACATTGATCGTTATATAATTAATTATATTCATTTCAATAATATTCGAGATGAGTCGAGGTAAGTTGATCAGTACCTTTCGCATCACACTCCTTACATAATTTCTGTAACTTGCTTGAGGTAATTAACAATCGGAATAATTCGTAACTTACGAAACAGCACATACACATATACAGAAGGTCAACAACACACACAATCATCACAAAATAATTAACTCATAGTACACAACTTTGTTAATTCGATGAGCGCCTATAACTTTTCATAAAGTTCTCAGTGATGGATAGATGAAGCTGCTCGTTTTTTTTTTGTAAACGTAATTACACATTCGAGTTAAATTCAATATTCGAGTTAATTCCATTTGTGCCCATCAAACAAGCATAAAATTCCTCCACTCGCAAAGCAGCCTGATCATCCTCATTCATCCAAGAACAATTGACCTGATCATCATGCAGACTCGAACTCCCCACCTCATCACAATTACTCGAAATCGACGACACTGAAACGAGCTGACGATGAGGTTGCGGTTGCGGTTGTAACATTTGTACGTGTTGTTTCGTCGAAATCTGAAATTCTGAGTACTTTTGTAGCTCGGCTCGAAGCCGCTGGACCTCTTTCTCTAGTTGTCTTTTGTGAGCCAGCGCGGCTTCGAGCCGCATGTGAACCGCCGTGTAGTCGAGCTCCAGGCTCTGATTCTTCCACCGAGCGCGCTTGTTCTGGTACCAGATGGCGATTTGGCGCGGAGGGATGTCGAGTTCGTGTGCCAGCTGGAGTTTCCGGTCCGGTTCGAGTCGGTTGTTGCCGTTGAAACTCTCCTCCAGAAGCCTTACTTGCTCTTGTGTCAGCCTCTTCTTCTTGCTGCTCTTAGAAGAACCGTTCTTCATATTCATACTGACGGGTGCGTGAATGTGTTTAATTATCGAAATTTTGTGACGAATGTGGTTTGAGTTGGAATGAAATGGTAATCGCTATGGCATTGCTATTTTATACCGACAGATGAAGCGTCTCAAAGCGGGTCAAATTGTTTTTTTAAAATATTATTTTTTTTCCTGTGTTGAGTTTGGTTAGGGTTTAAGTGGTGGGGCCGGAAGACTTGCATGGGCATGGTTATAAATCACGTGGAAATGGTCCTACGCATTCAAACTTATACGCTTATAAAATTACTAAACGAAATATTTAATTAGATTGGGGGAACATATAAGTATTATTGAAGTTTATCTGATTGAGAATGAGATTAAGAGAGCTTAAATAATCGGTGAAAATGGGGTGAACATGAATGTAGACATCTTTTTAGTTGCTCCACTTAAATCGGATATGATTATACCAACCTTATGACTTAGGCTTTCTCTTTTATCAGCTTTTGTTCACAACACCTGGATATCTTTTCTATACCCAATATAGCCTAGTGTCCCTACACAAAAATGCTAAATCTAAATTCGGTACATAAAATCTTTTAATTCGGTTCAAAAAAACTTAAATTGAGCTTGAGCTCGAACCTCATCGTATGTAAAATTGGGAATATGTTTTCGAGCCACCTTCGAGTTATATTTCAAATAAATATATATTTATATATTATATAATTATTTAATATTAGAATAATTTTAAATATCAAATCGAGTCGAGTTGAGCGGAGCTAACAAAATTTCAGTATTAATTTGAGTTAGTAGAACAAATTTGAAACGAGTTCATATATTTAAAAATTTTGTCGAGTTGAGTATCGAATTTGATTCATGATTTCAAGTTCGAGACTGAACCGTCTGGCTTGAGTTTAAATTTAGAAATATGTAATATTTAGCATAATTCAACTCATTTATACTTGACAAAAAATTGACATAAATTAATGTGATTGATATATTATAATATATAATTTTGGATGACCAATTATTCTGATTTTTTTGTTTAAATTTAATTCCCGAAAAAGAAATCATCTTGTTTTCGTATCTATATAATCTATGGATCACATCTGCTTTTGCGCATATCTAATACATACAAATCATGCATATATAAAAGAGTTTAACAACCAACAGTTAACAAATATAAATAAAAGCAAGCTCTTGTTGATATGTCTTATCTTGTTTTCCAATTTCCAGAGACTACTAAAGTTCGATTCTCTTTCCATACTTAATTAATAGATAGAAATGAAAATGTTTTGAGGACTGCATGCTGCAACTTTGACATGCTGATTATTTGAGACGATTACAGTAAATTTTTGCTTTATTTACGCTATAAATCTATTAATTAATGGGGCTCGTTTAGTTGATTTTTGGTAAAATTAATCTATTTTCTAGTTTATAATTCATGTAATATTGCCAGTGCCGCAGTATAGAGACATTGGTATGGAGAGATTTGTCTGTAGGCAGTACTATCGCCATCAATGGAAACATCTAACTTGCGCAGACCCCCAAGGAGTGGGGAAGACCTATTATTATATATTAACTATAAACGATAGCTATACCTAGAAATTAAATAATATTTAATTCAGTTTCACATCAGAATTAAAATGATCACCAACGCACCCTTTTTTTAAAAAATTTAAAAAAGTTTTAACATTTATAGTTGAGAATTTATTTATAAGTGTAAGCTTGCTTTTATTTTATGTTTGGATAATTTTTTTATATTTACAAATTATTAATATAATAATAAAATATTATAAATTATTTTCTAAAATATTGGTCCCTTCATATTTTTGCAAAAGCAACTTTGAAAAGTAAATCACCGAAAAAGATTAGGATCTATAGCTTTCTGGCTTGTAAATCCGAAATTGATTTACAGAGGTTAGGAGTTGTCTCACATCAGTTGTGAGAGGAGCAGAAAACTAGAATATAAGCCAACCAGAACAATTTCAATAGGACGAGGGTGGTGTTAGGCTCGCTTAGGTGGCCCAACAAGAGATTTTTAAAAATAGTACAAATGAGCTGTTCTAATTTATAAATCTAAAAACTAGTTTAAAAAAAAATAAAATCCAAAAATTGAGTTTAAAACTGGCCAAAGCACACCGAAATATATAGCTCTGCTGATATTTGAAACGATGAATATTTATACAAATTTATAACTTACTAATTTTATACATGCATAACAGTTGAGATTTCGTACATTGAAAAATTTAAGCGCCATTAAAATGTGGCGATTGAAAGCAAGTTGGGTGGTGGCTAATTAACTTGTTGCACCTGAAAAAAGGAGATTGAATTCAAAGTCAAATATTGAATTACTTGTCTACAACAACATCGTGCCCATCCACTTGTAGCTAGAGTGTGTGTATGTATCACAAAAGTCGAAAATTTCACAACTGTCTCTTTCGATATTTAGCTTGGAGCTAGCCACCACCACCGTTTTGAGCAGAGTTTAACAGTGCCATAACTGGGTGAGACATAATTAATTTGATTAAGCCCCACTAAACCAACATATTTGTGTCGTTTGGATTGGTACTCTGCTTCTTGCCCCACCCTTCTTATCATTCATTTCTTGTTCAGTGCATCTGATTTACTTTCCAGAATCGTTTAATCAGATATATATAGCCTTGTAAGAAAAACACAGCCTCTTAATTAACACTCGCTTTATGCACCAGCTGGAAAATTAAATGTGTATATTCAGGTTTGTCATGTTGTAATGACCACTCTGATTCTGCTGTTTGTGAACGGATAACACTTATATTTACACTCCAAAATATTATCGGTTTTTAGATCCGTAGCTGAGAGTAGGAGTGAAGAAACGCAGTTAGTGTTGTAATACATCAGCAACGAGCTGGTAATAAGGTTGAATATAATTGTTGGTTAAATTAAACTTATAAATATATTATATAAAATTTGCTGAAGCTTGTGAGACATTGTGAGACATTTTGCTTCTGATATTATTGGTTATATTTTTTTATTTTTTTTTGCCAGAAATAATATTGATTATATTGGTTGTACATAATTTAAAAATAATATATTATTTATATTTTAAATTATTATAAATAGAATATATCACTTTAATCACTTTAATATGATAATAAATGATATGTAATATTTTTACAAATCGGTTACATCTATGTAGAATTTCGACGGTTATAGACATTCATAGGAGTTTTTGATGGTCCGAGTTGCTGTAACTCATAATTAAACTAGAAAAAAATGATATTTGAGCAGATTCTTAGGAAACATTAATCTGTTCTGAGGTATGAAATTTTTAAACAAATTATATATTTTTTAATTTTAATATGTCAATTTATTTTTTAACTAATTTTTTTTCATGATTGAAATTGCTTGGCTTATAATTAAACTACAAAAGAATATATCTGAGCTAGATTCCAAGTGAATTTCAATCGGTTCTAGATTAGTCCGAAGCAGACAAATATAATGATGGACCAAGTTTTATACACACCAAATTAGACATCTAGACTTGGACATTCTCTGGATGGATTAATTAAGCTGGATACATATACCAATTACCAAGTCTAGCTACATTTTGATGGCTGCAGGTCCAGCTGATTATACACTGCCCTTTATATCCGTTCACTCGATCAACTGGGTGATAGAGATCTCGGCTCCACATCAACAGTCATGCAGATATTGTAGGGTTACGAATTAGCAAGTGTTGAATAATTCCTAATTATTGTTATTTATTTTTAGTAATACTCCTGTCTTCTAGTATAGTAGTTGCTTCGAACGCAGACATGAAGTCAAGATTACAGTTGATTATATTCTTGAATTATAATTAATTCTACTGACAAAATCTCGTGCAATTTTGTTGCCGGTAGTACTTTGTAGAATTTTATAATTTTGTTACTCCCTCCGTTTCAAATTAGATGTCTTCTTTAAAAAAACGGAGTGGCTAACCTGTGCCCTCAGGGCATAGGATAAGTCATAATAAATGTCATTGACTATCATTGAACTTGCATGATTATCTGTGTATGTACGTAAAACATTTAAATTTTATTAAAATATTAACTCTTATCTACTATTGATTTATCTTTCAAGTTTATATTTATAATAAAATATTATTTTATTTCAAAAAAATTGTGAGAATATAGAATAATATTTTTGTCATATTTTATATGACAATTTTTAATTGATTTCATCCACAAATAATAATGAGGCCCCCCTGCATATACACTAATATTCGAACTAAAAACAGCCACTTTGATAATTAATAATAAATTTATAATTTTTTATTATTTAAATATTATTAAAAAGATATAAATGATTAGAATTATAATACAATACATGAACAAACAAATATTGTAACGCCCCCAGATCCGTATCCCTCAGATCTAGACCGTCACACCCCTTCAACATACCTGTTTTACATTGCATACCTTGCCCCACAAGTCCAAGGTCGATATTAAACTTATCCTCGTCACGGGAACAAGTCTTCCCACCCTTCGTCTTGCCACAGCCTCACGCCTTGTCCTTGTTCGTGCTATTGTGCGCTTCCGGATTATTCTTCTCAATCGTGCATTATTCTGTCTTTACTGTTTAGAGAAAATAAAGAATTGCAAGTATGAGCAATTGAATGCTCAGCAAGTCCACTATGACACAAATCATCACAAGATAAATCACAAAAGGATTTACACAGGTCAATAAAGCAGATTCAAAGGAAATGCTGCAATCAAACACACATACAGAGTTCAAGAAAGAATAAAATATCAATTACTGGTCTCCATCCCAGTGGTCCCACACAAGGCTCGATCACCGCCATTGAGCGAGTACCACCCTGTGTCGCCCTCGCAGCCTGATCGCGACTGTCGAATGGCGCCACCCACAAATTCCACACTTTGCTAGCATAAGGGTTATCATTTTCAACCCTCAAATTTACCCCACATAGAGAATTTACATTTTCCACCACTTCCACGAATGCAAATCATTCGTGTTGACCAGTTTATTAAATTCATCCCTCGAGTACAAATTGGCACACTTCATATTGAATAAATCTTCCCCTTTCTCACAAGAATGCGAACAAATGCATCCTCACAATTCAGAATTTAATACCTCTCGGATTATGAAGACAAGTAATCCGATCATAACATCCCATAACAATAACATAGAACCGAACATGGTTAACGAGCCTTGTATAAAATCGATTAATCATTGTTCTAATTAAAGAATAGAAGTTTAACAGATTGAACGAGAATAAGGAAACATAAGAGGAAATCAATAATCAAGCAGTTTATCCACCTTAAGGTGTATAGAAGGAATAATCAGCTATTTGAAGAGAACATCGGGTTCATCAAACTTCATAAGAAAGAGCGAATCAAAAGATAGGGATCTCGACAACCAAAGTAGCAATATTAGCGAATAATCAAGGGTTGGAACAATTCAATTGAATTATGTTCGTATTGAAACAATAACTCAAAGATATGAACTAGACTTCTCAATTGCGAGCAAGGTTGTATTCAAATATTGAATATGAATTCTGTAACGAGGCAAAGATTTCATAATAGAATAATCATTTCAAAAAGTATGATAGGTTAAACATTTGAAAATTAATGGTATTTCTGGTTTTCCAAAATACTGAGTCAACCCAGAACAATGAGTGGACTTGGATAACTAAGAAAGTTTGTTTTAATAATAATATGAACAAATGTCAAATCTTCTAGTGTCCGTCTCTCCCCGATCTTCTCGAAATATTCAAATATATTAAAGTATCGGGTTTCAAGCATAGAATCAATTATCAGACATAATCACATTTGATAAATCAATAACACAACTTTGGCACATCAAGAGAAGGAATTAAGTGAACTTGCCTGGCTTCCTTTGGTAAATAAAAATATTCCTGTCTCAATTTGGATAATTGAGCTCGCTTTCCGGATAATAAATATTCTATACCACATGAAATAACAAATTTAGTAATTTCCACTTTAAATAATAATCTCGATTAATCTATTATAAATTCATAATTTATAGCTCCCCTTTTTGATAATATTTAGATTATTTTTATCTTATCCCTCTTTTCTATCGATTATCCCTTAAATCCTCGAATAATTGACTTCAATTAAATAATGACATCCCTATTATTAATCTAAGTAATCCACTTGAATCATTTGTTAATCAAAATCTTTAAATGTTGTATTATAAATCCCTACTTATAATTTATTTATTCGCGACAATAATCCACATAAATTTCTCTAACTTGTTCCATTCTTATTATTATATCGATTTCCCAAAATCTCACTTACTCTAAATTGCCTCAACCAATTCATTAACCATATCCATAAATTCATTAATTATTTACTAAATCACACAATGTAGAATTTTATTTAATATTTCTCGAATCCAAAATTAGACTACACCATTAAATCCGCAAAATCATTTACTTAAACTCTCATATTTTACACTTTTACTCATTCTATTATTTAATCCCTCAAATTAATTAAATACTAATTTTTAATATTCTACCCAATCAGAAACTGCCACATCATCATCATCTTCCTCACACCCACCAACACTTTCTCTCTCCCCGAAGTCAACTCTAATGGTGAAACTTTGACCGCTAATATCTCCCTCATTCCTAATCCGTTTTCAACGCTTCAAAAGTCTATTCCATCCATTTTTTCGCAAGGAATCCAAATACGTAATTTAATTTACAATCCGGAAACAAATTCTTACCCAGCAGACTAACTATCAGAACCCATTAACAATCAAATTACCAAACTGCCCCTCCTTCATCTCCCTCATCCTACCTTCTCCTCCCTCACCCACCGCCGGCCGGAATCTCTCCGGCGGTTTCACCACTGCACGACCCTCTCCCTCCTCTCTCTCTCTCACATTCTCTTCTGCTCCATTGCGCTCCGCCGCCACCACCGACATGGCAGAGGAGCTCTACCCATTCCTCACCCGTACAAACCTCTTTCATCCCATACGTGCACAATCCACTCCTCACCGTTCTTCATTGTGCCCTTCCGCCGACGCCGGAGGCCGCCGCTGGCGGGTGGCCGCAGCGGGGCGCCGACCTCCTTTACTTGAGATCCCTCCTCCGATTTGCTCTACTCAGCCTTCCCAACTTAATCCCTCATCCAATCTCATCAAACAACAATCAAATCAACAAAAGCCCCAATTTATCCTAAGAACCCTAACCCTAATTTTTGAGAGTTTTGGGGTAAATCATACTTATATATGTAAATATACAATTTGAGCAAAAACACATCCACATCTCCTACTAAATTAGTGAATATAGCAGTAAAAAGAAAGTTACAGTCCTGTGTGTGGTCTTGTGAATATGGTGCAGACACAAAACACTTAATATATCTTGTAGTAAATTTAGATGGAGCGTGATGAATTTATACCTTAATTAGGCTTGAAACTTTTATTAATTCCTCATGATTTCATTCTCAATTTCCTGCTTTCCTTCTTAGCTATCACTTCTCTCTCTTGAGCTTTCTCTCTCTAAGTTACTCCCTCTGTTTTTTTTTATATGACACTTTTGACTTGGGCACGTACCTTTAGGTGAGTTGACCACATAGTAAACATTATTATTTTTAATTGATTTTTTTTGTGAATTAAAGTTTTGATCGCATATTTTTATTCAGAAAAAAAAAAATTCAAAAATAATGCTTTTAACTACCCGGTCAAAGCACTTAAAAGTGTGTGCCAAAAAGTCAAACGTCATATATTAAAAAACAGAGGGAGTATTCATTATGCTTAATTTGGTATTTCTTTAAGCTTTTTATAAGAAAAAGTCTACCATATTTACTAACAAGGACATAAATCTTATTTATTTATAAATCCAAGTCCTATTGATTTTTTTTTTCTTTATATATATATATATATACATATATTATATACAACTTTTCGCGTTAATCCCGCGTCGCTACTAACTATCGATCTATATTTATCGGACGCTTATTAACTAATATCTAGTCGTCAGAATAAATTCGCGCCCTTAAAAAATTATCATACCATCTTGACTATTATTTTTCGCTCTTAAAATAATCTGAAACAAATATTTAATATCTTAAATCATTGACTTGAGCAAAATTGAATAATTAAATAAATAATTGCGTAATTACGTACTTGAAATTTGAGGTCGTTACAGTCTCTCCTCCTTAAAGGATTCCGACCTCGGAATCATGACTAGCGCTTAACAATTTAGGATGGTTCCTCCTCATTTCGTATTCTAATTCTCATGTTGCTTCATCTACAGCTTGATTTTGCCATATCACTTTAACTAACTTTACTTTCTTATTCCTTAGCTCCTGAAACTTTTAATCTATGGTCTGTACTGGTTCCAGAATATTCTTATTTTCAACTTCATCCCAACAAAGTGGCGATCTACATTTTCTACCATATATGGTTTCAGAAGGTATCCCACTCCTAGAATGATAACTGTTTTTACTAGCGAATTCCACTTAAGAGCAAATGATAATCCCAACTTCCCTTTGAAATCTAACGAACAAACTTTTAACATCTCCTCAACTGTTTGAATCGTTCCTTCTCTATGTCATCAATTTGTGGATAATAAGCAGTACTTAGGTCCAACTTAATCCATATACAATTCTTGAAAAGTTCGGTAGAACCTCGAAGTGAATCTTGCATCTACATCTCATTATTGCTACTGGGACTCCATGTCGAGTCGCCATTTTTTTAGATACACACTTACCAGTCATTCGATGGTGTACTTTTTACTAATTGGTAGAAATGAACTAATTTTGGGAGTCTGTCTATAATAACCCAAATGGCATCATAATTGATCGGATTCACAGTAACTCCACAATATAATTCATTATATTACATTCGTATTTTTAGTCCGAAATCTCTAAAGATTGTATTAATCCGCTTGATCTTTAGTGCTCTTCTTTCATCCTTTGACAAGTCAAACTCTTACTCAATCTGCAATCTCCCTATTCATGTTTGGTCACTAATTGTGTTTCTTAAGATCTTGATACATTTTCATACTTCTCGGGGTACATAATATTTTGAATCATGTGCTTCACTCAGAATCTCCCCTTTCAACTCCAATACTCTAGTAATCCAAATTCTATTAGCAAATCTCTGAATTCCTTTCTCATCCTCTAGACATAGTATCTTTTCTTATGTCAATTCCTTCATTTGCTTCTCCATCACTTTCTCTTGACATCTCTTAATTTTTTTTTTCCCCTAGTTTTCCAGGTTGTAACAACATCTCGTAAAGTCTTTCTCCTTCTAAACTCAAATTTTTATTTCCAACTTTAGACTTTCTATTTCCTTTCTTAATTCTAAAGGTAGGGTTAGCATATTTGATCTTTCTTTTCGACTTAGCGCATCCGTCACTACATTTCCTTTTGCCAGGTCAATAACTAATGGTACATCGTAACATTTGATCAATTCTAACCATCTTCTCTGCCTCATATTCAATATATATATATATATATATTTTTTTTTTGTGAACAAATACTTCAAACTCTTACGGTCAATTATATCTCACATTTCTCACCATATAGACAATATTGCCAAGTCTTTAATGCGAATACAATCACCGCTAACTCTAAATCATGGGTAGGATACCCGAGCTCATAGTCTTTTAGTTGTCTAAAGGCGTAAGCAATTACTTTCTCGTGCTGCATCAATACATATCGTAAGCCTTTGTGAGACGCATCACTATAAATCAAGAAGTTGCCACTTTCATCAGGTAACGCCAATACATTAGTCGTTGTAAGTCTTTTCTTAATTCTTCGAAAGATTTCCTCGCACTTTGGCGTCCATTCAAACTTTTGTCCCTTTCTGGCCAATCGTGTTAATGAGTTGCAATCTTTGCAGGGTCTACCGATATACCATCCTTTGAAACTACATGTCTATGAAATTGTAATGCCCCAACCAAAACTCGCATTTTAAAACTTTCACATACAAGTTTTCCTTCCTCAATTTTTTTCAATGTGCTTCTTAGATGCTCTGCATCCTCTTTTCGTGTTTTAGTGTAAATCAGAATGTCATCAAGAAAAATAATCACAAATTTATCCAAATATTTCTTGAATACACTATTCATAAGATCCATAAAGGCTACATGTGCAGTGGTTAATCCAAAAGGCATTACTAAGAACTCATAATGTTCATATCTGGTTCTAAAGTTGTCCTAGGCACATCTTCAGGCTTAATTATTTAAGTCGATGGTATCCAGATCTTATATCAATCTTAGAGAAGTGAGTTGCTCCTTGCAATTGGTCAAACAAATCATCAATCCTTGGAAAATTATACTTATTCTTAATTGTCACCCTTAATCAATTTCCTAAATTCAATACACAACCTTATACTTCCATCTTTAATCTTAACAACCACACCGCAAATCCTCACGAGGATACACTTGGCCTAATAACTCCTTTTCTAATAATTCTTGTTGCTGACTCTTTCATTTATGTTGGTACCATTCTATAGGGAGCTCTTGATATAGGTTCAGTACTTGGCACAAGGACTCTAGTGGACTCAATCTCCCTATTTGGGGTAATCTCGGTAACTCTTAAAAAACACATTCATATACTCATTTACCATTGAGGTTTCTTCCATTTTAGTACTTTATATCTTTGTATCTATCACGTGCGCCAAATAGGCCTGACATCGGATTATATCATGATCAAAATTTTCTTATCTTGCTTTTCACTTTTTACAATCACTCTCTTTCCACTATTATCACGTATACATTTTCGTCTACAATAAATTTGAGCGTCATAACTCGTTAACCATTCCATTCTAAATATCACGTCAAACTCCCCTAAATTAAAATGAATTAAATCTACTTTGAAAATTTATTTTGAATCGTTACTTGACAACTAGGATACACTTGATCCACATAATTCACATCCTGATTCGCTATTTCCACATTCGTAGATTCTTCTAGAGGTATCGGAACAATTCCCAACTTTTTGCATAAAATTTACAAAATACAATATTTGATAGCGCCGGAAGCAATCAACACACAAGCATCTTAAGGATTTATTATAAGCGTACATGAAATAATGTCGTCATCGACTATAGCGTCTTTCATTGTCACATTAAAGGTGCACGATATTGGCTTGCTTCTTTCTATAGGTATTGATAATCTCAGAATAGCGTTTTCTTTACGTCGCGCTCGACAATCCCTGGCCACGTGGCCCATCTTTTGAGAGTTGAATCGAGTAACAGCTTTCTATTTGCATTTTGAATCATAATGTCTTTTCTGATCGCGGATAAAACAAATGTAGATTCCTGATAGCATGGAAATGAATGCCTCTTCCCATATGTTTTGCATTCTGGTAATAGTGTTCCTCCTTGAAGTAGATTTGAAATTTGTGGAGGCCTGAACCTTTGATTCCCTCCGCGGCTTACTCGATTTCTGATTTGAAGTGTTCCATACTTGTTGAATAGCCTTTTAATAAAAAGTTTCTAAATATTCTAGTCACATATCTTCTTTCCTAGGATATGATCAGGTTATGGTGCCCTCCATTTCTTGCCATTCTTTTCACGGTTGCATAGCTCACTCTCGCTTTCTACGATAGCAGTCTTCTGAACGAGAGTCGTATAATTGTTAAGTTCAAAATAGCTACGCTGCTCAGGATCCAGGGTTTCAATACTTGTTGAAAACGTCGGGCTCTCTTTTCATTAGTATCAACATAGTGTTGTACGAACCTCGCAAGTTATGTAAATTTAGCTTCATAATCAGAATCTAAGTTACATGATTCTCATAGTATTTAGGAAAATGTTTCTATAGGAACAATTTCGTAAAGCATTCCCACGTCATAAAACTAGTCCCTTCTAGACCCATTTTAGCGTCCAATAGTTAGCTTACATGTTTAACACATATATTGCCAAATAGAGTTTTCCTTATCATCCTCAACTCCCACAATCTCAAAATCCCTTTTTAAATTTCTTTCAACCAGGTCCTAGCCTCAATAGGATCCATGGTTTCTTTCAACTCATGGGGTGTATAAACTTAAAAGTTTTTTTTTTTTTTAAAATATAACAAATGATTTAGGTGGTTGGTCGATTGATGCTTCGTTAGTATGGGTTGATAGGTTTGGAGCATGTTGTTGTAAGAGATCAAGGAGCGTTTTAATCAGATCAGGATTGGCTGGAATATTCTCTGGTGGTTTTTTTTTTTTTTTTTTTTTTTTTTTTGGTGTTGACCAATTTCAGAGTCCATATTGTTTCTATAAGAGAGGAACAAAATAGGTTACTATCACATGGTGTAGAGGTTTATTTGAAATGCAAGAATGCAAAATATAGCAACTGTTTATAATGGTGTAAAATTGTTTAATAGATGTTTAACAAGGGTTTTGTCTATGAAACAAAGGGTAGATGGTAAAAACAGTTAAGGTTTAATAATTGTTCAAGGAAGTATATCAACATGCCCAAAGTTTCACATTTATTAGCAAAAGATATGTGGTTTTAGAAATAAAAGCGGTTTTGAAAAGAGGTAGGTATGTGAAAGCTTTTTAATAAAAAGGTGATACAAGATATCGCGCTCAAGGATTGAACAATTTTTAAGTACAAAAGATCATGCATAAGTCATCTCAAAAATAAAACTGTCCATTTCCGCTGGTCTTCATCATATGCACACAAAGTTCGAGGACCATTTTGTCATTATCCGAAGACACAACTGTCCTAATAAGCACTAAGGTATTAATTTAATCATGGGTAATAAGATGTCTAGCTACATCCCTATTTGCTCGAAAGATCTTATGTACGAATCTGCATTGTAATAATAAGGAAATGCAAGGCTCTCATGCTCGTTACCGTACAATGTCAATAGTCATGAATCATATACAACATAAATAGAACTTGAGATGCTCATAAATTATACATTTTATCTTACAAAAGATCAAATTATACCAAAGAAATCCGAACCGTCGATGTTTGAATATCTTTGTAACTTTATACCAAAATTCTTGTAATTTTCAATAAACAACAATGGCTCCAATGTGTCCGAAGCTCGTCGACAAAGTCTGTTGAATATCTATCCGAAGTCTCTCGAATACATAAATAACTATTTGATAGATTCCTTTATCATAATTACCCGAGCCAGGAATCCGAGCTCTCCTGAACAAATATATAATTCTCGTATCCCCAACAATACGTCATTAAAAACTAAAACTCAAAGTAATAGTTCGATAACATCTCATACTATCATACAATGTGAAGTGTGCCGAGAATGGTACTGTCTCGCTCCCAACATATGGAGCATAAAAAGAACTTGAACTGATTGGTGTTAGAATAAAAATTTGGTGTTGAGATTGATGTGGAAATTGGAACAGAAATTGATAAAACAGTTTCAAAGTAGAAAACAAGGAACCTTGTAATAGAAAGATCGTTATCTTAATATAACATGAGATGGGAGCAGAAGTCTTTGGGGGTAGAAATCTCTGGTTGTAACATTCGAGCTCATGGCTTGGTATATGAATATATATGTATGGGCGGAAAATTGCAAAATATGAGAAAAGAATCTCGACAATAGAGGTGGAGTTGATAAAGGTATGGAACTCGAATTGGTACCGATCAGGAGTCAACATCTTAGTGGAATCAAAAGAGAATGATGTAGCCTTTGGAAAAGTCAGCTGATAGTGTCTAAGTATATCCAACAATCACTTGATCATATCTACCCTATGATATAGGTAATAAAAGAACAAGATATGGAGGTAAATATCTGGGTAGTCAATGATATTGTAGAGGTTATTTCTGACAAAAATTTATGAGGTAGAATTGATGCCTATCCATCTGGCATAGCAATAAATACTAGGTAACTAATAGGTTAGGTAACCAATAATCTCAAATGGTGAAGGCTCAATGATTCGTGTTCCCTGAATTACCATCAGTAATCATAATTTCTTCTGATGCGACACTACCAATATTATTCATAAGGATAGGGTGTAAAAGGGTGTCCTCGAAGAAAACTGGATATTAACATCTTTACGGATAATTAAGCAATGCCACCTTAAGTTTCTTATCTTAAAGATACTTGTATACACATATGTGTAATCATAACTATGGGGTTTGATGTCCCACTAAAGATTTCTGGGTTTCATGTATACCCTAGCCTGCTCTCGTAGATGTATAACTATCATATACGTATATCTTATCTCTTGTATTATTGTCTCACTCTCTCGTTATATTCCTAGGTTTCCTGTGTCCTAAGAATATAACACAGCTCTGATACCAAATCTGTAACGCCCCCAGATCCGTATCCCTCAGATCTAGACCGTCACACCCCTTCAACATACCTGTTTTACATTGCATACCTTGCCCCACAAGTCCAAGGTCGATATTAAACTTATCCTCGTCACGGGAACAAGTCTTCCCACCCTTCGTCTTGCCACAGCCTCACGCCTTGTCCTTGTTCGTGCTATTGTGCGCTTCCGGATTATTCTTCTCAATCGTGCATTATTCTGTCTTTACTGTTTAGAGAAAATAAAGAATTGCAAGTATGAGCAATTGAATGCTCAGCAAGTCCACTATGACACAAATCATCACAAGATAAATCACAAAAGGATTTACACAGGTCAATAAAGCAGATTCAAAGGAAATGCTGCAATCAAACACACATACAGAGTTCAAGAAAGAATAAAATATCAATTACTGGTCTCCATCCCAGTGGTCTCACACAAGGCTCGATCACCGCCATTGAGCGAGTACCACCCTGTGTCGCCCTCGCAGCCTGATCGCGACTGTCGAATGGCGCCACCCACAAATTCCACACTTTGCTAGCATAAGGGTTATCATTTTCAACCCTCAAATTTACCCCACATAGAGAATTTACATTTTCCACCACTTCCACGAATGCAAATCATTCGTGTTGACCAGTTTATTAAATTCATCCCTCGAGTACAAATTGGCACACTTCATATTGAATAAATCTTCCCCTTTCTCACAAGAATGCGAACAAATGCATCCTCACAATTCAGAATTTAATACCTCTCGGATTATGAAGACAAGTAATCCGATCATAACATCCCATAACAATAACATAGAACCGAACATGGTTAACGAGCCTTGTATAAAATCGATTAATCATTGTTCTAATTAAAGAATAGAAGTTTAACAGATTGAACGAGAATAAGGAAACATAAGAGGAAATCAATAATCAAGCAGTTTATCCACCTTAAGGTGTATAGAAGGAATAATAAGCTATTTGAAGAGAACATCGGGTTCATCAAACTTCATAAGAAAGAGCGAATCAAAAGATAGGGATCTCGACAACCAAAGTAGCAATATTAGCGAATAATCAAGGGTTGGAACAATTCAATTGAATTATGTTCGTATTGAAACAATAACTCAAAGATATGAACTAGACTTCTCAATTGCGAGCAAGGTTGTATTCAAATATTGAATATGAATTCTGTAACGAGGCAAAGATTTCATAATAGAATAATCATTTCAAAAAGTATGATAGGTTAAACATTTGAAAATTAATGGTATTTCTGGTTTTCCAAAATACTGAGTCAACCCAGAACAATGAGTGGACTTGGATAACTAAGAAAGTTTGTTTTAATAATAATATGAACAAATGTCAAATCTTCTAGTGTCCGTCTCTCCCCGATCTTCTCGAAATATTCAAATATATTAAAGTATCGGGTTTCAAGCATAGAATCAATTATCAGACATAATCACATTTGATAAATCAATAACACAACTTTGGCACATCAAGAGAAGGAATTAAGTGAACTTGCCTGGCTTCCTTTGGTAAATAAAAATATTCCTGTCTCAATTTGGATAATTGAGCTCGCCTTCCGGATAATAAATATTCTATACCACATGAAATAACAAATTTAGTAATTTCCACTTTAAATAATAATCTCGATTAATCTATTATAAATTCATAATTTATAGCTCCCCTTTTTGATAATATTTAGATTATTTTTATCTTATCCCTCTTTTCTATCGATTATCCCTTAAATCCTCGAATAATTGACTTCAATTAAATAATGACATCCCTATTATTAATCTAAGTAATCCACTTGAATCATTTGTTAATCAAAATCTTTAAATGTTGTATTATAAATCCCTACTTATAATTTATTTATTCGCGACAATAATCCACATAAATTTCTCTAACTTGTTCCATTCTTATTATTATATCGATTTCCCAAAATCTCACTTACTCTAAATTGCCTCAACCAATTCATTAACCATATCCATAAATTCATTAATTATTTACTAAATCACACAATGTAGAATTTTATTTAATATTTCTCGAATCCAAAATTAGACTACACCATTAAATCCGCAAAATCATTTACTTAAACTCTCATATTTTACACTTTTACTCATTCTATTATTTAATCCCTCAAATTAATTAAATACTAATTTTTAATATTCTACCCAATCAGAAACTGCCACATCATCATCATCTTCCTCACACCCACCAACACTTTCTCTCTCCCCGAAGTCAACTCTAATGGTGAAACTTTGACCGCTAATATCTCCCTCATTCCTAATCCGTTTTCAACGCTTCAAAAGTCTATTCCATCCATTTTTTCGCAAGGAATCCAAATACGTAATTTAATTTACAATCCGGAAACAAATTCTTACCCAGCAGACTAACTATCAGAACCCATTAACAATCAAATTACCAAACTGCCCCTCCTTCATCTCCCTCATCCTACCTTCTCCTCCCTCACCCACCGCCGGCCGGAATCTCTCCGGCGGTTTCACCACTGCACGACCCTCTCCCTCCTCTCTCTCTCTCACATTCTCTTCTGCTCCATTGCGCTCCGCCGCCACCACCGACATGGCAGAGGAGCTCTACCCATTCCTCACCCGTACAAACCTCTTTCATCCCATACGTGCACAATCCACTCCTCACCGTTCTTCATTGTGCCCTTCCGCCGACGCCGGAGGCCGCCGCTGGCGGGTGGCCGCAGCGGGGCGCCGACCTCCTTTACTTGAGATCCCTCCTCCGATTTGCTCTACTCAGCCTTCCCAACTTAATCCCTCATCCAATCTCATCAAACAACAATCAAATCAACAAAAGCCCCAATTTATCCTAAGAACCCTAACCCTAATTTTTGAGAGTTTTGGGGTAAATCATACTTATATATGTAAATATACAATTTGAGCAAAAACACATCCACATCTCCTACTAAATTAGTGAATATAGCAGTAAAAAGAAAGTTACAGTCCTGTGTGTGGTCTTGTGAATATGGTGCAGACACAAAACACTTAATATATCTTGTAGTAAATTTAGATGGAGCGTGATGAATTTATACCTTAATTAGGCTTGAAACTTTTATTAATTCCTCATGATTTCATTCTCAATTTCCTGCTTTCCTTCTTAGCTATCACTTCTCTCTCTTGAGCTTTCTCTCTCTAAGTTATTCATTATGCTTAATTTGGTATTTCTTTAAGCTTTTTATAAGAAAAAGTCTACCATATTTACTAACAAGGACATAAATCTTATTTATTTATAAATCCAAGTCCTATTGATTTTTTTTTTCTTTATATATATATATATATATATACATATATTATATACAACTTTTCGCGTTAATCCCGCGTCGCTACTAACTATCGATCTATATTTATCGGACGCTTATTAACTAATATCTAGTCGTCAGAATAAATTCGCGCCCTTAAAAAATTATCATACCATCTTGACTATTATTTTTCGCTCTTAAAATAATCTGAAACAAATATTTAATATCTTAAATCATTGACTTGAGCAAAATTGAATAATTAAATAAATAATTGCGTAATTACGTACTTGAAATTTGAGGTCGTTACAAATATCAAATATACTTTTATAAATATGAGCATTTGAATTTATTGATGAGTAGTTAATGTGTATCCAGTTGTAATGCATGATATACAAAAAACTAGAAGTAATAAATGCTCTTAACCTGTGCCCTGAGGGCACAGGTTAGCCAAGCCCTTAAAAAAATCACACAGTTTAAGAAAAGTTGTTGTTCATAAATTAATTGCATTAAATGATCAAAATATGTGGAGTGGGATTGATCTAGGAAATATAAATAAGAGATATGTGGAGTAGAATTAACTTTGGAAATATGATTTTGCATTGAAAGTTGAAGTGGACAAGTAATTTGAAACAAAAAAATTTCTTCGAAGTGGACATGTAAATTGAAACGGAGGGAGTATTTAGTTACCATCATCTGATCATATATGCAAGTTCCTAAGTAGTAAGGTTCATTGAAAAACATATAAAAAGTATTTGATAAATTTGAAAATATTTTTTCTTTTTTGAAAAAATATGTTAAAAATTAGTATTCAGTGTTTGTAAGAACCTATCACAGATTTTATAACAAATCTGCCCAAAATTATTATTTTTTATATTATAACTCAAAATATGAAAAAATCGAAATACTGCCGTAGTACCCATACAGTAAAATAGTTTTGAGCCCCACCTTTTTACTATCCAGCGTTGAGCAGTGCTGTCAAACAAACACTTTGTTATCAATATATACATTATTCATTTAACTTTCGTTGAAATATAAATATTTTCTATATTACAGCCTGTTTTAACTAGTATAATTGATTTTTTATGATATTCATATGCACCATTTAAAAAAAATATTATGGGATCATATTATTAATATTTATAATTCAAAGGGCCTCTTTTCAGTATTTTGCTGACAAAATTCAGTCTGAGCTCAACGGAAATGGGTCAATTTGTACAAATGTAAGATATTTTTTGTTTGAGAAGATATGTGTCCATTTCAACAAATTTAAGGGCTAAACTGTTAATAACCAAAACATAGAACACAAACCAAGAGGACATGAAAATAACTTCATGAAAGTTAACCCAATAGTACGGTTTGGGCCATTAGCTAAAGTATTTAGAAACGGGCCCTGCTAAGTGGATCGTGAATGATATTGGAGAAATAAGATATCAGTGTCCATCTTATAATTTAGAGAATGAGAATCGAAATCCCTAAAAATAACAGAGATAATTAAATCCATTTTTAGGTCAAAATCCTTGTATGCTCCAGTTTGATTCTTTAGAAAATTGTGAATCCAAACTCAAACTTCGTGTGCGATTATAATAATAATCTTGTTTAAATATAAATAAATATTATTTAAGAATTACACAACAGACCAGACTGGATAGTGATTTAGAGATGCACAAAACATCTGTTCGAGCCGGATCCAGATCGGGAAAAAAATCCGGATTTTTTCAAAACAAGTCAGGCTGGCTCATTTTAAATTATTTATTTAAGTATTTATGTTACTGATAATTTATAAATTATTAAAAAAATAAATTTGATGGATTATTTATTTTACTTTGGAATTGATCATTACTAAAAAAGAAAATTAACTAAAAATATAAATTCTATTGACTTCTAACTTTAATTATTTTTAAATTTAAATTGACTTTGATTTATTATATAAACACATATCTTCAGTTTATAATCGAAAATGACTTAAATTCCAGAGATACAAGCCCATGCAAATACGCTCCTGGAGACCTATATGGAAAGGAGTATAAGTTGTTTGGGGGCAATGAAACTGGGAAAAGGTACTCGTACACTTGGAAGAAGGCTTTGGCAAACTTGAAAAGATGCACAAGACAGGGAGGCAGTGAAAGAGAGAAAGGGACTGGTCGAAGAGATAGTTAATTTTGAGCTCTTGCTTGCTTGTCCATCATCTTTGCGAAAATGCATGAGCCGTCTGTCTTATTTTTACCAGCTTCTTCCTTTGCTTCGATCGTGACGGATGGATGTGATTGCTGAATTGATACATGCATGCATCATCTGTTTCCTTCTTTGATTAATTGTACGATTAATTAATTAATTGCATCTTCCTTTTGTAATTCGTTAAGCATCTGATTATTACAAGACGTGAGTGTTAGTTAATGTGATTAAGAATGTGTCTGCTTGTCCTGGTGTGGTCAGTTTCGGTTCTGAACTCATCATTTATGTGTTTCTCGGTTCCAAATGTTAGAATACGATTCTGATAATCACTTCTCCTAACTCCTTGAGGTTTTAAGAGAGTTGTTCACTTAACATGATATCAGAGCTTAAGCTCGCGGAAGAAAATGTTAGAATATGATCCTGATAAACTTCCTCCTAACACCTTGAAGTTCTAAAGAGAGTTGGTCACTCAACACCAAATATTCGAGTGATCGAGAATCGAATAAGTAATTTATATTTATGAAATAAAATTACTGAATTAGTATTTTGAAATATGTGGGAAGGTCCGTACATGCAGGTAATATGCACAAGTGTGAAACAAGATCTTGAAACAAGATCACCGACGTCCTATTGAAAAAGTGTATCTACAAAATTGAAATAAATTCAGACCGAATCTTTTATTCAGTTATTCAACTCTCGCGCAGTAACAACACGAAAGAAAACGAATATTGCTGCTTTTGCACTTTAGGCCATTAGGATATATAAATTCAAAAGTGTAATCGATTCAAATAAAAAAAGTTAATTGTTCGTAAAATGAGCAAGAAAGCTTATGCTTCTTAAAGCTTGTTAGATATTTCGGGAGCCTGTAACTCTTGGCTTATCAGCTCCCATTTTGAGGGTTGATACGCTGATTTGATGAAAAGGTTCAGGGCATTTTTACGACACAGGTGAGTCTTGTATACAGAAAATTATCGGTCAAAGCATTATTTACATATATATCACGTAACATTTTATTTTGTATTGAGTTGGGAGTCTTCACAGAAAATAATTAGAATAGTGACATGATCTTTGTACATTTTTTTCGGCCCACATCTTACTCTTAGAGGCGGATCTATGCTTACAACACTAGGGTATCGAGATTTTGATTCCGGTCACGGACCTCATCTTTGATTACCAAGTTCCTCCGTCAACAATTTGGTTACGGTACTAGAGATGAAAACACATAGGGTACTTTTGAGTATGTGCGCGACTACCACGCTGGGTAAATGATACCAAGTCACTACATAAAAAACCAAAAATCCATCAAAATAGCCAGCAGGCCCTTGTTCATTTGAAGCTTCAAGATCATGACATGCATGTTCCTTGAGAAACACGTATTACTAGGTTTAGTACTCCTCTGGCTCCCATTTCTTGTTCCTTTTCTCACATCTTTTCCTCACTGTTTTGGTGAACTGCCCATTTCAAATCTGTTTGTCTTTGTCTACAGTGAAAAACTTGCAGTAAATAATGCAGTGGTAACGTAAAGACTAAAGAGGTTGAGCAGCCGAGTTTCAGTAAATTTATCTGCTGCCCTCTTAAATGCAAATACTGCTTTCTACTGTATCAAATCAAAGTCTTCGGCTAACGACTTGTCATTCTGTTTCTTTAAGATATTGTATTTTCGGCAATGTTTTTTTAGTGTTATCATGCGAAAATCATAATTTTAGTAAACATTTCGAGGAACTTTCTAACTAGATGATTGTTGATTTCTTTCTTTCTGTTCTCAGACATCTGTATTTATAATCCTCGAAGGTATCTAGTCACTTTTTATTGTCAGCCCGAAAATTTAACGAAAACATTTTCTTCCTACTGGCTTTTTTGTCGAAAGGTTGAGTTTCATGAAGATTATATTTCTATACTGAAAATTTGGGAAACAGTTTATGCTCAACAAACAAAATATTATAAAAAATTATTATTATATATAAAACAGGTTGTGTTTCTGATATATATGGGGTCCACATGATCCATAACAATATGATGGTCTGTGCATAATTTTAATATTATAATAATAAGATCCATTTGTAAAGAATTTTGTGTTACACTAGTTATGATGAAAAAATATATGCCATTTTGGCTCGAGTAATTTATAAGCTCAAAACTAGTGAGGAAATTTAATCTTGAAAGTAAATATGTAAATAATTACACGTGCAGAATTATACTTCCTCGTCTATCTCATTTCCCTCATCTTCGTACCGACTTTTTTCCATTACTTTACACGTGTTTTAAAAGTTTTATGAAATACAGTTTTATAATTTGTTTTAAATTTTTTCTATTTTTAAATAAATATTAGATATTAAATTTTTATTCAAATGGCAAAAATTAAAACTATTTTATAATGATATTTTATAAAGGAAAATGCTTGATGCACATAATTGTGTACAAAAACATGTACATAATGACATTTGGCGGATTTTAATTGGATGGCCCCCCTGCATTTACACCAATCACCCCAATTAAAAACCACCACATCATTATGTACAAATTTTCTGTGCACAATTATGTGCATCTAGCACTACTCTTTTATAAATATCTTAGAATACATGTCGAACCTTCTATCTCGCCTTCTATTTCGTACTATATAATTTAATAAGACGGAATCAGTAGCTATTTCGTCGTAAAAACTCTCATTTGTTGCGGTTCTGCGACAGAACGGCGCTTCTAATTCTACTAGCGAGTCTAATTACTCCTATTTTTGTTTGTGTGATCGATTACGCAAAATCACAAAGATGAACGTTCTGAAACTCTGATTAGCTGACAAACAAGAAAAAATAAAAAACGAAGAAAAACAAAAGAAGTGAATCAGGCGGTAATGATAGGTGAATCAAATAGTACAGCGATATGGAGAGAGGGGCATGCAAGAGGAACGAGTAAAAATAGATGCATTTTGAAATGGACACCCTGTCTTTGTCCGTGGGATTATCTAATCTTTGTACTCTGCTGACATTTGAGATTTTTTCCAGCTTTCTTGATTTTTGCATCATTATTTCTCCAACTTACCCTCTCCGTAAATTAAAATAAACATTCCTATTGTTGGCCCTGCGAGAAGAGGGGGAATACCGCTATAATTCAATTATTTTAGAAAAATAAAGCTTTTTAGGGCTCCGTTCGTCTAGCAAATAATAATGTATAATTTCAGCTCCGACTATGCTTGATTAGGCCTGTCAATGGATCGGGTTCGTATCGGATCAGCATAAATCCATATCCATATCCATTTATTTTATCGGATTCGGATTTGGATCGGATCGGGACCCGATTTTTTACAAGCCGATCCATATCCGGATCCATTAGGATCACGGATCACGAATCGGATATCCGGATCCATTTAGTTTTTTTTAATTAGATTTAAAAATATTTTAAAAAAAAATCATGTCAGTGATTCTTAAAGGAAAGACGGGATGAAATGAGACAACGTGATCAAAGTAGCTTCTTACATTTTTATTCTATTAAAAATCACAAATTAAGAAGCAAAATACACAAAATGATAGAATTTTCAATATACCAATACTATTAGTATAACTTTACAACTCATTCATGTTAGTTAATTGATAGTTAATTTATAGGTATTACCATTGTTTGTTGTTATGAAAATAAATAACTCTTTAATTGTAAGAAAACAAGTTACTCATTTCAGAAGAGAAAACATTTAAATATCTAACTGAAAAAAAAACGTATTATTTATAAGATATATTTATAAGCGCTTTGGTTATTTCAATCTGAAATGAAAATCGAATGGAAAACAAAAATTCTCGATTTTCTAATTCTCGAGCCAGAAATTGAACTAAACTTTAATAAAATCGAAAATTTCAATTTAAAAAATTGGATTGACCGAATTGAATGGTTTCAGATAATTATATTGATCCCTAGTTCCCGGTTATACAACACCCCCGAGCCATGTAAAGGGATCATTGATCGGAATGGGCAAGAAAGGTAGCTAATAATTCAACCGAAAATGTTAAAATTGAATAAAAATCTTAGTTACATTTTGTTCCCTCCCGTTGATTTTCTTCGAGTACTGACAGGTGGGATCCCTGCCAATTTGTTCGCACACGCACGCATACTCAAAACAGAGGCAGAGCCCACTCCTCAGACACACTCATATCAGTACTTGTACACTTAATCATAAAATATTCACACACGTATGTCACCCTCTCTAATTATCTCTACCCTATACCTACCTAGCTACCCATATGGATGGATGCTATCATAAAGGGCCGCAGTACTCAGAGAGATAGACAGGGAGAGAGATAAGAGAGAGATGGAGAATGAGAGAGAGATCAGAAGAGGACAAGCCAGAAAGCACAAATTTTTCCAGCTAGCTGTTTTTTTCTAGTTTCTCTACTTTTTATTTACCCTCTTTTCCCACATTACACTCCACAGTCCACACACTTCACTCTTCTCTTTCCTACTCACACACCCCTCTCAATTTTCAGGCCATTATATATACATGCATTCACCACTCTTTTCTTATGCACAAGTGATAAGCAAGAGCTCTAGCTTTTTAAACAAAGTTCTTGGAGTTGTCTAGGAGATGGACCATTTCTACCAAAGTATGGAGAACAATGGGGATGCTCAGCTGCCTCCAGGCTTCAGATTTCACCCAACAGATGAGGAACTCATCACTTACTACCTCCTCAAGAAAGTCCTTGATCACAACTTCAGTAGCAGAGCCATTGCCCAAGTTGACCTCAACAAATGTGAACCATGGCACCTTCCTGGTAACTTACTAACTAACATAGTGAAGTTCACTTATTCAGTTTTTTTAATTGGTTAGACACGCACATCTGAGAGTCGAACTCCTGACCTCCCGTAAGGGGTACGAGAGCTCAACCACCGCACCAACACGTTGTCAGCATCTTTTGTTCAGTTTTTCTCTTTATTGTTGAATTATTTACAGTTGAGTTTGTTTTTTGTGAATGTAGAGAAAGCAAAGATGGGGGAGAAAGAGTGGTACTTTTACAGCTTGAGGGACAGGAAGTACCCAACAGGGTTGAGGACAAACAGGGCGACAGAAGCGGGGTACTGGAAGGCCACAGGGAAAGACAGGGAGATTTACAGCTCGAAGACTTCGTCTCTGGTGGGGATGAAGAAAACCCTAGTGTTCTACAGAGGCCGTGCTCCTAAAGGAGAGAAGACCAACTGGGTCATGCATGAGTTTCGCCTTGATGGCAAGCTTGCTTACCACTACCTCTCTACTACCTCTAAGGTACACATCCATATATTATTACTCAAGCTATCTCTGTATAAAATGCCTCATCATATGTCACTAGCGCACACAGAGAGAAATGGGGGAGAGGGAGAGGGAGAGATGGGGGGAGAGGGAGAGGGAGATAGTGAGAGAGAGAGAGAGAGAGATGGGGGAGAGGGAGAAGGAGAGAGAGAGAGAGAGATGGGGGGAGGGAGAAGGAGAGAGAGAGAGAGATGGGGGAGAGGGAGAGAGATCTTCAGAGTTACTGCACAAGCAAGGGCTAGGGACAGTATTTGTTACAGTTCTTAGCTAGGAACTAGGGTAATGTTGTTTCAGGTTTTATGTTACTATTAACATATCTAAAATGTGCATGTAAGCTAGAATCTGACCTAAATCAAATCTAAAGAGAAAATATCATGTTTTTTTTTAGCACTCTACACACCTACACTACTTGTAAATTCATCTTTACATAGTCATGTCAACTCAACATATCTACACATCCACAAACCTACTTTTTCCTAGAGCCACTCACAAATCTTTTTAACAATCCTCGCCACTCAACTAACATTAATCACATTTTTCAGGACGAGTGGGTCATCTCCCGGCTCTTCAAAAAAACCGGCGGCGCCACCGCCGGAGAAAAAAGACCAAGCTCCAGCATGAGCAGCCACTTTCACTCAGAAATCAGCTCATCTTCCTCCATCCCTTTCACACCACCTCCACCACCAGCAACAACAACTGATCACGTGATCACCTACGAGCACGTGCCCTGTTTCTCCAGTTCCGCCGCCCCCGGCGGCTTCAGCACTTACCACACCCTCTTCGACGGCGGCCTCCCTCCGCCGCTAATGGACCCCACCCCAATGCCGCCCTCCTCCACCTTCCCCAGCCTCAGATCACTAGAAGAGAATCTCCACCAGCCCAGCTTCTTCTTCCCGCCGGTCAACTACGACAACTTCCCGGCGATGGAGACACCGAAGCCGGGACTCACTGAACTCGACTGCATTTGGAGACCCTCGTTTAATTAATTAATTAATTAATAATCATCTTTCTCTGATTACTTTAAAAAAGACTGTGGCTCTGTTAGTCTGTCAGTACTTTAAGATATGCATGCATGTATTAGGTAAGTACTAAGATTATGATCATGTTTTTAATCAAATTGTCCTTCGGACAAATGTATTAACCGGTTATAACCGTTCGTTATAAATGTAAGATGAGTAAGTGCAGTGTGCAGGGCACAGAGTTGTACGATTTGCATGCATGTATGATAAGAGTTAGACGCGATGGCTATATGGTATGAGGATTTGAAGTTAATGTTTCTGAGTTGTATTCATTATTTCATGATTTTGTCGGTTGCAGGTTTATTTACATTCTCTTATCATCGGGATTCAGAGCAAAACATATCCCAATTGTCTGATTGTGTATGTAATGTACGGGCTTTATATTTTGCCCAACTATAAACTATGGCATTCACAACTATAAACTTTAACTTAAATGCTAGCTATTCATAACGAGTTTAATTAAAGGAAAATGTTAAGATATTCAAAAATTATTCTCAATTCTTTTTCTCAAATCTTATTTGATAATATTTGCTTAGTTTTATTCATAGACCTTTGTATGCATATAAATAATTTTATGAGATAGATAACATTATTCTTGCTAAAAAAACTCAAACAACTTGTGCCATGAAGAAGAGAACAAGCAATTGAGTATAAACTACTTGTAATTTCAAACCATTTGAAACATTTGTGGTGTGTATGCTAAGCGCAAGAAACGAAAAAGAAAGATAATTCGGACCCAAGTCATGAGCTTAACGATGTAATGACATTCCCTTGAGTGGATGTTCTTTGTGCAGTTTATCATGTGCATAAATGTTACTAGGAAGTTGGAATTTTTCTCCCGTGGTTAAAAAATGGGCATATGCTTGTTGTGTCGTTTCTTTGAAGAAATTAAAATATTTTTAATAATCTATCGTGTCAAAATAATTAAAATAATTTTAGAGAATATTTGAAGAGATAGATAGAAAAATTGAGAATACTAATTTTTTATCTTTACAAACATTTAATTTTTAAAAATAAATAATTTATTTCTATATATAAAATTTATGAAATATTATATACTAAAAAGTATTATGTTAATATCATCAAAGACATATCAAACACGCACAATAATTCTTTCATCCATATCGATATATCTAAAAAGTTTTTCTCAATAGACTTATATTTTTATAAATTTAATATTTTTATTTTAAAAAATTCAAAAACAAGTGAAAATTAAACATAAAATCTTGAGAAAATAAACATCTAAAATTATATTATATATTACACCTAAAAGAATATTACAATAATTAATTATCTCTCTGTCCTACTCAATTGTATACGTTTCTTTTTCACTACTCGGCACGCACGCTTTTTAAAACTCTTATAAAACAGGTTCTACAACTTATTTTTTTTAATTTTTTTTATAAAATATAAATATTATATTTTTATTAAAAAAATCTTAAAAATAATTTATAAAATTATATTATATCAAAGTATTAAAATGTGTGTCGCCCCCCACCCAATGTATACCGTTGACTAGGACGCACGCAGTATCAAATTAATAAAAAGAATTACTATCTCGATTTCCTAAAAAAAACATATTCTCGTCTAACCAGGTCCGGATCCGGATCCGGATCCGGGCGCCACATCCGACCCGAAACACAACTCCATCATCTACTGTAAAATGTAGATAAGATGAGGCAATGAACACAATATAACACCAAGAAACAGCACCAATCAAAGGGTTCAACTCAAAAATGGCAGTAGCAGCACAGTGCCTCTCATCTTCTTGCTGGACCATTTCCTCAAAGATTCAATCTTTATCACTCAACACCACCAAAACTCACCCCAATTCTTGTGCTTCATTTAGGCCTCTTGGGTTTTCATCCAACACTTCTTTCAATGCTTTCTCCACAGGTACTTGAAAAATCTCATTTTTTGCTGACCCATTTTACTTATAAGTATTTTAGCATTTGGGTTTTTGAATTTGTGCAGGTTTTGTGTCTATAAGGCCTGTTAAGAGGCAAACTGGGCAGCTGATTGTGTGTGAAGCTGCTGGGCCTACCAAGAAGGCTGATTCAGCTGCTAAGAGAGCGAGGCAGTCTGAGAAGAGGAGGATTTATCATAAAGCCCACAAGTCAGAAGTTCGAACCCGAATGAAGAAGGTGGTTTTTTCTTGATTTTGCCTAAATTAAATTTTGTTTGCAAGTAATGTGTTTTTGTATTCCTTGAATTAGCTTAATTCTTGAAAATTTCATTGCAATTTGGTGTGTTTGTGTATGATTAAGTTGTGGATGTTTAGAGTTGAAGTGTTTCCGGCTAATGTGATTGCTTTATGGTTAACAAACTTCGCTAAATGTTTGTTAGGATAAATATTGTGTGGAGGTTTAGGTTTAGCTCAATGTTCTCGTAATCTCGAGTTTGATATGTTATTGACATTAGGCCTTATTGGTTTCTCGTATATTAATTTGTATTGTTATTTATAGTTGTTAAAATTGTGGGATGTTGTCTCAGTTCTTATGCATTTTTCCATCATAGAGTTTTCAAGTACCACCAAATTTAAAATTGACACTGTTAGATCATTTGATTGGTTGTATACTCACTTATATCTGTCTTGATACATATTTGTGCATGGCATTGAGTTCATTTAAAAACACCTTGATGGAAATTGGATAAGAGGGTTATTTCACTGAAAGAACCTAAACTATCACTGTTACTTTTGGTATCTTAGTTTAGAGTAAATCTATGCTATGTGTGAAGTTACAGCGTTTCAGTACAACTACTTGTGTTGCTGCACTATTGTTTTCATAATGTTGCTTGGTAAAAGACTTAAAGGTATTTTCACTTGTCGGTCACATGTATAGGATAAATGCCAATAAATTTGAAAGGAAAGGTGCCGATGTTCAATTCAATTGAATGGAGTACACAGCTCATGAAGAATATGCACCTTTGATTTGTCCCTTTGAACAATTAGTTCTTTCTTTTTCTTTTTTTAGCTAAATAAAAAACAACTTTTCATCTGAATTTCGCCCTCATTCGGTTTCATCGTGTTGATTTGTCATTGAGTGAAACAAATTCGCAAGAAGCTGAAAGATGATCTGTTCCATCTTCCACTGGCCAGATAAATGAGAGTAAAGTATATTCCAAAACCAACACTTGCCTTTATTGATGTAGTTACAAAACCAGTGGTCGCCTTTTTTGATGTTCTGCCACTGGTAAAAGTGATGTTGATTTTGGTCTATGCTAAGGAAGTAAGGAACGACGAGCTTCTTGGTTGCTTTCCGTAAATGCCCATCTTGAAATGTTATTATAAATAAAGTGTTGCAGTATTGTTGAGGACTTGAGGTCAAATATCATTTTATATGATATTATACCTTGCTCACTTGCTCCTGATGCAGCCACATGTTTTTTTTTTTGGCAAAATTTAATTTCAGTGAGTAAGAGAAACACATTTTTCCTTAACATACTTTAGGCTAATATTTCATTGCAAGCTTATATTTGTGGTTGGTATGTACTGCAATAACTTTGGGGGATTTCTTCTCATCTGACGTTAGTTTCTCGCTGGGACCAATTGCTGGAAGAACATACACTTGAAGTAGATGTATGCAAGGATGAACAAGTAATTAACAAATAAGTAAGTTTTTTGATTTTTGATTTGCAATTTCTTTTGTTCAGGTTCTGGAATCTCTTGAGGTGCTCAGAAAGAAAACTGATGCACAAGCGGAGGAAGTTATCACCATTGAGAAGTTGATTGCAGAAGCTTATTCAGTGATCGATAAAGCAGTGAAAGTTGGTACCTTGCACAGGAACACTGGAGCAAGAAGGAAGTCTAGGCTTGCGAGAAGAAAGAAAGCTGTTGAAATACACCATGGTTGGTATACACCATCTCCAGAGCTTACTGCCTAAATGAACTTGATTTTAAATATGTCTTTTTGTAATTGTTTTAGAGATGTTTCCAGCATATTACTCCCGAATTTCCTTACCCAGCTAGTGTGGTCCTAATCTATTTAATTATTGGTGGCTTATTATCAACAATGTCCTTGTAAAGCCGGTTATTTCCATGAAATGACTGTTAAATTCAGTTGTGAGAAACATAATTTTTGTTATGGCATATTCTTCTTCTCTGTGTTTTTTTGCCAGAAAAGAAATTTCTGGGCATTTAATGTTTATTTAGTTGTGTAGTTTTCAGGCGACGGGCTTGATCTGAGAAGAAGTTAACATGATATAAAGCCCTTATGTTTTGTTATCTGGTTAGCACGAATAGGGCATGACCTGAGGAAAACTGACATGCTTTTGATCAATAAATCAATGGTTCTTTGTTGGTTAGCTCCAATATGGACGAGAATAAAAGAAGTTGACGTGATTATGAACAAATAAAACTTCATCTCTTCAGGTCTGTAAATTGCACTGGAGTAGCTTGTGTTGGCCACTGTTTCAGTATCTTACAGTAATATAGTGTTTTGAATGTTCTTGCTTTGTAAGCCACAGAAAGGCAGAAACACTACCTTTCTTCCCGTTGTATATGCAGTGCATCCTTCTGTCTTTCCCTTGTCAAAAAGACCATGAAACATGATTGCACTTCAAGCATTTTACAACCAGGGGCTAAACTTACCCGCACTTGTTAATCAGCACTTTGTCGTTTTCACAACCGATACCAGATAATTCAACAAGCACTTGTTGTTTTCACATAAATTAGAATATCAATTATAACATGGAAAACATTAATATCTTCATATATGTTGATTATAAATAGGTTTTTTCTTTAAAATATCGAAATTATAAAAGTTATTACAAAAAATACGATACAATTTAATTTGCAACAAACACAATAACATGAAAACTAACCATAAATTACCTATATTCGGTGTTATAGAAATCGGGAATCGGCGTTAATCCGTTGAGCTACCGATTTAGGATTAATGAAAAATCGGAAATTAATTGGAATGAAAATCAGATGTATTTAAAATCTTAAAATATTATTTATTATTTAGTTATTATTGTATTGATTATTTATTAACAAATATATTTATATTTATTATTTTAGAACACAGACTATACTGCTAACTTCAATTACCCGGTATTTTTACAAACAAATACTTTTACAAATTTCCCTTTAAAATATATAATCGGGTCACAGATCCATACTTTCCCCCAAAATCCAAATCTCAAAATTTATCGAGCACACATATGTACACGCACTATAAATATAGTGGATTACTCTGTTGGCTCTTGTAGAAGTTTGGATTGTATTTGGTGAGCAACCTTTCTCTCCCCTCTCCCTCTCTCTCTGTCTCTCTCTGCAGGTGAATTAGGTTAAAGAAATAGAAGATCAAATGGGTCGAACTGCTTCTTCAAAACACAAATCTTCAAACAAGAAAAAATCCAAACTTTCCTCTCAGGTACTCTTAATTACTCTCTCTATTTCATCAATTTAGTTCAATTTGATTGTTTCATCATTCTTGCTGCTTTATTTTATTGTTTTAATGATTGAATCTCTTTAATGTAAGGTTCATATTGAAATTATACTAATTGGGGCAAATATTAGGATCAAGATTCAATTTTTATACCAGTACTCAACAAGTTTCAATGTTCTTGATTATAGTGTATGATAGATTGATGAAGTACTAATGGGTTTTGTGTCAAACTAATTTTTAATGTATGGGTTTTGTGGTTAGACCCGAAGGAAGAAGACGAGTAAAAGAAATAAATCGAAGAGGGTTTATAGCGATGATTCTGTTTCTTCGGATTCTGATGAGTCGTTGAGGTCTGTGTCTGTATCGTTGTCTGATAGTGAGGATGGTGATATTGGCAGAAAGGGACGGTCTCGCGCGAGAGGTAAGGTGAAGGGTAGTAAGAAGAGGGTTCGAAGAAGCTCTTCTAGTGATGATAGCAGTGTAGATGTTAAGGTGAGGAAACATTCAAAAAGAATTGGGGATTCTAAGGTTAGGAAGAGAACACATAAGAAGAAGAAGAAGAAGATTAGGAGAAAAGTCAGTGTTAGTTCTTCGAGCAGTGATTCGGGAATTGTGAGGACTCGTCGTCATGACAGTTCTAGTGGTACGGAGGAGAGTGAACATGAGAGGAAGAGGGGAAGGTCTAGGAAGAGGAAAAGCGACAGAACAAGTTCAGGTAAACTTGGATCTAAAAAGAGTAGATTGAGGTCTAGGAGTTATTCTTCAGGCAGCCGTTATAGTAATAACAGTGATGATGTGATTAAGGATAATGTGGCAAGTGAGATTGATCAGAACAGGGAAATAGTTGCGAGTGAGATTTTGCCAAGGCGTTTAAAATCAATTATTACTGTTGTACGACCACAATATGAAGAAGAAGCAAGTGGACAGGATAAGGATGAAAACAAAGAAGAGATTTTTTACGATCAGGATGATTACCCTTCCTGCAGAAGCAATGACAGTAACGATGGGGGTAAGAGGGACTTGGCACACAAATCTTACGATGGATCTGAGAAGGAAAGAGCTGAAGATATGGTGGGACAAGAAGATTTTTCTTATGAACTTGTAGCAAATGAGTCTAAATTAAGTAGCATAGATAGGATTGATCAATCTTATAGAGCGTCAATAGAACATCCCGGTAATAAAAATGAGATTGATACATCTACTCCCATTGGAGGATTTGGCAGTGAGGATCTAGAGACAATCTTGAGGCAAAAGGCTCTAGAGAATCTTATGAGGTTTCGAGGTCCTCAGAAAAATGCAAAACCGACATCTTATCACGAATATGAGACCGAGAGAAATGTTAAATCATTCGCTGCAAAGGCTGATGATGTTCAAAACAAGTCATCTAAGCAGGATCCCACGATTGGAGTTGGTGAAACTGGAGGAAAGAATCAGCAGAATAGGCAGACACTGAGGACAAATTCGTCTCGTTTTGTGCAGACTGAGGATATGAAGGTGGATGGAAGAGAAATTGAAATTGAAATTAGCACAGCCAAACCGATGGAACAACCGCCAGAAAGTAGCCTGGAGAAACTGCCACAATCACCTGTGTCTGCAAATGTACGGGGAACGTCTGTTATACACAAGAGTGCCGCTGAAAAGGCTGAAACTGTAGCCGGGAGTATTGTTAATAATGAGAATGTAGGAGCTAATGATGCCTCTCATGTGGTTCCAGAATCTTCTTGTAGTAAACCAATATCTGATGAACATAACTCTAAACAATGCCAAGAAGAATCCAAAGGCAACTCATTTGAACAGAAAACTATGTCTGTGATGAGAGGTGGTGAAATGGTGCAGGTGACGGCTATTTAATATACATTGTGGAGGATATAAAATTTTACAGTTGTGAATACTAAGCTAAAACTGGTTTTAATCTGCAATTGTTTAATAAATTGACTTTATCTGCTTCTTTTGATCAGGTGAGCTACAAGGTCTACATTCCAAATAAAGCCCCTGCTCTAGCTAGAAGGAAACTCCAGCGATGACTAATATGCTTCTGGTGGTAACGGGCACCATTTTTGTATACATGTGATTCTATCCCAGTATAGACAGGACAGAAGCTGTCATTGGCCTTTTGCTGTCCCCATGAAGATAGATAAATCTATCTGTACAAACTGAAAGCTGCTCGTAGGGAAGTTCTGAAGTAGGGTATGTCAAAAACATGGAGAAAATGGAAAAATACGCGGCTCTTGCTTTGCAAATAATAAAATGTATTAAGATTATTCGGGAAATACAATATACAATTTTGCTTACCCATTCCCCAAGCAGTTGTTTTGCTCCATTTCAATGTTGTTAACTTGAGCCGCAGTTGGATATTATGCTATACGAAGTAACCCTCTAGTATAGAATTCTTTGTTAAGCAATTTTAACAGCATGTAGCATATGGCATGTAGGTTTTATATGGATGTATCTTTTATCAAACATCTGCAGTAGGTGTTATATTGTTACTTGAAGGATCTAGCAAACATCTGCATCAGTGACAAATGATTTGGTGAAGCTCTTTCAACCACAATAAGTACGTGGCTGGTGGTTTGATGACACTATTGGGCACGAGTACTCTTATATTAAGACTTTCATAAAATATAATTTTATAATTTATTTAATTTTTTTTACTTGATTAAAACAATAATGTTTAAATTTTTATCTAGAAAAAAATTATAAAAATAAAATTTAAAACTATATTTAATAAAAAGTTTAAAATATGTGTTAGATAATGAAAATCTGATAATATCGAATGAGATGGAGGGAGTACCATAAAAATGATATATAAATCAAAAAATAATAATTAATTTTCATCCCAAATCTTACATGAAATATTGTGATTTGTTGAAAATAAAAAAAAGATTAATGAAATTGACTCATGCATCAAATTTAATAATTTCAATAGAAACCTTGTCAAAAAACATTAATATAGAAATGTCCCAAAATAGTAATCCACCTCCAATGGCGGCAAAAAGTAAGAAAAACTTAAAAGTCAGTTAAAAGTTATTTACATAATTTATAAGAGCAAGTCCAATGGTGAGCTAAAAATAGGTGTAGCTATTGCTATAATATAGCACCAAAAAGTGGTTTTTAGTGCTAAAATAATATCACATCTCTAATGGTTGGTGCTATATCTTGTGCCAAATGAATATATGTGCATTCATGTACTTGAATAAGTTGAGATATAAATCTATTTTTTATTCATTTCCCTCCACTTTTTTACTTTTTGATGAAGTGGCAATTATAGCTATTGCTATAGTTTGTGCTAAATATAGCACCAACTATAGCAATATGCTATTTTAGCACCAAGTTTAGCACACCATTGAAGTTGAAATTTTTTGATTTAGAGCTATAATATAGATATAGCACAAGATATAGCTCACCGTTGGACTTGCTCTAAGCAAGTGAAAGCCAAAAGGGCGCCAAACCATGTCTTCACTTGCTACATTCTGCACCGCTCCACCACCGCAATCATCCACCGTAAAGCACCACCACAATCATTTATCTCCGGCCAGACTTGCCACATTAATCGACAACTCGAAAACGATAAAACAGCTCTTCCAAATCCACGCTTATCTACTCCGAAACAGCCTCGAAACTCATCCAATTTTAAACTTGAAGCTTCAGCGCTCTTACTCTTTACTCGGGCGCCTCGATTACTCGAGCACATTGTTTCATCGCACTCTTGATCGTGATGTATTTTTCTACACTAGTATTATTCTTTCCCACAACAATGAGAATTTGCATTGGCAAGCAATGGGTTTGTATGTCGAAATGTTGTCGAAAAAAATTGAGCCCAATGCCTTCACATTCTCCGCAATGCTGAAGAATTCGCCAATTGTAACTGCAAGAGGGCTACACGGGCAAGCAATTAAGATGGGGTGTGAGATGAATTCTTACGTCAGAACTGGTTTGATTGATGTTTACGCGAGGGGAGGCGAGGTGGAGCTTGCGGGCCAACTGTTTGATAAAATGCCTGAGAGGAGTTTGGTTTCATTAACTACGATGATGACTGGTTTAGCAAAGAATGGGGATGTTGATGGCGCGAGGGCGGTGTTTGAGGGAATGGGGGAAAGGGATGTGGTGTGTTGGAATGTGATGATTGACGCGTATGTTCAACATGGGAGGGCTAATGAGGCTTTGGTTCTGTTCAGGGAAATGTTGTCTGGTGATGTTTGTCCTGATGGAGTTACTTTGGTGGCGGTTTTTTCTGCTTGCGGGCAGCTTGGAGCTCTGGAATCGGGGAGGTGGGTTCATGGTTATATGAAGAATAGACGTGTTCGGATGAATGTTCATGTTGGGGCGGCTTTGGTAGATATGTATAGCAAATGTGGTAGTTGGGAGGACGCTCGATTGGTTTTTGATGAGATCAAGTCGAAAGATATAGTTGTGTGGAACGCGATGATTTCTGGATACGCGATGAATGGGTTGAGCAGAGAAGCGTTGCAGCTTTTTAGTGAAATGCGTCAGCTGAGTGTGCATCCTACAGAGATTACCTTCATCGGACTTTTAAGTGTTTGTGCCCATGCTGGTTTGGTACGCGAAGGATCTGAAATTTTCCGGTCAATGAGGAAGGAATATGGAATTGAACCTAGAATCGAGCATTATGGATGTATGATCAATCTTTTAGGTCGGCTTGGGCACCTTAATGAAGCGTTTAAGCTTGTCAAGGCCATGACCATGAGTATCGCTACCAGGCCGGATCAGATCATTTGGAGAACATTACTCGACGCTTGTAGACTCCACGGAGACAGTGATCTGGGAGAGGATATCATAAAATTCTACACTGATCAGAATCCTGCAAGTTCAGGCGCGTTCATACTTCTTTCAAATATTTATGCCGCGAAACGCAATTGGAATGGTGCGAAAAGGGTGAGAACAATGATGAAAGACACGGGGATACAAAAGGAACCTGGTTGTAGCTCAATTGAAGTGAATAACACTGTGCATGAATTCCTTGCCGGAGATGCAAAACACCCCAAGAGGAAAGAAATCTATTTGATGCTGGAGGAACTGAATAGATGTCTCAGGGATTATGGCAATGACGCGCAACAAACTTAGGCCCGTCATTATACTCTCTCCATCCCATTTTACATATCTCTTTTAGAAAAATTATGCATCTTAAAAAATATTAGCTAAGTACTCCCTCCGTCCCAGCAGGAAGCTTACGTACACTGTTTGCACGCATTTTGAGGCTCTCGTAAAGTATAGTTCTATAATGTATTTTTAATTTTTTCATTTTTTGAATAAAAGTTTAAACGTCAAACTTTTTTTCGGAATTTTTTTCAAAAATAAATATATAATGTAAGTATACTTTATAGGAGCATTAAAATGCGTGCCAAAAAGTAACGTAAAGAACCTGGTGGGACGGAGGGAGTATATAATTATCTTGTCTATCCTTGATAATTGAACTAAATTAAATTATATTGTGAATATATGTATATTAGTCAAATATTGAAAATTGTGCGCGGGATTCCAGAAGAGATATGTAAAATAGGACAGAAGGAGGATTGTCTAGACCGCGAAGGAGCCGGACTTTTAGAAGTTTGTATTTGCTTGCCCTGTGTGTTTGAGCTTTTCAAATGCTCCACATATTATCCGGGTTGATAAGTTCCAAGAAGATACCCATTTTGTGAAATCAAGAAAAGTGGTGGGATTTGCATTCGTTGGAATGTTTCTGTACATATCCGTCCCGAAAAATACTGAAAATTGTAATGTATTTAGTTTTTCGAAAGATTGTTCGTTCATACTCCATGGCAAATCAGGACAGAAAACAGAAAAATATGTCTGAAAAGAGACCATCTTGGTATAGGCTGGTTACGCTGGTATAGTGGTATATTAAAAGGTGAGACGAATACATCAAATTTTACACTATGAAAGGACTTCTGAAGAATATGTAAACAAAAGAGGAGGCAGAACTGCACAAGACAACTATAACAATTGATCTGTAAATGTTATGTACACTGAATAAAAATATATCACCCGCCGAGCTGGAAGATGCAAATACTACAGGGCTATTCTAAATTGATCTCACGAAGCCTGCTCTTGCCATCTGCAGCATGAAAGTGAAAACTTAGAGTAAGACATGAAGCCTGATTATAGAACACTGCCACATACTACGTTGAAGAGTACAATTACGATTTCAACATTCATTTTCCTGGAACAGCCTGCTCAAGTTCACAACAAAGAGAATAATAGACCTTTTTTGTTTTTCATAAGTCGCCAAGATTTAACTTTATACAGCATATTTTAACAGATAACCTTCAAAAAGAATAATAATCACCTTTATCAAAAATACATATATGAATTAGAATTAAGACTAGCAGATTCTTGTTGACTTCTACATAGACCCTAGGACATCACTGATAGAGCTATCCATTCACGTGGACTTGTAGACCTCCATGTTCCTGGCTGATCCCGTGGATATTAATTAAATGAAGCATTTCCACGTATGTACCGCTTGAAAGTAATATCAATGATATACGTAGACCTTGTCCGACACCTATGATTGGATTGACAGTTTCTATGAAGGCCCTGGCTTTTCAAAAAAGTTAGGCAAGTTTTTGACTGGTTTATATCAAGTCAGACCATGTATAAGATAATGTGCATTGACCTATGATTGTATGACAGGTTAGACCATAGACAAGTTACTGGGAATTGGCATGTGGCTCTCTTACACCCGTCTTAAAGCTCTTGCACTTGAATCCTCAACCATGTCTTAAAATTAAGAAGCTCGCTTTTTCTCATTTATTGAACAAATATGATAACTTCATTTGACAAACCTTGAAAGTAGGAACTTCGCAAGTGGGCTTAAATTGGAACTCTGATCAGCCTCTTTGTTCTGCTGCTTTTTTCTGCTTACAGTTTCTGCATTTGCATTATTTGTTTGCCTGGCAGCTGTTCTGCCCTTAGTTAATACATCAGAAGCCAGAAGCTGAAGATCCTTTAGTGAGGATTCCTCCGAACTGCAGAATATTTCTACTTCAGAATTATGTACTCATGGAAGTTGGAACATTTATCCAACTAGTAGATTACAGCATAGATAAGCATGCAAAATATAATAATGTGTAGACCTTGCTAGCCGCTGAAGTATCCTAGACATAAACACTTTAAAAGATCCAGGTTTCAAGCTCTCCATTTCAGCAAAAGAAGTTGCCACTCCACGGACAAGGGACGCGTCTGGATCATCATCACCAACAGCCTACATTACATGACAAGATACTTATGAAATTTAATTGAACCTTTCGAATGAATATTATTTTGGATAAGAAACAATAATAATTTAAGCTTGAACTTCAAACTTTTTTTAAAGCATGTACATCTCCTATATACAGCAAGGCACTGATATTGCAAATAATTTACACTGAGTGTGATAGGATTTCGTTGACTTGTCTATAAACTGTGGCCATAAATCAATAATCAGTTAACTCTTGCCACTTGAGATGCCTTCAACCTCCCCACTTGTTATTCACTATTTTAGCTCTTTTGGTACTAGGAGCATAATTGACATCATTCTATATATTTAATTATAAAGAATGGGGAAAAGGGAAGTGAAAATCAAACTCTAAACCAATTTTAACACTAGGAGCAACATATTGGATTTAGTTATTACTTGTTATTCATTTGAAGGGAATAAATGACATTATTGTATGTATTCGATTTTGAAGTGCAAGTGAAAGGAGACGTGAGAATCAAACTCTAGACCACTTCTAGCACTAGGTGAAGCATATTGTATTTAATTATCACATTTTCGGGGGTCAGTGTTTTATAACATGTATTTGATACAATATACATGGAAAAGGGGAGGTGGGAATCGATATCTAGACCACTTCCAACATAGGGAGTAGAATATCAAATTTAGTTGTTACTTTCTATCTTTATTTGAGAGGAGAAATCGACATTAATTTATATATTTGATCCTAAAGTACATGGAAAAAGGTAGGTGAAAAGGGAATGTGGGAATCAAAACTCTAGGCCACTTCTTAGCACTAGGAGGTTAGAGCAACGAACCATGTGCAATGACACTTAGAGTGAAACAATTATAGCGAAACATCATCTTCAAATCAATATGCACTTTCAATCCAAAAACACTGAAAAGAAATGTGTGCCAAGGATATAAGATCATTAATTTACCTCTTTTAGCGAGGGAATAAGAAGTGTTGCTATCGGAGCAGACAATAATATTGTAGCTACCGGAGCAGATGCTAACATTGCAGACTTTGCGCCGTCATTTGCTTGACGTGATCTAGGAAATGCTTTTAGTGCATCAGCATAATCACGAGAACGTCTGCAGTACAATTTATATCAATTACATTGCCAAAGCTATACTTTCAAGTAAAAATAATAAGAAACTTGAGAAGTCATTAAGTCGTGCGTAGTGCAGCAAGCCAACTGTAACTTGTACCTTGGAGAGTCGGAGCTATTTGTTGATTGATCTGTCCCTTTACTTTCATTCCCATATCGGTTCCCCTTGCCCAAAGCAGACTTTTCCTTAACACTTCCTTTCTTCAATCCTCTTTGAAGTGCAGCCTTGGCCTAAATAAAAGAACTAAATTGACCTTTACAAACGGGTCGCATATTTTAGCTCTATCAGCTGTTCCAATATTTATATTAAACTAGGGCATTTCAAGAGACAAAAGCAATAACTAGTGGTGTGGGGGAGGGGGAGAAAAAACTTATTCATATATATTTGAGCAGGGTAGAAGTAGAAATCTAAGAGGGTTTATAAAGTGTTACAAATTGAAAGACAAGGCTTATACATTATGTACTTGTATAATTTCTACCGTTGATTATATTCTCAAAGCATACCAGAATTTGGAATAATCGGGAAAATCAAATTTATCAGAAAACAAGTCAACATATTTATAACATGAGCTTTTCTATATATCAAGTTCGAACTATAGAATATAAATTTGGTAAATAGTAGTAAGTTAATCAGGTTGAGATGGTTATAATATTTATTAAAGGAATTTGTTCTGCTTAATATTAAGAGGCTAACCCATTTCGACGTGAACCACGATCTATGGCTTAACAAAAAATCAATTTGCAAATTTCAAATTATTAACAACTATAAAACAAAGGAAATAAGTTTCGAAGTACAAACAACCTCGGAAAGGTTTTTTGCACTGTCTTCATGGGATGAACTTGAAGTTTTCTCTTGGATTCCAAGTCTGGATTTTGGAGTTCGAGGTAAATCCAAGTCATCATGTGGTCCACGATAAACAAAAGTGCCACTGGTGGAAGCATCCTCTGCTGAAGCAAATGTACTTCTAGACTGGTGCCAGATTGATTATATATAGTAAAGAAAAAGACTCGCAATGTATGTATAGAAGGCCAGGGTACAAAAAATAAACAGGTCACGGTCAAAATCAAACTGCAATCCTACCAAGGTACTCTGATCACCAAATGCAGAGGATGACTTGACCCCTCTTGGAGAACGCACAACAACTGTTCCTGTCCAACTTGCAGCCAAATCTTCCTGTTTATTTCAAACAAAGGAGACAGATAGGAGAAAAGCCTAACTTAACGCATGTGGGATAATAATACCTCTGCAACTATAATTAATAAAAAAGGATAGAATAGACTTGTTGTTGACTTTACCCAAACTCTTTAAGTAAACAAATATTTATGTTAACAGCATAAGTATTACCAAAACTCAATGATATGACACGTGTCAAAGCCAGCAATAGTAACTAAAGCACATACACATTTACATCAGGAAAAGAGGGAGTGAGATATACATTTTCCTCGCTGTCTTGTTTTTCATCGATAAGCTGAGCTCCAGAATCTCTTCGAATTGAAACATCAGATTTATTAGTTGTGATTCCAGAAGAAGACCGGCGATTTCCACTTTTTAGTGTTCTTTTCGATGAGGCTCTACTAAGTGAAACCTCTGCTTTTCTTTCTCTAGCTTGAGGTTTTACAGCACTTCGCACTGTTCCAGTGCTAGATGACCCGCCGATGCTAAAATCCCAACCCGCAGATTTTAAAGTTTTCCCCTGACTACTGTGCACATAAGCACCATCAGTCAGCTGTCAATATGTAAACAGAAATTGATATCAGAAATCGAAAGAAAGAACCAACCTGGCTCGAATAGTATCTTCAACTTTTGAATCCCTTTTCACCTTCACAGTGCCGGAAGGTCCCGTTAAAGCCTGGGTGCCGCCATCCTCTTTTAATTGGAACTTTGGTCGCTCTCTGTAAAAATACAACACACAAAATCATCACGACAACAGGTAGTACTTAAACAAAACTCTTACATCATTAATTCTACGTCAGATCTATACATCTCTGTAGCATTGCCTCTCATTCTGTATCAAGGACTTAAATTTGCACATCCACTGAGTCATTTGCTTTATTTACTTTCCAGTTATTAACAAACAAACATCAGAGCAGGCTTTATCATTTAAAGATATGTGAGTGTGAACATTTTTACATTTTAGATCTATATGAAATCCAGCTTGTGCGTGTGTCCCAAGTGAAACCCTTACAAGTTTCGATGTAACGACTTGTTAGTTACTGCAAGAATCATAATGCACCTGATTCTCTCTAAAAGCTTTTGACTCTTCCTGGCATTTCTGATAAATTGATGCTTTAAAAGCTCTTTTGCACTTGGCCTCTGAAATAAAAAAAGGAAAATAGAGTGTGCATTCCTTTATAAGGACTTTTTGCACAGTTCTTAATATTACAAATTAAACAAACTAGTTTTCAAGGTTCTAAAACAAGCCAAGACGCAGAATAACTGAATTCAAGTCAGATTAAAAAAATATCGTACTGGGAACTTTACAAAGATTTCATCTCACAACTTTGAGTAAGACGTTATAAAGGATATAACAGAAGAAAAGGAAGCTGCATCAACCTAGTCTCAAACCCGGAGCATGTGCACAGATACACTTTGCAATTCTGTATGTTGCTTTTAAAATTTGTTTTTTTATGATCTTTTCATTACAACTAGCTTACATTGCATGTGATGCACAGATACTATATATAAATATATGATATTTATATTTTTATATATAGTATTTACATATAATTGAAATGCTAGGCAACCAAAAATACCCACTACCCTGTTTGTTCTTCCGTTCTTAGAGCAGTGTCTAGGACTTTTATATAGTTGTATATGTTCTTTATTAAGTTTTCAATAATAATCAACAAATTTATATGTTTCTAAACTTACTGTAAAAGCATGTATGACATTATAATTTTATATTGAATTATATCATTTCGACCTTATATTTAAAACTGTCATATCATTTTAATATGAAAATATTCTTTCATACATTTCTAGTCATAAGCATTAGGTCATATTGATTTTTTTACTATAATATGTTATACTTAAATATATTACATCATGTATAACATATTTTACTACAAAGGAAAATGATAATTTATCTTTTAACCGTGCTTCAAGTTTCTTAATAATATACATATATTATATTATATTATATAAAGGTAATATTATTTTTTTTGACCGTGCCTCTAGCCTGTTGATAGTACTTGTGATCTTTAGACATCAAATGTAGGTTATCTTGACAATTTTTTTAAGGGTATTTAGTATTGTATAAACAGATATTCGCACAAGTAAAATTACAGTTAGTCTCTTGATATGAATAAGCTCTTAAAGAAAGCACGTGCATGCCATGCGTTACTATACAAGTAGCTACCTCTGCAGGCAACTTCTTCAAACACAATGAAACATATTCCTTTATCGCACGAGAAAAGTGTTCTTCCAACTGCCAAAAAATGGTTAACATCAATCACCTCTGTTCACCTGTGAACTAAACTATTCGGCAGAGCAAGAACACAATAATAAAGTTTTAACCTAGAAATTAAGTATTTCAAAACACATATCAAGGTTCCCAAAATATTAATCACCAGTAGAGATTAGCTCCTAGATGGTAATAAACAGTTAAAAGGATTAAACATAGGTGGGGAAGGAATTAAACCTATTTTTGTAGAGGATTAGCAAAATCTACGAACTTACTATAGAATATTCACCAAATCATATAATTCACCTCTATAACACAGACATCCTATAACTTGCTAAACCAAGTAAAATCTTATATACTGTAACAGTAAACTACTACTTACTAGGTCTTGATACCTAAAAATAATATTTAATCAAGGAAATAATTTTCTAATTCTAATATACTTAAAACAAGTAAAATTGATTGCAACTAATTTATCTTTATAGATATATAATAATTTTGTCCTCGGACCTTGATTTTGTGCTTCTCTGCTCCGCATAAATTCTCAATGGAGATAAGTCGAGTCAAAAAAGTACAATCATCATATCTTTGGTCTTATGCATTTCAAAGACATAGTTGAAGGGAATATAAGAAATATAAGAACAGGGAAAATATACAAGAAACAGGGTGGGGGTTGACCAGTGTTTATCACCATACCTTATGTACCAAGAGGGTGCAGGTACAAGGTAGGTAATAGCAGAGCTGGGGGGTGGGCCAAGTTATGTGGGGTGAAAAATATGAGGGGAGACAAAATTATATTAGCCACATTAGTGCCTGCCTTTTGCATCTACTTGCATGGAACTTAACAAACTTATATAAATTGGATTATTCCAAGTAGATGACAAAATCAAGATAAATACTTAACATGCCAAAAGGGAATGACAAGATTCATCGTCTCCCATTGGTCATGGAACCAACAGAAATAACCATACCTGTGGAGGGTTTTCTCGAGGTATAATGAATAGAACTCTCATTGGGTGAAGATCAGCAAGCGGAGGCTCCCCTTTCGCCATTTCAATAGCAGTAATACCCGATGACCAAATATCTGCCTGCAAAAAACAAAGCATTGTTGTAAGGAAATGATTCAAGGAATCACCAAAAAACAAATTTTAGAAAAAAAGAGTATAACATAAATACTACAGTAATAATATACAGCTATCCTGAAAGACCAAATATCTGCCAGCATATAAACAAGCCATAAAAAGATTCTAGGGGAACACCAAACAAATTTTAGGGAAGAAGTATGTCGACACGAATGCCAGCAAATACGCACGCAAGCATATTATGGACAAGGATCCTAGCAGGAGTATCGACTAAAACCTTCTCGTTGTAACCATCAGAATTCTGAATAACTTCTGGAGCCATCCAAAATGGTGTTCCTACAAATGTCTGCCATGGTCAATTGCATTAGCGTAAACTGCTGACACCTACATATAATTTTATATACAGGGGACAAATCAAATACAAACATACAAACTTTTTCCTACATATTACGTGTCCGTGTTTAAAATGATTGAAAAAACATCACCCTCTATCAGAAAACACATAAATATATTTTTCGTACAACATGCGTTCAACACACTTATAACTGAGGCCAACATCATCTCTCATCATCTCTTAAACATAGTATGTCGAATAAATCATATTTGTTTTTCAACTATCCTTTTAAGGTTCACTAATACCAAATGAGTGTACACAAATATGAAATATAAATTATTTAAGGTTGCATTTTGGAAACATATATTTCATTTCAAATTTTGGATTTCAATGTGACATGATTTGAGGTGTCATTTCAAATTTTAAACTTTATACTAGTATTTAAATGTCCTGGATTTCAAATCCAGATCTAGCTTTTCTATGTACCCAAACATGTCATTTCATCAAATCCAGAATTTCAAATGAATTCAAGTTCGCAAACAAGCCATAATTGTCAAAGTAGCGTTTATATTTAGGTACAACACAAGTATAAGTATTATTCAACAGATAATATTGAACCCAAGTTATATATGTGTTGAACACTCGTTAGTCTTTATACAAAAATCTAAATTATTCATAAAAAATGTCACGGATAAGTTTCTAAAGAGTAGTAATCATTTATTATTTATTTAGTAATTTGAACATAATGAAAATATATTACACAAACTAAAATGTTCACAAATATATTTGGTAATACATATACATAATACAGAGTATCTGATATTGACCTGTTTAAAATTAAATTTACATTGTTTTGAATAATAGTTATGCAAACAAATATTTTATTAAAAAAGTAATTATAAGAAAATAATCATTAAGTTTAAACTGTGGTTAAAGAATGGATTGGTTCAATTGGACATGTAACTGGTCTGGTTTGTTTTGAGTTTAAAAAACCGTTTATACTGGTTGGGTTTGAAATGAAGAACTCAGACCAAATCAATCCATGAACACACCTAGCTGAAATTAACAAGGTTCAAAAAGTTTGTAAAATTTGTACCAGAACCTCCCCGTGTGTGTGTGTGTGTCTATGCATTAGAAATTTTCAGAAGAAAGAGAAAACACACTTCCATGAAATATACCTTCCTTCTAGATATTGTTCTTGTTAATTGTGCGGAAACACCGAAGTCAGCAACCTATCATAAGAAAATGTGAGAACTAAGCAAAATGGCATTCTGGATGACGATAAAATTTCAAATAATCAACACTAATAGAATATAGAGAATGTACCTTAACATCACCATTCTCCGTCAATAAAATATTTGCCGCTGAAAAAGGATATAATGATATTGTTATCACACATTCTGGTGTACACTATAGAAAAGGGGTGGGGGTTGGGGAAGATTTGCTGCTGAAAAAGGATATACATTATATTGTTATTATTCATTCTGGTGTACACTATAAAGAAGTCTATCTAAATTGAGAGAATTGTTATAAATAGTTTTTCAGTAAATTAAGAAGCTGATTAGCCATAAGTAATATTTGTCAGATGCAAAGTGTTCTTTTAAATGTTAATGGAGACTGGTAATTCATCTAAGGTACTATCTGAGATATGCTCGAAATTCAAATTCACAAAATGGTATTCAACTATGAACTTGATAAGTATGTGAACCTTTAATATCTCTGTGAATTTTCCCTTCATTGTGAAGATATTCAACAGCATGCAGCAAGTCTCGTGAAATGCATGCTATAGACATTTCATCTAATGGATGATTTGGTTGAATCTGTGCATAAAGAAACATTGGCTATCAGGGAATTTTTATTTAAAATTTTAAGTCAAATATTAATTAAATTAAATCGATATTAGAATATTTTTGGTCCCTTCGTCATTTTTTCCTGCAGCTTGAGACTGACCTATAAGTTAAATATTAAGTAACAAGGTACTATTTTGAGGGACTTATATTCACTTGGAAATTTGGCTTGGCTAAAAGTAAAATTACCCTCCTTACAGTCACATTTAACTTTGGTAACTTATCCTTTTTATTTCTTATAATTTATTAATTATAAGAGATACTACTGGAAGTCACTAAAATAACTCAAACTACGAAATACTTTTCAAGGTAAAGGTAATGACCCTTTACTCCTTTAGTATGGTAATTAAAGAGATCTAGAGTACTCACATATTATCATAAATCTAAGTACACAATAAAAGGTAAGAAATAAATAATTATCAAGGGTCCACCACAGTTTCACAAACTTGCTAAAAAAAGGTTCAATTTGTGGTCATGTGACTCATGTCCAAACATTTATGGCTTATAAGTATTCACTTTTCATTTACCTATCACTCGATCAAAAATCGAAAATTCCCACCAACCTCGAAGCATAAATTTTGGTTTAAGAGATTATAAATAGAACTAAAAGCAAAGCCACACAAGCACAAGGCATTAGGCATGTCACAGGCAGAGCCCAAAGGGCCTTCCTGCACGTTGAAAAGGAGTTGATCTAATATGAGTGTGAATACATTAGTATGGTATTAAACATGGCACCCCTCCATGTGACCTTAGTAGGGGTGTAAACGAGTCAAATTGTTCGTGAGCTACTCGAGCTCGGCTCGTAGAATATTCGAATTTGATTCGGTAATAATCGAGCCGAGCTCGAGCCCGAGCTATTTGAATGTTTTACCGAGCCCAAGTCGAGCTTTAAATTACTCGACTCATAAGATTCGCGAGCCTTATCGAGCCTCTACTATTTTTTATTTTTTTATTATAAATATATTTTTACAAATACAAATATTTTATTTATAATTTATATAATTAATCTAATCGAACTCGAGCTGAACCGATCATATTACGAATTTTTGTCAATATTTAGTGACACGATTCGAGCTTTCGAGCCGAACTCGAGCCTATCAAACTGTTTATTAGCCTAGCATGGAACTTGAAATTAAAGACTCGGTCGAATTCGAACTCGAGCTCCGAACTTTTCAATCGAGCTCGAGCGGAGCCTGGCAATGTTCGACTCGGCTCAGCTCGATTACACCCCTAGACCTTAGTAATAATTGTCTTGGATTTCCAACAATTTTAGCCCAGTTGCAACAATTAAAAATTGATGAATAAAACATTTCACAAGTCAACAAAAGAATATACCAGATCAGCAACCGAGCCACCAGCCATGTATTCCATTATTATCCATAGTTTAGTCTGCTGCAGGTAAGATCCATAGTACTCTGTAATATAAGGAGACTGACACTGGGATAAAACTGCAATTTCCTGGAAGAAAGTACATTAAATAAGACTATATGCAAAAGTGTTGCATACTTTATATCTGATTCCGTATAAGATGGTTATACCTTCTGAATGTCTTCAATTTCATCCTCTCTGTAGATTATTAATTTGACATCAGGTCAAAAAAAAAAAAAAGAACTAACGAAACTATTAGTATCTATTTAATATAGTGCAAGGGCATGCTGATGCCTCAGCAGAACACACTTATAAAAACAAACACCAAGACAAGCAAAACAAAAACATCCAGTTACCATCAAAATTTTTAAAACCATACGAATTGTATTTAATTTTTAACAGAGGAATAAGTTGACCTTAATATAAAACACTAAAAGAGAGGTAGCAGATAGGTTTAGACAAACCTTAATGTTAAAATGGTACCAAGGCTGTATACTAAGAACAGAGCCTTGTGCATTTATGACTTATGACCATAAAACTAAAGCATCTACAACGCTTGCATGAATTACTGGTATGAAAAAGAATTGTGTAATATATTAATCGTACGGTAACCTTTTTTATTATGATTGTGGGCTAAATAACATTCACATGTGAGTAGACACCACCTAATAATACAGATTGACACCTAGTACTATTTGTAACAAGGTGATTCAAATATTTAAAAAATATGACATTAACTTGATTTGGTCTCCGAGGTTACACAAAAAAAAAAGAGTGTTGAAAGATTGCGCAAACTTCTTAGAGTTTCTGGAGTCAATTTGGCATTCTTAGGTGCATGCATCAGATATTCCTTATATGTATCTGCACTTAATATAAATGCATAGAATCTACCTAGGCACATGCTCGAATATATCATCCAGAATGTTCAACGATTACTATGAACTGTATCCTGTATAAAGCTATCAGAGTTCTGAATTCAGTTTGTTATTCCAGAAATATTTATCTGTTCTCTCAAAAAACAGCACTGTGTGTGTGTGTTTTCCGTGCATTTCTCTGCTTAGTTAATAAATCTGATTTTGGACCTGCAGTTAATGTTTCTAGCTGCAGTTAGGAGAGTGTTAATAATTCTTTCTAATTAATCAAAGTCCTCTAATAATGAAATATTACAACTTATATTGAGGGGTAATACTCTAAAATTAACCAACTAGTATAATCTTATACTGCACTTAATAAGGATACGAATAAATAAAATACAAATCTTTTTCGCTATTATATTATTATAATCTAGAATATTCCTGATAATTTATTTATTATGAAATTATTATATATCTATTCCTAGAAAAACAAAATATAATATACAAACTAATATTTTGATTACTGTCAGTAGGTACATTATAGACATACTTCAGAGAAAGAGCACATAGTACACAATTGAATACTTTGAAGTGAAAACTCGATAGTGTAGACATACAAAATCAACAACATGAGTATTGGGCTATAGACTCACGATTCTTCAAGATCAATCACTTTAATAGCAACCTCTTTATTAAGCTCCCTATCAAACCTGCAAGCCCAGAAACAAAGATAAGTAGCTAAAAGTAAGCCAACTTCGCAAGATAGTAATATGGCAAGTTCTATTGACAAGCCATAAATGTACATAACAGATAACGAAATGTATCAAATATAATTCAGCATTGTACAAGTCGAACTATATGCACAAACCGAATACACCCACTATGTCGTGTATAGGTGTAGAAAATATAATAATGCCAAGCATGAAGGCTGGTCTGATATTTTCAAACTTTCCATGCTAGCAGTTGGTGTCTTAGTGTTCCGATATACAAAAGAGGAAAATTTTCGTCGCCCTGTCTATATTTAAAGAAAAAAGTTCTTGTTATCCGCCCGCATTCAACAAATCACAACTTAGTGATTTACTGCAACGGCTGACATTTACTCTCAGAATTCATGGAAGGAGCCATGTTGCCGACTTTTCTCTCTTAAAAATCCTTGGCGAATTTCCTTTGCTAAGTTTTTCAGGGTTTCAACGGTTACTGTACATTAATTCTTACATATTCTTGGGTGTTAATGTGTTTCAGTTAATTCATCTTCTTATTTCTATTTACAAGCAATAACATTATTTTATCAGTTCATCTTCACAAAAAAATATATGTTTTCTTTTTTGTTTAGTTGCCATATGTTCTACTATTCAGCATTCATAAAGGTTTGCTTACACCAACCTGTAATTAATTTCAATAAACACAACTACTGATTTGGTTTATCCCAACACGCTTGTACACTTGGAACAGAATCTAATTTTTCAACCAAAACCACGTCTACAAAATGAAATGGAAATTTAGACTAGAGGCCCACTTCCCACTAGTGAATGAGTAACATGTTTAAGTTGACAAGTTTTTGTTCCAAGAATTTGATGGTCAATAAGAATGACTGCAAAGAAACCAAATAGTCGAACTGCACAATGTGTACAGAATTACGGATCCTCAACCAATATGCAATACCTCAAAAACTTTAAAGTATAACCAATTCCCATAATCAACTGAACTCACTTTGTATCATATAAACCGGGCATAGGGTCTGTTTGGGAGTGCTGTTAGAAATTATTGTGCTGTCGGAAAAAGTGCTGGTAAAATAAGTGCTTTTGTAGAAATCGGATAGTGAGGTTTTATAATGAAATCTATAACAGCATTGTGCAAAAGCTGAAAAGCAGCTTTTTCCAAAAGCATGGGAGGACCTGCTTTTTCTAACAGCGGCTTTTAGCTGAAAAGCTGTTGTTCTGAAAAGCTGCTTTTAGATTTACCAAACAGTTTTTCATCTGCTTTTCAGCAAAAAGCTATTGTTGCTGTTGTAAACAGTACCTAAACCTGCAATGTACTTTCAGTTGATTGCCATGTGAATAAAAAAACCTTTTCGCTAACAGGTATGCAAATGCTCATATAATTATTAACTAGCTTTGTCTTCTGAAAAAATGGAACCTAATTAGAAAAGGCATGCAATATTTTGTTCTTTATCAATGCATTCAATTCATTGCATTATGTCGCACGCAAAAAAAATACATATAGAAATCCATTGTCGGAAGTCGGAACGGCCGAGAAGAGAACAGTTACTTATATGTATATACGTGCCACATGAGACCGTGTGGCTAATAATAGCAACAAAACAATTGCAAAGTTAAAAGAATAACACGACGAGCAATCAATTAAGCTAAACAATGCAAAATACACATAAAATAAATACAAATAACTGTATAATTACACATTCGTGTTTCGTACCACTCACCCTTTGTAGACATCCCCAAATGAGCCTCTTCCGATAAGCTCTAAATCGCTGAATCTCGACCCTGTGGCCTCCACAAGAGCTTCAGCATCCTCCCTATCCATATACCAATCCCCTTCAATCGAACAATACACCAAACAGACGATCACAAATACGCAGTCACCAATTTCACTAAATTATCGACACATAAAACCAGTCTTCGCAGACAAATCACTAATTGACAACTTCTGCATAAAAACACGAATTAAAATCCAAATTCAACGCCAAAAATCAATTCGTAATTTACGAGATAATGTCGAAAGCAAAACAGCTTAAAACCAACGCAATACATAATGAACTCACAATTCATACATTACATACACACATACATACAATTACATGTAGGGTTTCGTGAAATTCAGATGCGAAAAAATCGCCAAGCACAATCTAAGAGAAACAATTAAATGATATTAACATCAATGAGATTAACGAGATTAATTACCTGCGAGTTAAAAACAATACTTTTGAATAATCGTATTAAATCTTCTTCTCTTAGCTCAATCTTGTGAATTTGTTCATACCGTTGGAGCTTCGCCGGGGATCATAAGCGAGTAATAGTATTGTGTTTAAATATTGTAATTTAATTATTTTTTGGTTTCGACTTTTTTTTTTGGTTTATTTACTCTTTCGTTTAGAATTTTGTATTTACAGGTATTTTTGGGCCGGGATAAATGGCTAGTGTCTGAGATGGACCTAGAGGGATGTGGGCTGTTTATAAGATGTGATGGGCTTTTGTGTATGTTGGATATGTGTGGAGATTTGAGAATGAGAGCAAACCTATGTGAGCCCAATACCATTTTGTCTTTCATTTTATAAATGGGATATATTTAGAACCCTTACTCAGATCCAAATATGACTCCGGTCACCAAATAAATAACTCTGTGTATTTTTAATTTGTTATTTGTTTTACTACATGGTTGTATTGGGGTTTGTCCCGTATTATATTCAAGTTAATAAAAAAAATTGCATTTGTCAAAAAAAAAAAAAACTTTGTACAGATTTTTTATATATTTATTTTTTTTACTTTTGAAGTGAAGAAATTTTTTTATTTTTGTTACTAATTATAAACTCCAAATTTTAGTCGAAGGATTTTGATGATGGTGTTGATTTAATAATAAATATTTATGATGAGGCATCTGTGTTGGTGTTGATTCAATATGTACGCATATCTTCAAAAATTGTTTAATTTTTTTGTGAGAAAAAAAGGATTCAACGAGATATAATTATGTGTTTGTTCAATTTTGATTATATTGTATGATTTATATTATTGAATTATTTTCATTTAAAAAAAAATTAATACCACCAAAATCTAGAGAATAATTTAAAATATTATTTATCCATTCAAGTTTTTCTTAGCTCGCACCGTCTTAAGTAACGCAACCTCCGTCACGGCAATGATTTGTCAACACGTGCAACATTGGGTTTGATTTTAGACAAAATAACCTGACCACAAAATTCACATAAAAAAAGATAATGGTATTAAGAGAGATTAATTAAAAAAGGTTGCGATTGGGTCAAGGTTGGTGGTTAGGCAGGGAGAGGTGGGGCCAGTTAAAGATACGGTCGTGGGGCGAGCCTTGGGGCGGTCAATGCGGACATATAGTATAAGAGTGAGATTAGACATTCAGATTAGATTGACGCACACCTTTGTTTCTTCCCCTTCTGCTGTTCATTTAATCCCCACGCGCCGTCCTTTCTAACTCTCCCTTGTCACGCGACCCGAGTCGGGACAAAGTATTTGAGTTTTCGAGTTCAATTTAATAATGAGTGGTATTTCGGAGATTTCTGATTTATTTTAAAATTTTTGATTAATTTTTAAAATATATTTTATTAATTTATTGATTTGATTATATATTAATTTGATTAAAAGTGTCATATTTATTGGAAAACTTTCTCATAAATTTTGAATGAATAAGTAGATTGATTATTTCATCCGAATTAGAGCATTCCCGTTGGCTTCCCCATACGTTTCCTCATAATTTAGGAAATTTCTTAATTTTTTATCAAAACTGAAGCTCCATCCGAAACCCTAAAACGGGGTTTAGTTTTAGGGACAAAAACTCAAACCCCATATTTGGGGGCTCACTATACATGTCTCATTCTCTTTTCTTTCATTTTTTTAGTTTTAGTTTTAAGTGTAGGTGATTAGACGATAAATGAAAGAGAGAGAAAGAAGTAGAATATGGGGATGGGGAATGAGATGTAGAAGATTTTTAAATTTATGAAGATAATTTTGGGAATTACTAAATTTAGTAAGAATATAGGGATAGAAATGAGGTACCCAATGTGAATGCTCTTACATGGAAATATTAAAATTCAAATCGAGCTTATTGACAATTTTATCTAAATCAAACTAGTTATCAAGACATATTTTTATTTGGTTTAAAAGTGAATTTGTTTTATCACTAATTAAATGATATTTTCGTCTCATGTCACAAAACTCTAAGGGATGTTCTTTAAAATCATTCACATACTACTAATGTTCTAAAGATATGAAAATTACTTATTTTTAAAAAACATTTTATCAATCTTTCAATTATATTCCGATTAATAAAAAAATCCTGATAAATTTTGAATCGATTATTTCTAATTTTTGATTTTTGTGTCATATCTTTTATTAGTTATTCATAATTTTTTGAAGATGATTGATATAAAAATCGGCTCGAAATCGAGCAGATGATATTCAAGAAACAAATGTCAATCTGCAATCACTTGAGACGGGGGCGCGTGAGAAGTAGGTAGGATGTAGAAGTGAGAGGAAGCAGTGTACCGCAATTCGTGCGCATCTCTTTTCTTTATGAAAATCGATGCACCGACTCTCTGTCCCGTCACGTGCTCACGTGACTCCCTTCTTAATCTATATACTCGTATTATTTTTAGTTCAGGTTTATTATAATTTAATTCTATACTTGTTGCAGTAATCGTATATTCTCTTTGTTTTCTCACTTGAAATCAGTCAATTGACATTGGTGCAGCAATCGCCCTTTTGTGGTTGGCAATTTGGCATGATACTTCAAATTGCACATTGTACAATAATTTCACAAATTCATGTTTAACATACCGAATTTCCGATATTGTCTACTTTGTACACATGGTTAAACGGGTCAAGTATTGGATTTGTAGTTGCTTCTGATTTTCTTGACTCGTATGTGTGAAAAATCAAAAATACAATATAGAAATTATAAATACCACTTTTTTCTCTCCAAACTTTTACTTTTTTCTCAAAAATTTTAATCACTTATAAATTTGGACTTACTTCTAATTTCTGCTTATTTTTTTACTTTAATAAATAAGTTTATGATTTTAATGAAAACAAGTTTACGATTTTAATGAAACAAACACCAATAAATGAATGAGGTTACTGATTTTCTTTCCCTTTCTTAATTACCCACAACCAAACGACCCTAATTTGTCGAACTTCTTCACTTATAAGATAATCCAACATATGTATTATTATAATAAAATAATATAATGTATTCATAATAAATTAAAAAATAATAATATATTATCTTAAATATAATCATCAATGTTATCTAATTACAACTGGATTCAGCAAATTGTATATAATTAATATTTTATAGATTCTAAAATATTTACAATTAGATAAACAAACTCTCTTTGTCGCAACGTAAATCTTAAAAACTACTTCCTTTAAAATATAGGTCATTTGACTTTTTGTCACACATTTCAAAATTGTTTGACTGCTTAGTTAAAATTATTAATTTTAAAAAGAATTTTTTCAAAAATAATCATTTTAATAATAAAGTCAATAAAACATAAAAGTGTGTGTTAAAAAATCAAACTGACTTATATTTTTAAAACAGCGAGAATATCATGGCAAAGGAGAAGAACTTGCAGACTTGCATCAAACATGATATCATGACAACTACAAAGAACCGATTCATGACATCTTTTTGTTAATATTAAGACAAATCATATTATATATACAGTTACTTCATTGAACCTAAAAGATCAAAACCTATTAAAATAGCAAATTCAAAAATGACAGATTTAGATGATGTGTGCAAAATGCAAGAGTGAGCAGAAATTTAGTTAGGCAGTATTTGAAAGAACAGTAAAGTGATTATATGGGGAAGGGAATGGTTGGCTGTGGCAGGTGCATTATCCAGGCATTCAAGCTGTTTGGTATAAAAGAAAAACAAAAGGGCCAAGCAAATAAAGCAAGAGATACATAGATATAGATAGACTTTCGTGTCATGACAAATTTATGTTTCAGTATATAATCGAAACTATAAATAAAATTTCAGGTTCATTATAAATTTATGTTTGCAATATTGATATAATCCATCAATCGAAGTTATAAGTTTCAGATGTTTGGAAATTTATATTGTGTTAGTTTATAATTTATAATATTAGTTAATATATTATATATTAATATTACAAGACACGTCTGTTTTCGACTTGATCCGAACTGATACGATACAGATATTGGTACTCGCCCGATAGGTTGTTTACGTTTACTGTTTACATGTATTTTGTGACTTCTATAAATTATAATTTCATAACTTATTCTTTTAATTAAATTTTTAAATAAAAACTTAAATGTCAAATTTTCATTTGAAAAACAAATTTTAAATAAATATTATAAAATTATTTATAAAAATATCAATATACGTGCAAAACGTGAACGTAAACGGACCGTGGAAGGAAGCAAAAGCAGAAACGGTCTCTCCTTTTTGCTTCCTTTGGTCCTCCTCACTGTTGGGCTGTAGTCCCCACTGCTTTTTCCTGTGCTGTAGCATAGTAGTAGTAAAATACAAAACAAAACACACAGACATCAAAGCCTCCACACAAACTTACACTTGACTATTCCCTTTTGTTTTCTCCCAAGTAAATCAACCAAGGCTTGGTTTATGTAACTAGCAAGGTAAAAAAATTGATGATAAAAGTAAAGAGAAAAACAGATAAAAAAGAAACAAACACAACAGGAGAACTCAAGGAGAAAGATTCTCCTCTTGTAGCTGGTTTGTTTTGTTTTGTTTTGGCAACAAGATAAATAATTTAAGCAAGCCAAGCTAAGGTAAGCTCTCTCTCTGGGCAAGAAAGAAAGGAAGAAAGAATATTGAGAGTGCATATATTTATAAATTTCAAGCACCCTTTATTCCAAGATTTGAAGGGAGTGAGATGGTGGGCTCAGGAGGAGGATCAGATAGAAGCAAAGAAGCTGTAGGGATGATGGCCCTTCACGAGGCCCTTAGAACAGTCTGTCTTAACTCAGACTGGACTTACTCTGTCTTCTGGACCATCCGTCCCCGCCCGTATGCTCTCTCTCCCTCTCTCTCTCTCTCTCTCCCTCTCTCCCTCACTCTCTCCCTCTCTCCCTCCCCCCCCTATAATTTTATTCTTGATTTTTTGCAGGAGGGTCAGAGGTGGAAATGGTTGCAAAGTAGGAGATGACAATGGAAGCTTGTAAGTAACAAAACAAAAAATACAAAACAATACAACATGGTCTTGTTTTGTAGTAAAAGATGGAGTTTTCATGGCTGAAAATGACATAAAATTGACTTATCTTGTGTTTGTGTGCAGGATGCTGATGTGGGAAGATGGGTTTTGCAGAGGAAGAGTTGCAGAGTGTATGGAAGAGATGGATGGAGAAGATCCTGTGAGAAAAGCCTTCAGCAAAATGTCTATCCAGTTATACAACTATGGAGAAGGGTGGGTACTGGGTAGGTCTTTTTAAAATATATGGAATTTTAAAGACTGTTGCATGTGTTAATGACAAGTAGTAAAATCTTGAGGCAAATCAGAAGAGAATACTTTAGATTTTGATAGTACTTGTGTAGTAGAATCTGCTTTTTATTTTAGTGGGATTTGTTTGGAACAGGTTGATGGGTAAAGTTGCTTCTGATAAGTGCCATAAATGGGTGTTCAAAGAGCCTTCTGAAAGTGAAACAAACATATCTAACTACTGGCAGAGTTCATTTGATGCTGTATGATATTCTTATTAAAACCTCCTCTCTAGTTACATATGTTTGATTTGACCTAATTAAGAATCTAGTTTGTTTTGTTCTAATCTATTGTGTATTAACTGCAGGTTCCTCCTGAATGGACTGATCAGTTTGAGTCAGGGATCCAGGTGAGATTCTTGATTTTAACTTTTTGTTTTGTCTTATGTTTACTTGTTACTTATAACTAAGTTGTTTTTGAATAATTTTATTTAGACCATTGCGGTTATTCAAGCTGGCCATGGTCTTCTGCAACTAGGTTCTTGCAAGATTGTGAGTTTTTGATTGTCTTTACACACTAATTATGAAACTGAAAACGAGGAAAATGTTGCCAACTTAGACTCATTGTGTAATAATATATGATTCGCCTGATTAATCATGTGTACTAAGAGAGCGAATATAATTTGTTGCGTATATTTAGATACCTGAAGATTTGCATTTTGTGCTGAGAATGAGGCATACCTTTGAATCACTGGGCTACCAATCTGGATTCTATCTATCCCAGCTATTCTCTTCCACCCGTGGAAATGCTTCGGCTTCTTCTGCAGTACCTATAAAGCAACCCCACATGCCGACCCGCCCTCCTCCCCTTTTCAACTGGGGACCGAGGCCTATGGCGTCAACAGCTTCAGTAATGCAATCCCCAAATTTTCAGAACTCGGCGAGACTTGGTTTTCCTCAGTCCAAAGACGAAACTCACATGTTTCTCCACCCGCATTCAGCAGAACCACAAATGGAAGATATGATGGGTGATCATGATAATGACATCAAATGGCCCAATGGTTTGACTTTCTTCGGCGCCCTTACTGGAAGAACTGATGATGCCAAGCTCTTGTTTAATCCCGAGGGCATGGGAGGCAAATCCGAGCAAAGTCACCATCAAAATCCAAACGACGATTTAAGTGCAAATCCCAACGAGTTCCTGAGCTTAGATAGCCATTCTGACGGAGCAAGGAAGATGGAAAACAAGTACAAGAGGAGCTATACTTTGCCCACCAGGATGACTTCTTCATCTTCTTCAACTTCAATGGATCATCATCAACACAACCCCGGGGAGTACCGAAATCCTGAAGCTGGAATGTACTCGGATGTCATGGAGAACTTTTTGGAGTGAACACACCAAAAGCTTGTATTAGATGATGGAAGTCAAGAAGGTGTATGTAGGAAAAAACTTTACCTTTCTTTTCCGGTTCGATGTTCTTGTCCTCTTTTTAATCATTCTCTATGATCTGATCGTGAACTTTCCCATATTTGGTTTCTTAGTCTATGTAGAAGCAGTAGATCAGATAGTTTTTAAAGTACAATCTTCTGAACATACTGCCGTTAATTTCATAGGTAGCCTAATGGTGGAAATTTGAAAGCAAGGAATTTATGTTTATTTCTGTGAACTATTTAAAACATGAGCATGATTCGTACAGTATTAGATCATATTGCTACTTGAAGTCAATCTCTGCAGATTTTGATGGTTTGATCTAGCATATATATAGGATGTTTTGCTAGCTTGTCCTCTAAAATAGTCGGCAGTAGTAGTACAGACTGTGACTGAACCCGGGCAGCGGTGAACAGACAGTGTAGCTGAACCCGCGGACGGAACCCTCCCCTGTTCTTGAGACTGCAGGTATGATGAGTTACAAAGTTCGAGTATCTGAGTTCCTTGGATATGGATACAGAATATATTTCTGTGTTTCTGGGTGATTTTTATAAACCTAACTCAAAATCTATTGTTCTCCATCTCGGGGTTTATGGTTCTATTGCTTGAAGTTCATTGAATGCTTAACACTCTTCTACACGAAATTGAACCGCCGGAGCTTGTTTTCACTACTAGCGGAACTATCAGCCTGTTAGAATATATAATTCTTGTAAGCACTTCTCGTAACACCTCGAGGTTTTAGATTGCGAAAAACATGAAAGTTTATTATTATTTTAAGAATAAACTCATCAGTTAAATTAGTTCGGAATTAGACTAATAGTACAAATCATAGTTCTGTGCTTCTGAGCAATTCTTCTGCATCAGCGCAAAGTTTAGTACTCTCTTACTGATGGCTCTATAGCATGAAATTCATTGCATGTTGACACAAACAAACACAAAAATCTCCGCCAAAGCCCTTTACTCTTTTCTTCATTCTTGGATTTCAAAACCTTCTGATGATCCGCAACTTCAGATTTTTTTCTCTGAGAACTTTTTTTACTCCTGTGCCGAACATTCCCATTCAGGACTGACACTGGTGCAATAAATTGCCATTTCTGAGATCCATTATCGCGTGTTAGATCATGCTTCCGTGCCTTGTATGGCTTTCGTGTTTGTTCTGCTCTTATGGCATGAAAAAACTCGGGTTTCTCTGCAGAGGCATCACTTATGCTTGTTCTGCAACTACTAATAGAAGAGCTACTCCTCTGGCTCCAGCTACAACTATCGCTCCCAGACGATGAGCTCGAGCCAAAACTGCTACTCCTCTGGCTCCCTGATCTCGACAGAGAATGAGAACACGAAGAGAATGAGCCAAAACTACTAGACCTCTGGTTCTCTGATCGCGACAGAGACTTAAAAATATTCTTAGGTGAACAAGGGAAATCATGAGGCACAAGCCGACCATTGGAAAACAAATGATCAGCTGGGGCATTTGGCGATGCACCAGGTTCCGCGACTCTACAGAACTCGAACTCGATCTCGAAACCATGATCATTTGACATGTTCTAGGAGAGCGAAATCTTTGAAAGAGTTATGGAAATAAAAGTTTCAAGCTTAATTCAATTATGTAGCATATCACAGTATTTATACCAGAAATTCTGTGCGGTCTAAATCCCCTTAAATTCTTTTGATTTACCAAATCAATCTTTTTAATAATACAATAATGAAGATCATAGATTTATAATCATAGCGTGCGGTTCTGGATGAACTGTGCAGAGATGAATCTGAACTTTAATATGTCAAGTACTGCAAATAATATTTTCTATTGTGACACTTCATGGCCAATAACTATCTTCTGGTACTCTTTATATTGCTAGTTCTTGGCGGAAAAGGAGCGAGATCTGAATTAATTTAATCTAATTCGAGGAAAAGATTTTCTGGTGTTAAAAATTATATTCTGAGTATCGCAAATCCACTGCGCTAAAGCAGGGAGATCGGACGAAATTTACTCTTTACATGTCAAATTGTGGGCTTACTTGGTTTAGCTTTATTAAAGCTTTCGAATATTAAAATGTAAGGATTAAGATTTAACCAAGTATTAAATCATTGAATATTTGCTGTTGTTAAAGCTTAAAGCTACATGCGCACTCAAGGAGCAAGAGTGCACTCTGTAAGATTGCTCATTGCTGCATACTTCGACACAAATTATATGCTGGTCGAGTGGCAAGGTACATGTATCCGATATCTTAGTTTCTTAACCATTTTTCATGTATATTTCATAATTTTGATCATATTTAAAAATATTACTTTTAAAATTTTCGTTTATGTATGAAAATATGATACTAATATCTTTAGTCACAGAAACAAAAATTTGAAGTTGCTATTTTTAAATATTTGATCAAATTTCTATGTGTAAAATAATTAAGAGACTAATATGTCCGAACAAGTATATAATTCACTTAGGTTATAATATTTTTAAAATTTCAGCTTTTGGGAAGAATTAATAATTTAACGTGATATTCTCAGTTCATATTAACTGAAATCTCGACTATGATTCTTTGCTGCTATCTATATGAATAGCGTGATTTACTTCCCGATATAAAAGAAACATAATTTGAGGATTAATAACTTAAATCATATTTGTTTCAGAAAAAGAAGTAAAATAACTTAAATGATATTAGTGCTCGTTTTAAAAAGATTTCAAATTTAATTATCTGCTCACAATATGACTCTCTTATTTATTTTCGATTTTAAAAAGACCTAACCTGATTCAGGATCACCCAAGTACGAGCATTGAGCTACGATAGTTTATTTTTTTTAACTTAAAAGTAAATGTACGAATATAAAATGTTAAAATAAATTTGTTAAAAATTTGCCTTAATATGGACGGATTTGCATTCCGATTTAATAACCAGAGATCAATCCCATAACTTTGGGACTCCACCAGCAATTTTCCAAACTCTTTTATTGGATATCTACGCAGCACGCATCCAATTTATTATAGATCCGTTTCATATCATTTCTTCGTTTTTTTCTTTCAGGATCATTTCTTCTACTCTTTAATTTCACTATATTATAAATTAAATTCATTCTTCTCCAATTCTATTATTCCATGTGTCCTGTTTTATAGGTTGTTTTATTTTTTATCACCAAATTTTAAATATTTTTGTTACATGATAAAATTTAAAATTTTCTTTTCTGTAAATATAATAATTATTATATATTTTTATTTAGAAAATAACATTTGTTTATAAAAATAATTTTGACTATATAATTCAAAGCACTTAGAAACATGAGTGAAAATCGAACTACCTATAAAACAAAACAACAAAACAGAGAGAATATTTGATTTTAAACGAATTAATTTGTGCTCAATTTTGAATTACTATTTTCCTCGCATCAATTTACACACATTATCAATTCGAAGGTAAAAATCGCATATATTTTTTCTATTGACGTTCACGACTGGATTACCCCCATCTTCTTCTTCCAAGTTAAATTATGACCAAAATAATTATCATCCTACGAGACTGAATATTTCGAACCGGTAATCATAGTTCCGGGAAGTTATGTTTTTCGAACTCTCGAACTCAAAAATCACTTCAAATTTCAAGATATTACATCATTTTAAATCAAACAGCACGCCTGACAGTCAGAGTATGTACAATTTGCCTGCTCCAAGATCTAACACTCTCGGCTTGACGATGATTCTATAGCATGAAATTCACTGCATGCTACAAACAAACACAAAAATCTCCCCCAACGCCCCTTGCTCTTCCCCTCTTTCTTAGCTTTCGACTTCTCCGCAGATTTCGCTTTGTTTCTTTCCGTAACATTGCCATTCAAGACGGGCGCTGCTGCTATAAATTGCCACTTTCGGGATCCATGCGAAAAATTCGGAGAATTCTTATGCATTTTATAAGTTTCGGGTGCAGATTTAATCGCACCACTCCTCGGTCTTCTGGCTCGAATCGATATTCTTTTTTCAGTACCTGCGTGACTTATGCTTGTCGTTGAACTACTGATGGAGCTGCTTCTACTCTGGCTCGAGCTGCAGCTATTGCTCCTAGACGACGATGAGGACTCGAAGCCATCTCTGCTGCTTCCCCAGCTTGTTGATCGTGATGAAAGGCTCAGAGTCTTTGAAGATGAACGAGGGAAATCGTGTGGCACGAGCCGGCCATTCGAAAACAGATGATCAGCTGGGGAATCAGGTGATTCGCCTGGTTCGATCATACGACAAAAATTGAAATCCAGGTTATGATCATCCTGAGAAATCGAGGTTTCTGGGAGAGAAAAATCTTCGAAAGACATGTTTTGGTTTCTAAAATGTGGCACAGAATTGTAAGGTGGGTGCTCTAGAGGATGGGGTGATCACATGTATTTATACAAGTCAAATAAGTTTAGTGGCATGGAGAATGGCTTTTAGCCGGAAAGAAAAGCATGTATCAAAAAGTTTTAAAAATCGGAAATCATAACTAATTAAGTGATTTATTCATTCAAATTTTTCGTGAAATTTTTTTTATAAATCAGAATTTTTTATTCAAATCGAAGTGTAATCGATTAATCAGTAACATATGTTACAAGTCATATGCTTTTTAAAAATAAATATGAATGGCATTTTAAATTATATCACTTAATATTAAAAGGGTTTGTCTAATGTGTGCTCATGGGCACATGCTAAGCGCGAAATTTGATATGTTTTGAAGATTTTGATTGGTGTGGTTGATATATTTGCAGAGGGTCCACCATTATTAAAATATGAAAACCAATCAAAATCTCTCAAACTTATCAAATTTCGCGCTTAGAATGTGCATATAAATGAACATTAGAAAAACCGTTATTAAAAACAAAATTCAGAATATTTTCGGGTGTCTCACCGGCTAAAGCCAAATGAAATCTTGCTTTAGCACGACAAGATCTTGAACTATAGTTATAGTTCTGTATTAACTTGTGGTTTTGGCTATGTTTTTGGAGTATCTAGTGAATCCAAACTTTAGAATTCAGATACAATAACATATATTAGTTCAGTGTCTGGCTTGCTTTATGAAACTCTGTTCCTACAAACATACACGTCCAATTTTTCCGTATTCAATAATCACATAAATGGTAGCCTAATGGCCCTAATCAGGTAGTAGTCACATCTCCAATAAAATACTTCAAAGTGTATTATTTGATTTGAACCATGATTTTATAGTGTGATTGTAAATGATACTGTATATTTGCAACTCTGCTAAGCAACAGGAACTGAGATTAGATGAAATCCGCAGAGTTATTATTAAATGAAAAGTTTTCTAAGATCCTCTAAATTTTGTCATAGTGGTTGTTGGATACAAGCCTATCAAATATTATACATAAAAAATACGTTATTGACTCACTAAAAATATGTTTTTTATTTTATTTCATTTTCAACATGATAATTTCAATTCCAAGCATTTTCGTAAGGTATTTAAAAGGTCTCGGCATCAACTTTTGAATTCGCAAGATATACTTCTTCTATCTCATAAGCGTCTTTTGATTTTTTTTCACGTAATTTGAGGTGTAAAATAATATATTACTACATATTATTTTTAAAAATTTTTCTGAATAAATGTTTAACATTTATATTTTTATCCAGAAAAAAATATAAAAATAAATTTTAGAAATATTTTTTTTTTTTGCAATTTAAATTACTTGCAACCATCTGACTTCACCTTTTATAAATTTAAGATAAGATGGTAAATTCGTCCATATGATGGGTCTTTGGGCCGTTCATGCAGGGGTAGAAAAGAAGGGAAAAGAAGATTAGGAGTATTTAATATGGCGCGAACGCGTCATGACAACTGACACTGCACAACAACGCGGACTAATACAAGGTATGGGACCAGCAGGGCTCCCTCCGTCTCAATCATTTTTATACAGTTTCTTCTTTAAGATTTTCCATCATTTCTATACATTCTTAAAATAGCAACTTTTAATAATATAAAACACTACTTACACCAACTGCTTTCTTCCACTATCTTCATGTTATTATAATATAAACACTATTACACCCATTATTTTTACTCCACTATCACAAATCTATAATTAAATACAAATGAATCCTGTCACTTTATTCATTTTTCATGCAACTTTACTCATTTTTTACATTTTTTTAATCTCCGTGTCCACACCAAATGTATATAACCTATCGGGACGGAGGGAGTATATAAACTACATCTCTTACATGACTTGGTGTTTCTGAATTATTACAAAGTCTTCTACTTAAGCAGCATCAGCAGCCATGAATGGAAGAGATATCCTCCACAAGATGAAGGTCTCTCTCTCTCTCCTTTGTTTAGTCTGTTTCACATGTTCATTGACTTCACATATACTCAAAATTGACTTGGATGGTTTTTTTTTTTTACTTAGATGTATGCTTGAATTATCTTCTTAAATTAAGCTCACTACATTAGATTAATGAGATTTGTATTCTGATTTCTTAATTTTAGGATTATTTGTTAATGATCAATATATTCTTTTTGTTGAAATATCTAAGGCCAGAATTCGAAATCCTAAACAATGCCTCATTATGATTAAGGAAACCCTCGTGTTATGTAACCGTCATATCTGTGCTATATTTAGTCAATTATCCTGCAGCCTTTGTGCTTGCAAGTTGTAACTAACTTCTTGCCTAGCACTTGGTACTTAATATTGTTCAACTGATAAATTACCAAATGTGATTGGCAATTTGTCGTATAGTTTCAACTTTGAGTATGATTTTTTATTTTCTAGGCGATGGGCTCTTTCACAAAGATATAGTTGGCACTTGATGGTAGTTAAACCTTGTGAATTCCAGCATTTACCTTATTAAGTGCCATTTAGTCATGCTTTTAGTCTTGGTGTGGTGCTGACATGGCCTTTTTGCTTAATTTGGCTTTAAACCTGAATAGAGTTCCATATTTGCACGAGCTTTGTAATTGTTCGGGTGATACTGCAAGATACCAGTGGTTTTATTTATGTACATGGTAGCATGATTCGCATTGTTTCTAGAGTAGGATTCAGCCACTCTGTAGATCTTTTTTTCTTTTGTATTTAAACAGGAAATTGTTCTCATTGGCCTTTTGTTCATATATATGTTTTCGATTTGCAGGAAAAGGTTCGTTTTGGCTCATCATCAGCTGAAAGTGGAAAAGGAAAGAGTAAACTGTCAAAGCATGTAACACATGGATATCATCTGGTAAAGGGAAAATCATATCATGACATGGAAGATTATGTTTTTGCACAATTTAAGCAAGTTGACGACAATGAGCTTGGCCTGTTTGCAATATATGATGGTCATTTGAGCCATGATATTCCTGATTACCTGAAGACTCATCTGTTTGAGAACATAATCAATGAGGTACTATTTATTTATCAAACCAGTTACTGTGAAATGTTTAAGCAAAGAGATAATTTGGTCACATCATCTCTACTGTTCACTCCTTTTCATATAGTATGGCAATAACTGCTGAATCCGGCAGTTCTTAATCTTCTTATTGTTGTTGCCAGCCCGACTTCTGGACCGAGACAGAGAAGGCAGTCAGACGAGCATATCACATAACTGATAAAACTATATTGGATAAAGCAAGTGATCTAGGTAGAGGGGGTTCAACTGCAGTTACAGCAATATTAATAAATTGTAAAAGGCTGGTTGTGGCTAATGTCGGGGACTCTAGAGCTGTCATTAGCAAAAATGGAGTGGCGAAACAATTATCAATAGATCATGAGCCTAGTAAGGAACGGAGTAGTATAGAGGACAGAGGTGGCTTCGTATCTAACTTTCCAGGTGACTAAACATTCATACTAATATGCAACTCTCTATTGTTATATTATTGAATTTGTAGTTAGAGAATGAAATTGGATGGAATGTAATGAAATTTGTAATGTTGTGATTTATCTTTATGCATAAGATTTTAACTACTATTATGATTTTACATCACATTTTCATTAATCTTGATTTTCTGTTTTGGTATCTGTTTTCGACAAATATAGCCATCCATAGGAGGTTGGCTAAAATTATAGACAACAGGTTCACGTGGTTGGAGTGTGATTTTTTCAACATGTTGATTATATTTTTTATATTTGGTATGACAACTCAATTTTTAGCCAAGGGTTTTATATGGTTGGAGATGCTCTTACATTATATTTTCATTCATCTTGAGTTTCTATTTTGGAATCTGTTAGTGATTGGTGCTTTGATTATGTAAAGCATTCGCTCTTTGAGAATTTTTGCTTCTCATTGTTATCACAGTAAAGTGAAAGAAGGAGATGTCTGTAATTGGTTTCAACATTATATGTGTCCTGGTAAATGTGAACTAGATAAAGTTTGTGAACTTTTTTGGCACATAGTAAAATTAAGAATAATGAAATTGTCTATATTTTTTAGTGCTAGTCGCATATATTTTGTGTCAAAGTCTTTAATAAACCGAAGATTTATAAACTATCAATTACGATTACAGTGCAGATGGGAACTTTCTATACATGACTGATTCCCAAGCGGAGAGCCTGTTACAACTTCTTTTTATATTCGTCTCTTCTTATAAGTATGTTGACTGCAGGTGATGTTCCTCGTGTTGATGGACAACTAGCAGTAGCCAGAGCCTTCGGTGACAAGAGCTTGAAGAAACACCTTAGCTCAGAACCAGACGTGTCAGTAGAAACCATAAGTGAGAGTACAGATTTTCTTATCTTAGCAAGCGATGGCATATGGAAGGTTAATTTCTCTACACTCTAGTGTGTCGGTTTGTCACATATTCCTATACTGCTTCTTTAAACTTCTGTCTGCAGAATTTTGTTCTCTGTATTACTTTGTTGAACATTGTTGCATCCACTTATTTTGTCAGGTTTTGTCAAATCAAGAAGCCGTGGACTGTATTAAGCACACAAAATGTCCTCAAACAGCCGCAAAGCAACTCACCGAAGAAGCCCTTGCAAGGAAGAGCACCGATGATATTTCTTGCGTAGTTGTAAAGTTCAGATGATCTAGTCAGGTCCGTCAGCATCTCAACTCTATTGTTTATGAAATCTCATCGTCCAGTCCTTTTACATTATAAAACGGGTATTTATGCTGCATCAGTAACTGTATGCAGTGATTTTGCTTGGTTTTTGTACAATCATGGACCTCATTCAAGAAATGTTCATGAAATAAGTTCGCCAAAGTTGTTAAAAAGGTCTTAAAAAGGTCGTGATTGAATTGTCCAACTCTATAAAAATTTATGAGATTTTGTTTTGACGCGTGAAATCGGTTCTTTATGTCGGGACAGATGGTTCGACACACAATTTTTCGATTCTTAAAATTATATTTCATATAAACCTTAAGATTGGTACTCCAGAAATGAAAAATGAAAACAAGAGGGACTGGGACTAATTCATAAGAGATCCCTAAGCCAAAGACTATGACCGAAAGTAAATAATTTTTTAATGGGCTTTGTATACCATAGGGGGTTTTGGACTGGTTCAGTCAAATATGAAAAAGGGCCCAGACTTGGTCTTTGGCGTTTTTCATTTACACTTTACATGTTCATATAAAATTCAAACTTTTCTTTGTCCATTATACTGCAGTTTGAAAAAAAACGGATATTTGCATACCGGACTACCGGTAGGTGTTTTTAAATTATTCCTATCAATTATGAGAATCGAACTTATAACCTCAAACAGAACAAAATCTTTCGAGCTATATTTTATCCTTGTTCGAAACACTTGCGCAACTTCGGCATTTATACTCTGATCAACTATACACGGCAAGTGGACTACCAACTGACATTAACAACAGATTCAGTTAATTTGTTTGGGGATCTTTTGCACAACTCGAATTCGATTTGTTCATGAACAAAACTCGTAGGAGACTAAAAATAAAAAAGGGAAGCTGATTCGTCTACAAAACAAAATTCAGTTCGGCTCCTTCAAAACGGCTGTACCTTTTTACCACTTACTGTAGTAACAGATATCTTCATGACAACATTAGCCCCTACCTTTGCTTTGAACAGAGTGGTCCCACTTTATCTCTTGCCTTTTTTTCGTGTTCTCACATGTCAATCAAGTCATCACCAGTCTTTTTCTCTTTACAAAAACCTAGAACTTGCTCCGGACATGAAGGTGACTCAGTAATAATTAGAGTTCTTCGCGGATAATAATAATTTTTCACATGTTGAATTTTTATCAACTTTATTTTAATAATAATAATTTTTATATACAAAAATATTAACAAACATACATAAAGACTCGTAAAATTAGTTTGAGATTTACAATTTAATATCAACTTATTTATAATGGGTAATAAACTTTTCAGTGTGTGTCCATAACCACATGCTAAGCGCGAAATTTGATAAATTTAGGAAATTTTGATTGGCTCTCATATTTTAATAATGGTGGATCCCCGCAAATACACCAACCACACCAATTAAAATCTTCCAAACATATTAAATTCTGTTCTTAGCATATGCCTATTAGTACACACTAGACAAACCTTCGTATAATGTTATCACAACAATATTTTTATGAACACTAAACAGTCACCATCCATCACGCATTAATTTACCTGACCATGTTTTAATCAAGTATTTAGTACTTGATCCAAACTCAACCAAATGGCACTCCTGCTTGTGCCATACATGTCACTGTTAGCCTAGAACTTAATGATATACAGTTCCTATAAAAACAAGACAAACTCAATCATATAATCTTTGTTACAATAATCTTGTGCAGTTATGCTCGCTGTTTTCTGTACATAGGTTTGTACGACTGCACTGTCATGAAACACAATTTCTTTAAACTTCCTTATTCTAAATAAATAAAGTATTAATAATCAACGATTTGATCTAATTTAATTTTCAATATTAATATTCAATTAACAAAAATTAAATTAAATTAAATTGTTTTGTTAGACATTTGATTTTTACCACATATTTTTAGTCAATTATATATTTTATTTGTTTTAAAAAAATAGTGTAATACTCCATTATAATTATGCAGTAAATGAAGGGACAAACGTTGGAAAAGCAGTCAAAATATAGTAAAATAAATTCTAGAACTTGATGTTTAGAATGATAATATTAGGGTTAATTTAAGAAACGACAAATGGGAAGTGAGTCATTTGATAGGATGGTCTATGATTGGTATGGGGTAGAATAAAATACATAATGGGGACTGACTGCTGACAATAATAAACCACGGCAGGCCAGTGGAAAGTCAACAAAATCTGCCAATTCCATAAAAATATCTCACTACTCAACACTCTACAGATCCAATGTTCCTTCTTCATTTGACACAAACAAACAATCAGATTACCAAACTAAACTCACCACCCTTGAGACCTTGACTCAAACTCACATCAAACTCCACTAATTCCATAGCTCCAATTCCTGTGTCCATGCAACCACCCCGGACTCGGAATTAGGAGCCGTTTGGATCATGAGATTTCAATATCAGAAATGAGAACGAGATTCTAATATATAGTTATTATAATAATTGAGATTGATTTAAAACAAAATTTCTATAAATATGTGCAGCGAGAGTCAAGTGTCTACTGATTGTTCTCGCCTTCTCGGTTCGAAAAAATTTAGGGTTTGTTACCTACAGACCTTGACTACTATTTTTAGAATATGACAATTCACAAGATGCAATGAATCAATGTAAATTATTTGTAGTGAAGCTCAGTCTCATTTCATTGTTGATGATAATAGTTAACAGTTAAATTGTTTAGAAAAACACAGAACAAAGAGAATTTAAAAAAAAAAAACAGATTGCCTTTCTGTGTTTGAAACAGCAGCTGAGCAACATAGAGATGGTCAAGTTATACAGTTGCAGCTAACACAATCAAACTCCTCAATACGACACCGTTTCAAGACCCCGAAACTCGCGGCGAAGTCACCGGAAACAACGGCAGCAGCTGCGGCTCAGCTCCGCCTCTCGGCGTACTCATCGGCGATTTATGCAAATAAAAACCCTTCTCGGCAATAGCCTTGTCTTCTTCCGACGAGCTCCCGGAGGACTTGTGATGATCATCTCTCAGCGGCGTGACCGGACTTAAAACCAGCGACGGGAAGTCGAGAATGCTCGGCGATAAAATCTCCGGTTTTCTCGGCGAAAAACCCGGATTATTTGCGAAATTATGCAAGGAAGGGTTAATCATGAGGCCATTCTTGAGGCTATTTCTGCGCTCGTAGAGCTTGAAGCTCTGCTTCTTCTGGCTGGTTCTGATCGGCGGGATGCTCGAGTTCTTGACTTGGTGTAGATCTGCGGCCTGCTTGGCGGTTTCCGATGATCCGGTGAGCATTTGAACCACTTGTTTAAAAGTGGTGGAATCGGCTTGCACGAAGGTCGTCGGGTACGGGTTGTTCTCGGATCTCGAAACGGGTTTGGGAGTCGCCGGAGGAGTTGCGACGGCGGGGGAGAGGCCATTGCTGTTTGTGCTGCTGTTGTGGCTGTTGGGGGAGTGGGAGGGAGATGGGTTTTCTTTTGGATAGAGTCTTGGTGAGTTTTCCATGAGTCTCCCTCCTCTCTGTCTCTCTAGTTAAATTTGTGAGTTTTGGGGAGAGAGATGGGAGAGAGAGAGGGTGAGGGAGATGGGAGGTATGGGTTGGATGAGTGAATAACAAGAGAAACAATGGGGATTGAATGCTTGCTTGTTTGTTTGCCTTTTCATATGTACTTAGCTGTTTACTTGCTGTTTCTTTTCAGTTTTAACTTAGGTAGCTTTACTTCGTTTTGAAAAAGAAAAAAAAAAAACAATCTAAGTTAGCTTCACTTAAATTTGGATGAAATTTCTTTAATTTATGTTGATAGGAGTATAATTTATTCACCGTCATAACTCTCGTGAGGAAAAAAATAAATTCATTTTTCATAATTCTTTTAACAAAAAAATTTGAGTCATTAAATAAATTAAAAGAAGTGCTAGAAATAATGTGACATAACGCATGACAAATTTTAATTTAACGGCTCGTATATATGTGCGCGGGATCCCGCATTATAATTTAAAAAAAATCATGATCTATATATTGACAACTCAGTATTTAGAGAAAATTTTGAAAATAAATTTTGAGATCTCTAGCTTTTCGCGTAATTAAACCCAGAATTTAACCCAAGACATGATGGCAGTGTTACAGAAATCGGGAATCGGACCTAATCGGTTGAGCTACCGATTCAAGGATTAATCGAAAATCGGGGATTAATCGGAAGGATTAATCGGAGTTAAAATCGGGTTTATTTTAATATTAAAATATTATTTAATATTTAGTTATTATTATATTAGCTATTTAGTAACTAATATATTTACTATATTCATAAACTCTATAATTACTCATATTTAAAGTAATATGGTATTTTAATTTTAATAATTTATCACATATATTTCAATTATGAAATATATAAAAGGATTAATCGGACTTCAAAAATCGGATCGGTGGCCAACCTTGCAAGGGATTAATCGGGGATTTATCGGTTAAATCGGGGATTTTTAGAACACTGCATGAGGGTGATATCAAATTTGCAGACAGTCATATCAACGTGAAAGCATTAAAATTAAAATTTTATTATATTCAATTTAATTTTTTCAATAAATTGGAAAATTTTGAGATCAAGAAATTAAATTAAATTATCAAAATTAAATTAATATTATAAAATTACAGTACTACCTTTATTTAAATTAATATTATATTAATTATCAAAATTACGTTGTACTCCCCCGTCTCTAAATACTTTTCCTGTTTGTACTTTTCACGTTTGCCGATACATAATTTTGGTCGTTAATATCTTTCATTTCGTAGTAGTATTAAATATAAAAACTTCACTGTATTAAAGTACTTGTGAACACGAATCTAACAAGATCACTCATGACTATATTTAGTTTTATAGATTAGATGTAAATTAATAATTTGTCTCATGTTATGAACAGTACCGACATCACAAACAAGAAAAGAAAAAAGAAACGGAGGGAGTACTACCTTTTAAAAATAGAAAAAAAAAAGTTTTTGCAGAAAGTAACGGACAGCGGTAAAAATAACGGGCCGGAAGAGAGGAGTAAATGAGACACAAGGGAATACAAATGATTGAGCATTTCTCTCACTAGACTTATTATTGCTCAGAAGTCTATCAGAAGTCTATAGTTTGCGGTTTCACTCTACCCCTCGTTGTTTTGCTTTTTGTAATTGTTGTGGGTCCCTGCTTGTTGATTGGCTGCTCGAGAAATGCTCTCGAATGGTTGAGATTGAGAATATATTTTTCAGTGGATATATTTTTATTCAAATATGGTGGGCACTCTTGGGTCTAAAGTCCAACTATCCAAGAAAAAAAGTGGCTGTCCTTGTACTTTTTCACCATATTTTTCATGAATACTTTTGATCTTCCGAACGTGTAAAATATTTTGCTCTAATCTGTGACTAGGGTAATTTGTATATTTTGAACGGATATTTGATTTATTTTGATCCGAATAAATTGAATATAATTTAAATTTTGAATTTAATTTAACAAAAAACAATAATTTAAATTTGAATTCACATTTAGTAGAAAAATGGTAATTAACATTTTTCCAAATTTAGTTAGTAGATTTGTTTCAGCATATAAATCAACAGATTAAAATCAACTATCTATCTACCACGTCATTCGATGACGAAATTCAGAAACATGATTTGGGATACGTATATTACTCAATTTATTATTAATTTTCAACTTCAATAAATTTTAATTATAATTTATTTTTAACCTCGCTATTTATCTACTTTTCTGTTTTATAAATTATTCTAGAAAATAAATACGGTGTCTCATCTTGTTTTGAAAAAATTATTATTTTTACATTATGAGCGAAAAAACAAAAATATCAAATACCATCTAAACTATTTTTACATATATTGCTAATATTTATGATTCATAATCCATATCCCTGTACATAAGTGCAATCTTCAAAATTATGAATTTTAGAACAAAATTTAATTAGATCTTAAGTATCTTATATCTTTTTGGGAATACACAGGAAAAACTTATTAAAAAAACAGGAAACAGATAAAATAATAGAGTAATTCCCTACAGGATTGCATATTTGCATGGCACTATTAATTCATGACATGTACAGTCAATCAATTCCCCTCGAGTTCGGGCAGGTAATCAATAGCTTCGTACCATACACCAATCAATTTAGGTCCGGCAAATTTGAAAATAACAAGCCAGAAGAATTTATTTATACTGTCTGCAATAAATCCAAAAGAAATTCAAATATAATAAACTAAAAAGCTTAATTTCCCTTCATCACGTCGGTGTCTGCAGGGCTCATGAACTCCTGAAAGTTTTTCTATAAATTACATATAAGTTAAATCAAACAAATAATTTATCTTATTTTAATCTACCATCGAGAATAAAGAAAAATTAATGACATTAATTTTAAATTTCTAGTGTGAATCCAACTTACTCAACAAATTTTTTTTCATTATTTGACATGTATTTTAAAATATATAAAAAAAAATTCTTAACTTATTTAAAAAATTGAAAAAAATTATTAAATTATATTTTATAATTTTTGTAAATACATAATAAATCTCCTTCTTCTAAGATAAACATGAAAGAGGGAGTATTCAATGTATCTGTGTATGCACGGTTGTACTCTTAATACGGGCAGGAAATATAAAACTGCAATCAAGTAGTACGAATCAAATTAGTATTATTTTATTATTGGTAATACTGTGAATTATATTAGTGATTGCTTAATTACGTGAAAGTAGATCTAAACAGGTTGACTTAGAGTACAACAATACATGATTAAGCGAATATAATTCTTAATCTTTATTGTAAGCGTCACTTCATTCAAGTGTAGAACCCATTCAGAATATAAAGTTGAAACATGAATTATTCTCTGTCGCTTTTAAATTTGGGTTTCTTTAGTTACAGGATAAGTGCACTTGGGACTACTTTTTGTGAACATGTATTTTCTACACTTTTGTGTCATTTCTTCGGAATAAAATATTATTACTCTCCAATTTTATTTCATAAATTCAGATTTTAAATTTAATTTCCATCTGAAATTCATTATCTACAAATATGTGTCTAGACCGAATCTTAAATCCGGCTTCTTAGTAACAAATAATAGTTTAATTAGTATCAAGTAATTCTTTTATATCATAGATAGTTCAAACTCCAAAAAAATTATGACATAGATAATTATATCATCAAGTCAATTCTAATGTTTTATACTGCAATAATAAAGTATCATTTACCATGTTTAAGAAAGAAATGATAAAGAAGGGAAAAAAAATTTCTTTTCAAATCTTTTTAAAAAAGGAGAAATTTTGTTGGATAATATATAAGAAATCTCTTTGCAAATTTCTAAAAATCCTTTTTTTCTTCAAAACATCACTAAGTTATTTTAAATCTCTCACTTTCTTTTTTTATGATAAAAAATATTAAAAAACACGATGTGAGAGATGATCGCATACATGATACATGACAGGTTTGGCCTATCTTCTTTTATGAAAATAAAAACTTATTTTTGAGAAACAATATCATATTTATATAATATTTTTAAATATAAAGAACTTAAGATATATTTAATATGTTTTATTTATAAAAAAAACCACTTCCAACATATATCTTTTCCAGAAACAAATTATCAATTTTTGAAAAGGAGCACTCAAAATTAACTTTCATTTCACTTTAAAAGAAATGTGCCATCTTTTAAAAGCAACTTTAGGTGAATAACTTGTCTCTTCAATCAAATCCACAGTGCAATTTCGAAATTGCTTGTTCATAATACAAACAATAAGTAGTAATGGAGTTCCGAATCCACTATTTATTCTTTAAAACATAGGTCATATTATTGTAATGTGGATGGCAGAATCAATTATGTCAAAGCATTATGGAATATAATTTGTTTAATACAAATGAAGAAAAGTAGGGAATCAAATAGCAGCACTTCTTCATGTTTATTTATAAGAAATAAAATGTCTCAAATAAAATAGAATATAAAATTTGGGAATAAGTTCAGTTGAATTTTGCTTAATATTCAAATGTGGTGGAGCATATGCGTTAAACGTTATAAAGTAGGCGTATAAAATAGTAGCTTGGCCGGCTTGACTAAAGTGTTAAAATATGCCTTGCAGTAGGTAACAATGACTTTGTTACTTCTGATGCTTTGTATAATCTGTAGCTTGTATTATAATCTAAAACTGGTTTATTTTCTGCAAAAGACGGTAATCAAAATGATCATGATTCTTAATCTGTGATCTCTTTCTCTCTTGAATAAATTATTGTTATTACATATCCGTATAACTTCGATAATTATTAAATTATAAATTATAACCACATGAATCAAACTCAATCGATAAATATACGAAAACAAGAACAAATCAGTTCAATTGAAAAATAATCGACAAATCAAAAAATTGGTCATTTCAGCAAATTGTGAAAAAATGAAATAGGTGATTTTCTTTGGTTCCTCGATTCTGAGTTTAATTAAAAGGAAAATACTAGTTATCCAGAAAAATATTCTCAAATTTTTGTTCATGTGGTTCAGCTCACATTAATAATAATGAGATTCTTATCTATATACACATTAACCACCAATCAAAATTAGCCATTTACCTATCACGTTATTGTCACTTTCCAATACATGTTTTAATTTATAAAAAGACGGTAATTTGTAGGCATAAGATTACGTCCTAAAAAGAAATCTTAACTGTTAATTTTACTGTATACGCAGAGGCAGATGTGTGATATGAAATGTTGGTCTTAATTATCGATAAAAATAGTTAGCATTTTGTATTTTTGCAAAAAGGAGGAAGGAGAAAACGGTTGTTGAGGAGTAGGGCCAAGCAACTTCTCGGCCTGTTGGCTGGGCAAGAAGGTGAAGTTGGGCTTCTGGGCCAGACCAGGCCACAAAAATCCAAAGAAAAGCAAACACAGATCATGACAAGTGAAATGCAACCTTTCCCATGTGAGTCATCACTACTTGGTGCTTTGGACCATTTTATTTCATAAAAGCCATCAAGAACATTATCCCCCTTCTCCATCTTTTACACAATTAAATAATCACCCTTCAGTACATAGTACATAGCAGATTCCGGGTTTGATTCTCGCTTTCGCTGCAGTCTATTTTATTCGACCATCTTTCTTACTCCCTTCGTCCCCCCTGAGTAGTATATATTGGGGGACAGAGACACGGCACGGACTTTAATGGTCCTGCAAAGTGTAGTTGTGCAATCTATTTTTTTTTTCTGAATTAAAGTTTGGATGTTATATTTTTATACAGAAAAAAAAAATTTCAAAAATAAGTTACGAAACTATATTTTATAAGAGCATTGAAATACGTGTCGAGCACTTAAAAAGAAACGTATAAAATTAAATGGGAGAGAGGGAGTAATTAGTTGGCACCTAAGACGGTAACAAACATTTTTCTCGACAATTCGGTTTATTTGAAGTAGATATCAATATTGCCAAAGAGTTTTTCACGTTTAACACCATTAGTGCCAACAACTATTTTCCTCTTCCGGAGACCAAGATATTTTATATTTTTTAATCATCTACTGGTATTATTTGATTATATATATATAAATGCCCACTTATAAACATTTTACGATTGCAGAGTCAAAGTCAACTTGTAGTTCGAAAATGTCTTCCAAAGTCAACCATGTACTCAGAATGATTAAGATAATTGCATACCTCAATATCTCAATGGCACTACCAAATTCAGCACAAAATAATTTTCTTCACTTTCATGTTAGTAGTACTATGCCTGTCTTCAGTTTCTGTTCTTCATATGACAAATAAATAGCCTCTTCCAAGCGTTTGCCTCGCATGATTCATCCTTCAAAGTTTGTATTATGCACTTCTGTCCTCTTTTTTTTAGGTTCCTGGAATGATTAAAACAGTGAGAACAATTATCTTCAAGAGGAACTTGGTATTATTATCTAAAGCAAAACATACATCGTAAAATACGTGATTGGAACCAGGAGGCCTCACTTCTTCCATTGGTAATCTGAGGCAGACTCTGGTCCATAATCCTAGTCAACACACACTAAAGCTAAACTCTACAGGGATCATCTCTAAAGAAACTATATTTTATGAGGAAATCGCATTTCTAACCTGCAACACATCATGATGTCAAAAAGACCAACTGCCCTTGAAACAACGTTGTGCATTCTTTGACTATTATGAACTGCTTTGGAAGAAACAATTGACTGGAAAGAAGAGCAGTAAATGCACTCAGCGAAACATAATTATCAACTTATTGATCCTTCAAATCCCCAACTAGCTTCTATTAGTGCAGAATTCAAACACAAGTATTTTACTAAAAGCATGCAGCTGGGCTCAATGGTTCACATTAAGCTCCACCATAACTGCAAAATGGGAAGCCAATAGCCTTCTTCACTATCGAACACTGTATTTCCTACTTGTTTTAAATGGTTTCTGATTTTTAAGAAGGCTATAGGGTCCCTTCTGATCAGACTTGATATTAGAAGAAAAATGTGGTATCACATTCAAAATATCAAATAGACAAATTAATAAATTGTGCACATGCAACGACACATACAAAGCGACTTGCAAAAATGTAAAATAAAGACATCTGGTGATGAGCTTTTATACCTCTATAAATATCGGATCAGTTCGACTGCAAACTTTCCCTTCTTTGTTGAGTTTATTTCTCCTATCTGAACAAAAGAATAAAGTAATTAGGACAATAAAAATTTATGAGGACTGAGATTAACAAATGTTGACAAATTATATATGAACAAAGATGTATGACACTGGGTTCTAATCTACCTTTAACCTTCCTTTGCCACTGACAGAGATCATGTCTCCAGTCTTTATAGTGGTATTGTTTTTAGACACACTAGCCCAATTGACGCGTACATCCCCATTACTGAAAAGGAGAAAGAATGTAGGTGGTAAGGATCTATTGCAAACATACAGAAATTCTTCCATGTGGATGGACAGCATAGTAAAAAAATATTCACGCATCTTAAATAATTAACTAGTCTTAATTATAAATGGTTTCGATCTGGCCATAATTTAATTGAAGGAGAATAGATGATGCTTAAATCTCTACACCCTAGTCTTAGTTTCATTTTGATTTGTGTTGTATAGTTTCGATTATTTGTATCTTCGCTCGTAATTCTGATTTTGTTTTTTGTATACAGGTTTTAGGACATCAAATTGGGGCTTCTAGCTGCAGGCTTATGTTTGTGTGAGAGAGAGAGAAGCAAGATGTTGACTCATTTTCTCATATCAAAAGGAGAAACAGTAAACATTACATATATAACCCTTGTAATCAGAAGTGTCAAAAGAATTCAGGTAGAGGATGTACAACTATACGTCAGGATAAAATTTTTCAAAACTTCTTTCTCCAGGAGCAGACCATGTTGTAACTGGGTAGTTTCAACAGCTACAACTACCCCAAACTAACATGGTATACCTGATTAAATCAACTAGCTTCGATCTTGAAATCTTGTATCCTGCACTTGCTATAGCGTCAAGCCTCAGCGATCCTTCTATAGTTTTGAAGGATTTAGTCCTGCAATACAATAAAGTATTAAAGTTATGAAGCCTTTACAGCTAGTAGTATAACAATAATCTGAAAAAAAATTAAAAAAAAAGAAAATTATGTGTTATCACTTCTGAGTTCTGACCTTGGTGGTTCGTATTCAAGTGCAAGCAACGGTATCCTTTTACATGTAACTGTAACATTCCCAACCTGCAAAGTATGTATGAAAATATCATTAATCAATAATAAAAAAACAACTGTGATATGCATACTTCTAAATTCCATCAGAGGGCTCCTACAAATCATTTTTACTTGTAAAGAATGTTAAAATGTAAGTTGACATACACCTGCTCTTCTGACCACATTTACAGATATAGGATGAAACATTTGACAAGGATTCTAAGAGCATCTCCAGTGGTAAAAACTCTTAGCTTAAATTGTCTAGGTAGGATCTAAGTTGCATATATGTGGCAATTTTAGAGAATATGCAAAAATTTCTAGCCCTCCAACCCTCAATCACCTTAATAACAACCATGTTTGGTGTTGGCTATATCTGTTGAACCAAGAAAACTCTTATGTACAATTTTATATAAGATTAATTATAGATAATCCCGTTGGAGCATATATCAAAACCCTTGGCTAAAATTTTTCATATTCATGATAGCCAATCATTACAGCCAACTATTCATGATTTTAGCATTGGAGATGCTCTAATTATGACATACTATGGAATTAATACGAGCAATGGATGCAGGTTAAAATAAATGTGATCCAGTTTCAAATCAGTTTGTCAACACTCAACACTGAGTAAACCAAGATGAACTTGCACACCAGACAGACAGCTTAATTTTATTAAATACAGTTTTTGTAAGACTTCAATACCTTGTTGAGCGCTGATGTGAGAAAATCAACTAGGTCTGGAACAAGAAGAATTTGTGCCCCCTTTTCTCCCTGTCCATTAAAATAAGATTTTTAACCCCCAAAAAGGAAATCCTCTGCTTTATATTTAAAGATGCCAGAGATGAAAACCAGAAATTATCAAACTATTCATGGGTTTAAAGTGCCCAGATATGCTCACAACCTCACACACAGCATGTATCCCACAACAACCCAGCCCCCAAATTAGTTTATGGTTTAAACACTTTGGAAGAAATAAAACATATATGCAATGTCTAAAGATTTTTACAAACAGGTGCTTCTGTGCCAGTGCCCATAAAAAACTTTCTTAGCTGCTTGGCTGAAAAGAAGAAGAGGGCATTCTACGTGTTTTAGTCCCAGAAAACAGGTTATATCCAACCATGACCAATTTATCATGAAGGCTCGAGATTGCCTTCGGATAAAGAGAATAAATAGAGAATTTTAACTAGCACATTTCAGACATCTTCCCTGGAAAACATATATTAAATCTGATTATTTCTTTGTTTCTATTTTCTAGGAAGACAGCTTTTCTATATGGTCCTTACAATTAAGAATTCAATCTAGGAGTTTACCTCTCTAAACACAATCTAAACTTTCCACACATCTTAAAGATATATTAAAACACAAGCACAAACGTAACTGCCACCTGTAATAATATATCACCCAGCTTATCCCTAGAAATGCCCGTGCCAAGAATGGAACCAAGAAAATCACCATGAGAACAAGGCTCAAATCCAAAATTTCCTGAAATACTGCTCCACATAAAACAATTTATACATAAAAAAACAATAAAGATATTGCTAATGCTTGATAGCACTTCCTTATTACAAGTAGCTGACCTCAGTGCTTCAACAATATCCGGGTCGGATGTTAAGGCTTCTGGATGTCCAACTGAAAGCCTACAGCGCTCAGCCTAGGTAAAAAGGTTAAGTCTAATAAATAGAAATAGTTACAGAATTGCAGGATGTTGACACTATTTAGAATGAGTTGTATACAGAATTTAAAAATCAGAAGTCATCTGAGATAACCTGTGGGTATCCTCCCTGAGCGACCGCTTTAACATCAGCTAACTTTTCTAATACTTGCATCGACTCCTTCAATACAGGCGGTGTAAGAAAATCAGTATGCAGAACTTCTCTTCTTAAAGATGCCCGCTTTGCCTAAAGGGTTCCACGCCAAATAGTAATAAATCAAAATTACCTTCTTCCTAAAGCCGAACGATAGCGTTACTCACTTTAATTGGTTATAAATCATCACATAGCAATAAGCAACTCTCTTTTCATGAATTAAAATCTGCATAATACATAGGCAACATAAAACTCCACAAACACAAATATAAGTATACCATCTCGACGACATGCTTCACTTCATCAACTGCACCCTTCTCTCCTACTACCCTAACCAAAACATCAGTGTTCCCCCTTGTAGCTTGTGCCACGTGACACATACCTACATCCATCACCCATTATAGTTAAAGATTAAATATTGATCACTTAATGTAACCCACCAATTCAAACTAAGGCAATGCAACATACCAACACATCAAAATAGCCCTTTTGTTAATATAGTTCAATTCAGCAGAACCTCAATAAATAAATAACTGATTAATCTCGATAAATTAATAATTTTTCTCAATCCCAACATAACAAGAACAAAACATAGGGGTAATAGACAATGCAAACTACCAACATATCTTAAGAGACATTCTGTTAATTTAGTTCATTGCAGCAGGACCTCAGTATATAAACACCAGATAAATAAATTAATAATTTCGATAAATTAATAATTTTTCTCAATCCCAACATAACAAAAAACCAAACATAATAGACAATGCACACAACCAACACATCTAAAGAGTCATTTTGTCAATTTAGTTCAATGCAGCAGAACCTCAGCAAATAAAAACCTTGTAAATAATAAATAATCTCAACAAATTGATAATTCTCTTAGTCCCCCCGCATAACAGAAACAAAACACAATCGAAATGTGATATTCAATATTTATAATCTCGACGACATGCTTCACTTCGTCAACTGCACCCTTCTCTCCTACTACCCTAACCAAAACATCAGTGTTCCCCCTTGTAGCTTGTGCCACGTGACACATACCTAAATCCATCAGCCACTATAGTCAAAGATTAAATTTTGATCACTTAATGTAACCCACCAATTCAAACTAAGGCAATGCAACATACCAACACATCAAAATAGCCCTTTTGTTAATATACTTCAATTCAGCAGAACCTCAATAAATAAATGCCCAATAAATAATTGAATAATCTCGATAAATTAATAATTTTTCTCAATCCCAACATAACAAGACCAAAACATAATAGACAATGCAAACAACCAACACATCTAAAGAGTCCTTTTGTCAATTTAGTTCAATGCAGCATAACCTCAGCAAATAAAACCCTGGTAAATAAATGAATAATCTCAACAAATTAATAACTTTTCTTAGTCCCCGCATAACAGAAACAAAACACAATCGAAATGTGATATTCAATATTTATAATCTCGATAAATAATCTAGAAATGAAATTCTCCACTTCCGAGGGTAATCAAAAATCAAACCTGAAGAAGTGAGTGGAGATTTAAAGACAAGACGAGGAAAGGGTCGAGTTCCGAGATGAGAAAGATTGTGTTGTTTAACAGACCGAGCAGTTGAGTTAAGGAACGACCGAACTGCGGTGGTCGCAGCCATGGTCGGGACGCAAACACACAGTTTGTGTCACTTTGTGTGTGTAGTTTATTATCCTCTGCAAATTCAGAAATAAGAACTTTTAAAAATAACTTATAGGATTATAAAGTTTAATTTATTAATATTGTAAAATTGTTAATTATACATAGATTGACTTACAAAGAATAGTTGTATGTATAGTATTTCGTAACTTCTACCAAAAGTTTGTAATCGAGCCGGTTTAAACATTTTTATTTAAGTTCAGTTAATCGATTTATCAGTTTAATAAATAATATATTATTTTATCTTTTAAAATGACAAAATCTGTTTTCTATAATCAGAAAGTTTTAACGGCTACAAGTTAATCCGATATTAATGTTATTCGCTTTGCTTTTCAAAAAATAATAATAAAAGGTTTACAAGTTAAGGAAATATAAATTATAACTTTATAAGTATATGCACAATGAAGAAATAAGGATTTCGATTTGGGAGCAAAACTGAAGCTATTATCAAAGCAAAATTATGAAATTTTTCATTATTTTTACTTGTTTTGGTATTTTCTTTCTGATTTGATTTTTCATTTTTTCAGATTAAAAAATTAGAGGTATGTGTTTTATAGTGTTCTGGAAATAACTTAATACTTTAAATAAAATAAATAAGTTTATAAGTTCTGAATACAGATTTATGGCAGGATATAGATGTAATTATTTGGAGTAAAATATCGAAACTAAAGATGGTGTATTGGATTGAGATTTTAAAGCATTTTTTTGCATTCATCAAATCCGAGGGTATTCGATTGGGATTGTTTGAAATCCATTAAAATCTTGAGGTATTCAATTGGGATTTTAAATTATGCTACAAAATCTGGTGGTATTCAATTGGGATTTTAAATTATGTTTTAAAATCCGATGGTATTCAATTGAGATTGTTTAAAATCTATTAAAATCTGATGGTATTCAAATGCTGATGGATTTTTTTTCATTTCATAAAATGATGGATTTTGTGGCATTCTTCAGTGTATTTTAAGTTTTTTGAAATCCCACCAAATTCAATGGGATTTTGAAGCATTGTACCTAAATCCTATCAACTCTGCGACATTTCATCAAGACATTTCATCAAGAATCCGCACAAAATCCAATCGAAATCCCATACAATCCATTAAAATCCATATACTAAAAACAATACATTAAAATCCCAATCGAATACACCCCGTAATTATCGATTTCTTCCATTCGAATAAATGAAATTTGTTCTGTTGAATGCAGAATTGTGGATTCAAGCAACTCTTAAAATCTACTCGGTGTCGTCGGCGATCAGAACACAGCGAATTCGGAAATGGAAGGATAAGATAAAAATTCTAACAGATTCACGCATTACTCTTACTCTTCAATCTTGTGGTATGTGTTTTTGCACGATTACTCTCAAGCACTTGATCAAACATTTATGGCTCAAATTAAAACCCATCATCTTCGAAAACAGTCAATCTAGGAACAAGCTCCGCAATTAGTTGCATGAAGCCTCAACTACGGGGTGTTCAGATCATGATTAATGAGCTCGGAATCTCAAATTCCAAACTCACGTGTTGGTGTTTGGATTAGCAAATTTATTGTATGAAATGAGAATCTCATTCCCCTTTAGTGGGTAAATCATTTCCTTCATAGCTCATAGAATACTTATTCGCATATCCTCCATTCGAACACCTCATTCCCACCCACAATCCAAGCGCCTCCTGTGTCACTGTTTTCACCAGAAATGAGTCGATGACACTGTCACTAGAATTACGTTTAATCATCAAAAATAATTTGTTCTGCATACTTTAAAAATGCAATGAAATAGAACAAAAGATAAGAGTCTGGCAATCATAATACTACTATCCCAACAAATGGTCCACACTAGGCACAATAGAGCATACTAGTATACAAATCGTCTCACTTGAATCCTTACCCAAAAATAAAAAATCGTCTCACTTGAATCAAATACTTTCTTCAGTCAAGCACTTAGCACTATCTCCAGCCCATAACTACTATATGGACAGCTAAATTGTCAAGTCAAGTCCCCCAGTCCTAAAGTTTCAGTTTACAAACATTAAAAGCAATTCAGATATATCAGCACCGCAATGAAGGCCATCAAACCTCGGGTGACTTTAAGCTGGCCTGGACTTGGGACGGGACAACCCATGCTCATCTTTATAAGTTGGTTTCTGGACAGAAGTCTAATGCAGAGATACTATCTTGTATATAGGAATCGTCATAGCTGAGGAGAAACTATAGAAAAAGATAATTTTAGCAAAGCATGAGGCGGGAAAAGTATATAATATTACAAATAGTAGCTGACTGACCATATTCAGAGCTTGACGAACCTATTCTTCTCTTAGAAATCTCAACCTCTTCTAAGTTGAGACTGCGAAACAACACAAAACTTACATTTGACCATCATATTCTTGTTGAAATAATATTAGTTAGTACATATTGAACTGAATGCAAGTAAATATCAAATCTTACCAACTCTTCTTGAAGCTTTTTACGCTCAGCATCAGCAGCATCACAAGCCAGTGTTATTTCCTCGACTTCAGATTTAGGGACTAAAACTATGCCTGTTCGGTGCTTTGCCTAAAAAAAACAAGACAAATAGCTAAGGGGATTCATTCACAAAAGGGTTATGATAATGAGTTCATACATATATAAAAACCCACCATCCAGTCACTTATGACTTTTCTTCCGATTGCAGTTCCTCCAATTAGTCGAGTCACATCGACAATTTTCCCGATTGAGTTTTCTGCGAACCAGGAGGCATATTCAAGATTCTCTGACTCCACCAAAGTTTCAGCAGCGTTTTCTATAGTTCGGGGTTCTTTATTCTCTTTCACCTTCCCACTCGGGGATTTCTTTGTAAAGTCTCTGTACAGCTTTTTTGGAGGGTCAGAGGGAACTAGACAAGGGAGACCTAATTGTCGTCCACATCTCTCCCCGAGATAATATTCCCAGGTGGCAAAACTCCTAAACGGTACCCTGCTCTTCGCCAGATCAATTGAAGTTTTGATGTCAACTGAACTATATTTTTCACTGTCCAGGTACGGTTGCCAGGTCACCTGAAAATAGAAAGGATATTCAAAGAAGCGATATACTGGATGTAAAATACCCGGCTTGAAACGGTTTGATCACTAACCTTGGACTCGTCATCAACGTAATCCAATTGACAGCGGGAAGCAGTAAGGTCAAAATTATCAAGAGTACCGCCATTTTCTGGAAACTTCCAGCGCATAGCCCTTGGAAAGACATTCACATTCTCAGTGTGCTCCGGACGACATATGTTCAGATACTCGAAAGCCCAGAACTAGAGCAAAGAACAAAGAATGAAATTGGCATACAATATTTAAGAAAAACACTAACTCATATAGTTAGTAAAAATACTCATGGTTATTCTCCCCATTTAAGTTGAAAAATATTTATGAAAAAGGTGGACGATATCTTTGACTAGGGAACATCACACTATGTACAAGGCAAAGACAGTAATTACCACCAAAAACGGCCAGAATGCCGTGAAGGATCCTATCTGTCCAGTAACCTTCCTTCTCATACCAACAAGGAAGGCTGCATAAGTAAATGCCCCCCAATCATAATCTGGCACTGCATGTATATCTTCCACAAGCTTCACAAGCTCATGATGTATCACTGATTTGCTGTTTCCGAAGAAACAACTGCCGATGACATAGAGGAACAATCGACGGGAAATCCTTTCCTTTATGACATCATTTGCGGGAAAAGCCCTCACCTGTGCCTCTGTAGGTCTGATCGCACTCAAGGTAATCCTGTTTCCCTGGAAAACTCTCTTTCTACGTTTAAGTCCAAGAAGTTTCACTGCTTCATCCTTTGCATAATTAGGGTCCAGGGATATGGATTGACCTCCAAAACGAAGCCCAGTAATCATTGTCCAGTCTAATGGAGTCGGACCGATTTCACCACAGGGCAAGTGGACAGTGTTCGTCTGAGCAAACCACCTCTCCATCAAGGCGATAAGGTATCCCTGTGGAAGCTCTACCGGATTGATTTTAAGAAAGTCTTCAAATCCAGCATTATGGAGGAGCTCCTTGTACTGATGATTTGCTACACTATACAGTTCTACTGCGTTTTTCCAAGCACCCCGAAAGCTAAGACCTTGTGGGGGAGGGTTCTGTGAGTTCAAACAGCAATAATTATATTTCTACTCTTCTAAGCAAAATTATTGACCTGAAGAATTATAGTAGAAATCTATGTGTCTTACCCGTCCTGCTCTAGCATACACAGAGGGGTGCTTCCCTAAGCCACTGAGAAGTCGTGTGGCAGAGATAGCCCTCTCTGCAGGTGTCAGGTCATCCTCAGAAACCCCAGCATCTTCTCTGTCGGCTGTTTCCGAGCTTATACCAGGTACCTCGTCACCTGTTGCAGAGCTTGAACGAGACCCTTCATAAGTTCTGGACAAGCTAGCTTTCCTGCCAGATCTGCTCTGATGTCCTCCTGAGGGTGGAAAAGGAACATCAGAAGTACCACGAACAAGTGGCGAGTGCAATATGGCTCCTTCGGCAGGAGTTATGTAATCCTCAATAACTGTTCTTGGAGTCGTTCTCCTTGACCTTGTAGGAATAGCATTGGGCTCACTTGAAGAAGTTTGTCCTTCCTCTCTTGCCAAGCTAGTGCTTCCACGTGACCTTTTCCTATTTCCATGATTTCTTCCTGTAGCTCGCGTGGTCATAGTATTACTTGGAGCAACAGGTACACCAGAAGTCCTAGAAGAAGGATGCTGAACACAATGCCCATTCTCATAATTGTTTACAAAGGTTGCAGAAGGAGACATGATTCTGAGGGGAAGAAGTTCAAGATCAATAAACACAATCCAAGAAAAAGCAAAGAAAGTGGATATTCATTGATATCCTGTAAGTGCACTTCTTTATGTTTATCACTACTAGTAAAATTGGACCATTGACCCCGTTGCTAAAGATTTTATCCTAAACTTCTTTTCTCACCACAACAGTTAAATTAACATATAAAGTTAACACAGCCATATATGATACAAATAAATCTTGAACTACTGTCCCTTTAAAGGTGCACTATACAGTGAAGATAGCAGTCAATTTTGCAAACTGAGTGCATTCAATAACTTCCCAATTTGTAATACTGTATCCACCTCTATTTTGCTGATAACTCTTTTCTTTATGAATGTAATTAATCTGGCTTGATAATTAGGCAAGTATGTTATGACCATGTGTTTGGCAACTTTCATATGGAAATAAGGTTATATGAGGTGAATCAGTATAAAAATGACAAATTCTGTTAACAATAAGATCATTCAGAACATTCTTATCTAGGGGATGCTCCTGAGAACAGAAACAAACAGATTGAAGCCTAGGGATCAAGATTATTCACAAGATACACGACTTATGCTAGAAGTAGATGGACACAAGGAATCTACGCATATCTTGAACAATAAAATTGATGAACATAAAGACACAATTCAGACTAGTATACCTTTTTGTAATTTTCAAAGCTAGATTTGTTAACCGGTGATCAAGAAAAGAGCAAAACTACCTTTAAAGTTATGTGATAAGCTGTAGTTGGGTTGCGATTCTGTGATTTCTATGTCGACTCGATTGTAGTTGTCGCCGCTACAATTCTGAGATTTCTATGTCGACTCAATTGTAGTCGTCGCAGCTACGATTCCGTGATTTTTTATGCCGACTCTCTGGTAATCGCCGCTGCCGTCTTGACCTGTTATTGTTTTACCCCAAAAACCTAACGAAAACCTCTTATTATAAGTCTTGGACGAAATATTCATAGTATGACCAATGTTACCCTTATCAAGTCCCAACATAATTTATCATATAAAATAAGTAGAAGTAGCATATTTTTCGCTTCATGAAATTTCATTTATCAATTTTTTATAGGAAAGAAAATAAGCATTCCGATGTTAGAATACAATATGATCTTGCCAAGTTCTTTTCCCAAGATTTTAAGATTTTAGGAGAACTGATTACTTAAAATGGTATGTCATAATATAATTTGATCCTTACAAGCCTCTTCCTAACTCCTCGATATTTTAGGATAACTAATCACTTAACATGGTATCAGAGCTTTGGCAGAAGACTCAAGTTCGACTTCCTCCTACCCCAATATTCTCATAATGTATTATGAACACGAAAGGTAAAGTTATGCCCCAAATAAGAGCTTCCGTGATTCACTCTCGACAACATCCTATATACTTATCTTAAAAAATGCATAGTAATTTAATTTCAATCCGTAAATCATACACCAAGTTAAGAAGCATTATTAAATTTATTTTTTTAAAAGTTGAGAAACATGATTGATCGTTATAATTCAACTATAAAATAAATAGTAAATATAGTTCGAATGAAGCTAGGTATAATTGTAACCTTATATTGAGTATTCCAAGTATACCACTTGTGTAAAATTACTTTCATCGGGGTAGAAACTAAAAACTTGTAGATACAAATATTATCCATACTTCTCTGAGTGTTACAATGAGGGGCAATGCATGTGTAGATGTGTTGGAAAACACACTATTATTACAGTTTCAAGAAAACTTGTTAGCACACTTTCGACGGTAAGTATAATGTAATGATGATGTTGAGCTCTAACATTAATATTTTTGATGATACAACTACTCTATCTAGCTCTCTTATTTTACAACAAGAAGAGGTTGTGCCTTTATTTATAACAGCCCTAAACTTGGTGTCTACTCCTTTAACAGTAATGTTGATGTCATGTCTGATGTCAACATACTTGGAGGCTACACTTATGATATTACCATGCTGTCATGGCGGTTATGTCACGTGATGTGCTTATATTTAAAATGCCCCCTCACTCAAAAGCTCGTCTTGGATGAAATACCCAATTTGGGATTGAAGTGTGGACCACTAAAATCCCTTGAGCATAATCTTAGTGTTCTAGAAAAGAGCCCATCTTAGAATTAACTTATATTGGGATGTCAAATATGAGAATTTTGGAACTACCCCGATTCGAATTTCCAACCATGTAATATATTTTAGGGAAATTCTCAATGGTACACGTGTGGTTTTGGCTTTTCTAGATGGTCCGCAAAATAGTTTTGCCTTCCTATTGGTACACTTATACTATTATATCATTCTTTATCATACTCCTCCCGTCAAGCGCTGTTAAGCAAACGTTGACTTGACTCTGCAGATGCTTTCGGCAAATCTTCTAGACTATTATTCATTTTTTGATCACATGATCGACAGACACCAGACTCCTAATTCCCCCATCCCCTTCCCATCCCAGCTAAACCCACCTCCCTTACCACCTGCAATACCGCCGGAATCTTCCTTTGGTAACGGTTCTACCCTTACTTCGGTCATCCCTTATCTCATCCCCCCTCTTTTTCATACAAAATAGTAATAACACCACCAGAATACACAACAAAAAGACCCAAATCAGCCAGTGAGCTAGGGTTTGTGAATCGGAGCGGTAATGAAGCTTCTCTTTTGATTTCATCCATTAATCTTACAAATTACTATCTGTATATGTGCGTTTTGCTGCTTGTATGCACACTGGTTGTATATGTATGTGTGTTCTTGTCGCTGATTTGGGGGTGGTGTTGCGTCAGTCGAGAGACGAAATTGGTGTAAAGTTGAGTCGGAGGGGGTTGGTGGTGAGGAAACGAGTTGGGTGTCGGGGAATTACAATCGGAGAGGTGGAGAAGCATAGAATGGCAGGGGAGTTGACGTTGGGGTTTACAAAAGAGAAACGACGAAGATTGAAACGGCGGTAGGGAGTTGTGTTGCGGATGTAGGTTTGCGGCAGGGATGGTATCTTCGGCAGCCTCGTAGCGGCTATGGAGGTCTGTTTAGCAGATGAAGGAAGAAGGTACGCTGATGGTGAGGTGTGGGGTCTGCAATGACGCTGCCGCCTAGATTAATCAAAAAAGAAGCGAGGTGTGGGGACTGATGTTTTTAGATTTATTTTATTTTATTTTAAAATTAATTTAGGATTAGTAAATGTTCGAGCAACGGGGTTTGACAGGGGGGGTTTAAGTGTACCAACCAGAAGTCAAAATTATTTTGCATACCATCTAGAAAAGCCAAAACCCCGAGTGTGCCATTGAGAATTTCCCTATATTTGAGGCCATGTCAAAATTGAGAAAGTGCGTTGTTGTCAGCACTATGGTGGATAGCCACTTCTCAATCCTTTAATTGAGAATATATGAGATATTAAGAGTCGAATCTTTTGACCACATGATAAATTAAGAGGTGATGTTGTCAGTCCCGATAGATGACCACCTTGTTGATGGTTGATGAATGGCCATCAATCTCTTTACCATTGCCTATGAAATTTGTTTGCCATCGAATTTTGCATGGGCAGAACTGGCCATTATAGGTCTTGGTGGATTTGTCTACATATGAGACAATAAATGATGGAGAGCTGAAAACTTCATCACTCTTTCTTGTCGTACCAACTTTCGATACTTCTTTTGATCATCAGCTTGCTTACACTCAAACATAGGACATAGGAGTCTGACTCCATGATGTGAATTCCCCATAATATTCGGTCAATGTTCAACCCATGAGTCAGGGCCATGTTGTTTTGCTTCACCTCGAAATGTTTCGTCATATTGCCTGGATATGAGTAGGTATGGGTGACCAAGGTAGCTTATGTGAATATGCAACTCCATGGACTTAAACAACCATGACTTGACCATGAAATTTTCACTATCCCAATCATCAAAGTAGCATCACTCGCCAAGGATTTCTTGGCCTTTCCATTGATGTATTTCATCACTAGATCGGACTTAAGTGCAGGTGTGCAAAATTCCGACCATTCCACGAAGATTTTACCATCAAACTTAGGGCTCACATATGGAGTCCCATGAAAAGCAAATTTGCACTTCCTTGACTAGTGTTGTTACCTACAATCAGATCATTCACAACCTCCGCCATATTTTCGGACACAGGAAGCAAATCTGCCGGAAATAGGACCAAAAATATCAGACGGGCCAGGGTGTGAAGCACGACATTATTCATTCTTGCGGTGGTGAGTGAAGGCGCGTGTGAACAACCTGTATGCTTTGTATATTGATTTGGACTAGATTTTCGGGACTGTGTTTGGGTAAAAACATAATCAAGCAAGTTTTCTTTGAAAAAGATTTTCACCACTAATCTGTGTCTAGGTAAAAACAAAAGAATTTCCTTGAAAATGTGTTAAACTACAGATTTTCACCATTGATTTCTCTCTGTAAATCAACTCGCTCTGATACCATGTCACTGAACAATAATGAGAGAAAAGTATATATGGCAGGAAACTTGTTTATACTCCATCCGTCCCTTCCATTTGTTAACGCTTTTTTTACATTGCTTGACACACATTTTAAAAAGTACATAAAATATAATTCTTAACTTATTTTTGGAATTTTCTTTTTTGAATAGAAGTTTGAACATTAAAATTTTATTCACAACAACAAAAGTTATAATTTATGAAGCTATACTACATAAAAGCCTGAAAAGGCGTGTTGAACCCTCTCTCCAAAATGTTAACAATCCAAAAGGACAGAAGAAGTATATATCTCTATATATATAACTTTACAACTGCTCTATCTGGCTCTCTTAATTTACAATGAGAGGTTGTGCCTTTATTATAACAGCCCTAAACTTGGTGCCTCCTCCTTTAACATAATGTTGATGTCATGTCTAATTACATACTTGGAGGCTACACTTATGATATCGCCATGTTGCTCATATTTTAACAATTTGACACACCCCCTCCCTCGAATCTCATATTCGGATGAAACACTTATTGTGGGACTGAATAGTGGCCACTAGTAGTCCTTGAGCTTAATTCGAACGTCCAACTAGACCCCCTTTAAGACTATGTCGAGAATTTTGGGATAGCAGTATTCAGACTTGCCACCACAATGTATATTTTAGGCCATGTCAAAAATACAGAAAATGTTGAATCAACACTAAGGTGGATGGTCACCAATCAGCCCTTTGACTTGAACATTTTGAAGTTATTCGAACTCGTTCTAGCGATCACTCGGTAAAAAAAGAGAGCCTATGTGTGAACATAGGAGGTGTATATGGATGTGATTCATACATTCCCCGGGGAGCAAGAGCGATAGGTTTAGTGGATTGCATCCATTAAGATTGAACACTAAAATCTTTACGAGAATGAATGATATAGACTGTGTATATGAATCCATACATACTACTACACTACTACTTTTGGTTCTTATAGTTGTGGCAAGGGTGTATGTATTTATATAGGATTGATCAAATTGAAAATAAGATAAAACAAAAAATTATAAATCAACACTAGCCACTACATTGTTACACCTAACTGAATATGGATCACATATTAAAAACATCCAAGCCCTCACACACCCACCACTGTACTCTCCTCATTTCTCCTTCCCCTTCTCAATCATCTGTGGCACCAACCACCATTAACTTCTACTTCCATATTCGGCCACCATTAATCAACATTTTCATTTTCTCCGATGGCCTTCTTCTCCGTCGATCTTCTCCTTCTCCGATAATCTTATTCGAGGATCTCTTATTGGAAAATCGTTTTCCCTCCTCTCTCGATCTATGCATGTCCTATTCTTCTTAATCAATTAATTATGTCCCCTAGTTACTGGAATAAGCCAAGATACATTATATCTAGAAAATAATCTGAAACCTGAACCACAAAATTCTGCATTTTACTTCCGATGTAAACCATAAAATAAAAATGCCCAGATTTCACAAACGGAAACTTGCATAATTCTTTTTTATATAGACCAGGTTGACTGCTCGTTTGCATCCCAGTAAAAATGCAAAACAGCTAGGCACAGTCGTGCACATGAGACTGATATACCAGACTGACGCAAACACAACTTAAAACTAAACAACTATTATTGCTCTAGAAAGAATTAATATGTACATATGTGTAGTGACTAATGTATACCGTTACTACCGCATACATCTAAGAGATAATGTGTAACATACAATATAAAATTATAACTAATATACTTTCAGTTTAGTGATACGGTAAATACCAAAACCAAAACCGGACCTTGGTTCGGTGCGGCTGCAATTTTTATGATTCTTTCATACAATGCTATTATTTAGTTCTCATCATAATATTTTTTGTCCAAGTTGTGGATTTGAATTAGAGATTATACAAAACATAACAACATAAACAACTCAGTAATAGCAGCTTTTCTTCCGGCAGGAGAGGCCAAACAACATCGTCCAATTTTACGCCAAACCAGAACTTCACAAACATAAAATTTAATTTAGAAGTACTAGGCAATAAGCAAAATAAACAAATCCAATACGTACATAGATATAATGATTAATATCTGCATTAGGAATCAATATCAACAAAACCAAATATTCAATATGAACAAAGTTCTCGTCATTATTAAGCAAAACCAAATATTCCTCAAAAGGAGTAATAAGAGAATGTAGAGCAGAGTGTACCTCATTCGAGCAAAAATCCTCCTAGATATTCCATATATCAACAATATCATTTGTTTCATGGCTACCAAGATAATATGATTGCTTAAACCCAAATCATCCACTCGACCGCATCTTCTTGGAGTAACACATAGTGTCTTATCCCAGAATAAGACAACTATCAGATCACCTTTCATTATGAACACGTGAAACCGACGAGATTCATAGTCATCGCAAAGCAAACAATAGACTAATCAAAACGGTGAATGACACGTCTGTAACTGCATTCAGGCAACACGATTCGTGGCACCAAAGCACATAACAATGCGGTTACTATCTAAATTGAACCCTCTCCGGAATGCAGCACCATTAACAAACACACTCTGAACATCACGAATGCTACAAATGTAAACTAAAATAATTATTTCTAAAATTTTCTTTTTCTTGATAAAAATATCAAACTTATAATACTTCAATTCATAAAAAGAAAATTCGAAAAACAATAATTATAATTGCGTGATCAATGAACTTAAAAATGTAGGTCAAAAAATCAAACTATGTTTATTTGAAAACACGAGGAGTCATTAACTTTACCAATATTCAGGCACGAAGTGAATGAGAAACTTGTGCTTTGTCTTCATTTTCTCCTTTGCTGCTGTGAATTAATTTCCCGAGAATAAGCATTCAAATTGCCCTCTGAATAAAATAAAGCTTAAAATAGGAGGTCGCGGATCCTTCTTGTTTCTGTTTGTTTCCAGTTTAGTCCACTTCATCTCCGGAGGTTGTTTGGTTCGACTTTCGAGGAACGATAACGGGTGCGAGAAAATATCAACTTACAGTGATAACGCGGTTTGATATAGGTATATACAGTGTTGCAAGAAGCTGGAATCGGACATAGTCGGTAAAGGGAACCTCAAGCAATTAATCGGATAATCAAGGATTAATCAGAGTGATTAATCGGAATCAATTTAATATTATTTTTTAAAATAGATAAATATGAATATAAATATATTTATATTTACAACAGATTTATAATCATATAATTTTATAAATGAAAAAATCAATAATTTTATCCACAAAATATCCATTTTATAAATCATCCTATAAAACTATAGTACAATGTGTCTTAAAATTAATTTTTAAATTTTAAATTTTTTTTACTATGATTTATAAATTTTTTAAATTTACCGATTTTTTATTTGCCGATTTTACCGTCCTTTGACCGATTAATCCCGTCTTTGACCGACTTTTCAGAAAAAACACTTTTTTCACCGATTAACGCTTAATCGAGACGGTGACCGACCGAACGGCGATTAATCCCGATTAATCGCCGACTTTTAGAACACTGCGTATATATTAACATAAGTGACTTATTTGGTTTCAAAAAAACATAAGTAACTTATTAATTTATGATATAAAAGAAAGAAGACAATTATGACTTAAGAATTATGGTAATAATTGAATTTAATTTATAAATTGTTAAATGTGTTTGAATTATTAAATTACAATAAAAGTTATCAAACATTGAAAATTTATAATTTTATAATAAAATATAAAAGCAAAAAAGTCAGCATTTCTGATTTCTAATATTATTATTATTGTTGTTGTTATTAACACATAATTTTTGTTAGACACAAATGAGCAGCTTGCTCGACAAAACTAGAATAAGCATTGTAACAAATTTAAATAGGCATAACGAGCAAGACATTATTATTTTTCTCAAAAAAGGTACTCATTTACGTATCAGCAGCTTAAAATAAGATGAGCAAAACCAGCGCTTCTGCACAGCTTCATCCCAGAAATGCAGGACTCTTTCTCTGAAAACAATCAATTTTTGCATTGTTGTGAACTGTGAAGGTATTGACTGAATAAATAAAATTAATGTTGATGCAAGTCTACTCATCAATGCACAGCATTATCAAATTACAAAACAAGTAATGATTCAAAAACCAAAACTTCAAATTGAAAAACAAGTACTCTGCCTCAGCTAAATTTTTCCAACTGCCTGATCTCTAGAATGAAACAAAAACCAAATACAGAAGTTTCATGTCCATCTTCCTGCCAAAAAGTGTACGGAAATATAAAGAGAAAAAAGTACTTTCATGTAACTTTACTCGGCCACTGACATCATTTGCCAAACACAAAATTTGGCCCATCGTCGATTTGTACCTGCTGACTTGCATTACGGGTCTTCACATCATATGTCTTCACATCATATAATAGTATCCGAGCACTGCAAGCAACACTGCTAAGATGGCCGCTAGAGCTGCTGCCCAAGTCCAGTAGTTTGTTGCTTTCTTCCTTTTGAGTATGATCTTAGGGAGTGGATCTGGGCCCTTGACTTTGCCCCTCGACCGCACTGTAGTTTTCTCTTTTCTTTCCTTGGTCTTCGGTGCAGCTGCTGCCTGAACAACCTCTTCTGCTGTTCCTGTTTCAGAGACGATATCAGCTGTTGTTTCAGTTGGTTCCTCAGTTGCCACAGATCCAGATGCAGTGGCTTTTTTCTTTGCTTTTTTCTCGCGATCCTGTAGGTATTAAAGTCAAATATTAGAAATTGCTTAAGATCATATTCCACAAATCATCACAGGTTATATAATCTGGAAACACATTGGAAAAGAATAAATTTCCTTTTGTTTCTTTTCAGCTTCCTTCTGAGCTTTTATAGCTGCTTTCGCTGCCGCTTTCTCTGCCAATTTCTTCTTTCTTTCCTGGGCCTGCTTAGCCTTGGCTATCTCTTCCTCTCTCTTTAACTCCTTCAGCTTTGCCTCGTCAACTTTTTTTTTCACCGGAAGAGGATCTTTTTCTGCCTTTTCGAACTCACCATCTTTCACAGCACTGACCTCTACGGTACTTTCAGGAATTGGTACTTCCTTAGTAGGTTCCTTTGGTTGCTTCGTACTTTTCTCTTTCTGGTTGATATTGGTGGAATCTTCCTTCACCTGTTTGGGTTGTGGTTTTGCTACTATCTCAGTTTGAGCAGGAGGTGGTGACTCTTTTACCACTAATGGCTTCTCACCGGGGTTTCTCATTCGTCCGTCCCTGCTCAGTTGTCGCATGTCAAGACTAGGCAAAATTCTCATCTCATAATCATCCCTAAACGCCTTGGTACTACTCCACAAGGACATAAATGTATCCACCTGATCAAAGAGAAGTTGAAGATTTGATGGTAAAACTGATTATTGTGTTGATTGACCAGCAGATGTCTTTATCAGAAAGAACTAGTACAAACCTCTGTACTAGCAAAATTGCGAAGACCTTCAACGTCTTTTCTGGCCGCAAGCTCTCTGGCCTTTATCAAGGTAGTACGATTTTGATAATAGGGAGCATTCTGAAAAGATTTATAATATCAGTAATTAATTAGTCTTCAGCATTGCTAAAACTCCTTAACAACATAAACATGAGCATAAAGAATACAGGATTCAGATAAGCGGCAATTGATCCCATAATATGTTTGCATCATCCTGGTTCGCACTTCATCTCTCATCATTAAATCATCTTAAAAATAAGCATGACATGAATTCTGTATATATAAAAAGCAAAACTTTTAACAAAAACACCGACTGCAAGCGGGCCTATATTTCTAGGTTTTAATAGGACTGTACAAGCATTGTTTCCATCTACCATTATCCAAAAATAATCCAAGTTTTCCAATATCAGGCAAGGTCTGTTGTACTTTACAGTTCTTTCTTTGTGGAATCTACAAATATTTTCAAAATTACAGGCGAGCAAATAGATTCATCTGTCTTTTGTCCTGGTTACCTTTATTAATAATCTCTTACTTAACCAGTTGCAGAAGACATCCTATGACCTGCTAAATGACTAAAATTAGCTGTTCATGCTTAAGTAATGAACGATTAATGAACTAAACATAAGTTCTAAGGTCTAGTCCACTTCATTTATTGATGCAGCCAGATATATAAAGATCAGTAAGCGCCTATGAAAAGCCTGAGCAAGCAGCTAAAGTGTCCAATCATGATCAGAGGATTAGAATACCACGCTATAAGCAAGTGTTCGTTATTGCTATATGATATGCTGACACCTTTTGCAAGTATAAACTTAACTTTCCCGAGCTGATCCAGATTAACACAAAACAAATCTATAGATGTAATCAGCAGATTTGTAGCAAGATATGATTCTATGAAGTTATGCAACAGCCATTTTACAGCAGAAAGAAGAATGGATGTAAAATGCCAAAAGTAGAGTTACACACCCCTTGATCAAGCTGTTTCCTTAGTTCCCGAATCCTGTCATAAACCTTCTGTCTATCCACTGAAATAGCCTTCGATTCTTCCTCTAAAGAATCAATCACTAGATTTATGGCCTTCTTCTCTTTATCAAGCTGATCAACCTTAGCCTGAACTACTTTCTTCTCTTTCCAAACTCCATCCAGACCAGAACCTATCAGCTACAATGACATAGAAAGCACAAGATCAACAAAACCACTTTATGTGACTAATATATAACAAGAATTACAGAAGTCTGGAGACGATAATTATATTTTTACAGCCAAGGATAGTACAAGATTTACAGGTATTTAAAAGGATTTCCCTACCTTAACCTGGTCTTGAATGGCTTCCTTCTCTCCCAGTGAATCCTCAATCTTAGCCCTCACAACAGCATTGGCAATAACTTTCTCCCGTGTTGCTTCTAATTGTTTGATTTCTCTAATTATTTGCTTCTCTTCAGACAGGGGAATGCTCTCATGTTGTATGCGGTTTTCTAAGCTCTTGATCTTAATTACCAAGAAGAGTGGAGAATAAAACAAATATTACCACACATAAGATTAGATCAATAGTACAATTACTCCTAATTATGCTCATAGATAAAACAGAAACAATTATTAAGCAAAACATATAACAGGAAAAAGTGACCAGCAGAAATTAAAAAAGCTTAAAAAATTGTGCTTACAACTTCATTTAGCTCTTCCTGAGAAGAGCATAAAAAGGTCTTCTCTCTACCCCCTGTGTTTGAATTGCGCAATTTGCCTAAAGCCTGATGCAAAGGCTCTATTTCTTTCCTCTTCTCATCTATGATTTGTCTATACTGCTTACTTTCATCAATAAAAGTCTTCAATTGAGAATTCACTTGAGCTCGATCTGCCTGCAGAAAATATGTATGTTGCTTAATTTATTCAACGATTAAGATTGGCGATTTTCTTTCTTTCAGTTATAACTTAAGTGTATTGATTCAATTTTATATTGAAGAGATTGTTCAGCAGTATATCACACCATCAAACTTCACTCCACTATTCCACCAGAAACAGGAGCCATTTCTATAAACGATTATGTAGCATATTATTTCATGTCACGGATTTCACAAGGATTAAATTGGCAAGCAGTTCCAGTCAAGGAAACAGAACTACAGAAGAGTAAAAAAACACTCACTTTTTTTGCCCTTATTTTTTCCATGATCTGATTTTGAGCTTGGTTGAACTTTCTAAGCTCTTTATCAGCCTGGTCCAACTTGAATTTGGTTTTCTGGTCGTCATATAACCGATATTTGACCATATAGAAGGTGTGGATCTGCTTAGGTTCAGGCCACTCATCAACTGCATCCTTGGGAATGGTATTTTCTGGCAAATTACTCGCCTCTTTTTTAACTGGCTCTTCTGTTCCATGTGAACCAAATGTTATACCTGAGTCTTGATTCAGTATTCCATTTTCCTTCTGCAACAAGATGTCTCCTTCCAGTTTTGTCTCCACAGGGACATGGGGCAACTCAGTTTCCAAACTCTCCACACCCATACTCATAAAGTATCTTAAAATCCCTTCAAAGATTCCAATTCCTGTTTCAGGTATACATTAAAAAAAAGAAGAGAAGAAGAAGAAACAGATGCCATTTAACATTAATACATAACTTCACAAAGACCTTTAAAGCCACGACCAGATGAATGTCAATAATAACCAGCTTGTGTTAGGACTCTCAAGCTAAAAGATCTTTAAATAAGCGTGCTAGAAAAATGTGCAAAAGAGACATAAAAAATATGTGCAAAAGAGACGTCAAAGTTTAATTAAATTATTTATTCAAACATTTTGATTCGGCTTCAATAACAGTGATCATCTTCACCATGTAAATTGCCACATAGTAACAACACATTCACAATCACACAAGCATATATAATAGAAGATTATTGTATTTTCACTCATTATATTGCCTTCAACAATACCATTCTACACTAAAAATTTCATCTCAAAAGAAAGAAAAAAAGCATGTCTTCTATCGAATATATCTTCAAAAACTTGTACTCTACAAAATGTAGGCGGCAGAAATATAAATAAAAGCAAAGATACCACTATACCAGCAAAAAACCACAAATCTTTATATACCTGCAAACTGCAAGAACACACACATCAAGAACTGCTAAATACACACAAAGAAACACACATGCATATCAAATTATATCATACTTACGCACCGAGAATTCGAGATTGCAAATCCAATACACAAAAATCATACAATTTACAACCCTTCATATAAATCACCAACACAAATCAAGATCACCATCAAAACAACAATTTCAGATCACAAACATAATAAAAATCTCCCAAACCACCAATTCAAGAAACCCCACAACACAAATTCATCAAAACTCAATAAAATCAAGAAAAGATAATCAAATGGCCAAGAAAACCAAATGGGCCACGAAATATTCAAGAATGAATGCAAAAGATCATGAGAATTACCAAAAAGTGAGATTTTTGGAGAAGATCCCTTGACTGAGACGTCTAAATCCAAGATCCAAAAAGTGAAATTTGGGTCAGTCTTGAAATTTAGATCTCCCCAGCTCAACTAAACAGAGAGATGAAGAGAGTTTTATTAGTAGTATTTGTTTATATAGAAGCAGGAACTTTGATTGTATCGATGTAGAGAGAGGAATAAAAACCGCTCTGATTTTATTTTTCCTTGAACAGTAAAAACATACCTACCGGTTTCCGGGTTTGTTAATTTTGTCCATTTATAGGTTTTATAATTATAACCTTTTTTCATTATCATCGGTGTTTAAAAAATCCCCGATTTAACCGATTAATCCCCTGCAAGGTCAGCCACCGATTCGATTTTTGAAATTCGATTAATTCTTATATATATTTCCTAATCGAAGTATATATGATAAATTATTAAAATTAAAATACTATATCACTTTAAATATGAATAATTATAAAGTTTATGAATATTAGTAAATATAATTAGAGTAAAGTTCTATGGAGACCACTTTATTTGGAGACCGTAGAGACCATTTATGTTTTGCAAGTAAAATATTGCATAAAAACATTACAAAACTCATAATTTTGCAAATCAAAATACTGCAGTATACATTATTTTGTGAAGAAATATCACCAGTTCATTAAAATTATTGATGAACATCTATGTTTAATAAGTAGAATGTGTATGTTCCGCAAATGGAACAAATGTTCTGCAAACTAAACATATTCTGCCGGATAAAATATTATATAATATTCAACATGTAAAACATACATGATATTCAAGATTTTAAATGATATAATGATTTTGTACAACATGATTTGCAAAATTATGAGTTTTTCAATATTTTTATGCATATTTTACTAGCAGAATATCAACGGTCTCCACGCTCTCCAAAATATAAGTGGTTTCATAGAACTTTACTCATATAGTAATTACTAAATTACTAATATAATAATAACTAAATATTAAATAATATTTTAATATTAAAACATATCCGCTTTTCACTCCGATTAATCTTTCCGATTAATCCCTGAATCGGTAGCTCAACCGATTATGTCTGATTCCCGATTTCTATAACACTGACTATCATGAATATCGGAAATATGTATAAAATCAAAATTTTTTGATAAATAAAATTATTATATGAATATAAGAGTATAATCTGTAAAATAATTTTTAGAAATTTATTGGAAATTATTCAAAAGGCTTTAAACACTAATTTTTATGATTGATTTTATGGTCATTTTTCTATGAAATATCCACCCTAATAACATATTTATTATATACATTTTATTGATTTGGTTTTCAATTTTTTATTATAATAAGAATATATTAAAAACATTATTATTTACTTTAATTTATATGATTAATACATCAAATAATTTATGATTATATGTAGATATTAAATAGCTATGTTATTAATATTGGAGGTTGAATTATTTATAATGTATACACGACTATTAAAAAAGATCATATATCAGTTTTTGGAAATCGTTGTGTAATATAGTCTGTATAAATTAAATTAAAAAAATAATTTTAGGGATATTGATTTTTCATACAATATTTTTAGTTTAAGTTATATATACATGTATATATTTTATATGTTTTGTTAGAATTTTTATAAAACTTAAATTCACCTTTTTAAATGCATTTTTCCAAATTTCCATACCAGATCTTAAGTTTTATAAAGAGGGAAGAAGAGTAAATAGTTAAAATATATTTCTGTCAAAAAAAAAAAAGAAGTTAAAATATAGTATATAAAAAGAGCATAGGAATTAAGATAATGGTGAAAATGGAATGTGATAGATATGAACGTAAGTGGAGAATGGTATTTGCTATATTTTGTGACGTGTTGTAGACGAAATAATGGACTTTTAGTTACGCATGTGGCGTCACTCAACTTGCACGTTCCTCAACACCTCTTCTTTCTTTTGTAACGAGATAACCCTTCTTTATGTGAAACGAATCCGGCCCATTTGTTTTTACTTGGGCCCAACAATCTATTTAATTTGCTTATATCTTGCCTAACCTAAAAGGCCCAACTAAATTCTGTAGTCCGAAACCATCTTTGAGTGGGACTGCTTTAAATTCAAACAAACGGTAACGTGGGCCAGACTCATAAATAGGTTTTATTAATCCGTGTTTTGTCTGGCTGGTTGACCTTTGTTTTTATAAGTTTTTTTCCTGATATTTATGATTTTCAAATAAATTTTATTCAATAAAATTTTGTATATTTATTTTTATATACAAAAGAACATCGAAAGTATGATTTGATTATTAAACAAAACCTCTAAATCATAAGTAGAAAAGTTGCATGACTTGTTAAGGAAAAGTAATTTAACACTGATCAAAATCGATATGTTTTAAATAAAAATTGAATATGTTTAGTTTTTTCTAAAATTGTTACTGTATTAGTTATGGGTTCAAAATTTGATCAAAACAACCTAAACCCTCTCTTCTAAAATTCGGTAATTAATCACGATTAGTCACCGATTAATTCTTGTTTCGTAATTTGCCGAACTGATTAGATCTCCGATTAATCACGGATTAATCTGATTAATCCCGATCAATTCAATTAATCACCGATTAATCCCTCTTCTGTGACTTCACCGATTGAGTCTGATTCTCATTTTTTTACAACACCGCCTAAATCCAATAAATTGCTGGTGGGACTAGTATATTTATTTTTTGACAGAAAAATTGATGAGAATAGTAGAACATAGAAGAAAGTTAAGGTGAAAGGGACAGCGGAGACTCTAGGCGTTGCATGATACAGTAGTATGCAAAAGACTCAGGATTACAATTGGTCAACTGCTTTACACCTTCATCCCAAACCAAATCATTCCAAGTTAACTTGAGCAAAATTTTAAGTTAAATTTTGGTGCTCTGTTGTGCTCTTTTCATCCACACGATCATGCATGTCATCACTATCATTATTATCATTATTAAAGACAGTCATTGCCGTTCTATAATGGTACGATGAGTCGCATGTTTCACATTTTTATTGATTTATTATATTGTTTTATCATAATTTATTTATCATATTTTAATTTTTCAAATTAAATTACCTTCAACTAAAGTCAAGAATTATTATTCTTACAAAATATATACTCCTTAAGTGGATTAAATTGACTAAAATTTATAAGCTACTCTTATATAATTTAACAGTTTGAAACATACACGTTTAAATAAATAATATATATTTTTAATAAATGATTACTGTATTTATAATCTTAATACATAATTAATATCAATTTTAATATTTTTTTAATGGAATGTCAATTTTAATTAAAATTAAGTCAATTTCATCAAAAAAGTAAAGGTGATTTAAAATCGAAAGGATAACTTTTATTGCTACTTATTCGTATAAGTAATTATATGTATCATTGTTTAAGCTTTTTATTTAGATGACAGTTCAAACTTAGACACAGAATAAACGCCAATATCACAAATATGGCCCATTTAATATTTGTTTTTATAATTTATTCTCGATAAACAAAATTTTAGCTAAAATAATCTGAAACATATTAAATATCTGAAATTAAGATAAGATCATGACAATAAATATTTAAAGCCTAAAGAAGAAAAAAGAGATTAATAATTATACATTAACATGACACAATCTCTTTTCACTTGACAATCTCTCTCTCTCTCTCTCTCTCTCATCTCTCCCAGGACCCAGAGTGTAAACACAGCTGCATCTTCTTCACTGATTTGCACTCCGTCAATATTGACCCTTCCAGAATTATACACACAAACCCCATTTTCTTGTATGTGTACACACATATTCTGCACGTACAGGTACAATTTGAGCCTCATGATCTCATTATTTAGCTGTTGTAATCAATCAATTCTATCAAACCCTCAATTATTTATCGAGTATCTATCGTTCTTTCAATGATCTAATGCCTTATTACACACATACACACACATATGTATGCATAATGTTGTCTGTGATAGTGTCGGTTATGTTGGGTTTTTAATTAATTAGATTTAATGGTAATTTGATTTTGTTAGCTCATCTGATTAAATTTAGTGTTTTTCTATCAGGGTTTTTGATAAAGTTTTGAGCTTTATTGTGAATGTGTTGCTTTTGGATTTGGTAGTGTTTTTGTTTATGGCTGTGTCGTTTTCTTGAAATGTGTTTTTTGATCCACTTGGAAATATTATATGGAGCTCATTGTCAATGTAGTATTATATTGGGTAATTTATGTTATCTACTTTGTCTGACCTCGTATTCATTCTCGAGTTCTCGAACATGTGTTTAGTTTAATTTTCTTGGTTTGTGTGTGTGTTCGAACAAGATTGGTTTGTGAGCTGAAATGAATTTCCTTTTTTATTTGAGGGATTGTTGTAGTAGCAAGAAAGATTAATTTTGTTGTTTTCAGTTGTTTAGGAGACGTATTGGAATGTGTACAAAATATTGGATTTATCGGATGAAGGGTTTGATATGAACATTTAGTTGTTGCCAATACCTCTTTTAGCTAATACAAGTTGGTGTAGAATTGGATATGAAAAATCTTGGGTGGAACCCAGGAAAAGTTTTTGAAAGTGGATTGTTTAACATGGAGAAGAAATGGGTGTTTCCGCTTGTTATAACTTCAATCGTGTGTGGCTTCTTCCTTGTAACCTCCTTCAACATGGGTCAAGTTTCTTCTTTACACAGAGTCAATGCATTCTTATCAATTTTTCCCTCGCGAGTTATTGCGAATCAAACAAAGGCGTCTTTTGCTGAAGAAAAAAATGCACCACCACCTGTTCCTCCTAGTCCTCCTATTCCTCGTTTTGCCTATTTGATTTCTGGTTCCAAGGGTGATCTAGAAAAGCTTTGGAGGACTCTTCATGCTCTGTACCATCCTTTGAACCACTATGTGCTACATATGGATCTAGAATCTCCGCCGGAGGAGAGACTTGAGCTGGCTACCCGAGTGGAAAAGGAACCGATTTTTGCCAAGGTTGGGAATGTGATGATGATTACTAAAGCTAATATGGTTACCTATAGAGGACCCACCATGGTGGCTAATACTCTTCATGCATGTGCCATCCTTCTTAAGAGAACTAAGAACTGGGATTGGTTTATAAACCTCAGTGCTTCAGATTATCCTCTGGTGACTCAAGATGGTTTGTATTTTGTCCCCTGCATTTTTCATATGGGAAGAGTTTAACGTATGACCTATGAGTATATGCTATAAAATTGTGAAATTGTGTGACTTTGTACAGATCTTCTCTCCACATTTCTTGATTTGGAGCGGGATCTAAATTTTATTGAAACCACAAGCAACTTGGGATGGAAGGAGTAAGATTATCATTAGTCCTATTTTTGCCCTATTGTCTAAATTGGTTGTAGTCATTAAAAAAACTATTGACAACCATGTCCTGTCATCTCCCTATGCAGGGGTAAAAGGGCAATGCCATTGATGATAGACCCGGGGCTTTACCAAAACACAAAGTCAGACATCTTCTGGGTTACCCAGCATAGAGCTTTGCCTACAGCCTTCAAGTTGTTTACAGGTTAGTTTGTCTGTTATTTAGCTGTACTTATAATTTCATGAATCATAATTAATAACAATTGTTGATAATATATTCTATACAAAAGTCTAAAAACCATTATGAATCGGCTTGAACAAATGCGATGTAAATATCTCTAACCTGTTGGCTATATCTAAAGTTCCAATGAGTAAAATTCCCATCATAATCTTCCTTAGTTAAGAACCCCATTTTTTCATCTTGTTAGGATCTTTTGTTTAATACTTAAAAAGTTCATCTAGTTCGCGCCTTAAGGTTGCTTTACTTGTATACCCTAATAACTGAAAGTCATCATCCTAAACACAAATGAACTGATAGAATGATAATCACAAGATCTTACTTTGATTTGGATCTTCATCTACTTCTCCAGAATATTTTTTTTTAAATATAGCTAAATTATTTTGGAGTCAGTATATCCGAGCTCGTTTGAGGCTAGAAATAGTTTCACGTGGACATGTACTTCAAAGTTTTACCTTCTAAAGGAACCACCCTCTTTGATGCGACTATCTGTTATTGCTCCCTGCAATGCAATTGAATTGCTTTTACCTTATTTAGTAAGTGGTATGCTGAAATCTGGTGTTTTCTCGTGCAACAAGAATTCAAGCAGATCATGAATGCTGACACTTGTCTATTAGACTAAGACAATACCAGTACCTATTTTGGATGATGGTGCAAAGAACTGCATAACCCTGTTTTACATTTAAGCAAAGTAACTGCATATGCCTAATCATAGTACAAATATAGTTGACATATTCATATTAAGAGGAAACAAAATGTAATCACGGTTTTATTAATGCCCATGGAACTGAATTCGCATCTCTGTAGACTTTTTTGAATTTCTTTACATTTCATATTCTGGATATGCCTGTACCATAACATTATTACAATATTTGCAGGTTCTGCTTGGATGATCCTCTCACACTCCTTTGTAGAGTACCTTGTATGGGGTTGGGATAATCTTCCAAGAACACTGCTCATGTACTACACGAATTTTGTCTCATCTCCCGAAAGTTACTTTCATACTGTAATATGCAATGTGCCCGAGTATGCTCCAACTGTAATCAACCATGACATGCACTACATTGCTTGGGACACACCGCCTAAGCAACATCCTCATATTCTGACCCTTGACGATTTGAGCAACATGATTGGAAGTGGTGCTGCATTTGCACGGAAATTTCAGCAGGATGACCCTGTATTAGATAAAATCGACGAGGAACTGCTGGGTCGAACAAACGGGAGCTTCACGCCTGGTGGTTGGTGTTCAGGTAATCCTCGTTGCTCCAAAGTTGGGAAAGCAAAAAAGCTCAAACCTGGTCCAGGAGCTCAAAGGCTTCGGGGACTTGTAGATAGATTGATTTTGTCGGCCAAGTCAGAGGAAAACAAATGTCATTAGATTCTTATAGTTTATATTCAAAACCAAATTTGATGATCTTGCTTGTGGAGAGAAGTATAATGTATGAAATTGATTCATTACATTCCACAAGACCAACAATAAATGTTGGGGTATTCATATAAAGGCGCAGCACGAATAATTTCTTAGCCATTTGTGGAACCATGGGCAGGAAATTCACTCGGAAAGCAGTTTTCTTGACAAGTTCATGGTTATCTGCTGCACTTTGTGGAACTTCACATGTATTATTTTTTGTAATTTATTAGCAATACGAATATATTTATAAGTTTCATTCTGAAAAATTCATTGAAGATTATGAAGTAGTCCACAGTGATTCTATAGTTGAAGTATTCCACAATGATTCTATAGTGGAATTGGAAAAAAAATGCGAATACGATCATAAATCTCATGTCAGATATTAGATATCTGAGAGTCTATATTTATGTCTGTCTACAGAAAAAGCTTTGAACAAAAAACCTTGGCTTGAATTGTGTATTGTTCTTAAGGATGACAACGGGTCGGGTCGGGTTTATTAAGATCCAGACCTGATCTATTATATTTCGGTTCGGTTCGGGTTCGGGTCCGGATCCGGAAAATGAAGATCCGGATCCGATCCGTCGGGTTTTTTCGAGTTTCGGTTGTAAAGATTGACAACAGACATGTACAGAGAGTACAGTGAGGCTTATAACAATGATATCTCAATTACTACCAACTCACGACTTCATGAAATTTCTAAAGAATAAACTCTTTACAGAGAGAACCAGAACAGCTCGTATGATCAAGCAGATTTGCACCTGATACCACCGTTGTGATCCCTTGTTGAATTCCGAAACACAGCTACCAATGAAGCATTTGTTGGTAGCGGCAGGGGCGGATTTAGGAGGAATGTCTCGGAGGAACCAAACAAATTTTTTGAAAACACTTGTATATTTTCAAATTTTTTGAGGGCATTTCTATAATTTTGTATATCTAGAATGGCGAAAAAATTAAAAAAATAGGAGACATGTGTCCCTGTGTCTCTTACTAGATTCGTTCCTGGGTTGCGGATACACCTGGACTTTCGTTTGGTTCACTTCGTTTATCAGGATCTGATCAGGTCCTGCGTACAGGAGCTCGAGGAGGCCTTGGTATCCTTGGATCAGGTCTGCCTGCTGGAGCTGGCAGACGTCTCGATGGCATCTCCTCAGCATTGCTTGCTAGAGTTGGATGAGGTCTTGGTATCTCATCAGGCCTGCGTACCGGAGGAGGAAGAGGTCTTGAGTAGTAAATCCTGCTGCTGCTGCTGCTTGCACCGTACTCGTATCCAGGCTGGGGAAAACACAAGTGTGTTTGGAAATACAAGAGAAAAATAAATGATAAACCTTATAAAAATTGACGATTAATACATATATTAATGATGAACTAAAAACTTACGCGAACTGGATCTCTGTAGCTGTTCCTCACTTCCTCATTTGCATAGAATGCAGTACTTTGCTGATGCCTGCTGTCATTCTGTCTTGGCACGCGATCGTAAGCTGGATGCTGTCTTGCATTTGAAACTATTTGTGCAGATGCATAATTGTTATTCTGAGCCCACGCTCCAGAATGTGACGTGCCACTGATTTCTTCAGGTCGAGGTAACTCTATTGGAGATGGGGAACCAGCTTCAGGATTGTCCTGAGTCCTTCTCCTCTGCATAGAATTTTTTTACCCACTCAATAAATATGGATGCAAAAAGATTATTAAGTGTAGAGACTGGATCAATATAGAAACCAGGCGCAAAAAATTTATCAATAATATTACGAAACTTGCCAGCATTGATCGGTATAATGCTGCATTAATATTAAGTGCTGAAACAAATTGATTGTCCATTGTTCCCTTTCCTTTGAAATCATACGTGTCGCCCTCGGATCCTCCAGCCGCTTGCCTACAAGTTCCAACGAAAGTACATTAGACATAACAGCTCTCACCTAATGACATGACAAAAACTTACTGGCTACAAGCCTACAACAGCTGTGGTAACATTTGAATATGTTGTTTCACATATTCACATATAAAGACAAGTTGTTTCACATCATTGAACCTTCTCGCTTCCTCATATCGAGCTATGGCATGTTGCTCTTTGCTTGGAGGATACTTTGGCAATTCTTCAGGTTTGCAAGGGAGCGGTTCTGACCAAAAGAACTGCAATAAAAACCAAGATGTACGTTCATAGGTAGCTCAACAAGAAAAAACCAAGAGTTCTGGTGAATATATAACAAAGGAAAGTAAATAGCAGGCAGAACCCTGTTAAGTTTTGTAAATTCAGAACCCTGTTGAATAGCCTGTGATATCCCTCCACTGCAATAATATACCATAATCACATTCCTAGCAATGCTTGATTACTAATTACACATTCAATCCACATTCCCGTCGGTGGAGACCAGAACCAAATGTGCACAATAAAAAAGTTGTAGCAGATACACGACTAATCTAAGGATGACCAAGACCATATGAAGTAGCAAGGAGTCACTATTTTTGAAGTACACAGTTAGTCGACTGCAAGCGAAAATACTTTTAGGAAATGACAGCAAGATGTTTGTAGATATCTGAAGGTGTCCTTAAATGAAGAATATGAACAACAAGAGTTTTCAGGATTGAATTATAATTAGAAAAAGGATCTGGTTTGCAGAAGTACTTACATCACTGTTTAAAGCATGCCTTGCAGACCGTCGAGCTGAAGGTTCTAGAGAAAGCAGGGTCTCAATTAGTGCTAATGCTGGTGCAGATAAGCCGCTGAAATATTCTGCAACACGTCTCCTAAGACGTGTTTGAGGATTGTAGATGTCTGCAGGAGGCAGATTCAGTAAGCTCCAGTAGTCCTCTGAAGGTGAGCCACAAAGCGTGAATATTCTATGCAATTGATCCACCTAATAGACAGAAAGATAGAAACTTCATCATTCAGTTGTACTAGTAAGAAGTCGATGCAGTGATAGCAACAATGAACTAATGACATGCATGCAGACGTGTATTATTGGGTGCATCACTGCCCAGCTATGTCAGGAAAATGCAGAAACAAATTTTGGCCTGCGCGCAATGCGTTTATTGCTTCATCCTAGCCTGTTAAGAAATAATTTGATGGCTTGTTTAATATACCGCGCAATGCGCAGACTGACTCCCACAGGCAGACTTCCTAAAGAAAAAGTTCGCGTTCAAGAACTATTGTCAGAGTGGATATTCCACAAGAGGACTGCTACCTTAGAAGTTACAGTGTCACTCATTGCCTTATCCCACTATGTGAAAATTAAAACTTAACTCACACCATTGTAGTGGTGAATGGTTAGGCTACATTCAAGAATGATGGCCCATGAGGTTTACACTTTAGACTGACAGCAGCTTCACATAGAAATGTAAGGAGTGTCTAATATGGCAAATTAAAATCAATTTTTTTTATTATTTTCCTTTTCCATCATCATCTCAACTCATAGGTGTAAATAAAGGCATGAAAATTACTATAAACAGTTGAAATTGCAGATGCTAAGGTGCTCCTATTGGAGACCAAGTGTTTTTAAGTAATCAGCAATAACCATAAGAGCAAAGTTATTTCAGCTATCTATTTTAGTAGCGAGTACATGTATGTTTGTCAGTAACAACACAGTTACAAACCATGTACCTCCGTTTCTCCAGGAAAAATAGGTTGTCCTGCATATAACTCAGCAAGAATACAACCAGCACTCCACATATCTACAGCAGTGCCATAAGAAGTGGCACCAAGCAAGAGCTCAGGTGGGCGGTACCAAAGGGTAACTACACGATTTGTCAGTGGGCGATATTGCTCTGGATCATAATAGTTTGCTAAACCGAAGTCTGCTATCTTTAATTGTCCATTGTGGTCTAACAAAAGGTTGGAACCTTTAATATCCCGATGCAATATGCCCTGACTATGACAATGGTGAAGGCCGCATAACAGTTGCTTCATGAAACATTTGATCTGCAAAAACTTTAATTTTGTTATACATACAAAGATGAAATTTGTACAATATAAGAAATGAACAGACGAGTATAATGCATGGATAAGAATGTAGATACTGTATTACTGAACAGACAAGTATAATGCATGGATAGTTAATCACACAAACTCTGCCATAGCCTATTGCACAAACTTTGAAACAGTACCTGAGGCTCTGTGAACTTTAGACCAGGCCGGGAAGCAAGTCCTGCAAGATCATGTTCCATATACTCGAGAACGAGGAAGAAATTGCGGGACCTCTCTGACGCAATTAAACCTTCCAATTTAATTATGTTTGGATGATTTAGCCTGCGTAAGATGTTGATCTCCCTTGCCATGAAGCGAATACTTCCAGCCTCTAGATTGTTTAATTTTATTTTCTTCAATGCAACAATTCTCCTTTTCTCTATATCAAGAGCCCGGTAGACTGTGCTGTATGCCCCTTCACCAATCTGCCAAGGAAAATAAAGTTGCTCAGACAAGATGTTTAATCAGTTACTCAAAAAAAATCAAAATATATCATCTGAATACAAATTTGTGCACAACATAAATATTCATAATGACAGCCAAGCATCACTAATCATAAGGGGACTAGTATAGTTTTTTTATCTAATTTTTCTTGAATAGCTCTCACAACAATTCATCTCATGCACACATGCCTCGACTAAGATTATAACCCGACAGAGTATCCATTAGACTACAATGCTAAAAATTACGTAATAATAAACTTGTCATTACTCTAAAATGCAATAATGATAAAGAAGCAAGGAAAAGGTGTATACTTTCTCAATGATGTGAAAAGAATGCTCTTTTCTTGGCACCCATCCCCTGAAAGCTTCACCAACATCCTGAACCATCCATGAAGGCCACCCCGCCGCAACCAGCTCAGCCTCACTGCCTCTAAGAACTCTTCCAGAGCCCGGATGGAGCCCGCGGAAAGCGCGCTGAGACTCTCCCCTTCCATCATTACTAGCATGCACAGGAACAGAAGTGCTTCCCTGCCTCTCACTGTCCACCTCTCTAGCAAAAGATCTGCAGCAGTTGCCCATATCTCTGCACAAATCAAGAAAAGTATCTTAAAAGTTAAATCACAATTAATTAAATGCCACCTTATGTAGAGTACGGTTGGATATCTCAAGAGGGCTATTCTCTTTCGTCACAGATTCTCGGTTCGATCCGGCTCATCCCGAGAATTTAGGAAAACAAATACTCACTTACATATAAGGTTATAAGTCATATTTGTAAAAAAAAATAAAAAAATGCCACCTTATGTAAAATACTAAAAGAACCACACACACAAACACACAGTGCACCTGGAAAAGACTGTGTACTTGATGGCTTTGGAAGATAATTTGTGAGTTATAAAGCAAGAACTCAGAGTTCTTCAACTTGGGTCTGGAGAGAAAGCAAGGATAGAGAAGAAGTGATAAAATTTAGTGATGATTTCTATCCCAAAGATGGTCTGTATTTATAGCAAAATTTGGTCTATGTAGAACTCGGAGTATTTGGCTGTTGCAGGTGCTTTCAACAGAGAGAGTCACTGCTTATATAATATTGCTTTTCGGGGATATCCTTTGTAGACTCTCATTTCACGTTCGTGCGGGTTACTTTTTCCGATATCTGCATTATTTAATATCTTGGCAGATGACAGTAATATCTTTTTTCTTACCATATTTGGCAAAAATGGTATTATGGATGAGGAGTTTATCATGCGAATTTGCCTAATTAGGTTCGGAATGGGATATTCTTAATGGCACTCTTAAATTATTTGGATATATGTTTGGTTTTTTTATAATTTATTTTCAGCTAATCTTGATTGAGAAAATAAATCATCTTTTACTTAATAATTATGTAGATATCTTGAATTCGACTAATAAAATCGAATCCACAGGGAAAAAGTTTAGATTCGATATATTTATACGATTTCATCATATGATTTGATTTTGATCAAGATTTGATGTTCAAGAAAAATCAAATGATATCTCAAAAAAATTCAGCGTAATATCTTTACTTTTCAGTAAAAAGATATTGTAAAAGAATATCTGATAATATCTCTCATTAAACACTCCTGTAAAAATATAAATTTACATCTAAACAAAATATTGGTACAATGTTCCTCTAAGAACGCGTTTTAGATGCAATAGAGAAAATATTATTGTTTTAACACAAAATGATATAATATTAAAAATATAATTTCTCTCTAAATAATGAATCAGGATCAAATAATTTTTTTTTTAAGTTACACACTTACAAACTTTTTTTTATTCCTCCATCGTGTTAATCCTTAGTTATATAAAGTATCCATGTTGAAAATTCTTCAAAAAACATCACAATTTTTAAAAATAACGCATAAATAAATCGCGTTTTCAACACATTTATAACTGGGGTTCAACATCGGGTTTTGAACACTAATTATCATTGTGTTGAATATATCTAAAAAGATGTTTAAACTATCCACCTAGAGTTTGGGTAGGGTCTAGAAACATAGATATTAGTTATATAACATGTTTACCTTAGTTTTTACATTTAAAAATTGGTCTATGTACTTCTCCGCCACTATTTTAATCGATGTTCAACAAAATATGTTAAAAGAATGTTGAACTCAAGTTATATATGTGTTGAACAAAAAAAGTTTGTAAGTTTGTACCAGAACCCTCCCCTATATATGTATATGACCAAATAACCTTGCACTTGTATTTGCAATATCGATAACAGTTTTGATCGATTAGTGATTCGGTTTGCGAACATATTTAATTTGAAACATTTTTTGTCGGATAATTTTTATTATTAAAACAGATTTTGACATATTCATTGAAATATACGATCATCTATTAAAAAAAATTATTTACATGAAGTTATTTAACATGTTTAATAAAAATTTTGGATGGTCAGTATTTGAGTTGGTTACGATTTCTTTATTTATCATATACTAATTGAGCCGCGCGTTGCGGCGGCCTATAAAAATTATATTAATAATTTAATATTGATATTTATAGAATAAAATTTTTTTCTAGCTGTCTATAAAATTTATATTAATGTTTCAAAATTAATATTTGTAGGATAAAATAAATTTTATATTATAAAAATCTTGATGTAATACCAATACCAATATATAATTGCAAAATTGGAATATAATTCATGGTGAAAAAATGAAAATAAATTTATACACGTATTAACAATTTAAAGCACGACGAATCTTAATTTTATTTGTGTTTTTTTTAAACTAATCATGTTCTTACATTGTCACCTTCCTCCAATTTTTTTTGGACTGATTGTGCACAAAAACATCTAATTTAAATCCGTGAAATAGCGGTCTATAACTACCATCGCGTAAGGCCCTTTATTTTTTTAATACTGTATAAACAGTATTCACTTAAAAGTTGTTTAAACAGAGCAAACAGATTATGGATAAATAATTTTTTCCTATATACAAAGTAAATCATATAAAAATTAACAACAAACATGTCCGATAAACAAAACAAATATTATAAAAGAATAATCAACAGACATACATCACTAATAGTTAATTTATTGATATCATCCATCAATATCATGTCAAGACTATATTCTTTTCCCGTGTTTGGATTTGGCGATTCCCACATAGAGGTCTGCCGGTCTATAACTACCTACCACCGAGTTAGAAATCGAGCAAAAGAACTATCAACAGAGAGAGGTAGGGTTGTGGTATTGAAAGACGGGTGGTTGTGTTTAGATGATCCAAAATCCTACAATCTATAGAAGTATTTATAGGTGGAGAGAGACTTGTGCGTTACTCTTTTCCATAATTAAATAATCTGAAACAAAATCAAATTAAAACTTTCAAGCTACTATATTCCATAAATAATATGAAACACAATCAGATTCTGAAACTTGTTTCTAATATACCTGATACTAAAAAAAGGTAGTTCTAATTTTTGATATTTTTCATCCAAAAATTCTAGAAAATTAGAAAAATAGAACAGAGCGATGTGAGAGGCGCCACCTACACGCCTCCTCGCTTCTCCTTTATATAAGTATATTGATTAAAATGAATTACCGGTTAAAATTAAATTACACTTAAATATTTTCACATAAGTTTAAATTTCTTGGAAATTTACTTTTCTGATAAATTGTAAATATGTTCGTGCATGTCACGCGAGGGACGAGGCGGTAAGATAAACTTGCTGTCAGATTTGGGGTACACCTGTAAAGGTGGTCTTGCATCACCAATCCGTTACAGCCTACATTCTTTTTAATTTGGACTCTCCTTTCTAATTTTGTAGTTCATCGATATCACTTAGATAGCTTTTGGATATCGATCAATATGATATCCAACGACTTTAAAATTTTCATTTAAAATAATATCTTTGGATAAATATGATACAGGATTGATATGCTGATGTGGTATAAGATTAAAAAAAATTATTATTATTTTCAATTTTTTGAGAGCAACCTAATAGCAAATATGAAGATTATATAATATTGACGAATTTTTTATTTTTTTGACAAAATAAGTAGATATGAAAATGTTATATTTGCAACCTAATAGCATTAATAATAATAATAATTATAATAATAATAATAAGTACTATATTTTTCAAAAATTTATGTATCAAAAACTACAGCTGAATTGATTTTTCTATATTCAAATTCGTGAGGATATAGAGGTCATGATAATATTATCTACATGTTCAAAATTACATTTGACATGAATGCTGAAATTTTTAGATTTTAAATATATTATTCCACATTAAAAGTATCTGTAAATTATTGTTAAAAATTATTAAATTATTTCACTTAACATAATATAATTTTGATGAAAACTTGTTCTTGATATATTGAATTACGATATCCTAAATCGTCATTAGAAAAAGATGTGTGGCGTGCATTGTTTTACATTTATTTATTCTTTTTTGAGCGTAGATTTGGCGTACAGTTAAGTGACACATGATGGGGCAATTCATCAACACAGTCTTTTTTAGCATATGTTGCACACATTTTGCATAAATAGAAATTTTAACAACTAAAAAGACCAATACCTTGTTTTATTATAAAAGTATAATTTCAACTAATAAACTTATAACTGTGCCCAAAACAATTCACACCTTTAATGTGGTTTAACCTTTTAATTTTCATATCAACGGTAAAGTACTTTAATGTCTTAGATTTTTATTGTTAATTTAAACTATTAGAAGATTATTACTTTGATACAATCTGTTATAATATCAGCTTGTTGTTAAATTTTAATTTTTATAGTTAGTTTTCTAAGCTTGATGATCAAGACTTTTAATGATTTTTCATGTAATTGTTATAAATTAGATCTCAAACAACAATTTCCTGGAATTTGAAATAGCAAAAACAGAGCAGATATAAGTCACACCCCATGAAGTTCACAAATACATGAAATATTTCGCTCAATTAGTTGTGTATAGTTAGTTTTCTAAGCTTGATAATCAAGACTTTTAATGATTTTTCATGTAATTGTTATAAATTGGATCTCAAACAATGATATCCTGGAATCTGAAATAGTAAAAACAGAGTAGATATAAGTCACATCCCATGAAGTTCACAAAGACATGAAATATTTAGCTCAATTAGTTGTGTATTTATTTTTTTAGCTTTGTGCAAACTTAAAATTTTAAATATTTTGATACTCGTATTTCTTACGGGTGAGCAATGTAGCATATAATGTTCATTTGTTAAAGATTAATTCAAATATTCAATATCCAATATTCTGGATTATGAAAAAAAAAACTATTCTTGTTCTAGTTCTAGTTCCGTTTAATCAGATATTAGTTTTCACCGTATCGCATCAGAATCTACACATCTTTTTTAGCATGCGTTGCACACATTTTGTATAAACAAAAATTTGAATATACAACAAAAGACTCATACCTTATTTTGTTGTAAAAGTATCAATTAAACAGGTAACCTTATAACAATACCAAAAAAACAAAATTGACACCATGATGCGGTTACTCATTTAATTTTCTTACCAACTATACAATACTCAATGTCTTAGATTTTCGATTATTAATTTAAAATATCAGAGGATTAATACTTTGATCGGTAAGTTATAATATTGACTTCTCATGAAATTTCAATTTTTTATCATTACTTTTCTGAATTTGATGATTAAGACTTTTAGTAATTTTTCATGTAATTGTTATAAATCAAATCTCAAACAAATAAATTTTTGGTATTTCAAATAATAAAAGGAGAGTATATATAAGTTATTCTTCTGAAATTCAAAGACATATAATATTCAGCTTCATTAGGTGTGTAGTAATTTTTTATTTTTGTGCGAAGTCACATTATCAAATATTTTGATACTCATATTTATTAGGGGTGAGCAAAGTAGCATATGAGGTCCAGTTGTTAAAGATTAAACCAAATATTTCATATTCAGAAAAAATATTCTGATTATAGTTCAGGTTAACCAGATATTTTTTAATCAGATCACGTCGGATTATCCAGTTCTAAATTGATTAGTATTTTTCAGTTTAATTTGTAAGTCGATAATCAATTAGTTTGACTCATTATATTTAACTTCGTAGATTATGTATTGATTATTGGCACTCTAATATAAAAAAACTTATTTTTTTTCACAACTCTATTCTTTTAGCAAGTCTAGTAAATACATTTTACTATTATCTAGTTGACTTTTCATTAACAATATAAAATTCTTCCAAATTGACCTCTGTTCACAAGTTATGGTATTTTAAATCCATATATCATCAAACATTATATCCTTTAGATATACTTTTTTACACCAAATTTAATATTTTTGTCACTATTCTCATATCTATAAAAAAAATTAGTAACACATCGAATTTTAAATTCATAAGTTTAAAATTAAAAAATAATTTAAATAAGAATATTCTTTCGATTACTTTATTCACATTCTCCAAAATATTGTGATCTCATTACAAATCATCTTTTATAATAAAATAATTAATATGACACAATACTTATTGAAAATCCAGTAATTTTTTCTTTAAAAGATGTAAGTTTCAGTTTAATATGTGCTTACTTAATTACTTGTATTTAACATAATATGATATATATTTCACTATTTCTCTTTAGTAAATTTATTCGTCATAAATTCAGTTTTTTAATAAAATCAAAATGAATTGAATCTGGGTAAACGGGTGCACAAAGTACATGTTTGGTTACAACTACTTCCGGCTTCTTTTTCAAAAAAGTCGTCTTCTATTTTTCTTGACCCGTTTGTATAAAAAGGCAGAAGCATTTATAAGAAGTTATGAATGCTAACCTTTGTTTCAGGACTTCTACTTCTTTCCCGAACAGTTTAGTCACTTATAAGTCTTAATTTACTTCTCACTTCCAGTCCACTTCTTTACTTTAAGCAGGAATCACTTTTTTTAAGTTTACCCGAACGGCCCTACAAATTTTTAATCTGGATTGGATTTGGATTTATCAATAAAATCCCATATATAAATATCCAGTTTGATCATTTTTGTGTTAACCCCTAGTTTTTATGCACATTCCTCAATTTATTGATATAAAGTTTTTCTGAGTGACCTTTATCTAGATTGTGGTAATATTGTTAATAATATTTTTCCGAGTCAGCAGTCTATTTGTTAGAAATTGCATATGAGAAACAAATTGTATAAGCACGTGTGTGATATGATAGTTTGATGAAAAAAATTATTTGTTAAGATATTGTGAGCGCATAATCTAGATTTTTTTTAAAAAAAAGTTGTCACAATATCGTTTAAATTAATCAATGTGCAAATTTTGAATCGTCTCTTACAATAGTTGACATTGGATCCGGCTTAGACCACTTTCGACTAAATTTGATGCACATTTTAGGATATGCTTAAATATTAAAACTACTCCAAATACATTTGATCAAATATGAGTGTTTTAATATCAATCTTGGTACTTGTTTCAACTATTAGTTGAGATCTGAAATCATTCATTTTTTATTCGAATATGAATTATATTTGTTTTTAGAAATCTAGCTCATGGTTTGAGCCCGAACACTCAGATTTTTTTTTCAATTCTAAGTTTATTGACGCAATTAATTAATTAATAAATATTAATTTATCATGCAAAGAATATATGAGTCTTGATTGAAACAATAATTTGACCTCAAATAAATATTATATCGTAGATAATATAAATAACATAGTATTAACGGACCTAGTTAATGTGTTTCACTAAAAACTAAATGCTAGTATTAACTTACCTAGTTAATGCGTTTCACTAAAAGGCTAAGTGTTTGTCTAGTCTAAATGGTATGGATGGTTTGTATGTATTGATGAGGTTATGGGTTCAATTCTTTGGAAAAACATTTTTTTTATATATGAGTGAAAGTTAGGTTCGGAGTTAGGCTTAGGTTCGGAAGTAGGTAATTTATTTGCTCAGGAGGGAGGTTTGACAAGTACCTGTTCTGCTATAATATATATAAGTAGATTACTAATTTTTAAAACAAAGCATGGATGAATATTATAAAAATTAATTAAATTGTAGATTGAAACTTAAATCTTGATTAGCCGGCCCAGTTATTTACATATTTGATAACTTCATCACAGAATATGAAGAAAGATTTCTCTAAAGCCCATTCTTATTAATATAACCATTTTATTATACTTCACGAGTTCGTGGCCCAATCTGAGCAGACATTTTAGTGTCTAGCCCATATGTAACACTTGTTACGATGAGAATTGATTACGGGCTATTATTAGACTGGCCCAAAACTAAAAAGTGGGGATGATGGCCCATATGTGACACTTTAAAGTTAAGTTGAAATTTGACTATGGGCTACTATTAGACTGGCCCAATACCAAAAGTGGGAACAATGGGAGAGAGTTTTATAATATTAAGTTACAACTACGAAAAGTTTGACTACGAAAAATCGAAAATATATAATTAAATTATGATGAGTCAGAAAAAAGGTGAATCATTTAACTGATTTTAAATATTTACTAAACTCATTCACTATAAAATTGATGATAAAATTGGATGCTTTTAATAAATTTATAGTATATTTTTTGGAATTTAAATTTATAATATATTAAAATAATAAAATTAAATTAAGAATAATATATTAAATTGCTCATAAAAAAAGAGAATAATATATTAAAAGAACCCATACTTTTTACGGGAATGGAAGCCATTAATAAATACTCCTTCCCTCCGTCCCTTCCGATTCTCTCTCCGTCTCCACCGATTCTTATCGTTTGGACGAGACTGCCCAATACACATCTCAAGAATCATGACAAATATAAACTTATGTTAAAATGCGTGTCGAGTACTCTATTTCCAATGATAAGAATTGAATAGGACAAAAGGAGTGTAATAATATTTTTGTAATTGATATGAGTTGGAATGTTGAATAATGAAAATCATGGAATAATACAAACTAAAAAATCCTCTTTTTTTATTGAAGAAACTAAAAAAAAAAACTTAATTTTCTGACAAAAGAGTGAAAAGTTAAAAAATAATGAAATTTAAATGAAACAAAAAACATGAGATTCAGAAGTAGTAACGCTGGGAGCCTGAGACGATAACAAACATCTCTGAACTGCATCAAATCAAACCCTAAAATCTCAATTTTATTCATATATTTTCACTGTGAATCACAAGCAATTACACTGACTACAGGTACGCTTGCTGTTCTCAACATTCATTTCTCAATTTGACTTCGAGTTTGACGATTTCTAGATTTGATCCGAGCGAAATCGCGTTTGAATCTGATCAATTTGGTGTTAATTGCGTGTTTTAAGCTGTGTTGAAGTGTGATTTGTTCTTAATTGAAGTGATTATTGGTTGTTTTAGTGAAGTGATGTGAGTTGAGGTGTTTGATTGGTGGTTGCTGATGTTGAATTGGATAGTAGTGATTGAAGTGTTGGTTTAGTTTTCGATAGTGTTCGAGAGAAAAGATCAGGGATTTATCGAGAAAGGCGTTGAGTTGTGGGATTTAGTTTGTGTTTAAGTGATTGATCTGGCGGTGTTATCTGTTATGAGTTAGATTAGTGTTTTGCACGGCGCGGAAAGTGCATTGGTTGTTAATTTGTGTGTATACTGTTTTGACGGTGCGTTTGTGTTGATGTATTTTTGAGGTGGAATTTGATGGAGTATTAGGATTTCGAGTGCTGATTTGATGTTGGAGGTGGTTTGTTGAATCACGTGATTGTTTTGTGAGTTTGTGTAGGGACGAGATTTGGTGGTTGTTAATGAAGGGAAAGAGGAGGATTGGAGGATTTGAAGTATAATGACTGGAGGGCCATTAGGTTTACGAACTGGAAGTTATGGATCGTTGCCACAGCAGCAGACGACAAATGGTGTGGCACGTGGGCAGAATTTTATTGTTGTGCGGAAACCTGCAAAGATGTCGCTTTCTGGTTCACGAGAGAAAGAAAGGCTTTTTTCGTATATATTGAGACAGTTGGTTCGAAGGAATGTTGTTATGGTGATTTTGCTTATCACGGCTTTCGCGTTCTGTATGACAGGATTCTTTAAAGTAAATAAAGGTTTGTATTATAGTTGCTTTCTCTTTTGAATCTCCATGTCCGGTTTTTTATGGATTGCTATGTGTCTGCCATTATCTAATTTGTTTCTGGATAACGTGCTAATTTAATAACTGTGTGGTCTTGTGGAATATATAGACTCCAATTAGACATCTTTTCTTAGTTTAACTTTTTCTATTGAGGTTTTGTGTTGAAGCTCACAGAAACTATAAATCTCCATTTGAAGATTCTGAGCAGAATCACAAACTATAAATCTTTTGTTATGGGAAAATGTTATTGAAGAAGGTCGAAACGGAGGGAGGGATAGGTTTACTTTTAAGATACTAGGTAATTATATTTTTGGTGCGTTGAGTCTTGACTATCTTGAGTTAGTAAGTTAAACAGTCTTTATAACTTTTCACCTAACGGGCCCTTAGTTACCATATTGCGAAATATTTATTTTATTTTCTGACACCACGATTTTGTTTTTTTTGAGTGCGGTATATTGCGTCGCAAGATATATAATTAAAGTATTTGTATATGTTGAATGCTCAGGCTTTTTATACAATTTAATTTATTGTGAAATGTGAAATTTTTATTTTTGTTCTCTTGTTAGTATTTAAGTTCTTATTTAATCTGACCTTGTTATATCGTTTTATTGAAGATGCATTGGTGAGCAATAGCACGGAATACTTTGCGTTCAATCTTACAGCAGATTTTGAAAATAAAGGAAGCAGCCTGACAGAGAATCTTTCCAAAATGAACATTCTGACAGTATGTGACGAAACTACTGGTTTTCCACCTCCTAATCCTCTCACTCTTCAATCTTCAATTGCTACACCTGTTTTAGGATCTGTAGCTGTTCAAAACAATCCATGTGAACATTTTACGTTCCCTCCTCCCCCTCCTCCCGGCAAGAGAAGACGCATTGGACCACGACGTAAGATAACAAAATAAATCATACATTGTGTAGTGAATTCTTAAACTCTGAAGAAGTGAGTATGCGTGTGTGTTTGTGTGTATGTTCAAGCCGTTGATTCTAGATAGAGAAACACTTCTGGCCGAAGTATTATAGGAAGCTCTTTATGATCTTAATATCTTTCTTGTTAATGTTCCTCAGCATGTCCAGTGTGTTATCTTCCTGTGGAGCAGGCTATTGCTAGTATGCCAAGCTCCCTGTCCGCTTCGCCCGTGCATCATTTAAGCTACTTTCATGAGGATCGTCCTGTCAAAAGTGAACCACATGGAGGCTCGGATTTTGGTGGATATCCTTCTCTAAAGCAGAGGAATGATTCTTTTTCTGTTAGAGAGTCGATGACTGTGCACTGTGGGTATGTCCCTTATTATATGAAATTTGTTTCCATTATAACATTCCTTTAATGGTTTTCCATGTTGTTAATGCTTTGTTTGCTTTGCTGCACCTCATAGATTTGTTAAAGGATGTAAACCTGGTCACCAAACTGGATTTGATATTGATGTAGCTGATCTCAGCGAGCTAGAGAAGTTTCACAAGGTCATCGTAGCATCAGCCATATTTGGTAATGTTGGGTCCAATGCTTGCTTTGTTTTCAAACTTTTACTTTCATGATTGGCAATCATTATAAGATGTTCCTACATTGTAACTTTTGATTTATTTAGAGGCTTTTGTACGGTTGATCTTCCTTCATTTCTTGCTTCATTATTTGTTACAAGTTGCTTTCATTTCAGGAAATTATGACATCATTCAACAGCCCAAGGACATCAGTAAAACCGCAAAAGAAAATATTCCTTTTTATATGTTTATTGATGAAGAGACGGAAGCATTTCTAAAGAATTCAAGTGTCCTAGGCAGCAGAAAGAGGGTTGGAATATGGAGGATTATTGTTGTCCGTAACATTCCATATACTGATGCAAGACGAAATGGGAAGGTCAGTTTATTTCTGTGTTTCAATTTTCTCTTAGTTGTTTCTACCCAGTTTGTTCTTATGCAGAAGGGAGTGATTCTTTCTACTTAGTATGAGAATATTACATTCCTGGAGTACTACCATTGTATGGTTACGACTCAGAATTCTATAATATACTTGGATGAGAAAGGAAAGTGTAAGACGTGAGAATATGAAATAATGAAATTAAGCGTCATGCCCGAATGTCTAAGCACGAGTATGACCTCTGAAATGGAAGAGTTGGAGAAACGGACAAAATGGAAGTTTCATATATAATTTGTGTAGGATATATTTGTAGGTCTATTTTTAAGTGCATATAAGCATAATGGAGAAGAAAAATATAATGTAAGCCGGTATTTTTATTATAAGCAAGTGGGTGGGCTTTATACAAGTCATGAAACATCTTATCTCCTAAGAAAACTACAACTACAATTCTAAAATATTCAAAAACTAATCTTAAACTAATTCCTAATGATTTGGTCAACATTAACAATTATTAAAATAAATCTCAAATTAAATATCAAAGCATAGTTTACAACTCCTCCTTGATTTTATATTTTATCAGCCATTAAAACAAAAAATCATCAGCTTTATATTCTTGAGTAGTAGCCTTTTTTGCCTTCTCCTGCTCTTGGAATATCATTTTCTTTTTGCACTTTCGACTATATTCTTGTACATACTCCTCAATAGTTGCCTCCGCTTTTCATGAATGTGATTTGTACTTCAGTTTCTGGTTGTGAACTGTTTATGATTTTTGTATGGCTCTCAGCCATGGCATGTTTTGATTTATGGTTATGGTTATGTATAATTTCTCAGTCATGGCATGTGATTTTATGGTTATGGTTGTGTATGACTGCTTCTGTTACTTTTTTTGCTTTTAAGTCTCTGTAGCGGTCTCCAAGCCTGTCTTATTTTATGTTCCTCAGTATTTTTATGTTCTTGTCTATCTTCCATTCCAACACAGATCAGCCAGGAGCTTTTGTTTTTGTTTGAACCTCAATTTATTTCCATATTGCTTTGTTTGATTCATACTTTGATTCTAGTATTACGAAGTTTGTTTCTGCCAGAGAACTATAATGTTAACTGATAAGAAAAAGAATACAATCTTATCAGTTTATTCGGAAAATAGATTATTGGTTATTTTAAAAGTAGATTATATGAATGTTTGCTTCAGTGAGTCTATTTCTCTCTTCATCCCCAGGAACATCTTTTACTATATCATGATAAAGTAAAAGGTGCTAAAAAAAAAAAATGGCACTTAACGTGCTCTACCTGCAATTTTAGGACAACTGCTTTAATTTGTTATAGAATTTGTTTAGCAACATAGAAACATATATGAATAGTACAATCGTAAGGAAACTACTAAAGGAACCCCTAGAAGAACTTAAGAATCTATGTGCAGAGATTTGAATACTTGTCAAGCTGCAAATAGCCCTCGTTAGTGTTTTTTTTAGGACGAGTATGGAGGACTTTATATTAGACACTGGATATTTGTTATCTATTTACTGTTTTTGCAGATTAGAAGGACCAGGGAGTATATCAAGTGTGTTTGCGCCATTATATTATTCCTGAGAATCATCTACGTAAGCTTACAAGTCTTTACTAAATTATATTGTGTTTATTACAGGTCCCAAAGCTTCTATTACACCGGCTTTTTCCTAATGTACAATATTCTTTATGGATTGATGGAAAGCTTCAGCTTGTTGCTGATCCATATCAAATTCTTGAAAGGTACATCTTATTAACTTCTAGTGTTCAAATTTATTTTTTTGGTAAACCAGTGTCATAATAAGTACCAATACTGAAATGGTGTATGCTAGTATAAGAGTACATGTTTCAACACTCAGGCCATATTTAGAATTAGTATAAACTACAATCCCGCTGACAAGTAGGTTATATCGCTTATCTGACTATCATCAGCAGAATTTCTTTATTTCCAGTTATTCCCATTGATGTGACTTTTTACCTTTGACTACATTAAGTTTGTAGTCGGTGAAAGTTGATGTCGATTAGGCATCGGATGTGCTGATGCTTGTGCTTGTATCCAATCAGGTTTTTGTGGCGGCAAAATGCTTCGTTTGCTATTTCAAGACACTATTCTCGGTTTGATGTGTTTGAAGAAGCTGAAGCTAATAAAGCTGCTGGGAAATATGACAATGCCTCCATTGATTACCAGATTGACTTTTATAAACAAGAAGGCCTTACACCATATTCTGATGCTAAGCTTCCTCTCACAAGTGGTAGGTTCATGTTTTAAAGATCTTTTGTGGCAATAAAATCTATTCAAAGTTAGCATCAATAAGTATATAAGTAAATTTTTGCAGATGTTCCTGAAGGGTGCGTCATTATAAGAGAGCACATTCCAGTTACAAATCTTTTTTCTTGTCTATGGTTCAACGAAGTCGATCGGTTTACTTCCAGGGATCAGTTAAGCTTTTCCACTGTGAGGGACAAGATATTTGCTAAAGTTAACTGGGGCATGAGTATGTTTCTGGATTGTGAGAGGCGAAATTTCGTGATACAGGTAATAATCTGAATTGATGAAAACATCTATGATATGCCTCAACTTTCACATGTTATTACTGTTTTCCTTCACACCTGCCAAGTGATTTTGGCATTAAGCTGAGCAGAGTTAAAACATGAAAAAGGTGTCAACTGTGTTGTTTCAGTTGTTTTTGTATAGTTGAAAAGCATATGTATGCCCTATATGTTGCATTTCTGTTCTTCCTTTTAAGGTTCTACCTGACCTTCCAGGAATATTCTATTCAAGCGCAGTGTAAATCTTTGTGCTCTGAGAAGGCACATAGAAACTTATATTAAATGTGGCACAATGAATATATTTTGGCTGAAAAAGCATGTGCGGATATATGTATGACATTTCGTGATTTAATCATTTATCTTGCGTGGCCATCCATGAAATTCTGATCTTGAAGGAATTTTTTCTACTACATTATCCATGTCCTTGATTGATAGTTGACATTCACCATTATGCAATTCTTTTGGGCAACTGTAATATATGTATATATTATACAGGCATACCACCGAGACCTACTGGAGCTCATGCCTCCACCAGCAAGTATTGTACGTTACCCTCCACCAGTGGTGGTTCGTGAAAAAAGGAATGCGAGGACTAGCATTGTACATTACCCTTCACCAGTTGAGGTTCATGGTAATAGGACTGTCAGGAATCCAGTGAAGAAGAATCCTATTAGACGTGGAAGAGATAAAAGATCTGGTCTAAGGCGGCATCGTAAAGTTGTATCTGGTATCAAAGACAAAACTTCAATATAATTTGATCCCCCTTCTTTTTAATATTTATTTGTACACAATGTGCAAAATAGTTTTGGTCCCCTCTCCCTCTCAGCCAAGTCATTCCACCAAAAATTAGGATTGATGTGGCATACTCACTTAGAATTATCCGAAGAGAATAGCTGGATTCAATCTTTGTTCACAACTTGTCGATAATTATTCATTTTTTGTTGTAAATACTATAAATTAAAAGATTTTGATACGTCATACCATACATTTTTTGCCCTCAACCCTGAACACTGTTTACTGGAAATATATCAGCGCATGCTTACGAGATATCACTTTGATAGACTGAAACATGCCAGCTCTCAGTTTTAAACTTTTGAATAATTATTTGCAGTCGAAGCTTATTTTTGTGAAATTAATTTATCACATCTACGGGGGCTATCTATGTCATTACGGTGTATTTTATATCTTTATCTAATCTACAACAAAAAATACACTGCTATAAAATGAACAAGTGATATCATTTACTATTAGAAGGGTTCGACTTTTATTACGCAATGCAAGTGACACGTGCATCATACAACTGTATATATCATTTTATTGCCCCAATTCACATATACGAAAATGATATTTCGCAAATATATTTTTCGGAATAAATATTAAATGTCCCGTATAATTAAGACTTAGAGAGTGAGAGTAATTTCTGAGTTTTCTATGTCTGGTTTTAACTTTAGGGGCCGTTTGGTTCGACTCGGGGAAACGGAATGGAATCCAGAAAGAGAAATGAAAAGAAAGGAAAGGAATGATGCTGAATTGTATTAACTGTTTGGTTTTAATCCGGAAACGGAATGAAAAATTATATGATTATCTGTATATTTGATTTTCAAATATTTTAATATCAAAAGATTTAAATATATTTATGTTTATAATAATATAGTTCATTTATATTTCATAATTTTATACATTTTATTATTTAAAAATATTATTAATTTTATATTAAAATAATTTTTGATATATAAAAATTAAATTAAAATTTATTTTTGATTACCAAAAATATTTTACATATTACTTTTAATGTTAATGACATCTGAAATTAATTATAAACAAAAATAGAATAAGGATCAGGAAAGGGAAAAGAAATACCTAGGGGAGGGTGGGTAATGGATTATGAGGAATCTGGGGTAAACCTAAAACTAAAAGAAGGGAAAGGGAATGACGATTTATATAAAACAAACGATAACAAAGGGAATGAGACTGATTGTTTCCCTTTCCCTTTGTTAATTATCTCCAACCAAACAGCCCCTTAAAGTACAGAACAGTATTTCTTAATATTTTATTACACAGTTGACACTTTGCAATCAAAGTAAATAAAAATAGGAGCATAACTAAAAACATCATGGACTTTCCAGAATCCTCATCACAAAGTAATTTAAAGTTGGTAAAACAGAGTTTTCTAACAACACTAGCCTGTAAATACAGAAACCCAGGCTGTAAAAACTAAGAAGGAGATCAAGCAAGGTGACAATTTCAAAGCACCACAAGGCAAGCAAACCCTTCTTTCATTTTCTTCATTCCATGCAGATTCTTGGGTTTTATTGTTTGATCAGTCAGTTCAGTTTGGTTCATCAGAAAACTCAGTTGAACTTACATGTATTATGCTTATATGTGATATGCTCGTGAAATTTACGAGGCCTTGGTCAAAATCGATTTTGGATTCCTAATTCATATAATATGCCACATGTTCTTTGAATTTTTATATATAAGATTGTGAAACTAAGGGTGCCAGACGCAAGTCTTGTCTGTCTATAGCCGGGAGCACCGGGAACACCCTATCGAGGGCTTATATATTCTTGAAACTTAACAATTAGGCTTCTTTACAGAGTTGGATTGTGATTGTGTTTTTTTACAGGTTTAGTGTGTTGGAAAATGGGATCATATACTTTTCACCTAGTCTGTGTACTCCACTCTGTGGCAGCCATGACTTGTGGACTTCTACTGATGTTTTATACTAATGAGGTGTTTGAATTTACTCATGGAAGAGAAATCGCGGTTAAGATAAAGGGCTCGACGCCACATGATCAGCTGTTAATCCGAACATCTGATTCGTTTTCAGGCTTGCTTCTGTTTGCGCTAGGATTTCTTTTGTTCATGGTGGCATCTGTTAAAGATCGGAATTTTCAAGGCTTTTTTGCCAGGGGGTGTGTTTTTCTACATGTGGTTACAGCAGTGTTGTAAAATCCTGTAATTTTATTTATTTATTTAAATATTTCTATTTAATTAGTATTATTATTATGAGTTAGATTTTAGATTTAAATTGTTTGTATTTATATAATTAGATATTAGCATTAATTGGAAGCTTCTAGAATTTATTTTCGTGTTAGTTATTTTGAATAATAAAATAGAGAACATTCTTTATTAATGGAAAGAAGTGTAGAATTATTTTAGAAATTGAAATCTTTTTTAGAAGACCTTATATTTGGAAATTGGTTTATGATGTGTAGAAAATTTTGACCCAAGTTTGGGACTTCCTATTTACGACTAGGTTTTATGTGCTATATAAGAACCTCTTTAGAATCTGAATAAGTCGGACATCAATTTACGTGGACGGGTATGCTCTCTTTTTCTCTTTGATTATAACACGTATATGTTGACTTGAGATATTGATTTCTTGCTTATTATCATGTGTATTTGATGTAAATATATCATGTTTGCTTAATTGTTTATGCTGAAATTTGTATATAGTAATTTCTGTGAATCAGTTGGGTTGTAAAATTCATAGTAAATTGAAAATTGATCGGATGTTGTTGATTCTGGACATTCTGAAAAGCTCTCTTCGATACCTACAACTTTTGTCTCAGGACTTATTTCGAAATTAGCAGTGTATCTATGCTTAAAATCACATTCTTTGTTACCCTTTAGTTCTTAGTCGCGAAACTTTTTCCCATGTTCAAAAATTCGCTATAAATTGATCGTATGTCAAAAATTTACTCGTGATACCAATCTGGAAAGCTTGAGATATATTCTTTCGTTATCAGTCATACCCATTTGTTGTTTAAATTGATTTAATTGTCTAAACTGACTTACAAAGATTCAGGGCTGTTTATACTTTTCTGCTGAGTTGTTCTGTGTTTAAAAATTCATATCTCCCTCGTTATTTGCCATAAAATTATGATCTTTACCAATTCTGAAACCTCTGAGAATGATATATAAGTGTTTAGTTATAGTCTAATTGATATCAGTTTGTTTTCTTTGTGAAAATCTGCTTTGAATGTAAACTGCTCCTGAGTAAAATTCTGCTCTGTTACTTGAACTTCTAAAATTCATAACTAATTCGTTATCTGTCCGTTTATTATGAATCTGGTCATTTTGGAATCCTTGTTGAATGTAATTTAATTCTATAGTTGATTATTTTCTCATATTCAGAAGTTATCTTTAGTTAATATTGAAATTTGTAACAGCATGCATGTTATTTATCTTATTCGATAAATGAAATTATGTTAATTGTTATTAGTTGTTAAAGTTTGTATTTTGTTAAGACTTGTTATGTGCCTTGCTCTTGATTGTTTAAGAAGTGTTATGTGTTAATTATGTTTTGTTTATTAATTAAATGTATAGGCTTCGTTCGTGTTATTAATTTCGGATTTTAAGTGTCGACTTTGAGGTAAGTACTTTTTGACTTACTTTTATTTTCGAAAGATATTTTGGCTATGTGAATTTCAGATTTTTGTCATGAGATATAAGAAAATTTTGTTTCGAGATTTATAAGATATAAGAATTTTGTTTCAAAATTTATAAGATATAAGACATGAGAATCTTTGAAGACCCAGTCTCTACGTTTCGAACCCGTTCGTAATTTACGCTATAGTTCCGGAACTAGCCTTAGATACCCTTAGTAGGCGCACAAGTGTGCAACTTTAGATACCTGCTAAGGGCGCGTGATTATTGAACTTTAGATCCCGGTCACTGGGTAAATGTGGCAAAGAATAAGAATAAGATCCCGGTCACTGGGAAAGTGTGGCCGTAGAGCAAGACTGTGGTATTGATAAGATTTTTGTTTCTGTTTTTGCTTCTCATTTAAATTCTGATTCGTTTTAAAATATAAACTATGGGTTGGATTTGTTTTTTTACAAGTGTTTTAAAGTTATAATTGTTTTGAGGAACAATGTTTTATAAAAACGCCCACTGATTTCGAAATTAATTGTTTGTCAAATTGTTACTTGCTGAGCTGTGTAGCTCATCCGATTTTCTATATTTCAGGTTCTATCATGTGGAAGAATTTTGAGAATTAGATCGAGGACTTTTGGATTTTATGCTTCGTGATTATTTGCATTAGTGAATAAAGATTTAGTGTTTATTTAGAATAATTTGATGAGTTTATCAGATATTGGTTTTGGATTTTTGGAGCTGCGTCTCTAAATTTATGACTTTTGATTATTGGGTTTGACCGCTGCTTTGACTTATATAATATTTGAGGATTTTGATTTAAGTAATGGTATTATTTGTGTTGTGAAATTAGTTTTTAATATTCCGAAAATTCGGGATGTTACAGTTGGTATCCGAGCAGGCTGTCCTTCGGAGTGTGTTAGGTATGGGACTAGCTCATTCCTTAGGGTGCGATCCGAGTACTGAGGTTCAAGTTTGACTTGTTAGTGGTTACTGAGTTTTTAGTTGTGTGTCTTGACTTTTAGATGGGATTTTGGAGAATAGATTTGGAGAATTTGGGGACCAAATTCTTTTAAGGGGGGTAGAATGTAAAATCCTGTAATTTTATTTATTTATTTAAATATTTCTATTTAATTAGTATTATTATTATGAGTTAGATTTTAGATTTAAATTGTTTGTATTTATATAATTAGATATTAGCATTAATTGGAAGCTTCTAGAATTTATTTTCGTGTTAGTTATTTTGAATAATAAAATAGAGAACATTCTTTATTAATGGAAAGAAGTGTAGAATTATTTTAGAAATTGAAATCTTTTTTAGAAGACCTTATATTTGGAAATTGGTTTATGATGTGTAGAAAATTTTGACCCAAGTTTGGGACTTCCTATTTACGACTAGGTTTTATGTGCTATATAAGAACCTCTTTAGAATCTGAATAAGTCGGACATCAATTTACGTGGACGGGTATGCTCTCTTTTTCTCTTTGATTATAACACGTATATGTTGACTTGAGATATTGATTTCTTGCTTATTATCATGTGTATTTGATGTAAATATATCATGTTTGCTTAATTGTTTATGCTGAAATTTGTATATAGTAATTTCTGTGAATCAGTTGGGTTGTAAAATTCATAGTAAATTGAAAATTGATCGGATGTTGTTGATTCTGGACATTCTGAAAAGCTCTCTTCGATACCTACAACTTTTGTCTCAGGACTTATTTCGAAATTAGCAGTGTATCTATGCTTAAAATCACATTCTTTGTTACCCTTTAGTTCTTAGTCGCGAAACTTTTTCCCATGTTCAAAAATTCGCTATAAATTGATCGTATGTCAAAAATTTACTCGTGATACCAATCTGGAAAGCTTGAGATATATTCTTTCGTTATCAGTCATACCCATTTGTTGTTTAAATTGATTTAATTGTCTAAACTGACTTACAAAGATTCAGGGCTGTTTATACTTTTCTGCTGAGTTGTTCTGTGTTTAAAAATTCATATCTCCCTCGTTATTTGCCATAAAATTATGATCTTTACCAATTCTGAAACCTCTGAGAATGATATATAAGTGTTTAGTTATAGTCTAATTGATATCAGTTTGTTTTCTTTGTGAAAATCTGCTTTGAATGTAAACTGCTCCTGAGTAAAATTCTGCTCTGTTACTTGAACTTCTAAAATTCATAACTAATTCGTTATCTGTCCGTTTATTATGAATCTGGTCATTTTGGAATCCTTGTTGAATGTAATTTAATTCTATAGTTGATTATTTTCTCATATTCAGAAGTTATCTTTAGTTAATATTGAAATTTGTAACAGCATGCATGTTATTTATCTTATTCGATAAATGAAATTATGTTAATTGTTATTAGTTGTTAAAGTTTGTATTTTGTTAAGACTTGTTATGTGCCTTGCTCTTGATTGTTTAAGAAGTGTTATGTGTTAATTATGTTTTGTTTATTAATTAAATGTATAGGCTTCGTTCGTGTTATTAATTTCGGATTTTAAGTGTCGACTTTGAGGTAAGTACTTTTTGACTTATTTTTATTTTCGAAAGATATTTTGGCTATGTGAATTTCAGATTTTTGTCATGAGATATAAGAAAATTTTGTTTCGAGATTTATAAGATATAAGAATTTTGTTTCAAAATTTATAAGATATAAGACATGAGAATCTTTGAAGACCCAGTCTCTACGTTTCGAACCCGTTCGTAATTTACGCTATAGTTCCGGAACTAGCCTTAGATACCCTTAGTAGGCGCACAAGTGTGCAACTTTAGATACCTGCTAAGGGCGCGTGATTATTGAACTTTAGATCCCGGTCACTGGGTAAATGTGGCAAAGAATAAGAATAAGATCCCGGTCACTGGGAAAGTGTGGCCGTAGAGCAAGACTGTGGTATTGATAAGATTTTTGTTTCTGTTTTTGCTTCTCATTTAAATTCTGATTCGTTTTAAAATATAAACTATGGGTTGGATTTGTTTTTTTACAAGTGTTTTAAAGTTATAATTGTTTTGAGGAACAATGTTTTATAAAAACGCCCACTGATTTCGAAATTAATTGTTTGTCAAATTGTTACTTGCTGAGCTGTGTAGCTCATCCGATTTTCTATATTTCAGGTTCTATCATGTGGAAGAATTTTGAGAATTAGATCGAGGACTTTTGGATTTTATGCTTCGTGATTATTTGCATTAGTGAATAAAGATTTAGTGTTTATTTAGAATAATTTGATGAGTTTATCAGATATTGGTTTTGGATTTTTGGAGCTGCGTCTCTAAATTTATGACTTTTGATTATTGGGTTTGACCGCTGCTTTGACTTATATAATATTTGAGGATTTTGATTTAAGTAATGGTATTATTTGTGTTGTGAAATTAGTTTTTAATATTCCGAAAATTCGGGATGTTACAAGTGTGGAGAATTTACTTCGATAGGAAACTCGAGGATCTTGGTGGCAATTGGTTAAGGCTTGTGGTTGGGGATATTGTCTTGGCACTGTCATGGGTGTTCTTTCTTCTTTACACTTGGAGGGAGAGGTATGATTAGTTTTCTGGGATCAGATTCCGCGATCCTGCTAGCTCTGGCATCCACACTGATGGTGAGTTACGAGCTTCTTGATTTACTTTCGTGGTTTGTTATATGACAATTTTGACAGACTGATTGCCTTGTTGGTATGATTTAGCGCATTGTGGGATAGTTTGTTTTGTAGATTTCCAAATCAAAGTACAGTTGCATATAGTGTAATCAGAGTAGTAGACTTTACAGATTTACTTTGTGTCATCTGTAATTTTAATTAGTTCTTGAAAAACATTGGGAGTCACTTCTTCTGAGCTCCCTTTGTTAATGCTTTTCCTGCTTGCCATAGGCTTGGGTTTCAAATACGTGGAAATGAGAGGGTTCTTCTCGCTAGCGAAACCAGGAGGTCACAAGTACGTGGAAAAAATCAAATATTGAAAGGATGATCAAATTGAAATGATCATCGATTGAAATCCAAATTATGATTGTTTTTTTTGCCTGATTATTCGAAATCAGTTGAACTTTTATAAGGAATCTGATCATTGACTTTTCTAATTCAGTCAAGATAAGCCTCCCCTTAAACCCACAGGTAGAATTATTTTCTGCCCAAAGATCAATCTTAGGAACTAATTTATGAGTTTGAGATTGGCCATTAGCAACCCCACAAAAGGACAGAGGAATTGCGATATCATGTTGTTCAATAATTTTGTATCTAATTTTATGAGCGGACACCGATCTATGCCATGGGCCCTGAATAATCAACGAAATTTCATCCAAGAATCCATTCACCGATCGAAACAAGCTAAATCTTCTGCAATATAAATTCATACATTCATAACAAGTTCCAAGGAACAGAAGGTACACAAGGTAATCAGTTAATCAACCTCATGCAAGCACCGCATGCAATTAATCAACTAATTCCATATCAGAGGCTTGGCTCAATGGTCACCTCATCTTCAAGTGCAGTCGGCACCGGTGCAGTTTGTTCCGCGCTTGTATTTTCCGTGTTCTCGGACACCTCTTCCAGCAAAATAGTCTCTCCAGAGCTGCAGCAACAATCAAATTCACTTCATTAAAACAATAACAAGAAACGAAACACAGAGACAAGCTTGATTCGTAATTTATACGCATCAAAGAACTAAGAAGAGCATACCTGGTTTCAACAATTTCACTGCCATAGGAGTTTCCCTTCTTCCTGCAGTTCATGTATTAAAATTTACCGCTAGAAATTTCTTAGTAAATTAGTAAACACGACATGGACATCGATAATTACTACTACTCGAGTTACATGGGCCAAAATTATGTGCCTCTCTCTGTGCACTGAAAAAAACTAAAAAACTTGAAGAGATCGAAATTTAGGAAGTATTTGGATTGCGGATGAGAATGAAAATAATATATACGGGAATGGAGAGTATTAGAATGAGATTCTCGTTACATACGATAAAATTTGTTTGAAGTTTCTATTCATATTAACAGATCCCATTAATTATGATCCAAACACCCGTTACCCGTTAGATCAAAATTTATGTGCTTAAGACTTATCCCAAATCTAATAGTAACTGCAAGTAAAAGTAAACTTACACTTTAAAAATCTAATAATAATTGGAAGTAAAAAAAAACTTACACGTCCTGGGTCTCCTCAACAGAGCCAGAGTCAACACTGATGTTCGACATGGTCGGTAAAAAACTGGAGAAAATCGTTGGGTATGATGTAGTTAACTTGAGCTTTGTAGTTTGCTATATTTCCTCGTGTAGTTGTGTGTTTCTGCCTTTCTGGGCTACTAGCCTGCTACTTATAGATTTACAAAGGTGGTAGAGCTGAGTGGGGCCCGAGTTTGGTTGTTTTCCGAATAAAAAATAAAATATTAAAAATATAACCCAAATACTTGAAATATGGATTTTTAATATTCGATCAGGAAGGGGTGCATGAGAATCAATTATTTTCTGGTATATTTATCTTGAAAAATATTTAGAAACAGATATTTAATAAAAATATATCAATGATACAAAATATATTATAATAATGAAAACTGTATTATAAAGTAGTTATAGGATCATATAATTCCTATTAATTTTTAAATTAATCACAGAAACTCCAAAACAAGAGAAGTAATTTAAAGAAGTAACTATTTACAACTGAACTCATCAAATGCAAATCCAAGAAAATCTTTGACATTATCTTCTGATAAGCAATTTAAAGACGTAAGATGACAATTTAATAGAAAGACACATGCTAACACGTTTTGTAAAGTGTTAATATATTACCATTAATTAAGTCAATTATGGAGAGTCTAAGTCAACGATGGGGTTTGGATCTAATCGTCTACATTCATATACATATCTATTTTTTTTATTTGGTTTGGATTCGAAACGGATTATAGGTTAATTCATATTGAAATTCGTTAGGATTACAGATAAGAGATCAGGATATTTAGGTAGATTTTTTTAAGGCTTTTTTGTGAGGGGGCTGGGACGGATCCAGCACATGGCACGAAGCAAATTTTCGGAAAACACTTATATATTTTTAAATTTTTCGGGCCATTTTTATAATTTTGCAAAATTTAGAATGGTGAAAAAATGTAAAAAAAAATATCTAGGGGAGACACGTGTTCCCCGCGTCTCTTCCTAGATCCGCCCCGGCCAGGGATGTGTTTTTCTACATGTGGTTACAGCAGTGTGGAGAATTTACTTCGATAGGAAACTCGAGGATCTTGATGCAACTGGTTAAGGCTTGTGGTTGGGGATATTGTCTTGGCACTGTCATGGGTGTTCTTTCTTCTGTACACTTGGAGGGAGAGGTATGATTAGTTTTCTGGGATCAGATTCCGCGATCCTGCTAGCTCTGGCATCCAAACTGATGGTGAGTTATGAGCTTCTTGATTTATTTCGTTGTTTTTTTATATGACAATTTTGACAGACTGATTGCCTTGTTGGTATGATTGAGCACATTGTGGGATAGTTTGTTTTGTAGATTTCGAAATCAAAGCACAGTTGCATATAGTGTAATCAGAGTAGTAGACTTTATAAATTTACCTTGTGTGACTATGTCATGTAAATTTGTTCTTAGAAATATATTGAGAGTATTATGATTGAGCTGCTTGATTTACTTTTTATTTGAAAGATTTCTGTTGATAGTAGATTTTCGTGTGTTATAATTAATTATGAAATTTGAGATACACCACTTAACTAAACAATATTTGTTAGTGTATATCCAAAATATGTTCAAATGAAAATCTTCTCAAATAAACGATAAAAAAAAAATAAAAAATTAGATCCCTCCGTAATTTCAATTTCTGATTCTTGTCACTATAGCACGTAGATGGGCACACGTTAAAAATTCAATTCAAATAAACGGTGAATAAAACATTTTTTTTAAATCTTTCAAGTCATTTCAATTTCTGATTCCGTCACTGACCACTACGTAGTATGTACTATATAGAACTGATAAATTACCAAGAAGAAGGTGCATAAACGAATCGGCTAGGGAAGCTAAGTCAACTTATAACACAACACAAATTTATAGATTCATAACAAGTTACAGAGCACAGAGCATGGTCACAGGCTCACTGGAGTCGCGAGTCCTGACCATATATTACACTCTACAACAAACAAGCACAGAACAAACACAATTCGACAGTACTTAGTGTTACAGTTACATGACTTTTATTGTATAGATAGATAGAGAGATATCAGAATTAGCTAATCACCCTCTTGCAAGCAACGCCAACAAAAGAATCAACCAACTAATTCCGTGTTAAGATCTCGTCTTAATGGCCACCGCAAGTGCAGTTGGTGCAGGTGCAGCTGGTTCCGCACTTGCACTTTCCGTCGTTCTCAGACCCCTCCATCATGATAGTCTCAGCGGAGCTGCAATAACAATTCAGTTCACTTCACTAATACATCTATAACAAACAAAAGTACGACGAGCTAAGCTTGATTCGTGATTTTTAAAGGTCGAGGAAGAGCATACATTTTCTCGGTCTCAACGATGTCAAGGCCGAAGCTGTTTCCCTTCTTCCTGCAATTCATGTGTCGAAATTCACCATTAGATATTGCTTAGTAAACAATACATGCACATAGATAACCACTAATATAATTCTCTCCTTATCTGTCAGTTACTGGTTCTGCTAAAATCTCAAATTTTTCGTAAAACTTATAAGATAACATATATTTGGCTCTCTAATCTAGTATGTCGGAACATACGAATGATACTAGCATATATCAGAGAAAAAAATGTTGAATGCGAAAATTCTGAGATAATTTTTTGTTTCACCATTTTTTTCCGCTGAACATATGCGCCACGTCTGCTAAACCGAAAATATGATAAATAGGAAAGTATTAAGAAGGAAATTTATACTTACACGCACTGGGTCTTGTCAGCGCAGTCACAGTTGCCGCAGGTGTTCGACATGGTTAGTAAAAGGCTTGAAGAGGTGGTATGGTATGCAAGAATGTAATGTATGTAAGAGCTTTGTAGTTTGCTATGATTTCCAGTTGTGTGTTTGGGCTGGTATTTATAGAGGGAGAAATGGGCCCATTGGGGGCCCAAACGGAACAAGTGTACAGTAGAGTAAGGTGAGGGGTGTTTCGAGGCATGAGAAGAGCACACGCTTCTATGAATAAAGGGGGTTGCTTGAGGAATCTTAATAATGGAGATTGGAGATGGGGCCTACCTATCCTTCTCTCGTCCATCCTTTTAAATATCTGACATTCATCAACTTGATGCTTTGCCATTTTGTGAATCCTGTACTATCTTCCTTCCAAAATAAAATTCGATTTTATTATTCGAAAAATTAAAAATTAAATTATATTTAACATACATCTTAAATATATATTAAGTCATAAAAAGATATAAAAATTAATAGGGACGGATGAAGTATTTTTATATTATAATTCAAAATATGTAAATATTAATAAAGTTATCAAACATTTAACTCTTATTCATACAATACTGTACTATTTTTTACCGCAGTTCTGAAAAGAATATGGAAAACAGAAATTTAAACAGAAAAATAAAAAATTATATAAGACTCTAGTATCTATTATTCCTATAGAAAGTTCAATCATAAATTCTTTCATATTTTTTCCTCTTAAAATCAATCCACAGTCATAAGTTATCAAAATTCATTCATTCGATTACCAGATCTATTTATACACTTGTATGGATATATCATGACTACGCTTATAACCAAAAATATTATATAACTGCATATAAAATAAAATAAAAAAATAAAATTAATCAGTTCTGATTAAATTCGTGTATGTTTCTCATAGTATAAATTTAACGCTTTTTTTTTTGTTTGAAATCTGAGTTTTCAGGATGAAAAAGAATTCCAAGTTTGAGACTATTTATTTGCCAGCCGTCCATTTAGTCGATCAGTAATTCAGTACAATCTCTAGCATTTTCTTTTAGGGTCTACACCTTTTGTCCCGTATAACAAAGAACCACATTTGTAGAAAAGATATCGAAGTCTTGAAGACCACTGATTCCTTTTATTTCCAGAAAAATCATATAAATTCCAGGAAATTCTGTTTTGAATTGATTTATGTATTCCCTTTATATTTGTGTAGCTAATAATTATTGCTTCTTCAAATAATAAACCTTTTTTTGTACTAGTGTTATTGCCAAACAGATCGTAGCCTTTCGTTCGTATTTTCAACGTCAATGTCTACTGCACGAGAGTATGAAATGTACCACTATCATGTATGTGTATTGCAGCAACTAAAGCATGCCCATCTTCTTCGATCCTTTTCAACTTTCTTCTCCATACATGTCTCAATCAATGCCTTTGTTTCGTTCCATAGTCCAAAAGTATAATATTCTTTTTTGTTGTCCACAAAAATTGATGATTTAATATAATAATTATACTTGTAGATCATTCTCAAGTTGTAGGCTCTCTACTTCAAGCAGGACCCAGGTTCAAAGGAGATTAGACACGAAGGCAGGGGTACATTGGATCTACTGATCTAGGATGTTTTGTATCTAGGACACCAAGTAAATTTTCGGAAAACATCCGCGAGCGCTTCTATAATTTTGTAAAATTTATACGGGAACAATATGTAAAAAAACAAAAAAAATATTGGGGGCCATGCCCCTTACCTTATCAACCCGACATGTACGGTTTAGAAACTCTATATAGGAACGTAGAACCTTGCTTATAATATGAACAAAGAGCAGTATACTGGAAAAAGAGGAATGATAATAAATCAATAATATTCGGCCCACAGGGTAACTAAGTCCTTATAAGTTACAACACAACAGATCAGAAGAATACCATGCAACTCATATAACCTCAAGTATAACTTCACCAAAACTATAATCACCTTGAGTATAACTCCTCACCCAGCTATAACTTTGACCAAGGATATTAGTCAAATGAATATAATCTCGTAATGCAAAATTTACAAAACTGCTGTTCACACCACCAGAAGAAGGGATACTGCATTTAATACCGGATAACATCTTGTAGACAATCATAGAAATGCATAAGTTTGATCTTCTCTTTCCCAGAGTAAATAGCTTCTGCTCCGCCACCTTCTTCTCCTTGAGCAGCCATTTCAATCACCATGTATATCTTCTTGATTGGCATCTAAAACAAGCACAGCAAAAGAAAAAGTTAAAACTTATGGCCCCCATTTATCAGAAGTCTACTTCACACTTGTGTTGTGTGTGTTGGCATGAATGAAATTGGAACTGTATGTAATTTTCTACTTCCTCTAATTAAACTAAAGCGCTATCCTCCCCACACACAAAAAAAAAAAAGAAAAAAAGAGAGGAATGATCCTTTCTCTATCATAGCCATTTTCTGGCCAGATCTCATCATATATAATTTGCTATCACTCTTTTTTTCTAATCTTCCTACTTTTTCTTCTAATACACACGCACACACACACACACACACACACATATATATCATCCAAATCCATTCCATTCTCCCAAAGCAAACACAACATTCAAATGAGATCCCGGATCATATTTTCTGGCAAAGGTTGTTACAGAAAGATTTTTAAGTGATGACAGCATTATGTTTTTCTAATAATCTAATGCGTGATTTATATATCAAGATATTGTGCTTACATCATTTAGGGCCTCTGCAGCAGAATCAATATCTTCCTCTGCGAAAACATTTAGCTGTTCCAAGACCTGCATTAAGAAAGTGAATTGCACCAAAATAAATATTGATCCAAACATTTATCTTACTAAAAAAACAATTGTTAACAAGAAATATGCAAAAAGTATTAATTCAAATGTCAGAATTCATATAGCAATGTGTGTTCTGAATGTCAATAAATTGACATGCGGAATACGTGACAAATACCTTTCAGGAACTTCTTACTTTATATTTAGTGAAACATCCTATCAAGAATCAACTACCCTCTACACATTTTTAAAGAGGCCCGGCCTTCTTTTTGAGAAAATAAAAGGCCAAGGCCTATTATGATGAAACTAGATCTCACTTTTTTTTCGTTCCTTATCATCTAGTACACCTACATGCACACTTACATGGTGTATTTCTGGTCCTGCCAACATTGGCCTTGCAGAAGTGCTGAGTTTACTATTCTTTTCAACAAAAAAGGCAACATTTTACATAACTCTGCTGCTGCCGCCTAATGGCAAGTTTAAGCTTGATCAAGGCAGTACACACCTAGGTGATATTAATGAGTAGTTGATCCCCTATGATTTATATCACAAGAGGCCACACAACCACAGATTTCAAGGGAGTTGAATAAACAAAGGTACATCCCATTTTTATACAGAGAGCATATTATATAAATATATACTACAAAACTAACTAATCATAGTTACAGCCCTGCACCACCACATCATATAACAGACTTATGTCCACCGGACATGACACTTGGTGTGGTTATGGGATTTGAGTTGGATCGTTATTATTAAAACCGGAAACTTCACCTTGTCATGTGTTAGTGCAGAGTCCATCACCTATATTAATTATTATCATAGTGCTTCGTCGTAACCTCATTTTTTTTATACAAGAAATACTTTGTCTAAAAACCAACCAGTGTGCATAAATTAAAAACTATAATAATCTTCCTATAAAAAATATATATATAACCAGCAAGATAAGATACTGTACCTTTTTCGCATCTTCTGTTTTCAGAGTTGGGACATTGTATGTGACCGAAAAAGCATCTTGAAGACCAACAGAATCCAAAAAGTTCAGCTCACTTGTAGTTCCAATGACCAGAATTTTTTTTCCCTGGAATATAAGAATGAAAGAAGTCGGATCCCACAGCTAGTGTACAAAACAAGACAAGGAATTATAGAGCAATATACATAATCAATTTTCGAGAACTTGGTGACCCAGGGAAAGCAGAAAAATCATAATAGTTAGGACTAGACACAAAACAACTTCTTCCTTGCCTCCATTTGAGCATCATGATAACCGAAAAGTTCTCATAGGGTAGATAAAAGAGGGGGACCAAGGCTGGTGAATACCAAAAATGAGGAAAACCAACACGATGCAGGTACACATCAGGAAAGGGTTGAAAACAAGGGATATAACCTATCTCCGCAGAAATTCCTTTAAAATACACAGAAATCCACAGATTATCAAACATGTATCACTCAATAGTATTCAATTATGACTAAAAAAAGATGAGCGGCACAAATTGTAGAAATAATGATGTATGAAAAATAAAGAAAAAAAATAAAAGATCATGTTGGGTGGATTAAGCGGAAACAATCCACTACATCAAGAGAATCCCAACCACAGAAGGGGCAACCCGAGAAGAGACTTGGTTTAATGTTAACATAATATCACTGTATACTGACCAAGTCTAAGACAATAAGTGGGGATTACAATACGTTGATAGGAATAGAGACCCTAATAACAATAGCTCAATGGCCTGGAAACCATTAGCTTTACATATACAGGCTGCTACACATTCAATGAACTACTAGCCCACATATGCATATGCTAATTTCCATACATTAAATATAATTCAACTATTTACTAAAAAAATCAAGTAGATAATATAAATGTCTAAATTCCTAGTAGATATCTATTACCATTTACCATATACCTTAATTCTAGAGTCCTAATAGATAATAGTATAGTATCTCTATCGCGATCTTTATGTGATGTCGATGGTTCAAATCTTGTCAAAGACGAGGGGTGTGTGAGTGTGTTTAATTATCGAAAAACAAAATTAAATTAAGAACTAAGTTTATACTTCATTACCCGCCACAACATAATAGCAGGATAAGCAAAGAGGAAGAAAACTTATTCGAAGATCAAATATCACCTATCTTTCAATCATAGAGGAACAAGGATGCAAGAGGATGCAAGAGGGTCACAAAAAGAAAGATTATCCAAAGATCTAATATCACCTATCTACTATCTTTTAATCAAAGAGGAATAAGTTTATAAAGATGAAGAGAATGTAAAGGACATAGACGACAAATGCTTCCAACCTCAGATAACCATCAATGATCAAACGGATAATATATTAAAATAAGAATTGTATAAAAGAAAAAAATAAAACTGCAGAATGACCTTTGGAGGAAGCCGTTTAAGCAGGACCAATAAAGTTTGGGAAATTAAATTTGAAAACCGTGGACCAATCGCAACGTATTCCAGAAGCCTGCAATGTGATCACAGAGAACGTTTATTATTATTTTCAGCAAGAGCATAACTGCCTGATGGTTCAGTGTCTATGATCAATAGTCATTACCTTTCAATATCGTCAAGGATAATAATGCTTAATGGTGACCTATAAGCATCCTCGAATACCTAGAAAGAACATTTCACATAAGTGCTTTAAAAATCATTCTGTTTATGGAATTGCTTGCAAGCTTCTTGCATATGAAGATATAATGCTCATTTACAAGCAGAGTAATGATGGGGGTACCAAATTAGCAGCCCGAACTAAGTTTCTAAAGCAAAGTACTTGATATGATTTTCAGAAAAGAGTATACTTCTTCTCAATTGTAGTGACAAGTACTGCATTGGCTACCAATTTAAACCCCTAAATATAATATCAACAAACTACAAATATATTTGCAAAGTAGATGGAAAACATTATGATCTACAGTAAATTATAAACCTTGACGATCTGGGCACATTTAGTGCTTTCACTGAGGCCGATCATTGTTTCAGCTGAAACCTAATCACAGGAAGAAATACTTATAAAAACATCCGTGAAAGAGAAGCAAATAAGCAAGGAAAATAATTGTTTTAACATGATACTGAAAGCCACTTACTATCTTGACGTAGGGGAAATCACTGCCGATCCCAACAGTAGCTGACATTGCAGTCTTCCCACTGTTCGTTGAAATCACAGGTAAGAAGACCACAAAATCTAATTTTAGCAAATGATAAACCACATTTACCTGCCACTTGGGCCTTCCAACAAACATGTAACAAGGGGACTTCCTCTGCTAACTTTGACTTGCTCTGCTAGTAGCATAGTTCTTTTAAATATGTGCTCATGTCGCCCGCCACACTCCACTATGCCATTGAGTCTGCAAGAAGCAATTATATAGTGTAAGTGTGGTATTGAGTTGGCCTGATATTTTTTATATATGGAGTGAACTGTGCATCATTCTTGCAGTCACAAATTTTAAGGCTTCCCCGCTGGTTCTGTAAATGTACTCTAATCAATTAAGTGAAGAATGAGGTTCTTGTTAAGGCAAAACATGCACAAATGAATATTAAGCATAAGCAAGTCTAGGACTGCACTGATAGATGTTGCATGGAGCTGGGAATGCAATATATAAGTATCACTATATTCTTGGAAATGCCAACTGAGCTGATTCATGGTAGCAATCAAATGGTAAATTTGTCACAGAAAAACATAAAGCAACAAAATTCATATCAAATATAAGTTTTTTTTGTAAATGTTATCAAAATAAAGAAAAATCATCAGCCTTGGTATTTAAAAAGCACAATATCATGTCAGTTGCTAAGTTTTGAGTGGGAGAACTTTTAAAGTTTAAAACTCAAAATCACTGAAGGCTACATGACATAGCTCTTAGAGTTCAGTTGTGCAATATCAGTGCAAGAAAATAGTCTGGCTGGATATGACTACATTTTTATTGCAGCTAAAAGAAAGTTGTAACTACATGCTTGGAAGTGAAAGAAATCCCAGGTACTAAAGCAGTCATATACTCATACCTGCAACGTTCAAGATCATCAGTAGATGCTCCAAATGCGGGAATAATTTCATGAAGGGCATTAAGAAAATCTTCCATAGTAACTTTAATATTATCCTCGTCCACAGGTTTGGTAAGATCTTCCAGATTTAGCTGCCGGTTTAAAGCATAGGATACAGCACTTTTCACGACCCCTTCTAGTTCTGCTCCGCTATAATTTTTTGTCCGGGCAGCTGCACTCATGGATAATTTTTTATGTCAACATTAGTACCTGGAGAACCAGAAACTAGAGAGCAAAAAGATAGCAGAACACTATATTACTACTGAATAAGACCTTTGTTTCTCGTTCGGTTGATATATTATGTCAAATATTAAAAACATACCATAATGCAAATAGAAGATCAATCACTTGAGGTACAAACCTCTTGACCGTAAGAATCATTTATGCATCACATGTTAACTTCATTTTCAGTATAATGACACAAGGGATATGATAAATACCAGACCAGAACCATATAAAAAATTCGAGGTGATATCTATAGGTCACATATAAGCCTGGTACTCATGTACCCGGTGCAAAAATGAATTTGTTTTCTATACATTATGCTATGCCACACAGAAAGAAATGAGACAATTACCAAGCTCTTGCAAGTTCACATCAGGAGCAAGAAAGGAACTCTCCTTCATTTTGTTTGTGTGAATTTGAAGGATTTGTAAACGCCCATTCTCGTCTGGAAGACTAATCTCCACTTGGACTTCTAAACGTCCGGGCCTAAAACCAAGAATCTAACAGTTAACAAACTGATATGTATATATCAATTGAAATAATTACGCAGGCCACGATGTAGAGCATGATAATATAATTTTATAGAGGGGAAAATGAAGAACTATCATTCATAGCACAAGGCAACATTACGAGGATAGCTGACATCACCTTAAAAGTGCTTCATCAAGCAGATCCTTCCTGTTGGTCATCCCAATAAGCAGCACATTGTTTAGAGACTCCACACCATCTATCTAGAAAGAAAAAGACGTCCAGTAAGTTGATCACTTCAATTAGTTCATTGTGAATTATCTTATGAATACAACCTAATCCTTAGTACTAACCTTTGTAAGAAGCTGGTTGACAATACTATCATGAACTCCAGTACCATCTCTAGTTGAACCTCTGGACTGCAAAGATTACCCAAAAAATAACATAAATATTTTAGCAACTTTCCACATCATCGGCCTACAGAAACAAGGGCCATTCTAGTTTACCTATCATTGTGTGTGTGTGTGTGTGTGTCCGTCCGTTAAAGAAATTAATGATGTGTAGCTTAAGATAACAGCTGCTCGCAAAGACAACTCAAGAAATGTAAATTATTTGGAAGTGGAAGAATCTTATTGATAAATCTACAGTTCTAAAACAGGTAACTCATACACAATATAACCCGAGCAACAAAGAAGAGGACAAAGCAAATGCTTTTGTCACTAGCTTTGTGATTCTCTGATTCCACTCTAGAAGGCATTCAAAAAATCTTAGCTTAAGGAACTAAAACATAAATTTATAGTTATTACTATGAGGAAACGAAAGACTTGTTATTTAAAGATTTACTTTCGGCAACAGAAAAGTAATCAATATACGTTGTTGGCCAAATTAGAATTGTAAGACAAACACAACTTACTCATACAAGAAACTCTAAATGATTTCAAATTGTGCCTTCCCAGATACCCAAGTGCCAAGGTCTAACATTTTTTCTATTCTTTAAGTTTGCATTTAACAATTATTCACATATCAAACATGAATTTGATCTATAAAATCCTTTCATGCTGTCAAAGATATAACAGCAGAAAATTTTGGGAAAACCAATGTTAATGAAAAAGGAGAGAACAGTCGTCTTTCTTATATGAAACTAATGTGTTGCAATCTTATTCATCAGGATTTCCAAAACTGAATTTACCTTACAAATCGCATCAATTTCATCGAAGATGATAACATGTAATTCACTTTGATCCCCTAAAAAGAAAAATAGATGTTATGTCGTAGGACAAAACCGATACGTGATCTAGTAAACATATACTCCTTACCTTTTGATCTTTGATCCTGTTCAGCGTCTGCAAATAAATCTCTTACATTCTTTTCCGTCTCCCCAACAAACTTACTCAAAACTTCAGGCCCATTGACAATCTGAAAATTTAGGATTCATCAGTCCAGCTTACACAAACATGACCACATAACTCTATACTCAAACAATATAATTCATTTGTTGTTCTCCGTGTTAATAAAACTATGTTCATGTATCACATCTCCATGTTAAAATTACTATGCATCCTATTATATGAATGTAAGATAGTTTAAACTTCTTCCAAAATTTAATATCCACAATAAAAACAAATAACACCTACATTTTACGTTATATAAAAATTGAGGAAAAATTATGTGGATACATACAATTCTAAACTATTCTCGAAGTACCTATGTACTTCTTGAAACATCACTGGAGACAAAATTTTAGTACATAATAATATGGTCATAAAATTAAAACTGCCATCTCGTTCACTTTCATGCACAGAACCACATGAGGGATCAGATACAAGGTCCATAAATAAGCTCAATTGTGTGAATTCTTTCCATTTTATTTAGTACGAGATGAAAAATCATAATATGTGGACTACCAAAAGAACCAATAAACTGAACAATATTGTTAAAAGATCTGGTTAAATTCTACAACTTATGTGGACCGCGACGACCTCTAAAAATTTTGTATGAAGATAATTATTTTTCATATAGTTTCCAAATTAGATAGCTCAGCAGAATTTATAAGAATGTGAAATTGTTAAAGAAGCATAATCACTTCATTAGTTAATAAATAAATAAATAAATAAATAAGGCCTATCATAGTCTAGTTTCTTCTTCAAGTGTCTATTAACCTTGGTTTTGGTCATATTTCTGGATATCGATCTATATTATTTTCCACGCGCAAAAGAAAAATATATGTATTACGTTGGAATACATATTTTACATAATTTACTACTTCTAATGCAAATAAAATTTTCTATTATAACTTCGGAAGGACATGATAGATACAAATAAAATACATGGTTATCTCGTTAGGTCTGAAAAGTAAGGAATGTAGATGCATATAAATAATAAATATGAGTAGAATTAGACTAGTTTGTAACTGAATCACATATATTTCATTATAGGTATAATGCAAGTATGTAACACATTAAACATGGAGTAAAACCTAGTAAAAGCCTCAATTGCACACCTTAGGGTCCTTGCCATTTAACATTTTTCCAATTTGGCGAGCCATTAGAGTCTTTCCAGTACCAGGAGGTCCATAAAGCAGCATTCCCTTGACATGTTTGATGCCCAGCCTATATTGTGCAAAATTTTATCATCAAACTATTGACTAATATTAATGACAACTCATACTAAATCAGTTGTGTTGCAAATATATTTAAGTACTCATTTACTTCGAAGTCACATGTGGAGGGAAAACCCTTGAGGCAAATGCTCTTCGAAATATATCTGCAAACTCTGCACTCAATCCACCTATACCTAAAGACTGAAGGTTAAACTCTTTATGCTTGAATATGTTGCTGCTAGCACCTTCACGCTGGTTGGCAATCTGCATAGATAGCATAAATATGACTTAAATATTACCATTCTAGAGATTACCCTAGCCATATAGTATTTTCAACTAATTATACTATATAAGGATAAATATAAAGGAAGCAAAGGATATCCAGCCAAACAGCCATAATATAATTTTGACATCAGCAATCACATAAGTACCTTTATTCCACTAGAGCTTTGTGTTTCAAACACAATGTATGTATCATCTGTGATCATCCCTCTCTCTGATTTGTCTTCCCCCTCTACGCTAGCCCCGTTGACGGTGAAAATGTAATTATTTCCATGATATTCAAATGTTACTCTTTGTCCTGTAGTCATAACCTGCATTCAACAGTAACTAAACGTAAATTGCCAAATTAATTAAGCATGTGCAAAATTGAAGGCATTTAAATGGAAAGGCAGTGAATGGTTAAAGCAATATCTGAAGTTAGTTGATTCAGATAGGTAGATACAAAGGACTCCTTTAATATAAAAAATAATAATTTGACTCGTCAAGCTAATAATACTCAAATACTCAAAACATAAATGTTCATTTGCCCCTTTCTAGAAAATAAGAACTGACAACAAACTTTAAGTAAGAGGATATTAATACAGATAAACATCGCCCTTTATATAACATCTCAAGCCAACAACCGAATGCATACTGAACCCAACAACCCACCACAAGTCGGCCTAAAAATGCTAGCGAATTGGTACACATTAGTTATTTGCTTATGCTTATAAAGAGTCCAAATAGGCAAATACTTTGTATCTAATCGATGTGGGATGTTACAAACACCCCCTCTTATATGCTCGACGTCGTCGTCGAGCCCACAATCAAACTTACGAAACTCGGGCAGTGTCTCTGCACTTTCGGCCGTGTAGAGCTCTGATACCATTTATAACATCTCAACCCAACAACCAAATGCATATCGGACCCAACAACCCGCAGCAGGCCGGCCCACAGGTGCTAGCAAAGTAGTATACATTAGTTATTTGCATGTACTTATAAAAGGTCCAAATAATCTTTATCTTACCAATGTGGGATGTTACAGGTATGTTACACTTTATCTATTAATCGATCATACTTAATTTACTTCATGGGTTGGATTATACTAATTTCAGACAGGCTGTTTAGGCTTTACTTTGTTAGAGTTATAGTTCTCTCATGATAACTTATTGTTGGAAGATTGCATTTCCATGATTTGATTGTTGACAAGCAGTTTTTCCTAAGATATTGATTGGGACCCATGGTATTCCTTCTGCAAATCTGAATAATAAAAAGGTTCATATTCAACGCACATCAAGCTGAAACTCAGGATTACGTTTTGACGATAGTCACTGTTTTGTAGCTGTTATCACAGATTGTAATCAAAAGTATAATACTGTCACCGGAGAATAATTATTCGGAAACTATCAAAGAGAGTTAGAGCTAACTATTCCAACATATTTGGGATATTCCACGGTGCTTCCCATATACAAAATCTTGGCATTGTTTATTAATTGTTAAGTGATTAAAATTCACTGCTATTAGGAAAATCTCAGATCGATGAGATACCAAACATAATTAAAAATAAATGAAATGAAATTCTGCTATTAGGAAATTTCAGATCGATGGGATGCCAAACATAATTAAAAAAAATATATATGGAACTGGTGATCTTACCTGATTACTATATCTCTTTCGAATTTGTTGCGCCAACAAAACAGCATCAACCTACAAGAAAATATTCTAGTTGATCAATTGGATCAAATAAAGACATGACATCACATTATACAATGTGGCTGTGATGACCAAGCATAAACCATGCCACTACTGAATACATTCTACGATCCATATGTTCCTGCCTGGTAAAACTAACTGTTAGATAGTATGCGCAACTTTTTTATATTTTATTTTAAGATAATTTCCACCAAGTAAATAGATAGGTCAAGTTTTGTCGTAAACAAATAAAAAAAAGCAATTCTAATTGTTATCCGGATACTAATATAACTCCCAGTTACTAGAAGTTTGAGTGGATATTTATGTCCGCAAGAGCAAATGGAGCACGGTAGTTATATACACCTTTGACAACATAGGAAGTAAAAAAATGCACATAAAACTAGAATGTAATAGAAAAACATACATGTTCTTCTTTAGTCCCTTTTTTCACGAACTCCAGTTCAAGAGTAAGCAGAGCAAGGTCAAATATTTCAGGTGGAGAAAATCTGTACAAATACGCATACATAGACCATCAATGAATAGGAAAAATACAGTTGAAACCCCAAATAAGCCAACATCAACAAACCTGCTGACTGATATACTGTCTCCAGTAGAAACTCTTGCATAACGACGTTGAATCGAATTGAGTCCAATTTGGCCATTTTGAATACCGTCATGAGCAGTATGTCAAAGTTAAGGAAACAGAAAACTCTATAAAAAGTAGTAGCAACAATTACAATATACATATCCTTGCCTCGAGAGAAGAAAAAGATTCCACTCTCGAGATATCAAACATAAACTACAATATATCACTCGCACAAGTACAGACACTGCACATTGCCCTTGTATGCACCATACCACTCATCAATCAACATAAATACACTTCAAAACTAATGCAGCTATAGAACTACAGAAATGTCAGGTAAAATAATTCATCATATTCCCGTGCATAATCCTCCTAATTTACGAAACGAAACTGGTTTCCATAATTATCGCCGCAACTGAACTTACTAGATCAATAGGAACATACACATAACACAATTAACATAAACATGACTCACAACAAAACTGATCACACATATCCTCTTTCTGATTTACGAAACGAGTTTCGGTATTTATCGCCACAACTGAAGTTACTAAATCAATTAGGCACATACACATAACACAATTAACATAAACACGACTCATAACAAAACTGATCTCACGCAAATTCTACTTAACAATCATCTCTAATCACGATACCAACAAATAATAAACACGCTCGGAACAAACTGATCTCGCACAAATTCAACTTAATCACAACTACAACGCAAAATGTATGGGAGGATATGAAAGAGAGAGCACGAAAACATCGCCGACGAGCGCGAGAAAGCGAGATTGAGATCCGGCGACGGCGAATTGGCGAAGATCTGAGGCAGAGCAGTAGGCTAAGTTACTGTAAACGAGATCTTTGCCTGGCGTGCTCACCACGATCATCGATCGACTCCCCATTGCTGCTTTGATTTAATTTGATTTTTGAGTTGATTTTAGTTTCGTTTTGTTTTGTTTTTGCTTCGTTTGGAAGAAATGGAGCGTCTGGGCTGGTTCGAAAGTGAAGAACAGGGGCTTTTGTTTGGGCTACTATACCTAACTGGGCCAGTTTTTAAAGCGTTTTGAACTTTTGATATTTGTATGGGATCGTTTGTTTTGGGATATTTATGTGTGGGTGGGGTCAGCTAAATTGTCGAATTTGTTTGTTTTTGTTTGTGAGATAAATGTATTTTTGTTGAGTTACTAGAATACTTAAATTAAATTGGTGTTTAGCATCAACTACTTGGAAATAAAATCAAGAATTGAGAGAAAAATCAAGAATTGAGAGACACGACTACAAGAAAATACATTCACGCCTTCTTGAACGCTACGAACACTATATCTACAGTAAGAGATTAACATCGCCATGAAAGATCGATGATGATGATGAGAATTGCTATGGAATGGCGTCCTAAAATTAGGGTGAATACTTGAATACTGACGAGTATTGTGTCGTTTTCCTCCGTTCATCCCTCCCGTCTATTTTTCTTCTCCGTGTCTTCTTCTTCACTTCTTTGCATCAATTGTTTTAAGACTTTTCCCATAAATTTATTCGACTTATGAGGGAGACGTGCACAGTATCTGGCAGGGAACATCATTCTCTCTTCTTCTTGTAACTGTCTTGATTGATATTTCACCACTCTAGTCAGTAATCATAAACTTCTTCCGGCACATGGGTGTTTGTTTTCGTTTAGCAGCATATTCGAGGCGGATCCATTTTCAAGTTATCATATTTCGAAAAGCGTTCAAATCATTCAATTGGCGGAGGACTTTGCGACACACGTAAGTCCCATGTAACAGAATTATGGATTTTGCGACACACTAGTTTATTTATTATGCACTAAATCGGGGGTCTCACGAAAACGGCCTCTCTACTTTAAGGGTACGGGCATGGCCTGCGTACATTTTACCCTCTTCAGACTCTGCTTTTTATTCAAAGTTTGTACCGTGGGAATGTTGTTATCTTTTAACAGATGATCGCATCTCATTGATCACTCGTACAATGAAACTTAAAAACAAACGTAACCACATACATGATGTTCGATTGACATGCCATGAGATTCTATATGTCAAAACTGTCATAAATAATTCTCACAATAATAATAATGATGATGATGATGATGATGTAGTGCTCGTTATACATGAAATCATTATATTTTGATACGATAATTAACATATTTTGATTGCACTAAAATTATCTTTAACCATGTAATAATAAAAAAATATCATGTATATAATTAATCGTATGAGAAATATAAATGATCTGCATGAGATTTGAGCCTCCTGTATTTTAAGAGTGATATTATTGGTCTCTTGTATGAGTTAACTATAAATTATTAAAGTGTATGACCATGCTCAAAATTCAATTTGAATAAGATAAACCACTCTTCAAACAAGAAAATTCGAATCAAACTACGAAGAAGATGACACATATATAATTCGAATTTAAATTTATCTCAGTATTATTTATGTCGTAGAAAATCTCATTTAAATTTATCGAATATTTTAAAATTGTATTCAAATCCTAAATATTTTATATCGATATTTACAAAATTTTATTCAAATACATGAGATATTGCATATATGCAAAAACTAACTAAAGCCTATCTACTAAACTTACATAAATTATTATCCAACTAACCTAATATCAAAACAGTCTACAGTAGAAATTCAAGATAATATCATGTACTGTCATCCCCTCCCTTTCACCGGATCTTGTTCCACCGTTGCTTATAGATAAAATAGATAAAATAAACTAATGAATGTATTTACCAAATTGCAACTTCTTTTTTACCCGATAAAATAGGGAAAAAAGCGAGATAAAGGGGGTAACTTTAAACGTTTTTCCAAACATGGCCTACAAAAGCACTAATGGGATCCATCACATTGACACGCATGACCAACGACAGTTCATTCCAAAAGCGAGAATAACGAAGCGCAGTGGCACACCCGTGATTAACCCCAAAACCAGGGGCACCTAATTACAGAATTCTAGTTTTACAAGAACACAAAGCCTAATAGTTGTAACGTCAGTTTCTGTAGGATCTACTTAACCAACTAGGCGCCAAGTCTTATAATAGAAACAAATCTCTCTCTCTCTCTCTCTCTCAATCTCTCCCAAATAAACCCTCGCTGCTTACACGCACAGTCTCTCTCTCTCTCTCCCTCTCTCTCTCTCTCATCAGATGGAAAGCTAAAAAGTCGGGGATTACGTAACCCTAGCAGCGGTTCCCCCAATTTAATTGGACGATGGAGTCGCCGGCGATAGGGAGAAGTTATATAGCAGCGAAAGCGAAGTAACTCTCTCACTCTATATATGCATCTCTCTATATATGTATGCTGATATATCGTGATTATGATTTGTATGTGATTGGATTGTTATATTAGGAAGCGTGTGTTTCCGGGAGGGAGTTCTATGGACCCCGATGTGATTGAGATTCCTCCGCCGACGCCGATTAATCGGAGTTCGAAATCAAAAACTCTTAAACTTAAGGAGGTGAATTTTTATTTCTTTTTTATAATTTGATTTTCTTGCATGTCTTGTTTTTAATATTGTAAAGATTGATTAATTGGGTGCTGAATTGAACATAAGTATTATTTTTGTTACATGGGTGTTGATTGCTCTTCGATGATATGTTAAGCTAGCTAATTAGCTAATCTTTCACACCTCGTGCAAAATTGGAAAAGGGAATACTATACATGTGTGAAGACATGTTTCCGCTAGTTTATATGAGGATATAGGCATCTCGTTGTTGATTGTTGGTTGGTGCATATATGTTCATTTGAGAATGTACAATGAATTGTTGGTATCAAGTTTGGAAGGTCAGGCTCTGGTTGGAAATTTGTTCGTCAAAGAAAGGAAGGGGTTAATTTTGTTACTATTACTCCCGGTCCTCATTAGTTTAGTTTTGGTTTTATATCTCATTATTTGTCTTTTAATCAACCGGCACTAACATTGCAAAGTAATCATGGCCCATAATTGTAAGGGAAGAGAGCAATGCTAGGTGGAAGTCATTTGTTGATATGTGGAAGTCATACTCATTAGATATTTTAAGAACACCTAAACTGTTTTATCTGCACATTATTAGCTGAGAACAAGCTTAAAGTGTGCAAGAGTACTGCAACGAGAAATGGGTTCAGCTGATTCTTGGTGAATTTTGACCTCTACTAAGAAATATTGAATGTTACAAACTTGACTTGACAAGTATACAGTCTCTGTAAATTTACAGCCCCCTAAATAGTGCAATATTGCAGTGCAGGCTTTACCAGAGTCCATTCTTGTTGAAATATCTTTATAAACAATTGTGAAATCACTTATCCTATCTCTAACCCTTTTCTTCCTGGACAACCATGCTATAATTATTTTTCACTAGTTTATTATTAAGATTTTTGCTCTTATATGGATAAGTGTATTTTTTTAAATTTTCTTTTTGATTAGCTATTTGAAAACTGAGTCCCTTCTTTTATAGTTGAGGTCAGGATATTTTTTCTCTCTTCTACGAGTTGGAAGTTCTAAGCTTAGTCCTTATGCAGTGTTATTAAAAGCGCGCTTTGAGCGCACCTGTTGGGCTTCGTTTTATAAAAAGCCCAGAAAAAATTCAAAAGCCCTGCTTAAGCGCGCTTTTTGCTGAAGCGAGAAGCTTATAAAAGCTGTCAAAAAGCGGGCTTTTGTGTAGATATGTATTTTTAATCGATCTGATGTGATTAAACAGCTAGGCTGGTATTTAACCTACTGGGCCTTTTTTAAAGCCCATTATAAAACAAAATATTAGAACAAAACCTAGCCGCTTCGTCAAAATCTTCAACATATCCTCAAGAAGACCCTTCCTCCTACTATCAGAGACTTTCCAGCGGCTACAAATCTTCTCTCTCAGGTTTGTCTTCTCACTTTCTCTTTTCAACAAGAGGAGATTAAATTTGCACAGAACAGGAGTCTCGATCTTAGTTCTGATGAGTGGGAGTATATGGGCAAGGAAGAAGATGTTGATGGACAAATTTAAATTTTATCCTTGATATCTTTTAGTAGTATGAAACATTGGTCTAGTTCAATATTTTAGGGCTATAATTATTAAATAGTATGTTTAGTTTTACACATATCTTAATACACACACACACATATAAATTTGTATAGTGCGCTTCTCGCTGCGCTTTTTGCCTTTAACAACACTGTTCTTATGCGATGGGAACACCCTAATTCTTATCTTATCTTGAGGTGTCGGTTTTGAGTGACTACCCAAATTTATCTTTTTATTGTTTTCCGCAATTTTAAATCTCGTCCTTTTTCGCATATCATGTAATGGCGATGTGTAGTGTGATTTTAGTTAGTTTCATTGTTGGACTTTCCACCCCTTATCAGGATTATAATATGGTTTTACACCAATTGATATTGCCTACAATGATTATTGTGTCATGGACACATATAGGACCATCGCGTTTCAAGATAAAAGAAATGAGTTGAGAAGTTCAGTAATTGAAACAACGGTTGATGTCAGATAGATAATTATCTGAATATAAGAATGCATCTAGTTATTAGTTAAATACTATGATGCTTAAACTCTTTTAGAAAGATCCGACACGGACACATATCAGGGTGTCAGATCTTTCAAACTACCAAATTAAAGACTCCGGGACACATTTTATAAGGATCCGACACTTGGATAATATGATAGTTCTTATAAATAAATACCTATCATTGTATTATACTGCATAGCAAACAATTGCACAAATCAAGGCAAGAGTTGCTTCTTTTCTCCTTTTACATTCATTTCACCTCTGTTTCTTCATTTATGTTCTTATTCCTATCTTTCTCATAGAGATAGGTCACTGAAATTAGATATAGGCTGTGTAAGATGGAGAGTTGATATCTGGATGACGTTCAGATCCGGATCCCAGTGTCAATGTCAATTCTGAAATTAAAAACTTGTGAATAGTCTGGCTCATATCAGTTTCTTTGGGTTATATTTTCTCAAGCATCATTGATGGAGCTGTAGCTTAATATACTGTTATTGTAGTTGCCTTAAGTTTGATAGTAGAGAACTGGATCATTTATAACATAATTGGTAATTTGAATAGCTCTCTAGATGTTTTACCAGTTTATGTATAAGCATCACTTGCACAGTTTCTCGATTGAATGTGCATTAATGTAATATATGATTTTAAATTAGCAGTGTAATATTGTCAATGTACTTTATATTTGTACCAGACATGATGAGTCCTAAGAAACCCGATTTGCTGCAGGTTGTGGATCAAGAAATAATTGATGTTGATATGGATGAAAATAGTTGCAATGTTATGCTTACTGAAGGGATTGGTACAAACTACAAAGGCAAGGTAATTTGTTTTGTTTATGAAACGTGTATTTTGAACTTTGAGGTGATTGTTAATACTATTAGATCTATATTTTTTTCCATGTTGTGAAGCAATTATTAAAGTTGTTCTTTCTCTTCCTCAATTCAAGGGAGCTATAACGAACAATTCCTTAGGAATTGATGGGGACGGGGGTCAATCTTCAAAGAAGAACTCTGCTCCTGGATCACATAGTGTAGTTAATTTAGAAGGTTTTGCATGTGATCTTTCATTCCTTGATGATGATTATGTGGATATGTACCCTGATGGTGCACATGTGTTCGATGACAATCAGATGTATGAGGATGAATATGAAATTTTACAATCCCATTTTGATAATATTGACATTCCACCTGGTGTTGAGGCTCCTGTTTCTTGGTTCCCCGGTCCTGCTCAAAATAAAATTAATGTCGGTGCCACTAAAAACCCAGCCCTGTCAAATCCAAAACCACAGCCCAGCCCCGGTGTTATCCTTCCAGAAATGGAGGCATCACATTCCCTGTGGTCTTTAGACCCTTGGGGAAGGATGCCCACTACAAATACTCTAGGGATGGAAACCCCAGTCCAAGGAGTCAGTCACCCCCATAAGGCAGGGTTGTCTTCATCGTGGTCTACCATTGAGAATGCTCAGAGCAAGAAAAATATAGCTTCTTCAAAGTACTTCCAGCATAAAGCGCAAAGTAGTGGTGGTTGGGGCTTTGTTAACAAATCTACACCCTTTGGTCTTGCAAGTAGTCATGGTCCACATAAACCACCAGGTTCTTTGAACCAGCAGTATATTGAAGCCAAGGCAGCCTTTCGCGGTGATAACATTCTTCGTAAAAAGACTAAGCATATAGCTAGGAATCCTTATATTCCTAATGCTTCTGAGGCGTCCCCAGTCACCAGCAGCTGGTATAAACATGACAACAGTATGTACGTAATGGTTCCTCCAAATTATCCCACCCATTATAATCCATTTCTTAGTGAACATATGTCTTTCGATGGAGTAGCGTATGATCCATTCCTGCAGGATTCCTTTACAATTCAAACGAATGCCACAGATTTGGGGGTTCCATTAGGTTCATCTTCGGGAAGCCAAAAGGATGCTACATTCTTAGATTGTCCATCTAATTCATCTCAACAGAATGTTACAGATAAGCATGTCAATAGAGATGAGATTCTCATGAAATTACATCAATTTAAAAAATTTGACGTTGTCCAAGATCCTTCTGATCATCATTACGTGCATAATGGATCTTCATCGAAGCAGGTAAAAGTTTGAAAGATTCTTTTGGGAGTGTTCTTTTCTTATTATAGGTCCCCTCAAGTAAATAAATCATTTTTTTCTTATTGCAGCCATCAAAGAGCTGGGCAAAGAAAATACAGGAGGAATGGAAGATTCTGGAGAAGGATTTACCAGGTTAGTTTTTCTGGATTCTGAGATACATGTATCTTTTCTGTATCTGATAAAAGCTTGCAGTGATAATTTAGGTCATCTAATTTACAATCATGGCTTGATGTGTTTTTTCTGTCCAGATACTATATTTGTTAGGGCTTATGAATCAAGAATGGATCTTCTGAGAGCTGTAATTATAGGAGCAGAGGGGACTCCCTACCATGATGGCCTTTTCTTCTTTGATGTGTTATTTCCTGACAATTATCCTCATGTGCCACCAGTATGCATCTATTACTTGAATGTATTTATTGCAAATTTACTAAGTATGTAATATGTAATGCTGGCATTGACCTAATCACCAAGAATTACTTTTTCAGCATGTGTACTACCACTCACGTGGTCTCAGACTCAATCCAAATCTGTACAATAATGGAAAAGTATGCCTGAGTCTTCTCAACACCTGGAGTGGTAGCCAGAAAGAGATGTGGATCCCCAATTTGTCAACTATGCTCCAAGTTCTGGTTTCCATACAAGGTCTAATACTGAATGCGAAACCATACTTCAACGAACCTGCATATGATCGTTTAAGCGGCACGCCACATGGGGAAAAGAGCTCACAACACTATAACGAGTCCACTTTTATCCTCTCCTTGAAAACTATGGTGTTTACCCTGAAGAAGCAACCAAAGGTAGAAGTGTCTCGTTCTTTTAGGTTAAGAAATGAAGTATCAAATAGTTTTAACCATATTACAGTTATATCCTGTGATTTTTCTTCCTACAAGCTATACTTTATGATAACACCCAACTTCACTAATTTTAATTGATATCCTGTGACAATTGTGGGGCAGTGAACGTTTTAATTTTGAGACGTAGATGAATTTTAAGTATGCTGCCACACTAATGTTTTCACGTAAAGCTTTATTATTTATATGAAATTGTTGTTTAGCTTTTGCTTTTGTAAATGTTTCACTTTGCTCTGGTTTTTTGTCAGGAGATACCTGATATGACCTGGTTAGATATACTATTGCTACTAGAGTGGCTAAAATGTGTTACTATGGCCTGTATTGCTTATCATTTACATCAAATTTGGCTTTTAATTCAATTTATGTAAATTTTGGGATTGGCTTTTAAACTTTTCAATATCTTTTCATGATCCAGCATTTTGAAGATTTTGTGGTGGGGCACTTTTTCAAGTGTGCACTGGATGTTTTGGTGGCATGTAAAGCTTACATGGATGGAGCTCAAGTTGGTTGTCTTGTGAAAGGTGGTGTTCAGGATGTCGATGAAGGAGACAAGAGTTGTTCACAGAATTTCAAGGCAACTTTGGGTGCTTACTTAAAACCACTTGTAGACGCATTTACACAAATTGGCGTGAAGGACTGTGAACAATTCATTCCACCTTCACAGACGGGAAACAGCCAGACAGGATTCAGGCAGTCAGGTCACAGACATATGTCTCCTGCCCTCAAGACGCCGAACTATTTTTCATAAATTAGAAGGGGACTAGGGGAGACTTTGATATTTTATTGTGCAACCTTTAAGTTAATTATGTCATCTATAGTTTTGTGTTTTGACGGGTTCAGCACAAGACCAAAACCGTAGAGAGTATCTTGGGATGCTTTTGTTTTTAAATGACATTATCATATGGATGAAACTGGTTCTATTATATTTTCTTCGTGTTCCATGTTCATTTTTTCTGTTTAGGTTTCCAGTTTTTCTTAAACATATATTTCCTTTCTGTTCTATGATTATCTCTTGCTCAATCTGTTATCAGGGTAGCTATCATTAGTTGCAACATGAACTTCTAATATCTTTGTAGTTCTTATGTTCACTTTTCTCTTGGACTCTTGGTAGAAGTTTGATGTAAATATGTAGACATGAATTGATATCACATGCAGCTTCATTGTTTGTTAGTTATGCTATGGTGTTTTTTTCTCTCAGGTATATGTTTGAGTTCATGAATATATATATTCATCAACGTGACTTGCCGGTGGAAGTATCTGATTCATACGATGAGGTAGTCATCAATTTATATTGTAAAGCAAAGTGATTGTGTAATTAGATTAGGGGTCAGTTTGGAATATATGTTTTAAATTGTTGTAATATTGGAAAAAAGTGTTAGCAAAAAAGGTAAAAAAGTGTTATTACAGAAATAGAGAAATAGAAAATTAGTAGGTAATGTTTTTATATTAATAGGTAGAACATAAAAGAATAATGATTTTGACGAATTATTTTTCATAATTACTTTTCATAAATAAGCTGAGTTTACTTTCTGCAACAGCAATTCAAAACCTAAAAGTCTATGATTTTAAAATCATTTTCGATTTTAAATTTTAAATGTTTTCAAATTAAGTAGCCTCTTATGACAAAATAAATAAATTTAAGTAGTCCCTTCGTCCCTCTAATTTATTTCTTTATAATTTTTCTGCTCAATACGTATTTTAAAATATATATATATAATTAAATTATATAATAATTTGTGAAATTATATTCGGACTAGATATTTTATTACCCCCAACAAAATCCATCTGAGTGTTAATTACAGTACTAAATTTTTACCGTATGGGACACGAAGTTGGGCGCACTCTAAAACCCTAAACCCCTCTCTTTACACTATAAGTAACCACAAAACAAACGCCACCTAGAGCTCTAGAAATGACGACTCCCATGGCGATCTCCAAGTGTTTGAGATTCAGCAAGAACGTTCCGCTCAGAAGCTTAATTCATCTCCATCTCAATCCAATCGCCACCGCGGATTCAATCGAAACCGCCTCTGAATCTCCATCGAAGCTTCGTGTCTTCGAAACTAAAACCCCGAATTCACCTCTCCGAAACGACGTCGCAGCGGTGATTCGCAATCAGGTCAATCTGGCGGCGTTGTTGACGCGTGGACGCGCGGTGAAGATTGATGATGAGTTCAATGAGGACGATTTTGAGGACGAGAGCGATGAGTTCGAGGAGGAGGATGAAGAGGAGTTTGATGAAATGGACGGTGAAGATTGCGTGGATGATGATGACGATGAAGATGAAGATCCTGTTTACAAGAAGAGGAAGTGATTTTTTTTATAGATTAAATTAAAACTTATATGGATTGTGTTTGATGAGAGATTGAATTAGGTAGGTTTTGTCTGGCCTACTTTCTTTTGTTAGTTTTTGCTATTACAAAATAAATTTTAAGAAGTTTTTGAACATTTTTTGTTTAGTTTTGATAATAATTTTTAAGAAGTTTTTAATTATATCAATTCTGGTTTGAATTAGCCATTTTGTGGTATGAAATGAGAATTCATGATGGATAAATCGTTCTTTCCACACTTTCACGATACTCATTCACATATACCTCGTTTCGATTCCCATCCCCGCTCCTATCTAACTTGGTTAATCAGAATAAAATTTCGGTATCAGAATCTCATTTTCCCTTACATGTTTATGATGAGATTGTAGCTATAGTTCATCCTGGCAATGCAATGGTGTCTGTACAAAAATTTGATGTATTGAGGCACTTGCTGGCATTCATGAAAGAAATCGTTGTTTTTCTTTTTTCATTTTTATTTGCTCTCAAATTTGAATGTTGGCGGAGAAATGTCAAATTTCCTTTGCCAGTTAGGAAAAGTTCGTAGCTGATTTTGCTCGTATTTAGTTTTGAGAGGAATTTAATTGCTGCTGCTGAAGATCTTGGCCGGACACTGTTATGTGAGGGAAGCTTTGATGGTTAAATTTACTTCTTCCCTCTCAAATTTGATGTCCCGTCATGACTTGAACGGTATTTACCTAGCAATGGAGTTATCATGGTGTTGATTAGTGGTTGATTTATTCCGTTGTGTGTCCTGGCATTCCTATGAAGGCAGAACATCAACTGTTAAATGATTCACAATAACAGCCTATGCCAAATAAATTATTGTGTATACGAAAAGAGGAGAGAAAATGCGTCATTTTTGTTAAGATCTTGTAGTCATGTTCACGAGAGTCTAAGGGGTCATTTGATAAATCTGAACAATATTTTCTGAACGACATAAATTTCTGGATCATTCGAGTTTTTGAACCATTCATGTGAGTCATTTGACTGATCTGAACAATATTTTTCTGGATGGATGAAAACTTTTAAATTATATACTAAACATATAATAAATTTTAATCTAAAAATAAATTATAATCACTTCATAATCTTGAAATAATTAATAATTTAAAAAGATTTTATTATACCTCTCTGTTAATTATAAGTCTTATAATTAATATTAAATATGAATAAAGATATTAACTAATATAAATAAAAAATCATTTTTAATGGGAATAATAATTAGATAAGTTCATATCTTTTTTTTTAAAATTTATTCTATTAAATTGATTTCATTAACTAAACACTGATATAACACATTTATAATGAACTTAGAAATAACACGTACCCTATGGGAAAGATGCATCAGTGGCATACCGAACCGTTCAGATAGAATTGTGAAGCCCATTCGTCCAGCTGAATTTTGGTTCGTCCAGAACGTAAAAAAACCAAACAAATGATCTAGACGACTCTCTCTCCCTCTCGTCCAGTTAAATCTTCTCATTCATGCGTTATCAAATGGCCCCTAAGTGGGATGATCAATGAAGAATGTATGATATGGTTATCAGATATTTGTGATTTTAACGAGTCGTGAAATTAACTTGTGTGATTATGATATCTTAATTGGACTTGATTTGTTAAAATTATGAAATTAAGTAAAAGTTTTGATCCATCAAATCTTATAATTAGTTATCTCGCTGAACTTGTATAGTTCAATACTTACAAAATTTTAGTGCCTAAATTTTGAATTTTGGATTGAGAAAGAATGTTTTAGTTTGTTTCAATTTTTTTTAAACTTGCACATTTATTACTAGTATTTCATGAAGCTGTATCACTTTATTTGAAATTATATTATATTATAATTTCTTCGTGTTCATTAATAACCTGGTCATCATATTTAAATATTATTTATCAAATTTGTAAGAAGTAAGATTGGAAATTTGTAAAATTATAACCGTTATAAATATCTTTAATTAAAAAAGCAGTGAAACTCTTTCTTTCTTTCTTTCCATAGTTTTTAGTTAACTTCAGAAACTTGTTAAAAATTATCGAAATCTCAAAAAAATTAAATAAATTTACCAAAAAGGAAATCATAGCGTGCAGCCAAAAGGCAAGTGCGGAACAAGTGAGTAACAGAAAAATACAAAGAGTAGAAGTAGTAACTTACTCGTAATTAGGCCATTTCGTTAGTTGTATTCACCAATCTCATTACAGACACACACACCGATCGGTCTCTCTCACTCACTCTTATCTCTCTCTCTCTCCCCAAAACAAACTCTTCACAGCCACATCTCTCTCTCTCTCCATGGCGGCTGTTTTGGAAACCCTAGCTATCCCCCGCGCCTCTACTTTTCCGGCGATTTCTTCTCCGTCCGTCTGTTCGCTCTCCGGTCACCGGAGCTCAATTAAATTGCCTCAATCCAGAGGACTAAAGATTCAGTCCGTACGAGTCACTGGATCGGTGAGTACTAGCTCGAGGCTCGTTAGTCGTGCTGGTCGTATCGTCAGCGAGGCTCAGGACACTGCTGTTGTTGGTTAGACTCTTCACAATCTATCTTTGTATATGAATTTGATATTCTAATTGAGGCTTTAAATTATCTAATTGCGGAAATGTATGTTATTCATCTGTCTGTTTATCTCGATATGCGATACTATTGGCTGATAATGCTGTAAAATTATGGTAAAAGCATCTATTATTGATAAATGATGAATGAAATTTCAGTAAGTATAAGTATACAACCTTTTCAAATGAATAATGTATTCCGGTTCCATGACCCGGTGTAATAGGCACGGTGTATTTTTTAAGTTGATAAATGAACAAAATTATCCATTGCCAAGGGTATTCGTATATTGAGGTTTAAGTGTAGCAGCCAGGGGAGATTAATGTTGTGTTTGGTTTGAGTGATGGAATGGAATGGAATGGGATGAATGAAAATAAAAGGAAATATAAAGTTTAGGATGGAGGACTTTGAAAAAATATGAGCTAGTGTAAATTTTGTATGATAAGATTTGGGTATGACAAGGAATGGAGCATTCCTTCACAAAGTGGAGGGTTTGAGCTCTAGTCAAGGGTGATAAGAATGGAATGATGGAAGAAATGGAATTATTAAACATTCAACTAATTTATAGTTCAACTTTCATTCCATACCCTCCATTTTCATTCACCCCAACCAAACACAACATAAGTTATTAGTTTATAGTCAATTTGGTGATATAATGTGGGCGTAATTGAAAACTTACTCAGCTAAATGTACAGTATAGCTAACTTATATTGTTTTGTTTAATGAGGAAGTTTTGTTGTGTTTTCCAAGTCAGGGACTTGGATACTGACATGACCTTCTAAGTTGTCGCCTTCTAGCAATGTTATCCGTGATGTTACAAAATGTTGTAATGTTGGCCTCCAAGTCGTCGGTTTTGCCACTGACATTTTTTATGTATGGTTTTGACTAAAATGTGATTTTGTGCACTTCTACTGATTCTTAATTGAGTAGTAAGGATTGGATTATTTGATTTATTTGGCTTAATGCAACTATAGATGGGTCTTTGGCTAAAAGAAATTATGGATGACTAGAATATCAGGATTGGTGTACGAGGATGAATTGATGTATCACTTTTTCTGTTACTTGGAACTTTGCTTTGCGAGCAGTGTTTTAAAATGCTTTTGGTCGTATTTAGGCAGTTTGGGTACCTTAAAAGATTAAATCAGGTAATCAAGGATTAATCGGATCATTAATATGATGCATGTTAATAATATTTCTGATCAAGAAAAAAATATTATTAATTCTGCCTGTGCGTGGTTCCAGGTTTCTGGAGAATTTTGTCTGTTCTCTAGATTTGATTTTCTATTTTGCCCCCTAGGCCTGTCTTCTAAAAAACCTCCTTATTTTCCCTTTATCATAGCTTTTTCAAGCTAACTACTTGCCTAGCACCTAGACTCCCACTGAGGCCTGTTTTTTTAACACACTTATTGCATGAGGGTGTACAATTGCAACACTACAATCTCAAATACCCCAAATTCTCAAATCAGTGCTCAACACATGTTTTATGGAAAAAAAATGATGTGATCTGGAGCATGCATTCAGATATGTTAGTGTTATACATTCCACAGGGTTGAGTTGGCACAATTTAATTTTTGTTTTCCTACATTAGCAACTAGCGTGTACTAAGGTTTATCTTTGCTCTTAGCACTTCTGCTTGTAAATGGATCTTAGAATCCTAGTAATGTTTGTTCCACTGTGGAATGCAGTGCCTAGTGTCCTTGATGCAACATGGCAGTCACTTGTCCTCGAGTGTGATTCTCCGGTTCTTGTTGAATTTTGGGCTCCATGGTGTGGTCCATGTCGCATGATTCATCCTATCATTGATGAACTGGCAAAAGAATACGCAGGAAAGCTAAAGTGTTACAAGGTCAACACTGATGAGAGTCCCTCGGTTGCAACTCGATATGGGATAAGAAGCATCCCAACAGTCATGATTTTTAAATGTGGAGAGAAAATAGATGCAATCATTGGCGCAGTTCCTAAAGCAACACTTGCCACTTCCATAGATAAGCTCTTGTAGAGACAGCAAGTATATAGGTCTTTTCGAGGCTTATAATGTCTCTATTTGTTTCTTTTCTTTGATTTGGATGTTGGAAGTTCGGATACTATGAAGCATAATAAACTAAATATGCTCATGTACAGTCGGATATGCTGTATATTCCCTTTAATTTGAGCAATGTATTGAATCATTGTATCACACGATTAGGTCTCTATTCAAATCTCACAGAACATCTATTTCTCCTACAGACGACAAAGTGATTATTTCTGTGTATGGTTATTTATTATTGTGCAAAGCGAGTTTCTTGTTGCCAGTTTGTCTGAGTTCATTTCGGTGGCATCAGTACATTGGGATACAGGGTCTTTAGAGATTCTATTGCATCTACTAGTAGTAGATGGCTTCATTTGCAGGGGTCATTTTGTGAACAGGTAGATACATCCTCTTGGTATATTATGGGGAATGCGGAGATAATCCCCAGTTACAAAATTCCTGGTACGAGGATTGAGGTTTTATGTTTTAACCCATTGTTTTTAAATATTGCTTCTTCCATCTCAAAATGTTAGCTCCTTCTATAATAATAATTTTTTTCATACTGTTTGTCTTATTACTTTGTTCAATACAATATTATGAAGCTTTATATATTGGTAGTTCCAAAGTTGATGCAGGCAAAATTTAGGAATTTACCAAGAATTAATAGTTTTCTTAATTTTTTATTTTTAAAAAATATTTGGAAACATACTGCAATTGAAAAGCAACTGTATGCAATTTTTTTATACGAACTTGTAATCAAATAAAACCAAAAGCAACTTTTTTCCGAAAAATTGATAGCAATAATTGCAATCAGTTACATTGGATGTTATTTTTGTTGTATATGGTTGTAAAATAAATTCATAACACGTGAGTTCATATAATGATGAAAATAATTCCCACATAAATTATCAAAAATTATAACCACAGATAAAAATGAAAACAAAGTAAAATATTTTTTTTGACAGACGTATTTATAATACTCCCTCCATCCCAAATTAGATGAGCTCATTGACTTTGGGCACGCATTTTAAAGTCCATTGACCGCATAGTTACATTATTTATTTTAAAAAATTTATTTTTTCAAATAAAATTTTAAATATGAAATTTTCGTTTACAAAAGAAAAATTAAAAAATAAATTTCAGAATTAGACGGTTAATGCACCTTAAATTACGTGCTCAAAGTCAACTAGTTCATCTAATTTGGAATGGAAGGAGTAACTAAAATAGTTAAGGTTTCTAATAAGTGAGAAATTTTAATGCAGTATAATCATAAAAACAAGACCTGCAATTAATTATTGTTCAAGATGTACGGTTTTTTCAAATACTACAAACTAACCGGGACCAAGTATAACAAATTAACAATACTGTGAATTTTCTCCTTTGGAAAAAAAGAAAAAGAGAAGCGCAAAAACAGAACGAACCTAAACATCTAAAACTAGAGAATAGCGTGGTTTGGTTTCAATCGTAACTATATTTATTCGGTTTCTAAAATCAAAAACCAAAACCAAATCAAATACCATTGGCGTGGTTTTGGTTTTTAATTATGATTTCGATTTGAAATGGTTCGGTTTTGGTTTAAAACCAAATTAAAATTTTTTTTATCCTCTTTTTAATATCAGATGAATGTTAGAATTTCTAAAAAAACAATGCGTAAAGAATTAATATTTTGTAGAATAGGATAATAATCAAGGACAATGTCACTGGAAGGCTAAACACATTCCTTACTTTTTTGGACATTTTACAACTATTATTACACAAGAATCAATCATAGATAACTTATCATCCATATACCATCAAACTAAAGTGATTATAAGCTGCTTATAAAAAAAAAGTGATTATAAGCTTGAGTTAGTGTACAAACTTGTTAGCAGCACTTCACTTGGTGTGCAATCTTGTTATATTTTTCTTATTTTGGAAACAGAAATAGCCTCTGTCAACAGAATGGCAGTAGTACTACTTTTATTCCGGTTGGATTCACATTTTAAACATGGACCATATATTAAAATTATAAGGAAATCTACAATTTCAAATTAAGATATTATTATTTTTATATGTATATGTATATAGAGATATGATCAAATAAAAACTTTTTTAAGTTACAAACTTACAAAAAAAAATTTCAAATTTTTTTATTTTCCTAACCTTGTAATTCTTAGTTATAGAAAGTATCTGTATTGAAAATTATTGAAAAAACATCATAATTTTAAAAATAACGCACAGATAAATCGTGCATTCAACACATTTATAACTGGGGTTCAACATTGGGTGTAGAACATTAGTTATCATTGTGTTGAATATATTTATAGAGATACTTAAACTATACCTCTGAGGTTTGGGTAGGGTCGAGAACGATAAATATTGGTTATATAATGCGTTTAACTTAGTTCTTACATTGAAAAATTAGTTTATGTAATTCTCCAACACAATTTTAATCGACGTTCAACAAAATATTTTAAAAAAATGTTGAACTCAAGTTATATATGTGTTGAACAAAAAAAGTTTGTAAGTTTGTAAGTTTGTACCAGAACCCTCCCCTATGTGTGTGTGTGTTCTTACATTGAATTCAAAACACTTGATATAGAACACAATGTTTGCAAAAAAAAATATTATTAGATCTCTCATTAGAACCTTGTATTTTAAAACACCTCAATCAATCTCCATAATAATCAAATTAATAAATCTCTATCAGTAAATTTTAAAATAAACACAACCGTGTAGTTTTTTGAGAACACCTTAATGAATCTCCATATTAATCAAAATAAGGAATCTCTATTAGAGCATCTCCAGCAGAGTCTTAACATGTTCCCTAAATATATAATAAAATATTCAATTTTTAAGGGATTACTACATTTTATTGAATGGGAACTCCAACAACATTCCCTATTTCTATTCTCTATTATTATTATAATATTATATTCAACTTGTAAGTAGGAGAGAGAAAGGTGGAAAGAGGAAGAAAAAGGAGAGAAGTGAATATTTTATTATTTAAAATAGTATGAGGAATGGTTCCACAATCCTTAAAAATGAGGAATGAAGTGGGCATCCTAACTTTTTAAGGGATGGCTAGGACTCTGCTGGAGTTGTGTTTTATGTCATATTCCTTATATTAATAGCTTAGGACACCATATAGGGAAGCTGCTGGAGATGCTCTTAGTAGATATTAAAAAAACACAACTATGCATTTTTATTCTATTGCAACGTAGCACCTTAAAGAATCTCTACAAAAGAACATATTGAATTAATATTTGAAAATTTTAAGATAGTAGGTAAAATATACTATAAGTGTAACGAAAGTATGAGATATTGCAGATATTACAAGTTGAACTCTATTGATATTGTTGTAATTTTAATTTTTTAATTGTAATATTTAAATATAATTATTCTTATCACTTTCACGAACACGTTATAGAATCTCCATATAAATTAAACGTTAGATTTTTAATACAAACTTTTTCAAATCTCTATTCACCTTCCCAAAAGTCCAGATAAATTTTCTCACTTTTTTAATAATAATAAATTTATGAGAGATTAATTTGAATATCTAGTGAAATATTTTTTTTAAATTTTATAACGTCAATATCTAAAAGAATTAAAAATATATTAACTACTTTTAATTGATGGTAAAAAGACATTATTGATTTTATTATGTATTCGAAAATTATTAAAAGTAGGAATTCAACTAAAATTAAACAAAAATGAATAATTCTTAACACTCCCTTTACGAACACCTTAACGAATCTCCCTATCATATCTTCTCACCTTAAACCAGCTTTTGTTTTATCAAAAATAATACAAAGAGATTTAATTTTATGTTGTGTATGAGGAACACCTTAAAGAATCTTTTGAATTTAAGTTAATAATTTAATAAAAAGTATAAATTAGACAATAAAATATAGTAATAAGTACAATATATTTTGCGGAATTTACAAGTGAAACCTCATTGATATCATTGTAATTTTTTTTATTTTGATATTAAAATGTATTTATTCTTATCACTGTATGAACAAGTTATGGAATCTCCATAATTAAAATATTAAATAATTAATAGCAACTTTTTCAATTTTCTACGTAAAATTCTTATCATGTTTCTGATAAACACCTTAAAGAATCTTATGTAAAATAATATAGGAGTAAACGTGAACTCATAATAAAGAAGAAAGATAGATAGTTAAATTATGAAAAGATTTGTTCTAATTATGGGAACAATATGCAATCATGATCTTTAAGTTTCTTTAGCAACTGAAGCGTGTGTTTTGCAATTATGGAAGATTGTGACACATAGTAATAAAACTAGTTGAGAAGCCGCGCGTTGCGGCGGCCTATAAAAATAATATTAATAATTCAAAATTAATATTTGTAGAATAAAATCAATTTGCGGCGACTTATAAAAATTATATTAATGATCCAAAATTAATATTTGTAGAATAAAATAAATTTTATATTATAAACATCTCGATACAATACCAATATTAATATTTAAAACTGCAAAATTGGACTATAATTCATGAGTGAAAAAATGATAATAAATTTATGCATGTAATTAACGATTTGAAGCACGACGAATCTTAATTTTAATTGTGTTTTTCTTTTTGAAAAGTAATCATGTTCTTGACTAACGTTGTCATTCATTTTTTCAAACACTACTTCTTAAACACATACACCACTTCCTGCATATAAAAAGCATACGGCTCTTTAATAGGACTGATTGCTGACATCTAGCTATATACATCGATCGCCCAATAAAACAGACAGTAAGTTTGCAAATAAAAACAAATACGTCCAACGACCAAAAAAATATTATAACAGAATAACCAACAAACATATATCATTGTGATTAGGGGTGTGCATTCGGTTAACCGAAACCGAAATTCCATGAAAAACTCTATCGAATACCGAACCAAATTAATTTCAGTTTTGTCACCGAACCGAAAATCGAAATTTTCAGAAAACCTCTGAAAAGTGAAAACTATGAAAATAATTTGGAATAAACATCATTACATCAAGCATTAATATAATTTGTTACTTTAAAACTATAACTGCAAGTCTCCAATGAGTCACTTTAAGACAATAGTTAAAAATATTTAAGTTCACAATTCAAGTTAATAAAAAAAGTCTTCAGCCAGTAGCCATGCCTCTGTTCCTTCACCTGATATATTCATTTGATAATGTCACCTGCACCTGCACCTGATTTTTTTTTTATAAAGTAAATAAAACTTCGGTTAACCGTACGGTTTTCGGTTAAATGCGATTAAAAAACCGGATAACTGAATAACCGAAAAATGAAAATTTGGCTACTGAAAACCGAACTGAAATATAAATTTCGATTAATCGAACCGAAATTATTTCGGTTATTCGGTTCAGTTTTCGGTTAACCGAATCGAATACGCACCCCTAACTGTGATATCTAGAGAGAGTGTAAGTTGTGTTTAGATGATCCAAGACCCTACAACCTATAAGGGTATTTATAGGTGCCGAGAAACTTGTGTGCTACTCTATTCCATAATTAAATAATCTAAAATAGAATCATATTAAAAAACTTGCAAGCTACTATATTCCATAAATAATTTGAAACGGAATCAGATTAATACTTGCAATTTATTATATTCCATAAATAAACTGAAACAGAATCAGATTAATTTATGCCAAGATATATACCATATCAATTAATCTGAAATAATTTTTTTTTTGATATCTTTCATCCAAAAATTCCAGAAAATTAGAAAAATAGAACGGAGCTATCTGAGAAGCGCCACCTACACGCCCCTCGCTTCTCCTTTATATAAGTATATTGATTGATTAGCATTTTAATATGGTAATAATGCTGATTGAATACACATTTATTATGTATATGGAAATCGTATTTAAAATTTACAAATACTATCCTTGCAGTGTTAAATATGTATTAATACTAATATAGATGTATAAAATTTAAGCCATAGGATCAGATAATAATCAATGGTCAGATGCACGGTCTCTCAGGTCTCTCTCTTAACTCTGGTCTCTTTTGAACCTCCCCTATATATATATATATATATATATATATATATATATATATATATATATATATATATATATAATTTTAAAAATATTTATATATTTTATTCGGTTTGGTTCGGTTTGTATTCGGTTTTAAGAATTTCAAAACCAAACTGCAACCATATTATTGGTTCGGTTTTTATTCGGTTCAGTTATTAACCGGTTCGATTTTTAATGATACGGTTTTGTTCGATTTTTATAGTTTCGGTTTTGATTTTTGGTTCGATCTTGCTCTATCCTTACCTAAAACCCTGACTCACTTGTTTCAACCCCACTCAAATATGGGGACAACAATATCAACAATCACGTCCAATCCAACCTCACACAATCTTCACATGCTTCTAATCTCCCAGAAAAATCACATAAATATATAGAGTTAATTGAATAAATTAAAAAATGTACAAATTTGTTGAACTAATAAGAACTTTAATTAAATATTTACACCAAGAAGTGAATTAGCTTTAAAAACGATGAAAAATGAACACCTTTAATTTATTTAAGATTACATTTCACAAATTTAATAAATTGTTCTCAAAATAATTACAAAATCCTGGTAGACAATTTTTTTGTATGATTGCTTAAAATTCTTAAGTTTCTGAAATTAAGTATTATGGTGTGAAAACAAGCATATTTTTTAGAAGTATATAACATAAGTTTACTTTAGATTTTTTTTTTCAATTGATAGTTATTAAACTTATAAAATTCTCAAAGTGTGGTAATATTTTTGTCTTTGATATGTAACTATAATTTAATAAAATTAAAGATTGGTTATTTAATAATATTTTAATATCCTTAGCATATAAAGTAGATATACAATTTACATTTGTATATTTATTCTAGGTTCAAGTACATTAGTTTTCAAAAGGATTAAAGATGTATATATATTACATTAAAAATTAATATTTTATTTATCTTTAAAATTTATATTGACAAAAAGTTAGATTAAAAAACAAACAAATTCTAAATTGAATAAGATGCTGTATGATTTTTGAAGAGTAAATTTTAGACCACTTCAATTCTTCATTTATACGTGACAAATTTTGGTAGCTAATATAAATGAACCATAATATCATGCGCCCTAAAACAATGCTGCCAAATGATTTTGTGTTCCCTTTTCTTGATCACCAACTATTGTTTTCGACTCTCAATACTTTGTACCAGGTTGTTTGGACAGTCTATTATCTATTTTTGTCAAAACATTATTAAAATGAAATGACATCTTCATCTATACTACACAATACACAATGTTTAGCTTGCTCTTTTCCTTCCCTTCTTCTATTGACCATGCCACCAACACTTAGTGAGTTTTTTAGTGAGTTTTTTTTTTAATGTTATGTTGTATTTTAATGTTATGTTGTGTTGCATGTTAGTATCTTTTCATTAACAGTAGATGTATGTTTAGAGAGTTTGAACAAGTGAACACAGGAGTAAAGGCACAAGTCATGATTAGAATCTTTTCAGGGCTAAAAATTCACTTCAAGAGAATTAATGGTCCTTGCCTTGCTTCGTCAGGTTGGTTTCTAGTGAATTTTTTGTTAATAGTATTTTATTTTTCAACTTCCTATATTGACCATGCCACCAAGTGAGTTTTTTTAATGTTTTGTTGTGTTGCAGGTTAGTATCTTTTCATTAACAGTAGATGCATTGAGCACAGGAGTAAAGGGCACCGGCTATGATTGGAACTAGAGGCGGATCTTGAGAGGGGTAAGAGGGTCCTTAAATTTTTGTCCTTGATTTTACATAATGTCGTACAACGGTAAAAAATTCAATAATCTGAATATTAATTTTTTGTTTTCTATGTTATCATGTTGGTATCCAACATTCTAATCAAAGTGGACATATCTTATTTATTTTGTTAAACGGTAAAAAATTATATAATTTGAATATTATTCTTTTTCATGTGTTTATTCTGATTAAATATCAGCCATGATTGGAACCTTTTCGGGGCTAAAAATTCACTCCAAGAGAATTAATGTTGGTCCTTGCCTTGCTTTGTCAAGTTGATTTCTAGTGAATTTTTTGTTAACTATATATTTCATTTTTCAACTTCCTCTATTGATCATGCCACCAAGTGATTTTTTTCGACCAAGTGATTTTTTTCGATGTTATGTTGTGTTGCATGTTCATATCCTTTCATTAAGGATAGATGCATGTTTACAGAGTTTGAACAAGTGAACACATGAGTAAAGGCACCACTGTCCAGTACTCATTTTTAGGAGATTATCAGGAGCATGGAGGACAAACTCCATATTTATAAAACAATAGTTTTTACCTATTATGTTGAGGATGAAGTAATTGTACATGGTTTATGGCCGTGCAACAAAGTGGGTGAGGGAATTTAGAAAACCATATTGGAAGGCTATATTTGGTAGTCCAATGAAATTCAGGATCTATCAATGTATAACTCACAACATATAAAAAAAAAGATTATGAATGTGAATTATTGTAATGTTGTGGCAAGGTTTGCTTCCAAGTTTCTTGTGGAAGAAGGCCGTTATAACTCGCCACAACTTATGATAAAGTTTAAACAAATATTAAGTCAAAAGGTGAAGAGGGGGCTATAACAAACAAGTATGCTATGAATCTATTGATGAAGATGGCCAGAGAGACTTATGTGGTTGATGTCCAAGTTAGGAACATGAAGTCCCCTGACTATCACATCAAAATTGCATTCCTTTTGGATCCTGAAGATCAATTAATTGATAATGAAAAGAGTTATAACTCTAATAGGGCAGTGAAGCTTTGAAGGAGATAGAATATTGAAGTTTTGAGTGACACATATTTCTGAAATGCGTCTTTGTCTTTTCTTTTTAACAGTTTTTTTATAATTTTTTACATAATATCCATTTTTTTAAATGTGTATTGGTGATATCTGGATGTCAATTGTATATTATTCTGATATTTTTAGTCAAAATTTATAAATAGTTAGTATCACCAAATCATACAAGAGATATTTTGGTTATTTCTACATACTGTTCTAAAATTCGGCCAATTAATCGGAGTTCGGATGAATCCCGTCCTCTGATTAATCAGAAATCATGTCAAAGTACGTTTTTTTTAAAACGGTCAAAAGTCAATTGATTCAATCAAAAATTGGTTAATATTTAATAATAATATATTGACTTATATTAAGTATCATATGCTTTTAAATTCTAATCAAAATTTAAGGTATTTAAAGCAAATGAGTGCTCCAACGACGTGCTAGTAGAGTCTTGAACACTAGGACATAACAAATGTCTTATTTTTGATACACCATCTATGCATATCCTAAATCATTTTTATCAATAAAAAATTAACTTTCTCCCATTTAAATACATCTCCCTCGTCTCTCCTTTTCATTTCCATCCAACTACAATTCAAATATATTTCTATATTAATAATAACACGGAACAACAAGACATGTTGTTAGAGTTGATATATTAAGATTAACACTATTATTTTTACTTGTTTTCCTAATATGTGTGGCACATAATAAACACCAATTTTTATGAAAATGATTTTTTTTAATTGGTGGAATTGATGTGAATGCAGGGGGACCGTTAACATTTATTATCAACTTAGTGACCAGTGAGATTTTTTTTTTAATAATTATATCAGTGTTAGAACATTGTGGGTGTTTGGCTACCAAATTAATCACTTCTTTTTATTATAAGCTGGCTTATGTTTTTTATTGTTGGATTTGTTGTGAAAGTTTAGAGCTGCCCCCATCTTCATATTTTCCATTTCTCCTCTTTTACACGCTCTTTCCGCGCATGTCCTTTTAATCCCCCACTCTCCTCCCTAAGAGCATCTCCAAGGCTGAAGATGAAACTGTTAGCTAAAATATCATTAGCTAAAAAAATTTTGAGCCTGTAAAGATTTTTGCTCCAGTGGGTATTAGCTAAAATCATTAGCTATATCTAAAATATTATTTTAAATGTTAATTATAAATTTCAATAAAATAATTTATTTAGTTTTTATTCTATATTATTGACAACAAAATAATATCTTTTATAATAATGATTAATTATAAATATTTAACATTTTTATATTATTATATTATAATTTTTTAAAAATTTGATTGACAGTAAAGTAACATTTTCACATAATATTACATAACAATATTATTTATAAAAAACAAGAACAATACATATATACTTGCAATATAATAATAATAGTATCTTAAATATTTCAATTGAAATATTGTAAAAATGATTTAAGGTATAATATTATCTGTTATAAATAAAAAAAATGAAATTTAGAAGGGCAAGAATCAAAGTTAAAGTGAAAGATTTCAAGCTAATTATCTTTTGATAAAAAGAGTTTGAAAGAATTAAAAATATAAAATTAATTATTTTTTTATTTAATATAAGTGAAAATAAAAAATATAATTAATAAAAACATATATACCGATACTATTATAATAATAAAAACTTGAAAAAACTAATCAACAAAAATTATTTATATTATGTAAAAGATTTACTAATTTTCTTTGTTAAAAATTCACAATTGACGTTAAATAACTATATAAGTTATTATATTAGTTTTATTATATTATTTTTATTATATTATTTATTTTATACAAATATTTTTACACTTAACAATACATAAAATTAAATTATAAAATAAAAAAGCTATACAAATATATATAATATAATTATAATATTATAATACATATATAATAACCTAGGTTGAAGCAGAGTTAAATTTTCTTTTGAGTTGGATTTTAAAAGAAAATGACGTGGATATGATATAGATGACAGGCTCTCATACAGCAAATGTAGCGTGCTGATTTTTCGGTATCTAAAAATATTGCTAAAAGGTCTCTCCGTTGGAGTTGTGTTTTTTTGACATATTAGGTATATGGATTGACACGTAGATTTTAAAGCTAACAGGTGACCTGCGTTGGAGATGCTCTAAACTCTGCAATTTTAGCAACCTTTACACACACAGAGTAAGAGCATCTCCAAGGGTAATCCCTGTACTGGTTACTTAAAAAATAATAAAATAATGGTTACTTAAAATATAGGTAAGCAAAAAATTATTTTACTCCAATGGTATTATCTATACTTGTTACTTATAATTTAAAAATTAATATTTATTTAATATTTAAGGTAATATAGGTGAGAAGAGGTAGAGTTGAAGTAAATATATGTTATATTATATAGGTAATATTGATGATGTGACATTATAGGGGATGAGTTTTCTCTCCTCTAAAATTTTTAGGGGATAAGTAGTAGCGTTGTAGGACTAATTTTTGATATTAACCCCTAAATCTTGTCCACCTAGACCAAATATGAGCAAGAAGAGTGTGCAATCTTGGGGTTGCTCTAATATGAGAGGGCCATTGGGAGCTGTTGTAAGCACAACACACCCAGCTTCAACTGAAATGGGTGGTAATAATAATGGCATCATCAAGCACAATAGGAAGTGTAGAGATGTAGTGTTTCTTGTCTTCTTCATTGCTTTCTGGGTTGCCATGATTGTTAACTCCAGCTTTGCTTTTAACAAAGGAAACCCTTTGAGGTACTTGCTTTTGTTATCTTTATATTTTGAAGAAATATGATGTTCACACTGCCCAATGCTTGCTTTGCTTTTGCACATTTTATGCCCTAAAAGGGTAACTTTAGTTTTTTTTTTTTAAATGTGTTTTTGATCTGTTGGTTTGATCTGTATTGTTGAGCAAGATTAAGGGTCTTTTTCAGAAAGTTTTATATTTTGCTTTTGTATAGTATCTTGGCTTTGTTATGTAAAAATAGGTTTTAATTAGGTTATAGGTTCATCAAGTTGGGAGGTTCTCATGGTTTTTGCTAAATAAAATTAACTTTGAAGTAACTATTAAACGAGTAGGATGAAACTAATCAAGCAAAGCAATTGTCCACAGAAGCTGCGGTTTAACAGACAGTAATGCCAACAGTCCATGTGTAGTGTAAACAGGTGGCTGGCAATCTGGCATAATTTTTTGTTATGATTAGTTGTCTTGCTTTGTTAGACCCAAGTATTGATCGGCTAATGGTGTGATGCAACAATCCGGCTTCCCATATTTAGGGTCTATCTATCATACATCATTAATTACTAGTAATGTGTTTTCCATAGCGTAAATTTAGCATCTTAGTTATGACCATGACTTATTTAGCAAACAAAAGGATAAATCACATGTTTTACTTTCTTGAAGTAGATTTAACAAACTGCAAGTAATGCAAATTGAAACTTCCTTCCGCAGACTACTATATATCACAGCTCTCTTGTTATGTATATCCAAATGTTACTGCCTTTCTTGCTTGGGTCAGTCATTAATTGTTTTGCTTTTTTTCCCTTATTTGGTTATTGTCATGACCAAAATTTGGTTTCACAGGCTTAATTTTGGCTTGGACTACGAGGGCAATGTATGTGGTAACAGACATGCACATCGTAACCTTCGTGAACTGGAACTTCATTACTGACTAAATCCTAACCAGGTTTACCAAAGTGGTTTGAAGAATAGTCAGTTCAAGCTTGGCAATGCTAGAAGTGTCTGTTTGTTGGATTGCCCTAACCCGTCAGAGGATTCTCTAGGTTGGGTATGTGATTATCCTGATGGCGATATTCGTCTCTCAATAGATGACTGGATTGATAGAAATTATGACTATTTTGCCGATTTAACCCCTCAACTAAGAAATAGTTCTCTTCAGCTTCAAGGTCCTTGCTACCCCATCGTGTTTCCAAGTGTAAATGGTAAGTAAAGAGACATCTTGTGCACTTGGTTGTGAAAAAATGACTGTCCGTGATACTCACAGCTATTACACAGTGAAAATTCTTCTATCCAGCTCAGGAACACATTTGCTGCAATTAACACCTACTTTTTCCTTCCCCCCATGATGTAGTCTATTGGAGCTGCCAGCTTATTGCGCGTGCATCAAATGCCTCTTTGCGGCATTGGAGGGAGATGGGTGGAGTGAGCATTGTTGATGACATTCTCATAGATAAATCCATTCACAGGTCTATCAACTCACATTCATCAGTCTTGAAGGTCAATAATCTTTAACCTTAATTTATTCATTTTGTTCGTAGAGTTATTAATCCTTAATCATTGAACCTCTGCAAGAACCCTGCTCACCTGTAGAAGTAATGATGTGTCATGTGTGTTCGTATTATGGAATATCATAATTGTGATGTATTGTTGTTTGTTAATTTCTAAGTTTAATACTTATATCCATTGTTAATATTTAGAGATATGTAGCTGATGTTGGGAAAGCTTGGCCTGTTTTGATTGTTTGTGGTGGAATTGTACCCTTGTTTCTGTCCGTGATATGGCTTTTGCTGATCCGACATTTTGTTGCTGGAATGCCATGGATAACTGTCATCCTCTTCAATGTTCTTATAATATCAGTCACGATGTTCTACTACTTGAAAGGTGTGCCCTACTAATCCCGTATCTATTTTTTATGGTGCTGATTCGAAAAATAACTGCTGATTGGGTTTCTAAGTTGGTGTAAGAATAGTGATTGAGGTTGGATCATGAATTAATACTTGAACTGATTCTAGGACCAAGACCAGGGATGACAAAAGCTCATGCCTCATGGGATAATATTAAAGCTGCAAAGTCAATTAACTCTATTTATGGCATGTTTGAAATGTTTGTTATTGTCAATTTTCATTTTTTATATAAACATTACTTTTGCGTCAGGTTGCAAGATCATATTATATTTTACTCTTAAGAAGTCTTTGTCTGTGCTTTTGCTAATCTGCTATTTGCTTAGTTTATTAAAATTCACCTCTTCAATAATCTTAGTGAAATAATTTTTTTATAAGTAAGACCTTCATAGATATACCAAATATATGAAAGCACGGGGCCACTATTAACCCTTTTATCCAAAAGAAACTATTAACCAGGTAGGCAGTTGGCTTTAACAAAGTTTCATGTTTTTTGCCATCCATTTGCAGAATCATTCTAAGCTCTCTATACAAAAGTTGGTATTCTTTTTATCATCAATTACACAAATTGTTTTTGCTGGTTATATGATGGTAGCATAAAACCTAATTATTGATGAACGCTTACTCCCTAGTTCATTTTTCTCTCTTCCTATAGAATTACATTTGATAAGAGACTGCTTAAGAGTTTTCCTTTAATGCATTTGCTTTCAATTTAACTTGTGTTTTTTTGTGATAATCTTTTGTTTCTACAAGCAGATATACTTTGTGATCCTCTATTTGTGTATATAACTATTCCTGGTACAATCATACCAAGTGAAGGAACTAGATATTATAAAATACTTATGATGCAAATGTTTTTCATATTATTATCAGCTGGATGGATCGGAAATAGTGCAATCTCTCCAATCATTGGTAAGCGTGATCCCTACTACACTGTCTCTGCAAGGGTGGGTTTGGGATACTAAGTCTTTGATGTTAAAAGCTTTGGATATTTTTCTGTTTCTCAATTGTTACATTCTTCAGGAGTTGAATCATATTCGTGTTGCTGCTGTTTTTATGACTGGGGTGATGATTGTTGCCATTCTTTCCCCTATAGCCATCATTCGTCGTATCTTAATGGCAACATCTGTCTTAAAGGCAAGTGCAAATTTTAGAGGGCTTGTCAATCTAATTACTAATTCATGATCTTTTAAAGTATGGGTTCCGTGTTTCTGTTACGAGAAGTAGCCCATAGTACTAAGTTGTTGATTAGTTCTTCTAGATAGCTGCTCGGAAGCATCGGCTGACATACATGTTTGACAGATTTAGATGGTGGTAGTCAGTCGAGCTGGTGGAAAATAGGTGTTGAACTTACCTGCATAAACTTGATTAAATATATTTAAATAAAATTATAAATGATAGTTGGTGTACAGGATTTGGGTGAGGTGGGTAGGGCCGTAGAGCCTAGGGGTATTGCAGTCAAGACTCAAGAGTCCTTCTGGTACTACAAATTCTACAATACATATTACTTTTTTCTGGAGACAAAGGTTATCCGAAGTTCAATTGTCAAAATCAATGATATTAAAATACTCCTTAAAGTTGCCTCTAGTTCTCTAGCCTTTGGGTTGCTATCAATACTCTAAAACATCAATACAGAGAAATAACGGGCCTGAATTTCCCTATTTCTTTCCTCTCTGCCAAACAATAAGCAGAACCTTTTCATCTCTAATTTTAACAATTTACTCACACCTAAACAAGGACTAAGAAATTTAACTTCGCAACTTTATGGTTTTGAGCTATTTTCTAGCGTTTGTATTCTGAATGCTATGAAATGTAATCAGAGTTTGTCAGTAAGAAAGTTAAAGTTACTAGCCTGAGGGGTATATTTGAAGTACGAAGTCAATCTTTGATGTAAGAGCAAGTGCAATGGTTGTGCGAAGATAGACGGAGTTATTGCTACAGCCTATATTTTAACAACAAAGTGCTGAAATATAGCTCAGTTCATATTTTGTTTAGGGGAGCTACGTGTCTCGGTTTTGTTTGATCTTGTGTAAGAGCAAGTGCAGTGGTTGTGCTAATATAGACGGAGTTATCGTTACAGCTTATATTTTAACAACAAAAAGGGCTGAAATATAGCTCGGTTTATATTTTGTTCTATACATAACCCAAAATATAGCTTCGTGCTCTTGATAAATTTTATTTTTGGTGCTGTAATATTTGACTTGTTGTAATGCTTTGCACTTGTTGGCGGTAGTGAGAAATGGGGAGAGGAGCTATTGCCGATACATGGTCATCGAGGGCTCTATGGCTATGTGCAATCAGAACTGCAGTTGGTATGATGACTTTCTTTTTTGATTTATGGACCCGTTTATGATATGTTGATATCGTATTTATATTTTATGAATCAATATGGATAGAGCTTGATCTTGTGACTTATCAATTTACTGTTTTCTGTGAAATATTATATAGGGTTTTATATGGTTGCTGTGGAAAGGCAAACACAGAATAGAGAAAAAATGATGGCTGAAGCTATGAAGGCGAGTATGGAGTCAGGTTCTGGTGCCGGTGAAAATATATGATTGAGAGTGCAAAGACAGAACATTATTTCCATATGTATTTTGTGACCCTTCCCTCATTTTAGTTAGCTTACTTGCCTTTTTGGTTGTAGTTTCCGATTCGCTCGGTTAGTTTTCACATCTGAATCATACAAAGTTATGATGGATGCATATCAGACACAGTAATGAAATAAACAGGAAAGTTGGTTTTCACATTATTGATGTAGCCCATTGTTTGTTTATGCTATAAGTCTCATCACATTATTCTTAATTTTGTGTGTAGAAGTACAAGCGGAATGCTAGTACTAATATTAAGTTTGTAGAATGTAAGTTGCTTTTGAGAAATCTCAAGGGCCAGGTTGATTTGAGGAAGAGACTAGAGATCTGATTAAACAGCGTTAGTACATTACATTAATTGATTACAGCGGGGTTTATCTGCAATGATACAGTCATAACCTACCTGTGTTGTGTGTATACTAGGATTCCGATATCATTTACAATTTGTTTGCCCTTCTTTCCTTTTATCCCCTGTATTCATCACTGTCTTTCTTCATTCTTCTGCTTGACATTGAAGAGGATCTTTCTATGACCCCTGGCGGAGAATTAGGTAAAGGAGGGGAAGGAATGGAACCAGATGGGCGGAGAAGAGGAGTACCGACGCGGCTTGAGTTTTCATTAGCAGTCGGTGATTGGCCAGTTGTAATATAAGTAGAGCACCTAGACTCCCACTGAGAGCATCTCCAGGAGCTTCCCTATATGGTGTCCTAAGCTATTAATATAAGGAATATGACATAAAACACAACTCCAGCAGAGTCCTAGCCATCCCTTAAAAAGTTAGGATGCCCACTTCATTCCTCATTTTTAAGGATTGTGGAACCATTCCTCATACTATTTTAAATAATAAAATATTCACTTCTCTCCTTTTTCTTCCTCTTTCCCTCCTTTCTCTCTCCTACTTACAAGTTGAATATAATATTATAATAATAATAGGGAATAGAAATAGGGAATGTTGTTGGAGTTCCCATTCAATAAAATGTAGTAATCCCTTAAAAATTGAATATTTTATTATATATTTAGGGAACATGTTAAGACTCTGCTGGAGATGCTCTGAGGCCTTTTTGTTTACAACACTTATTGCATGAGAGTGTAAAATTGCAACACTGCAATCTTAAATACCCCAAATTCTCAACTGAATGCCCAACAAATGTTTATGTAAAAAATGATGTGATCTGGAGTGGAGCAGGTATTCAAATATCTTAGTGTTATACATTCCTAAAGCAACTAGCGTGTACTAAGCTTTATCTTTGCTCTTAGCACTTGTGCTTGTAAATGGATCTTAGAATCCTAGTAATGTTTGTTACACTGTGGAATCATTGGCGCAGTTCCTAAAGCAACACTTTGCCACTTCCATAGATAAGCTCTTGTAGAGACAGCAAGTATATAGGTCTTTTCGAGCCTTGTAATGTCTCTATTTGTAATGTCTCTATTTGTTTCTTTTCTTTGATTTTAAAAAATATTACTTCAAAATATTAGCTTTTCTTGTAATAATATCTTTTTTTCATAAAGTTTGTCTTATTGCTTTGTTCAGTACAATATTATCGAGCTTTATCTTTATATTTGCAGTATCAAAGTTAATGGAAGTAAATTTTAGGGAATTTATCAAAAATATTAAGTTTTTTTATTTTGTAATTTTACTATTTTTCTAAAATAATTATAAAAATATCGTGTGCAACTAAAAGTACATGTATGCAATTTTTTTCATACGATTTGTAATCAAATATAACCTAAAATAATTTTTTTTGAAATATTTGGAGTTGATATCGATCGTATTGGATGTAATTCTTGTTGCATATGGTTGTAAAACGAATTCATAACACACGATTTAATATTATGGTGAAAATAAACTTTAAAAGAAATTATCAAAATTTATAACTACAAATAGAAATGAAACCAAAGTAAATTTTTCTTTTGACAGAAGAATTTATAATAAGTAAAATATATTATTTGTAATAACTGAGAAATTTTAATGGAGTATATTCATAAAAGCAATTAATTACTATTGTTTAAGATGTACGGTTTTCTCAAATAGAAGGAACCCTAAACCCTGAAAACTTGAAAGTAGAAACCTCTAAGGGGTCGTTTGGTTGGGGCGTCTATGGTATCAGGTATGGGTTTTGTTCATTCCAAACCCATACCTGGTGTTTGGTTGGAAATTTTCTTTTATCAACCCCATTCCTCAAACCCACAAGGTATGAGATTTTCATACCCAAAGGGGGAGATGGGTATGAAACATGGGTTTCTGGAATCAAATTCTTTTTCTTTTATTTCATTAATATCTATATCATTTCATGTAAATTATTAATACAAAATTAAATTAATGACTCAAAAATGTATATAGATATCACTTTAATGATATTTTAAAGTAATTACAACTAATAACTAATAAATATTATAATTCCATCATATTTATTCCATCACTCAACCAAACACCTGATATCAGAAATGATACCTCAAACCCATACCATCTCAACCCGATTCCTCGTTCCAACCCCATACCCCCTCTCCAACCAAACGACCCCTAAAACCCTGACTCAGTTCTTTCAACCACACTTAAAAAATGGGTACAACAATATCAACAATCAGGTCCAATTCAACCTCGCAGAATCTTCACAGGCTTCTAATCTCCCAGAAAAGCCCCCTATTGTACTGCAATTAGATCAAACATGAAATCAAAAATAAGCTCAAATGGAAGCAATGGCCTGTTTCAAAAGATAAGTACTTTTCGGGACCCGAAAGCTAGTATTGTTCCCGTGCTTGATCAGTACATCAGGGAGGGAAATAAGGTCAAGGCAGCTGATTTGCAGCGGTTTGTTCGGGAATTACGGTCTCGAAAACGATACTTACATGCCCTCCAGGTTTCTTTCTTGAATATCTTTTAGTGTCGGCCCCGTTGAGTTGTATAAGTCTGGGACGGAGAGTTCAGTGCGTATTTTAAGGTTTTATAAAATATAGTTTCATAAATTATTTTAGCTTTTTTTCCTTCTTGTTTAAATTTTTATTCAAAAGCAAAAACTTTTAGAAAAAAGTAATTGAATTATATTTTACGGAAGCCTTGAAACACTGAAAAATCTTGTATAGAAATGAGTGAGACGAAAGTAGTATATGTTTGTAGAATTTTTTGTATGTTTGTGCCTATATACTTGCCCAAAATGGACGGGAAAATAGTAAAAAAGAGCAGTAGAAGTATTTTGGTGGTTTGGGTTTTTTGGTGACTAATCATCGGTTTTAAAGGGAAGAAAAAGGGCTTGTTGAATTGGCTGATGGAAATTATGGAATAGGGAGCGTTTCTATAGTTTTATTTGATTTGACTGTTAATATGGAATTGTATAAGTCTTATGGCGTGGCCTTGAAATTATTTTTCATATTGGTTTTAGCCATTGTGGAGCCAAGACGTTTTAGCTCAAAATGTTTTTCGATTTCCTCAATGTAGTCGCTATTTGCATTTAAGCAATTTACTCCTTCACTGTTTTGAGCTTCAAATTTTTAAGGTTTGATATTGTGATTGTGAGGGTGAGATACTGAGATGTGGTGGAGTCTCTAATTATGAGAGCGATGGTGTGATTATGATGGTGTTTGCAAAGATGGGAATGGGGTAATTAGAAAATGAGATGGGAAAGTCTACAGGCTGCGAATAAGAGATTATGCAGGGTCACCCATAGTCCTCTCCCCCCCCCCCCCCCCCCCCCCCCCCCCCCCAACTTATATGTACCAAAAAAACTGCTTTATGCTTGTAAATTCCCCTTTGTTTTCTGGTTGGTATAAATTTTTGCTATCATGCTTTGTACTAATGTCTTCTGACAAGATTAAAATCCTAATTTCTGGATATGGTATAAATTTATTTTATGCAGCTTTCTGAGTGGGTGAACACCAACAATTACTGCCGAGATTCTTCTGGAAATCATGCCGTGCAGTTGGATCTAATTGGCGCGGTTCGGGGAATTGATGCGGCCGAAAACTACTTCAGCAACTTGACTGATAAAGAAAAAGATGAAAGGACATATGGTGCTCTACTTAATTGTTATACTCGAGAAGGCGTTGTTGACAAATCTCTTTCGCTTATGCAGACAATGAAGGAGATTGGTTTCGTAACTTCACCTCTTGCTTACAATAATCTCATGTGTCTATATTCCCGCACTGATCAACCTGAGAAAGTTCTGGATCTTCTGTCAGAGATGAAGAAAAATGGCATCCCTCCTAATAACTTTAGCTACAGAATCTGCATTAATACTTGCGGAGATCAATTGGATTTCAACAGTATGGAAAAGCTTTTGGAAGAAATGGAGAGCCAACCACAGATCACTATGGACTGGAGCACGTATTCTACAGCAGTCAATCATTACATCAATGGGGATCATAAGGATAAAGCACTTGTTGTCTTGAAGAAACTGGAGAAGATAAATAAAGATGCTATCGGATATAGTCATTTGATCTCGCACTATGCGAAGCTTGGAAGCAAGGATCAGGTCATGAGACTCTGGGGCCTTCAAAAAGTTATTTGCAAGAAACAAGTTAACAGAGACTATATAACAATGCTAGGTATGTTGGTGAGACTTGGGGAGTTCGAGGAATGCACAAAAGTGCTCAAGGAATGGGAATCATCATGCCGGACTTTTGATTTTCGTGTTCCAAATGTTCTCTTTATAGGGTTATGTTCAAAGGGATTGACAGAGAAAGCTGAAACTCTGCTGAAGAACATGATTGGCACCGGCAAGACAACAATCCCAAACTCTTGGGCTATCATTTCTTTTGGGTACTTGCAGATGATAAATCTGGAGAAAGCTTTTGAGTGCATGAAGGAAGCTCTGGCAGTATCACAAGAGAGTCCAGGTTGGAAACCAAAACCCGTGTTGATTTCAAGCTTATTGCAGTGGCTTGGCGAGGAGGGCAAGATCACAGATGTTGAAGCTTTTGTCAGCTCTTTGAGGTCTGTTATTCCTGTTAATAGAGAAATGTACCATGCTCTGATTAAGGCAAATATAAGAGGTGGTGAAGGAGTCGATGAAATTATAGAAAGGATGAAGTCTGATAAAATCGACGCTGATGAAGATACCATGAGAATTCTTAATTCTCAAACAGACGGAAGTGAATGACTTCTGCCATTAATTTTCTCGATATCGGCCACTAAAGTTGCCTCAGAAGTCAGAACCCCTGATACTACAGATCTGAGTCATCTGAGTCATCTGACCATCTATTTCCAAATGTTCATTATACAGAACAGTTATGCATTTGAGTTTTGAAGGTTGGTCAAATTTAGCAAGCTGACATAGGAGAATTTAACCTTGTGACTTGGATTTGTTCTGTCCGGCTGAGGCTAGTAGCATCTACATTTTTTTTTTTTTTTTTAAAGCATCAACTCTTTTATTTACGTTTATTTCATAAAGATTTCATGGATACTAGTTGAAAATAACCCAATTTATATGTAATAATTTCAATTTTAAAAACCTCAAAATATCAGTTCAAACGGCTCAAAACATCATTTATGTGAAACTTGCTTACTTTGTCTGAAATATTTGTGGAACTTTAGTAAATAATACACAGAAATTTGTGTTGGATCAATATCAAAACATGTACTCCCTCTGTTCCCCTAATTTCTTTACGTTACTTTTTGGCACGTTTTTTCACGCTCATTTTAAGTATAGTTCTATAATATATTTTTAATTTTTTTCTCTGAATAAAATTTTGATGTTTAAACTTTTATTCAAAAAATGAAAATTTTAAAAAAATATTATGAAATTATATTTTTTAAGAGTCTCAGAATGCATGCAAACAATGTACGTAAACTACTCGGGGGGACGGAAGGAGTATCTTAAAGCTGTGTACTGTTTATGTTTCTGAAAAGTGAAAATTGTAAACATAAATATTAGAAAAAGGCAAGAGATCTATAATTGGTTTCTGAATTTGTTTCGAAATGTTTGGTTGAGAAAATTTGATCAGATAAATAACCGATAACAAAAATTAAATCATACTTTCCGGAAGAAATACATGATGAACCTTTTGGCCCAGAAAGTGATAACAGTAATAGTACAAGACAAAAGCCCATTTGAGTTGATTAAACTGGCCTCGGCCCGAAATGACAAGCAGACAACTCGTTTGATTGTCGGCTTAAGACAAGCTAAAGTGCTCGACTAGAAAAGAACACCAGCCAAGCCACTTTAGATTCCTCGTTTTAGTTTTTCCATTAATGACATAAACAAAAATGAAAATCTTTGTCCTGTAAATCTAACTAACCACACTAACTACTTAATTAATGTTGACGTTACAGACAGATAATCAATAATCAAGATTATCATAAATACAGTAAATCTCTACAAAAAATAGTCTTAACTTAATTATTTATCAAGTTAATTATTTTAGTTTAAAATAGAATTACAATACTTTTCGACCAATATTATAAAAAACGAAAATCAAGACACTTAAAAAAAATTAATTAGATTGATCAAATGAATAATTAAATAATCAAAAATTTAATCAGTTTGATAAATTATAAAACAAATTAATCAGTAATTCATTTAAATAATCATAATGTTTAAAATAATACTTTTAACACAGACAATTATTTACTATAAATTTTTACCGTCAATCTTTATTTTTTTTGTCGCTAATAATATCCCACTAAAATTATTTACTATAATTTCTCAATCGTTTTTTTTTTGAGAAAATAATTTCTCAATCGTTGTTCAAGTTCACTGCTGCCCCCATCGTCTTATTCTCCTCTTTTACACACTCTTTCCACCGCTTTTTCCGCGCAAGCCCTTTTCATCTCCCACTCTCCTCCCTAAACTCTGCAGTTTCAGCAACCCATTACACACACACACACACACACAGTAATATGAGAGGGCCATTGGGAGCTGTTGTAGGCACAACACACCCAGCTTCAACTGAAATGAGTGGTGATAATAATGGCATCATCAAGCACAACAGGAGGTGCAGAGATGTAGTGTTTCTTGTCTTCTTCATTGCTTTCTGGGTTGCTATGATTGTTAACTCTAGCTTTGCTTTTAACCAAGGAAACCCTTTGAGGTACTTGCTTGTGTTATCTTTTTATTTTGAAGAAATATAATGTTCACACTGCCCAATGCTTGCTTTGCTTTTGCAGATTTTATGCCCAACTTTAGTTTTTTTTCTAAAAAAAAAATGTTTTTTTGATCTGTTGGTTTGATCTATATTGTTGAGGAAGATTAAGGGTCTTTTTCAGAAAGTTTTCTATTTTGCTTTTTGTTTTATTTTAGCTTTGTTATGTGAAAATAGGTTTTAATTAGGTTATAGGTTCATCAAGTTGGGAGGTTCTCAGGGTTTTTGCTAAATAAAATAACTTTGAAATAACTATTAAATGAGTAGGACGAAACTAATCAAGCAAAGCAATTGTCCACAGAAGCTGAGGTTTTACGGTTTAGCAGACCGTAATACCAATGGTCCATGTGTAGTGTAAACTGGTGGCTGGCAATCTGGCATAATTTCTTGTTATCAGTTGTCTTGCTTTATGAGACCCAAGTATTGGTCAGCTAATAGTGTGATGCAACAATGTCGGCTTCCCATATTTAGGGTCTATCTATCATACATCATTAATTACTAATAATGTGTTTTCCGTAGTGTAAATTTAGCATCTTAGTTATGACCATGGTTCATTTAGCAAACAAAAGGACTAAACACATGTTTTAATTCCTTGAAGTAGTTTATACAAACTGCAAGTAAAGCAAAATGAATATTAATTTGGAACTTCCTTACGCAGACTACTATATCTCACAGCACTCTTGTTATGTATATCCAAATCTTACTTCCTTCCTGCTTGGGTCAGTCATTAGTTGTTTTGTTTTGTTTCCCTTATTTGGTTATTGTCATGACCAAAATTTGGTTTCACAGGCTTAATTTTGGCTTGGACTATGAGGGCAATGTATGTGGTGACAGACATGCACATCGTAACCTTCGTGAACTGGAACTTCATTACTGGCTAAATCCCAACCAGGTTTACCAAAGCGGTTTGAAGAATAGTCAATTCAAGCTTGGCAATGCTAGAAGTGTGTGTTTGTTGGATTGCCCAAACCCATCAGAGGATTCTCTAGGTTGGGTATGTGATTATCCTGATGGCGAGATTCATCTCTCAATAGATGACTGGATTGATAGAAATTACGACTATTTTGCCGATTTAACCCCGCAACTAAGAAATAGTTCTCTTCAGCTTCAAGGTCCTTGCTACCCCATCGTGTTTCCAAGTGTAAATGGTAAGTAAAGAGACATCTTGTGCACTTGGTTGTGCAAATATGACTGTCTATGGTACTCACAGCTATTGCACAGTGTAAATTCTTCTATCCAGCTCAGTAACATATTTGCTGCAATTAACAGCTACTTTTTCCTTTTCCCCCATGATGTAGTCTATTGGAGCTGCCAGCTTATTGCGCGTGCATCAAATGCCTCTTTGCGGCATTGGAGGGAGATGGGTGGAGTGAGCATTGTTGAGGACATTCTAATAGATAAATCCATTCACAGGTCTATCAACTCGCATTCATCAGTCTTGAAGGTCAATAATCTTTGATCTTAATTTATTCATTTTGTTTTAGAGTTATTGAACCTCTGCAGGAACCCTGCTCATCTGTAGAAGTAATGATGTGTGTTTGTAATATGGAATATCATAATTGTGATGTATTGTTGTTTGTGAATTTCTAAGTTTATACTTATTTCCATTGTTAATATTTAGAGATATGTAGCTGATGTTGGGAAAGCTTGGCCTGTTTTGATTGTTTGTGGTGGAATTGTACCCTTGTTTCTGTCCGTGATATGGCTTTTGCTGATCCGACATTTTGTTGCTGGAATGCCATGGATAACTGTCATCCTCTTCAATGTTCTTATAATATCAGTCACAATGTTCTACTACTTGAAAGGTGTGCCCTACTAATCCCGTATCTATGTTTTATGGCGCTGATTCAGAAAAATAACTGCTGATTGGGTTTCTAAGTTGGTGTAAGAATAGTGATTGAGGTTAGAACATGAATTAATACTTGAACTTATTCTAGGACCAAGACTAGGGATGGCAAAAGCTCATGCCTCATGGGATCATTAAAGCTGCAAAGTCAATTAACTCTATTTATGGCATGTTTGAAATGTTTGTTATTGTCAATTTTCATCTTTATATAAGCATTACTTTTGCGTCAGGTTGCAAGATCATATTATATTTTACTCTTAAGAAGTCTTTGTCTGTGCTTTTGCTAATCTGCTGTTTGCTTAGTTTATTAAAATTCACCTCTTCAGTAATCTCAGTGAAATAAAAATTTTATGAATAAGACCTTCATACATATACCAAATACATGTAATTGTTTTTGCGGGTTATATGATGGTAGCATAAAACCTAATTATTGATGAACGCTTACTCCCTAGTTCATTTATCTCTCTTCCTATAAAATTACATTTGATAAGAGACTGCTATTGAGTTTTCCTTTAATGGCATTTGTTTTCAATTTAACTTGTGTTTTTTATGATAATCTTTTGTTTCTACTAGCAGATATACTTTGTGATCCTCTATTTGCCTGTATACCTATTCCTGGTACAAATATACCAAGTGAAGGAACTAGATATTATAAAATACTTATGATGCAATTTTTTTTTCATATTATTATCAGCTGGATGGATCGGAAATAGTGCAATCTCTCCAATCATTGGTGAGCGTGATCCCTACTACACTGTCTCTGCAAGGGTGGGTTTGGGATACTAAGTCTTTGATGTTAAAAGCTTTGGATATTTTTCTGTTTCTCAAGTGTTACATTCTTCAGGAGTTGAATCATATTCGTGTTGCTGCTGTTTTTATGACTGCGGTGATGATTGTTGCCATTCTTTCCTCTATAGCCATCATTCGACGTATCTTAATGGCAACATCTGTCTTAAAGGCAAGTGCAAATTTTAGAGGGCTTGTCAATCTAATTACTAATTAATGATCTTTTAAAATATGTGTTCCGCGTTTCTGTTACGAGAAGTAGCCCATAGTACTAAGTTGTTGATTAGTTCTTCTAGATAGCTGCTCAGTAACATTCGCTGACATGCATGTTTGACAGATTTAGATGGTGGTAGTCAGTCGAGCTGGTGGAAAATAGGTGCTGAACTGACCTGCATAAACTTGATTAAATATATTTGGATAAAATTATAATTGATAGTTGGTTTAGGATTTGGGCGAGGTGGGTAGGGCCTAGGGGTATTGAAGTCAAGACTCAAGAGTCCTTCTGGTACTACAAATTCTACAGTACATATTACTTTTTTCTGGAGACAAAGGTTATCCGAAGTTCAATTGTCAGAATCAATGATATTAAAATACTCCTTAAAGTTGCCTCTAATTCTCTAGCCTTTGGGTTGCTATCAATACTCTAAAACATCAATACAGAGAAATTACCTGGCCTGAATTTCCCTACTTCTTTCCTCTCTGCCAAACAAGAAGCTGAACCTTTTCATCTCTAATTATAACAATTTACTCACACCTAAACAAGGACTAAGAAATTTGACTTCGCAACTATATGGTTTTGAGCTATTATCTAGTGTTTGTATTCTAAATGCTATGAAATGTAATCAGAGCTTGTCAGTAAAAAAGTTAAAGTTACTAGCCTGAGGTATACTTGAAGTTCCAAGTGAATCGCCATCTGAATCTCTAATCTTATGGCTTGTGCTTTATAATTGACTAAAATAAATTAATATAAATCTGAGACTTTTTTCTACTTGTTCCTTCTTTATTCCTTTATCTTGATTGCATCAAATTATCTGATATTTTTTAAATTGCAGGTTGCTGCAAAGGTCATAGGAGAAGTCCGTGCACTTATTATTTTTCCACTCATTCCATATGCCATCCTAGCAGTTTTCTACATGATTTGGCTGTCAGCTGCGCTCCATCTTTTCAGTTCTGGTCAGGTTGTTCAGAATGATTGCAATGCCAACTGCTGTGCGTATGACCTCAAAACGAAACGGGTCAGCTGTAACAGTTGTTGTGGCTATAGCATACACTATACATCTCACATCGGAGCTGCAATCCTTTTCCACTTGTTTGGGTGCTATTGGGCTACACAATTCTTTGTTGCATGCTCCTCCACCGTAATCGCCGGTTCTGTTGCTTCATACTATTGGGCTCGTGGAGCCCGAGGTGAAACTGCGGTGAGTGTCAGTCGTCTAGTATGTCATGTGTGAATTTGACTGCACATAGAGCACAATGACTCATTTTTTTTGTTTGGCATAAGATTCGGTGTTTAACTTGTATTGGTTCGTAATCATATAAAATGTAGAGGTTTTAGTTTGTGGACGCTCTGTTCAATTCAAAACAGTTTTCATTATATATTACTTAATTGATTTACATCAGCAAACTGCAAACTTAATAGGAGTTATCTGGTAAACCTATACTGATGGGTTTCTTATCACTGGTTCCAGGATCATTCTCTTTATCTCTGAAATTCTTGTTTTTAGAATGTAAATACCTGTTCAGTGTTCACTACATCTACATGCAATCTTATATTTATACTACCGACGTAATCTGGTTGACACTCTGTTTATGAGAAACACTGAGTTTTTATATCCTTTAGAATTGAAACTTAAACATGTCCGCAATCTATAGAGCTAATTGAAGCTTTTCCAACTTTGCATTTCCAGCCTAAGGTTCCATTTCTTCCAGTGTTTTCCTCAATGAAGCGGCTTGCTCGGTATAGCATTGGATCTGTTGCTATCGGTTCTCTAATCGTGAAGTTTGTTGAATCTACTAGATTTATACTCGAGGCAATACGTCGAAGACTGAAAGTTGCGGATATTATGCCTGAAAGTTGGATTGGAAAAGTGGCATACCATTCTTCAAATAGTTGCTTGAGATGTATTGGATGGACCATTAAATCAGTGAACCGCAATGCATATATTATGGTAAGTTTCTAGGCATTCTTCTCATTCTTCAAATTCTTCCCTATTTTCTATTATGAAGTCGGTGCGTGAGCAATAAAACCATAGTTACTTCATGCCTTGGTTCCGTTCAGTACTAATCACTTCTTTGGTGCAGAACAAGGACTCTTGTTCTTTATGACTTTAGTCTTGTTTTCTAGTCTACGTATTTGAAAGTGTCGTCTCTCTGCAGATTGCTATCACAGGTGAAGGTTTCTTCAGAGCTTCTGAGATGTCTACAGAGTTAATTATCAGTAACATTCTTCGGATCGGTAAAGTGAACATTATTGGAGATGTTATCCTTTTCTTGGGCAAGTTATGTGTGAGCCTTTCAAGCGTGCTTTTTGCTTTCCTCATGTTGGAGTCTCACAGATATAGGTCCGCCCACAATAAAATCTCTTCGCCTCTATTTCCTGTGCTGGTAAGTTTCGTCTATTCCCTATTAATATATCTAACAAACTCCCTAGCTGGCCAATAATTAAGGAATGAGATATTACTTGGATGTGCTCTTAACAATGGGAATGTGCTATCAATTTTTATATCACGCAGCTTAATATTTTGGCATATGATAACCTCCTCATGAATTTTCATTTAATTATTTTAATACATTTCTGCAGGCATGCTGGGTTCTGGGCTACGTCGTTGCTACCCTATTCTTTGCAGTTGTCGAGATGTCAATAGATACAATCATCCTCTCATTCTGCCAGGATTCTGAAGAGCATCAAGGGACTGCCCAATTTGCATCTCCCCTTTTAATGGAAACCTTGAATGACCAAAACGAGGTGCAAAGACTAACACAATGATGTTCTTTGAAAATACTTCACTAGCAAACTCATTTCCTTTATCGGAGTAGTTTAGCGTGTTATGGTTTAGTGTATGATTCCGTTCTCTACTGACATTTTGCCGGCTGTTTAACTATCTGAAATTTCGCTACTCGCCTACTGTATATATACAATTTTCCCCGGGCAATGGCTATATCTTAGATAGCTATCTAGTTTATTGTTCACTCTGACATTATGAAGAGAGATTTGCAGAGGCAAACCTACAAAGACTAGTGCTTGCTTGTGTGCTTGCTTCTGTGCTTGGTAACTTCATGAAAAAAACCCTCACCAGTAGCATGCTGCAGTTAAAAAAGCTACTATGGAAGCTTAAAAGAAGAAAGAAAGACAACTTTCTATTCTATACAAATTAATTTGCAATTCTATCTGATTCATTTTAGAAATACAAATTAACCTACTTATAATAATGAAAATTTATCCTCCCAACTACATTTTATAATAATAGTCAGAATTTTCTGAAAAGTATATTTTTTCAGAAAGAATTTTCTTATAATAATAATCTGATTTTTTTTTATAATAATCTATCTATATATAATATACAAGTTTAATTTAACTAATATTATGATTACTTATAATTTTAATTTTAATTTAATAAATATTTTATCAGATAATATTATCTTAAACAATTACACTTAAATCTAATAAAAGTAATAATGTTGGGATTCATAGAAGATATTAATTTATCAAATTTATTACTTTATCAAGAACAAAAATATATATTTTTGTTAATAAAATATTAATTTATTAATTATTATTTAATTGAGGTTCAACTATTGTTTTCTGGAGATTTGAATTTCTCTAATAATTTTCGTGAAAATGGTGCTCTTCGATTTTGTTGCCTTGCAAAAACTTTTAAGTTTTGTTTATTTATTTAAGTTTTGTTTATTTTATTTAAAAAGTTCATATATTCAAACTGAAAAAACAGTAAAAACGAATGATTACGAAGTTCCATAATTTGGTCCCAGATTGAACTGCAAAAATCTCAGGTTGCTTCAATTGTAGCTGTGAATCAGTGATCAATCTCAAGAACAGCAGGTATCTTCTTTTAATTTCTTCGATTCACAAATTGTTAATCTTCGATTTCAATTAGGGTTTCTTTACAAGTTTAAATTAGGGCTATGAAACACGTGAATCTAACAATTCTAAGGCTGCCCATCAAGTTGCATTCGTTTTTTTAGCCTGTTTAGAGTATGCCTGTTTCGCGAAAACTCGTAAACTAGACTGCTCCGGTGTGTTCTGTTAGAATGGATTGTGTTTGTTGGAAGTAATTATGTGTAATGTCCCCACAGTTAGTTTACATTTTTAGCTCGTGTGTCGTGTTCCAGTTTCCTTAATTGGCGGTGTTTAGGGAAGCTAGTTCCGACCCGTAAGAGCAAGTGCAATGGTTGTGCTAAAATAGATGGAGTTTTCTACAACCCATAATTTTACAACAAAGTGCTAAAATATAGCTCGGTTTATATATTGTTTAGGGAAGCTATGTGTCTCGGTTTTGTTTGATCTTCAGTGTAAGAGCAAGTATAATGGTTGTGCTAAAATAGACGGAATTATTGCTATAGCCTATAGCCTGTATTTTAACAACAAAAAGTGCTGAAATGTAGCTCGGTTTACATTTTGTTCTATATATAGTTCAAGCTATAGCATCGTGCTATTGATAAATTTTATTTTTGGTGCTGTAATATTTGACTTGCTGTAATGCTTTTGAACTTGTTGTTGGTGGCAGTGAGGAATGGGGAGAGGAGCTATCACGGATAAATGGTCATCAAGGGCTCTATGGCTGTGTGCAATCGGAACTGCAGTTGGTATAATGACTTTCTTTTTTGATATATGGCTCCGTTTATGATATGTTGATATCGTATTTATGTTTTATGAATCAATATGGACAGAGCTTGATCTTGTGACTTGTCAGTTTACTGTTTTCTGTGAAATATTGTATAGGGTTTTATATGGTTGCTGTGGAAAGGCAAACACAGAATAGAGAAAAAATGATGGCTGAAGCTATGAAGGCAAGTATGGAGTCAGGTTCTGGTGCCAGTGAAAATGTATGATTGAGAGTGCAAAGGCGGAACATTATTTTAATATGTATTTTGTGACCCTTTCCTGATTTTAGCTAGCGTTACTTGCCTTTTTGGTTGTAGTTTCTGATTTGCTCGGTTAGTTTTCACATCTGAATGATACAAAGTTATGATGGATGCATATCAGACACAGTAATGAAATAAACAGGAAAGTTGGTTTTCACATTATTGATGTAGCCCATTGTTGGTTTATGCTATAAGTCTCATCACATTCTGCTTAATTTTGTTTATACAAGTGGAATTGTAGCACTGATACTATGGTAGAGTATGTGGAGTGCTTATTTTTCTATAAGCCAGGCCCATGGGCGCAAATGTTCTTTGATCAGAGGACAACAATGGATCTCCGTCTTGGCCATTTTATATGCATGAAAATCTTTAATTTTTTTTAGGAGCCAAAGTCGTTAAAGTGGATGCTGAAGGCAAATAGCCCTTCAAGTGGAGGTACTCGAGTTTCTCACCGAGCTAAAGTTGTCGGAATGGATGCTGAAGGCAAGTAGCCTTCTAGAAGAACAGACAACAGACAAGGTGGTGGTGGTTCACTTAACTTCGTGTGTATATACAGGAACACAGCAATTTATTCTTAATGCAAGAATCAAGATAGACGAGTCCTATATGACATTACCACCCCCGACCCACTCAATCCACCTCGAGTTATAGGGTCCGCCCTTGACTAACTCAATCCACCTCGAGTTATAGATGACATCATCCATCTAGGGGCCTTCGACCATTCAATTCATTTCAGGTCATCTAAAACCTAAGGCTTAAGACTGGTCTCGGAGAGGCTCTATTCAAGCTTAAGAGCCGATACTTGACCTCACTTCCTTCCCACTAGGCCCATCCTATCCACTAGGCCTCATCTAGGTCTTGTCAAGACCCAACTAGGGTCCGTTAATGTGTTTTAGTTTATATTTAGTAGTTTATACGAGATTCTTATATATATTCCTGTGCAATATGGCACGTTTTGTGAAGGAGGAGGTTTGAATTTTGATGACAATTTTTTGTTAAATTTTCAAAGTTACTTTACTTCGTTCATTATTGCTTCACCAAGTTGATGCAAGACCCACTGCCAATTGCAAGGGCTTTTAGTTATTGCAATTTCTGGTAACAAACATATTAAAGTTTGTAGATTGTAAATTGCTTTCGAGAAATCTCAAGGACGTGGTGATTTGAGGAAGAAACTAGAGATCTGATTAAACAGTGTTAGTACATTACATTCATAGATTACAGCAATAAATCGGGGTTTATCTGCAATGATACAGTCATAACCTACCTGTGTTGTGTGTATACTAGGACTCCGATATCATTTACAATTTGTTTTCCCTTTTTTCCTCTCATCACCTGTATTCATCACTGTCTTTCTTCATTCTTCTGCTTGACATTGAAGAAGATCTTTCTATGACCCCTGGCGGAGAATTAGGTATAGGAGGGGAAGGAATGGAACCAGATGGGCGGAGAAGAGGAGTACCAACGCGACTTGAGTTTTCATTAGCAGTCGGTGATTGGCCAGTTGTAATGTAAGTAGGGGGCTGTAACTCGATTTCAGTTCCTGAATGTGGACCGCCATGAGGACTATCAAACACATGATCCTGATATTCTTCGACTGACAATACTGTGCTCGTGTCTGTGTGAATAGTTGAATCATCAGCGAAAAACTTGTGCCTTCTCCTCTTCCTAGCAGCCTTCCCCCACCCATGGATTGTTTCCCGTATCCTCTGTGGAATTAGAGCTGCTTTGTAGTTTGTTCCCATCTGTTAAAACAATATAACAGAGAAGCATAAACTTTCCTGGAATTTGTGTACAGGAACTGACAGATTGATGCAATTCAATCCAGGTTTATAGCGGCAAGGTGCTGTAGCTGTAGAAAAGAGAACGTACCTGAGTGACCAGTGCATATAGCGGCAAGGTGCTGTAGCTGCAGAGAAATTGTCCCGCGAATCTAGTAGAAAGAAGAATAAAAAACGATGATGCAGGAGGCAATGAAATACATATGAATGAAAATGCATTAGAATTAATATGTACCCCAATGTTAGCCGCAGATACACGAGCATATGATTCTTAATGAAGCAAGAATTGTACCCGAATTGCCACTGCAATGAACATAACGGGTAAAATCAAGTACTTAATTATTAATGTCAGTCAAATAAGTCCAAAAAATAGCAATTCTACTCTTATGAAATTATATTATGAGAATGAAGCGGTTGAAAAAAACAAGAATTACCCAGAACCAGAAGAAGGAAGCCAGCTCAAATGCATTCTGCAGAAAAGTTGAACAGCATTAAAATCAGAGTTTATTGTTTAAATACTTTCTGGAATGGAATAACCAACAGATTGTTACTACACATTTCAAAACAAGCATAATGACGAGGATGGCAAACCTGAAAAAGTATAAAATGGATCAAGGTCAACAAAAGCTGAGGCTTCTTGAACCAAAAGAGTTCATCTCGAGGTTTTAATTTTGCTCCAGTGATGAGTCCAGTTATTCCAGCGCTCTCCAGTGCCAACGTTGCTATAACATGTTGTAATTTCGTGCCCACGAGTAGAACCAGCTGCATGCCGAACATAAAGCAATATAATTAAGAACAGTAAGTGTATCAGATATTTGCTTCGATGGTGTGAATTTAACGTACAAGAATAACTTACAGTCACAGGAATTATAGCTATCCAGAAATAGAGATTAGACCCTGCAAGTGACATATCAAGTACTCAGCATGCATCGCCAAATATATAACAAGTCACAGAAAGAGCCAAGATACGTACACATAATGTTCATTAACAAAGTTCCAAAAAGCTTGAAAAACAATTTTCCTTCTTAATACTTGATTTGAGAAGGATTAGCCGTACCTTTGATATTAAACAGCATAAAGGCCACAACAAATCCCCAGAGCGGGGCACTGCAAATAATTGTAAACTATGATCAGCAACATTTTAGTAGCTGATTTTTGACAAAACCAAAAGGTACAATATACAAACACGATCATACAATTAATCCAATTTCATGGCAACATCCACTTTGGTGGTTTAAAGCACTGTGGAACATGATGAGTTTTTTTGGTAGAGTTTGTTTCTTACCTCACACCAACTATCCTCTGGAACTCTTCTTCCATTGAACGAACCATGTAGCTGTGAAAATCATATTTTGATGTGAGGTTGTGGTTCTGCCATGAATAAGAATAAAGAAAATGTGTAAACAGGTGCCTTCATAACCTTTTACAACAAGCAAGGTGATAACATCATATTTGAACCCGATATTTAAGCATATTAAGCCTACTTTCTGATTGCTGATAGAAGGTATTTAGAACTTCTATTTGAGAAACTATTGCATATCGCTTAATGCTAGAAGGAATCTAGATTTCGATTGTAACATCCCCTATGCTTTAATATATATCAGGGTATCCCAAATAATCCTTTCATTCATGCTGGAAAGAGGGAGTATGATGTACAAATGAAACTTTGAAAAAAGTGACCAAGCAGTTCATTATGAATAAGATATGGAGTACAGGGAACACATCTTCTACCATTGCTCGAATTCCTTACCGCAATGAAACCTTTACGAAGTGTCAGATAATCTGCACCGACAACTGAACTCCCAAATTGCCGGAAAAAACATATCTGCAGATTTGAGGAATTTATTAATATTTAGAAAATGCAATCATTTTTCTGTAAAAATACGTTTTATTAAACAAATAAGATTTGTATTTGTTCACGAACAAACCTCACCGAGTCCAGACGCAAATTTGCATCGATTTTGTTATTAGTTCTCATGCTTAAGTTTTTGGTCTTTCCTCTCACGCTATCTTTCTATTTCTTTCACCATGTGCTTAACATTTATGACTTATCAGCACTTATATATTATTTTAAAAGAAACTCTGCAATCTCACAGATACTTTGTATGCTAATAGACAAATTCTCAGTATTTACAAGTTAGGACGAAGATATGGTAGGCGACTTACCACCCAAACGAAAAAACCATTATTGACCAAAGGACGCGATGCATGAAATTTGACAAGGGATGATTGTCTTTGCATTGTCTTCTCTCTTGCAATCTCTGTAATAGAAGAAGCAAGTTTGTTGTTAAGCTTTTTTCCTCGTGACACAAGCATTGTGGAAGTACAAAAGACATTAATAAGAGGCACAGAGTCAATTAACAGCATATGCTGCTAGTGCTGCAGCTATCACTTTGAGCATCAAGATGAAAAGTATCTATTGAATAGAGCTTGTATAAGCAGTCAAACAACTAATAAGTGACCGCTTGGATGGGAATGGGAATGAGATTCTTATTCTCACTAACTGGATTGGAATCCCGTGATTCAAATGAAACCTAAATGGGCCATCATGGTTAAAATCACACACTTTAGATAAATAGCAATATTTTATATTAAAATGAGCAAAAGAACCTTCAACTTTGTAAATATCTGATTTTAGTAGTATTCTAGTAATGTTTAATTGCATGAAACTTGATAAATTAAATCTGATAATTGTTATCACGTTCACTTCTAGATAACTTAGATTCGAACACAGCATAGTGCTGAACCCTAGCGAAGAAAAACTCACCATGTAACATATTGTTCCGGTCTCTTACAGCTTCATCCTCCCATGCCCTCCAACTGTGGATCTGACAGTACAAAAAACATGCTGAACAATGAATTTCTTTGTGTTTTGATTTTGCACGATTAAGGCCAAATTACCATCTGTTTCCAAATTTTTTAAAAAAATCTAGAATTGTTTACAGCTGAATCAACCAAGACGGTTTAGTAAACAATGACTACATACGTAAATCATAATTGAACAGGTTTCCATAAACATCCCGATTAAGGCCAAATTACCACATGTTCTACATTTTGCAGAACATAAAAGGTCATATGTCAGGGACAAGCATGCTACTATAGGCCATATGTTCTTACATTGAATACTCTCTGTTGTTTGGCAAGGGAACAAAATCTTACAGCAATCCATATCATTTAACAAGTCATTATCTAACTGAACCTACTTCGAACTGTGAGGATCTGACCATCTAACATATAGTTGTGAATATTACCAGTAAACAATGTATATAAACACCTACAAGACAATAGATATCTTTATTCAGCACTTTACTAATTTGTAGGACGAGAAAACAGAGCACCAACTTATTGGAAAGTCACACAATTTTTTCAGAACCGAGGTATTCACTCATCCACCAGAAAAGTTAAAAAATGAAAACATATGCAACATTACAACTTTGGTACGCATAATGAATTCTGTAGTCTAACCTTTACAACTGCCAGCAGCATCGTTAAGCAACTATAAGATATATGCGTAATTGCCATAACAAATATGAACCTGTGTAGTTGCTCAAGTCCTTCATATGATACAAACGGCTCATAGTCCTGTATAACAAAATCATTTTCAAAGATTAGACCGATACAAGTATGTACATGATTTTAGAATAGATTTGAAAAACGAGAGGAAAGAAAAACATAAGAGGAGTCATGTGCCTGCTTGCAGGTATTTTCATTAAGAGTATTCAAAACTCTCCTCGATAAATGAGGAAAACCAAAAGCTGTCAAAAGTTTGCGTTCATGGGAAGCATTATTCTCATTGTCCTCATCAACTGCAGACCTGGTGCACGGAGCAAATGCACTGTTGTAGAACTTTGATGAGATACATATATTGGCTATGATACTCGAGGTAGCTGTAAGAAGAAGAGATATGAACCCAAGCAGCATCAACTCTGCAGAGAAGAAATCCAAGTTGAGAAAAGAATTACATGCTTCAGATTTTTGTTCAAAAACTGATCAAGTACCTTCTTTCATTTTCTCCACAGCTGCAAGCAAAGGCTTCCGATTGGTTTTCCGGAGCCACTGAATATTCAAAAAACAGATGGTTGGTAAAAAAAAACCTCTAAACCAATGCAAGTTGTTGTACAATGCAAATGTGAAGGGCAAGTGTAAGTTGTTGAAACTTCTAAACCAGATTACACCTCTAAATTTACAGTGCAAAATCATATATTGACTGTCGATTTAGAATGATATCAAGCATATACTATAGAACATAGTTTAAGTGACAATTGAAGCAGTGGAAGGCATAAACAGTAGAGTAAAATCACCAAGAAACATAAACATTGTCAAAAGCAATAAAGCACAACTATAATTCTTTAAAGATGACTGGATTATCGCCAAAGGCAGCAACCAAAAGAACGAGAGAACAAACTTACATTACATAAGCGGTAAATGGAGCGTTCCACAAGCAATGAAACAGCAACAAAGACGGTCAACACAGTAGCAACAGACCATGTAGGTGTTAAGGCCAAAGACCTCGACTCCTCGTCGTCTTGTTCCACCATTCTAAACAAACTTTCGCCTAAACCAACCTAAACCAAAAACTCTGCAATCCTTTCGACTCTCAGTTCCTCTTCATTCAAAACCTATCTCAAATCAAGCCTCTCAATTAGTCCTACAGACAGATACTTCTTCCAAAAATCAATTGCCTCAGAAACATTTCTGATACCCCAATTCCAACACTCATAAATTGCGTTTTTTCGACTTCACATCAGCATTGCTTCAAAATCGACTTCTCCACCTCAGTTCCTCACCTAAACACCAACCCTCACAACTAAACACAAAACACAAATACTTCATATGCACCAACAATCCATAGCCTAATTTTCCCACTTTTATCGAAATCGAAAGAATGAAACAGGGTGGATTCCCTCTAGATCCCCTTCACAATATTTAAACACTGTAAGAACAAAGACAAGCAGGGGTTTCTGGGCAGGTTCCAGAGCTATTACAGTGAGTATATTATTTAGTACTACTAGTTAAGTACATATGATAGACCATCTTTTGTGTGTGCTTAAACAAATGAGTGTGTAATAAACAAATGTGTGTGTACAGATTATTGTGCAGAATAGTAGTTGTTAATAATATACAGCAAAATTCCGCCTGGAGTGGAGATCTCTCAGCTTCTTCCCTTCATCTGGCTTTGTTGCTGCTTGGACAACTACTATTTTTTTATACACACACTAACGTGGCATCCCACCTTCGCATGCCATGTCCCATTCACTCCCCGTATCCTTTATTAATAATCGAAACCCGATCACGACAATTGACAGAAAAATTTATCAAAAATCTCATTAATTATCGACCTTAAATCCTACATTAGGTCTAAGTCTAACACAAAAATAAAATATCAATATATAAGTCGATATAATTCAAATCAACTTATATTTTGAGTACGAATTAATTTATAACTCGAGTCGAGATCGAATAGAGTCGTACCGATACATGGAAATAAATAAAGTTTGATAAGCCTGGTCTCCGTGCGAGGATTGTGGAAACAGAATAAGTCGTCATGTGATAACACATAGTCAATCTCGCTACATGAACATCTGATAACACTCATGGCTGCACCGACGTAGTGCGATTAAAAGTCCACTTGATAAGAAGGCTTGCTGATTACAATTTTCTCCTAAACATCTTATATTTCTTGTACGGCGTACTCGTACAGAATGTGTTTCGAATATTTTTAAATTTGTAAATACATCGTGTTACCGCTACCGATCGGATCCATGTTCTCGCATCCATATCTTCCGGCCGTGCGTGTATGTACTACACTACTAGTACTAATTCAAGATCCACAATATTTAATGTAACCATGTATGATTCGTTAATTGAGAACGGAAGTCTTTCCATACGGTACGCTTAGAGTAGGGTTTGTTGCATAATAAGTAAACCATCACATTCGATGATATTAATTATATTGGTCGGTTATATTTAAAAATAATATATTATTTTATTATAAAAAAATAATATATTATTAATATTTTAAATCATCATAAATAAATGATATAAGGTCTTCTTATAAATTCTTTACAAGTTTTGCAAAGGCTGAGATAAAAATAATTTAGCAAAAAAAAAAAAGTTTCGATAAATATGGTTAATTTCCTGATATTAGTTATATTTATAGACAAGAGAAATATAATATTAGATTTGAATTTTTTTATACAACCTCTAAAAAATTGTTTATAATATATATTAATAATTTTTAGCTAAAATTTTTATATGAATGGAGATTCTATTAAAATACTTTAAGATTCATATACATCTAATCATTCGCATTGTTTCGACTTTTAGTTAAAAACCTGTATTGATTTGAACCTCAGACCGAATCCATATAATTAATAATTATTTTTTATTCTCGACTATTTCGTTTTCGACGATAAGTGGCTGCGAGTCACACTTGACCAGCAGACATGAAAACTGGAACCTAACCATCTCGTCATAATTCATTTCCACGCAGAGCAGCAGATAAGCAGACGTTAAACTTGCGTTTTCTTCACTTAATAGAGCTGTCTAGTGCAGCTCCACGGGCATTTAATGAATGCACATGTTAAAGCTGTAGAAAACCAATGATAATCAGTTGTAAACCAGTGGAAAGTGCAATTTCGAGTGTTGATAATAGAATGGGTTGGGCTTTCAACATCAGAGTTGTGACGCATGGAAGGATCTCGTCTTGCAAGGCCCCAAGGCCAGGTGTGCCACAAGCTGTATGTGAATATCCATTTGCTCTTGACATGTTACTTTCATCGAGTTATAATTCAGGTATAATCAAACAGCCACTTGAACTCACTGCGGCAACAAAAGGTGTACGCGAATAAGATGCGTGCGGTCCCTTGTGTTAGTCGAAGAAGCCTTGCGCTCGGTTTGGTATTGCAAGTCCGATTGTCATTGTTGTTAAAAATAATTAAAATACTGATGAAAACTTGTTTGGTAAATATAAAATACTTTTTTTTCAAATAATAATTTTCTTCTCTGTTTTTAGAAAAAAAATAACTTTTACCTTTTCATTCATGAGCTATTTTTTCGTTTTTATGGAAGTTTCAAAATTTTCATGATCAAATCTAATTTTAAAAAAAAATATCTTTTATCTTGTAACTCAAAATACATAAATATTAAAAAAATTATTAAAAAGTTAACACCCTTTTTTGCAGCACTTTTCCTAACAAAACATCAACGACCTAGATGTGAAGCCTCGATCAAAATTGGTTTCAGAATTTAAGGTCTATTTGGAAGTGGTATTAAAAATTGATATGTTGTTAAAATAAGTGCTGGTAAAAAAAATGTTGCAGGTTTCAATAACTGTTTGGTAATTTTTTTTGATATTTGCTTATTTTGAGTTATAATATAAAATATGATGTTTTTGGTGAGGTTTAATAGGAAATCTGTAACAGATTCGTGCAAAAGCTGAAAAACAACTTTTTTCAAAAACATGGGAGAAACTGCTTTCCTGAAAACAGATTTTTAGCTAAAAAATGCGGTACGGAAAATCAGCTTTTAGATATACCAAACAATTTTTCATCCGCTTTTCAGCAAAAAACTGATGTTATTGTCAGCAACAATAACGCCAACCAGTACCTTAATATATATATATATATATATATATATATATATATAGGCTCATGATCAAATAGAAACCACTTTTAAAATAAAAACTAGAAACCAATACAAGTTAGTGATATTCACAGTACAATTTAGTGATATTTTCTTTGGGATTTAGTGATCTGTGTTGCAAGAATTAGTGAAAACTTGCAGAAACAGCCTATAATATCCATATATGTTCCGAAAATTGCTCTAATCTCCAAATCTGTTCACGTTTTCGATTTAGATGGTGGTGACGGTGGTGGAGATGGTGGAGGTGAAGGTGGAGATGGAGGAAGGATGATTGTAGCGAAGGTGTGGGTGGCTTGAAGTAGGAGTTGGAGCGTTGCCGGAATAGTGGCGGCTCCGCCGCGTTTTGAAGTTGAGCCGAGGTGGAGAAAGAAGTATGAACGGGGCTGAAGAAGGTTGAAGCAGCGACCAAGATGGGGTTGGTGAAGATGGAGGTGGAGATTGTGTTGTTAGAGAAATAATGGAGGTGGAGATGGAGGGGGCGGGCGGCATATATAGAGGTGGTGGTGGTTATAGAGGAGGTGAGACGGAGGTGGTGGCAGTGGCGGATGTGGAGGTGGGGTTGGTGAAGATGAAGGCGGGGTTGGTGAAGATGGAGGTGGAGATGGGGTTGTTAAGAATTTAGTGGTATTTGCTTTAGGATTTAGTGATATTTCAGCTTGGTTTTTAGTTTCTAGACTAAGGAGGTTTCTATTGGAGTAAAACTATATATATATATATATATATATATATATATATATATATATATATATATATATATATATATATATATATATTAGAGATCGTTTGGTGCTCTTCACATATATAAAATATGAATTTTCTTCATTTTAAACTTATATATATAGTGTTTGATCAAGAAAAACTTATTTTCAAATTTATAAAATACTCCTTCTGTCCCTCTAAATTCTTTACAATTTCCTCTTTTAGACTCCCACTCATTTCTTTACATTACAAAACTTTCCTAAAATAGTTAATGGGTCCCACCACTTTCCCAATTTTTATTCCTTTTCACACTACTTTTACTCTACTATCTCTCTTTTATATATTATCAATGGATCCCACCACATCACTCACTTTTCTTTCTCTTTTCTATTATTTTATACATATTTCTTAACCTCCGTGCCTAAATTCAATGTAAACAACTGAAGGGGATAGAGGGAGTACGAGTTTTTCATACCTAGACGAGAAGTGAGTTTCTTGCATGAATATGAGAAATCAATTTTTTTATTTCATCTATATATATATATATTTCAATACAAAACTAAATCAACAACTCCAAACTATATTGCAATATTAGTTAAATAATTTTTCAAAATAATTAATATTAATTGTTTACAAAATTTTAAATTACCGACATTTATTCCACTAGTCAACCAAATACATGATATAAAAATGATACATATTTAATTCAAGTCTTGTATTATCAAGACATAAAAGTAAATAAATTTATTAATTTAAGAATTTATAGGAGGTCAAAATAAATTCACACAAACAGAGTTTTTTTCCGAAGGAAATCATACAAACAGAGTTGATCAATAATTTAATTTATATAGAGGCTTAAATTTAAGATAAATTTATTAATATTTAAAAATGAGAAATGGTTAACGAAAATGGTTGATTTGGCCTAATCTTAGAACTTTGGTAATTCTCTTCGATTTCGACAACGGTTAAAAATAAAAAATAATACAATCATTTCAATTAAATATATGTTTCTAAAAATATTTGAATTAGTTGCCCACTTTCATTATCAGCTTTCACAACTTTTACATCATCAAGATAGTTAAACTTCTCAATCAAATATTTTTGAAGATTACTGATATTGTCGAATTTACATGACAAAGTTGATATTTTTTTTAATAAATTAGTTGAAACTGTACGATATATATAATTTTCACCTTAAATTATTCATTTATCAAGACTTAATCGATAAAAGAAAAAGCAATAGGGATATGGTAATAATTTGAGACAAGACGAAGGATTGTGCACGGTAGGGGTGTACGCGGGTCGGGTTGGCCCGGTTTAGGTTTTTTATCGACCCAATCCATTAAATTCGGTTTGCTAATTTTCGAAGCCAACCCATTAAAATTAATTTATAACCCAACCCAATTTGTCATACTTCGGGTTGGGTTGGTTTGGGTCGGTTTGACGGGTTACTAAGTACTAAACGTAGTTTTAAAATTGCTACACAACCTATAAATTATAGAGTATTAAAACAAGTTCGGACTTTTAAAGAATAGTAGCTTCACTATCGAACTCTCAAAGGCAAGTAGACGAATGACAAATGTGCAAGGAAGATATTTTAAAAGAAACTCGAGGAAAGATACCAATGTTATAATTCAATTTTATCACACCAATGTTATAATTTCAATAGAGTAGCTATATTTTATATATATACAATTTTGTTAGATATATATTATATATATATAATGTATTTTTATTAAAATATACGCTCGGGTTGGGTTGGGTTGGCCAAATAAAATCTAAAACCATGCCCAACCCATTAAAATCGGGTTGGAGCCGATTCAACCCAATTAAAAAACGGTTTAAAATTTTCGGTTTGGTTCGGCCGAAAATAGGGCCGGTTTGGGTCGGTTGTTTCTCTGCTTATCTGTGGGCTTGACCACAGTTTGTATAGATTGTCTATTCTCCTCTGCATTTCAATGGGCTCTTGTTTTCCTACCGTTGCTGGTTTTAGGTGTGAGTTGTGACTACTGGACTCGTGTTTTTTGTCGCCTTCTCCCTGGGGTCATACCGAAATCATTTTAATTTAAAAGTTGAGGATTAATTGAGATTAATTAATAATTAATTTTGATTTTATAATTTATTGAATTGGTTAAATTTTTGATTATTTAATTAATTATTTGATTAATCGCCAATCGATTTGATTAATTTTTGATTAATATTTTTTCTGTTTTTCATAAATTAAATGTGATTCTTTTTTTATAACATTGACCTAAATTTCCGGTTATTAGGAGTAAAATAATTTTCGATACCCACAAATTTTAATTTTTTATTTGCTATAAGATTTTATATTTTTGCTGAGATTAAATTTATATTATTTTTTAATATATTGAGATAAAAAATATAAGGCCAACATAATTATCAACATCATATTCATAATTAGTAAATTTATGAGATTCCAAATACTTTTTTTTATTATTATTATTTCACATCAATCATATGTGGAAAATCCTAGATAACAAGATATTTTTTTTTTAAAACATATTATCAAGGGCTTTTTTTATTCATAACCACGATTTCAATCTTATTTCCAAAAATACTACCTTATCCAATCTTATTTTCAATGATACTACCTTCTCTAAAATATTTTCAAAAATACTGTGGTTGCATATGCAACCATATATGCAACTACAAATCCTGATTTTAAGTTCCAGTTTTCAAATGTCATTTTCGACCTCATCATTGGAATCGATATATATATATATATATATATATATATATATATATATATATATATATATATATATATTCTGAAACTTGAAATCAGGAATTCAGTTGCATATATGGTTGCATATGAGGTTGTATTCAGTTGATTCTATTGTAATCCAATGGCCCCGCCAGGGGCACCCATACATCAGTTGCAACTTACAGTTTTCCGTTGCATATGAGGTTGCACGCAACCTCATATGCAACATCATATGCAACTAAATGCAACTGAAAACTGTAAGTTCCAACTGAAGTATGGGTGCCCCTGGCGGGGCCATTAGATTGCAATAGAATCAACTGAATGCAACCTCATATGCAACTAAATGCAACCTCATATGCAACTAAATGCAACTGAAAACTGTAAGTTCCAACTGAAGTATGGGTGCCCCTGGCGGGGCCATTAGATTGCAATAGAATCAACTGAATGCAACCTCATAGGCAACTAAATGCAACCTCATATACAACTAAATGCAACTGAAAACTGTAAGTTGCAACGGATGTATGGTGTGCGCCCCTGGCGGGGCCATTAGATTGCAATAGAATCAACTGAATGCAACCATATGCAACTGAATACAACCATATGCAACTGAATTCCTAATTTCGAGTTCCAGTTTTCAAATGTATATATATATATATATATATATATATATATATATATATATATATATATATATATATATATCGACTCCAAAGATGAGGTCGAAAATGACATTTGAAAACTGAAACTGAAAATCAGGATTTGTAGTTGCATATATGGTTGCATATGCAACCACCGTATTTTTGAAAAATATTTTCAAAAAGGTAGTATTTTTGAAAATATTTTAGAGATTTGAAAATAAGATTGGATAAGGTAGTATTTTTGAAAATAAGATTGAAAAAACAATATACAAGATAATTCCCCTATTATGAATATGTGATTGGTTCCATCCATAATTAATAATAATGAGATTTTTTATACACATAAAATACCCAACTAAAATCAATCATGATAAAATATCATGTATTAGTTTATTTAAAAAAAATTGATGAAATTTTTTGAGATATGTTACATTATCGAAGACCAACTCCCACGTAAGCTGTTGAGACACAGATCCAGAATATTAAGACATGAAGACAAAATTATAAAAGTACGAAAGAATCCTTATCCTATAATTGTCATCATTATATGGATGTATATGCATTGCTCCCAACAAATGATAAAACTGCCCATCCTACTATTCAAACTCCAGGGCCCACACCCCATTCCACTTCAATATAAATAAGCACACCCTTCTTTCTTAATCCCTACATTCATTTGGTGTTACACAACATACAAATACAATCTTTTTCGATAAATTTTAGTGGAATTCAGTGATTCAGCATGTTGGCTATATTTCACAAGGCCTTTGCTAACCCCCCTGAGGAGCTGAACAGCCCTGCTTCTCACAAGACAGGCTCTGAACAACCGAGGCTCCCTGAGGAGACTCTCCAGGAGTTTCTGTCGGCTCATCCTGAAAACACTTTCTCCATGAGTTTTGCTCAGTCTGCTGTTCTGGCTTATGTTAAACCTGATCAGCCTTCCGGCCTCCGCCATCAGAGGTAATATTCTCGGGACCAGGAAAAAATATTACTTTTTCCGAGTTTATTATGTTATCGGGAGTAAAATTACACTATCCAAGGAAAAAAAATTACTTTATAAAATTATTATTTAATCAAGATTTAATTGTTGTCAGAAATATTAGTTGGCTCAATTTTGATTGGTGTAGTTTTTATATATAACGGGTCGATCGTTATTAAGAAGCAGAAGTCAATCAAAATAAACTAAACTTATCAAATTTATGTTTGTCTATTTGCAGGTTGTTCTGCGGGTTTGATGATATATATTGTCTTTTTCTGGGAAGCTTGAACAACCTCTATTCCCAAATTAAGCAATATGGATTGGCCAAGGGAGCCAATGAGGCCATGTTTGTGATAGAAGCTTACAGGACGCTTCGTGACCGCGGTCCATACCCGGCTGATCAGGTTCTAAAGGACCTGGAAGGGAGTTTTGCCTTTGTTGTCTACGACAGCAAAGCCGGAAAAGTTTTTACTGCACTGGTAAGATCACGGTAGCACTAAACAGGCAGATATCTAGTAGAAATGTTGTGTATCAAGTAATTGAAATTTTGTATGATCTTGCAATGACAGGGATCGGATGGCGGGGTTAAGCTGTATTGGGGAATTGCTGCTGATGGCTCAGTTGTGATCTCTGATGATCTGGAGGTTATAAAAGCAGGGTGTGCAAAATCATTTGCTCCATTTCCGAAAGGGTGTATGTTCCACAGCGAGGGAGGGCTGATGAATTTCGAGCACCCGATGCACAAGATGAGGGCAATGCCGAGGGTTGACAGTGAAGGGGTGGTTTGCGGTTCCAACTTCAAGCTGGATGTATACTCTAGGGTTAACAGCATTCCTCGCGTCGGAAGCCAGACCAACTGGACTGAATGGAGTACTCAGTGCTGATGGATTCTTGCTTTCAGTTGGTTGTTTCACTTGTGCTTTCATCTTTGGTACTTTTGTAAAGGAGTGATCTGTACCACAGATTTGCAATAATATGGTAGTTTGAATAATCGAAGTTTAGATACAAGATACAATTTATTAAAAACGCGCTATAGTGAAATCCAAATTCATAAGCTAACTTGAGAGAACTGAAAACTCTAATTCTCCCACGCAAATAGGTCTGTAATTTCAACGCAAATAGGTCTGTAATTTCGAATCAGGCGCAATTCGACCAAAAATAATCGAGTCGGGTCAATCAGCTTGTATAAACCAAAACCTCTGACCAAAGTTGACTCGTTTAATTTTACAAGTCGAGTCAATCCGGCTCATTTAGCTAAATAATCCATTTTTGAGCCGATCTTAACGAGTCGATCGAGCCGCGGTATTATCACAGGGTCATGGGGGTATGCATAATTATATATACTGTTCTACGTAGAAACATTAACATTACTGGGAATTTATCTTGCCCATATCGTGTTACAATGAACACTTTCGAGGTTGAAGGGGTACGAAGCAACAGAATTGTGCAGTCACCTGATAGTATTGCACAAAGTCACCGGGTACAGCGATTCACGCATTAGCCAATATTAAATTCAATACTTATGCATCAACATATATAGTAAATACAATAAAGGAAAAAAAAAAGGATGGAAACAACACTAGTCAAAATTCCGATTACATAGAGGTCCAATGATCAGGAGAACTTGAAACTTTGAGGTGCTAAAACTGTATCTTCGCTCCAGCACAACCTCAAGCCTTCCACATGTCCGCAAATTCATCTTGCTCCAATGGATTCGACATCTCATGCATCCTCCTCCTTGTCTTAGCTTTAACTTTCTGTGCAAACTTTCCTGACTTTTTCTTTTTCTCTAACGCACGAATCTGAGATGAAGAATATAATGCAGATGAGTCGGACAAAATTGAAAGTGGAACTATGATGCAGTACTTTAAATAAATGAAGCAACAAGGAAAAACAAATCATATGGAAAGTGGAAACACATTCTTCTCTATTTTTAGTCATATAATCATGCGTTAAGCTATCTTCAGTGAAAAACACACACACATTAATAAGACTAATGTAATGAAAAAATCAGGTTCACAATCCCTTTCAAAACTTAGAAAATCAAATTATTTGTGAAACTTATAAAACAATGTATTCTGACCTGGTTTGGAGAAATATATAATGGATTCTCGTACAGTGTTGGGCCTCCAAAACTTCCACCAAATATCTTGATTGGATTTAAGCAAAATCTTGGACCAACCTGTTCACGTATTAATAAAATGTGATAATGAATTACAAGACCCTTACTGTGTTTACTGATGAAGTGTGCAGCATACCTCAATAAGGGTCAATTTATCTAGCCCTCCTCGGTCTATTTTATCTGCTCCAGTATGAGGGCAGGAAATCTGGTTCATATATAAAGAGAACATATATGTAACTGAACCGCATAATAAACAAATAATACTAGATAACAGTTGATAACTAACTTTGTAGCATGAAGAACATTTGTAACTGATAATTACTTGCTCAGAAACATGCACACTTAAGCTCCGATTGGTTTGAAAGAATGGGATTACTAAATTGTGAACAAAACTAAAGCTGGTAGAGAAGGATTGTATGGGGGAGGGATGTAAAAATATGAGAGTACAAATACATGGTCATAGTATGGGACTAGGAAGGTAATACCTCTAGCATTCAAAAAGTGAGTCTACTAACTTGTCAACTAGAGATACAGTCATGGCTAACAATTTTTAATCACGTAAAAAAAAAACCATCTCTGGTTTATTATTGTATCAGATAACACCACATTTTCTTTAATGCCAACCTGATAATTCCGGAACCATACGTGTCCATCAACAATTGAGAAGACAAATACATGGTCATAGTATGGCTTGGATTTCCTGTGATCCTTGGGAGTTCCAAATATCTGAATATAGAAAAGGAGAAACAAAAATTTCAAATTTAGTCATCCAGTTTTACTATCAAACTTTTATGCGTACAAGAAATGTTATGTCATAACAAAAAGTTTTATTTATTTAATATCTTTAAAAGCACACAATTCCACAGCTTAAATGTGGCTACCTTTAAGCAATCCATAATGTACAACATTGACAGTAAGTTGGGAAAATGCAAAACAAACATTTTTATATAATAAATAGAAATGCTGACAACGATATATGCTATAATTGACATACTATCTAAACTTTGCAGCACCATAAACTGCCTAAAAGTTGTATTACTATATATGCCTTAACATTTGTCTTTCGTATAGTGTGTATGAAATATGAACAATCAGTTTGGCCTCCAAACTACAAGAAAAATGAAAAATGATAGCAAGATCCTAATATTTTGACATCATAGTTCATATATACAATATATCAGTATGTGCACAGATACAAATGTACATACAGTTTTGAAAAAATCCAAACAATCTAAGACGAAAAGGGATCCTGAGCCATCATACAATGTGGATTACTACATTACAAACTAAGAAATTACTAAAACCTCCTTGCATATATTAATTTTAGGGAAGACCAGACTCTCACCCATTCTTTAAATTTGACGGGTCATCCATTCACCGATATGTAAAAAGTAAAAACAAGTTGGCACACAGAATGAATTAATTATTGTACCCCAACAGAAAGAACTAACTTAATTGTCTATAGAAACAGACTACATGGTACCTGTGTGATCATTTCTTTTATGAGTTTCCAGTGCGCGTCTTTCTCAAAATTTGTTGTGAAGGACAAAAGGGGACGTGACCCATTAAGATGATTTCCAGTAAGCTTAAATTCTTCCATAGTTTGAACTTAAGAAAAGCAGAGAATATCATCAATATATTCAGGTAATAGATACATATATAAAAGCATCAAACTGAACCCCCCCCCCCTCTCGAGAACAGTAAAAGAGTTACAAATTCAGTCTAGGGTAAATTTTCTTTTTTACCTGCATTAACCAAGAACTTGATAGATGGACCACTGGGAGACTTTGTCATCCATAGATAAAGATCCTTGTGTTTCCGACACTGAGAATCAAGAAAGTGAACACAAGTATAACACTGTAAGCATAACTGCATAAGAAAATCTTCAAAACCAGTTCCGGCCGGGTACCCTCTAGTTAGGAGTCACAATCTCAGGTTTCGGTCCGTATTCATATTTATAAACATCACAGATTCATTTCTTTCAAGCTATATTAAGGAACAAAATATGCTTAAAGGAGTAAAACTTTGATAACAAAACATTTCCGATTATATTAAGTTTAACAACACAGTGCCCATGTCATTCTTGGTTTTTGTGATTTTGCCTCCATCATGTTAAAATTAACACCCCTCCCATCGCTTAACCAGTAACTACACACAGCAAAAGGAAACAATCTTTGAACACTGACCTCAAAAAATAGACAAGAAGAGCAGCTTTTGAGCTCAACAAGCTCATTCAAAGTAGCTCCTTTAGTCGACTTCGATTCAACTTTGCTATCTTTCTTACAATGAGGCAATAGTGATACCACATTCAACATCAATTGCCTATACCTAATCATCACAATCACAACAACCCCACGATAAATTAAAAAATCTCAAAAACAATATATTTTTAAGCTCGATAAATTAATAATTTTTTCCGTTCCAAGGGTAATAACAGAAAGGGGTACCTATAATTGATGCGACGAGTACAAGTAATGAGGACCTTCTCCTTGTTTTTGAAAGTGGCTTCATTTTCATTGTTAACGACAGGCTTGTCTTTCCAACCAAGAAGTGTTCTTTTGGGCCTTTCTTCAGCGACGAGCTCTTTTTTTGGCTCTGGGATTGTCTCTGCGTGCTTTCTCTTCTTTCCAATTTTCTTCATCTTTGTGAATTGGAGAGATTGGGAGAGATCGAGAGAGAGATTGGCGTTTAGGGTTTAAGAGAGATGCTAGGGTTTAGAGCAAGAGAACAGAGGGGACGGTGAGGGTGGGCGTGTGTAGTAATGGGTTAGAGAAACAGCGTCAGGTTTTGGGCCCGTTAAGATGTGGGCTGGTATATGTGTAATCGGGTACAACTTTTTTGAGCTTGTTTGGCACCGCTTTTAAGTCACGAGTTAAAATCTGTGTTGGATTTTAAAGTGAATTATATTTTTTTATAATAAAGACTTATAATTAGAAGTTAGTTTGAGATAAATTTTTAGTAATCTAATTTTGTTATTCTTTTTTGTACCAGTTATTTATAAAGGATCCTTATATCCCGAATTAGATGAGTACGTTTATTTTGGACTCGTAATGTAAAATGTGTTGTCAGTTCATTTTTGTAATTTACCTTTAATTTTTTTATTATAAATAAATATTTTATTCTTAATTTTCCAATTACAGGAAAAAAATTCAAAATTAAATTGATTATGCATTGATCGAACCCGGATGTGCTAGACAACTGAGGATAGACCCGCACTCGGACAATCCAATCGTGTTCGTTCATTGCTACTACTATTATTATTTGACTTGCTACTCCCTCTGTTTTAAAATATAAGTCGTTTGACTTTTTGGCACACATTTTGAAGTCCTTTGACTGTATAGTTAAAATTATTATTTTTGAAATTTTATTTTTTTGAATAAAAATATATGATTGATATTATAATTCGGAGAAAGAAGATTTTAAAAATAACAATTTTATCTAAACGGTTAAAAGACTTAGAAATGTGTGCCAAAAAGTCAAACCGCCTGTATTTCAAAAGACAGGGGGTACTTACTAAACCATGTTTTTATGAACTGAATCTTTCTGATTTATGGTGCTGACTGTTGTGCTGAAAAATAATAACAAGATTATATGCATCTGGATACTATTGTACTTGAACAAAAGCTTGAAACTATTTTTAACTATATATATCTTCAGTTCAAATAAAGAATTCCTAGAATAAGGCTTTTAGCAGTGGCATACTGACATGCCTCACTTGAAGGTTCCAAGTCCCACACCAGCTTCTCCGCCGTATGGTGCAAAAGCTTCTCGCGAACTGGAATAATAAATGTAGTAGAACTGAGATAGTATGCAAGTGAAGAAAGTGAACGCTGCACCTGCTGCAAAGACACCCTTTCGTACAGTCTGGCAAGAAGGAGGGTTTTGGCTGAAAATTGTGACATACTTGGTGTGATAGGCGTTTCTCACTGAACCAGCTAACAAGCATGCCTCGGCAATGATAAAGGTCACCCTAATTAAGTCCGACATAGAATATTTTCAAATAAGTCGGTGTAACAGATTAATTGGCAATAGTCCAAATATTGAAGACGAGAAGCAGCTTGATGAATTGATAGTGTTGAAGAAAGAATTTGAATCATACCAGCATAATATGAAAAGTAGAAGTGCAAAAGACCGGGAGCCTCCAGTCCTTGAAGCCTTTCCAAAACAGAAACAACGGCTTGCCACCATTATGATAGCTTGACTGGCCATGAGGAACAAGAAAGCACCAACACCGAATCCAGTTGAAATGTCCGAGTCATAGACACAGTAATTGTAGTTCTGTTCTGAATCCTGTGTTGTCGTGGCCTGCAGAGGAAGAAGATTATTATCTTCTCCTAGACATCTGACACTAACAAGCATATACTCATTACCAGAAAGGATTTCGGGTCCAACACTATTTCAGGACTAATAAACAGGCGATCTGAATTTCAGGCTAAAATATGCATATAACATTATACCGGGAATATTATCAAAATTTTAAACAAATAAGGAACATGAGCATCAGCATTGTTACTTCGAAGTTACAAGTATACATTCATCCTCAATAACACTACAATTGCAGTCTGCAGACCAAATCCAACCTCAGTAGTTATGTGTATAATGGGAATAAGCGGATTGTTAGTTTATTAACTCATAATTTCTAGTGCATAGCATTCTTAACTTACTCAATGAACAAGAACATTCCTTAGAATTTAGTTCATTGATAAATTTCGATCAAGATTTTAGTAAGTGAGGGAACAATTACATAATTCCACAATGAAACTGTATAATGATCATAATTTTAAAATTATAAATACAAACACCAGAGAATCAAAAAATTGGGTCCGGATCCCTGACATACGTATGATGCAACATACTATCAACGGTTTTTTTCTGGCGGAAAAATCACTCATTCTACCATTCTGAACGTATGTTGCTTATAATCGATTGTTGTTTATAATCGATTATTGTGGACCATTATCCCAGGAAATTTGTATTGTGAGCTACTAAACTAACCCTAGCCCTGTTCAACCACTGAACACTGGTGCTTCCAAACAAACATATCCTACACAAGGACCCCTCTCAACTTCAAATTCGATAGAATTTTGATATCTCGGCTCTTAATTAAAATTTAGTACAAAATTTATTTAAAGCTCGGATTGATCTTCAAGAATTAACCATATCTCCGAATCCCGACTATTTCAAAATCCTTGTTCCGTCACATATATTATAACCAAACAAAACAGACAAGGAGATAAAACTAGCGAAAACATACAGTGCTTCTCCGTTGTTCAGCAGCCACAGCCAAGCCAAAAGCAATAACATCGAAAACGAAGACGATTATCGAAACCAATTTAGACGCCATCACTTCAATGCAGAAGCTTCAACAATCAGCACGCTCAGAAAAATAAAGAAGAGTTGAAATATTTAATGCAGAACGATAAATAAATATACCGATATTTATCTACACCGAAAATAGGTCGATCGAGACAGAAGAACAATTAAAGTTAAAAACGGACGATGGATAGCGATATGGATCGTGTAATGATGGATATATTTCTCCTTACAATTTAATATCAGTCGTGTAAGTCAAGATTTTTACATTCTGGGCTTCTGGCCTATGTGCCACGTACTAACGAGTTATGCCTGCACTTTACGCAACCTCGTACTGCGAATCTGATTCGGTCCTATTTTTTTGAAGAGATTTCTTGATTTTCGGGGTTTAGATTTTTGCATTATGTGGATTTTTGGAAAGTCGCGGAGCAGTTTGCCTTTTCGACCCCTTTCACGTTTTACTTACTCCTTTTAATATAGACCGCTTGACTTTTTGGCACACACTTCTATGTCTTTTGACCGCTTAATTAAAACTGTTATTTTTAAAATTTTCTTTTATAAATTGTAATATTAATTTTACATTTTTATTAAAAAAAATTTATAAATAATAATTTTAACTCTACGGTCAAAGCACTTACAAATACGTGCTAAAATATCAAGCCACCTATATATCAAAACAGAGAGTATTTTTCTTTATTTTGGTTGCTAGGCTGATTTTGCATTGTTCAGGAGAACTTTTTTCTGCTTTGGGCCGACTTTGTCCCATTGAAGTGCATATTTTAAAATTTAAAAATTATTTATGATCTGAATCAAATGGAGACTGGTTTAAAAAAAAAATGGAGACTATATTTCTTCCTATTGAAATATGTGCGTATTTTAAAATTGAAAAATTATTGATGATGTCACTAAAAGTCTAAAACAAATGGATACTACATTTCTTTGAATAAAGAACGTGCAATTTCCATATATAAACATATAAAAATATATTTAAAAAACTTTTATAATAAAACAAATCCCGCAGAGTAAAATTTAAAAAGGTAACTTACGTGATGTATATTTAATTGAGAAAAAAATTTATTGATAAAACCTTTATTGAATTATCGGGTCGATTTTTACATATTAAGCGTAACCGAACGATTTCAAACAATTATTTTTTTATTTGATTAAGAGTTTATATTAAGAAACATATTTAAAATGATGACGACTTATTCGTGTTAATATTATAATTTGATATGTGCATTAAATTTTTTTGTTTATATATTTTTAAATAAATAAATATTTGAATTTCAAAAATAAAATATAAAGAAGATATTCATTGTATTGATTAAAATTGTACTTCGCTCTTGTACCAAAAATATATCCCTTCAACTTTCTGATATTTACTCACTACTTGCCTTACTACTAATGTTGCAGACTTGCAGTGTCTAAACAGACTAAACAAACATAAACAAGGAAAGCAATGCTCAGTCAATTTTCAACTTTCCGCGATTGTTATTAATTACCATACCCACGACTTTTTTTACTGTATATAAAATACCTTCATCTTGTAACAATTTACTGCAAAAAACTACAAAGCTGATACACTGATACATTACTAGACAGACCAGAGACAACAATGGGGTTTACTTTGGCACAGCTTGCTAGCGCATTGCTACAAGGTTCCAGATGGAAAAATGCTGCCCAGCGGTAACATTCTGCAATATTTTTTCGAACGCTGATTTACCTTTTTCTCCGGATATTTCTTCAGTGGCGGAACTAGGATCCTGAAAGAAACAACTACTAAAATACATAACTAAGAGCAAGTCCAAGAGTGTCTAGTTCAAGCCCCAAATATAATATAAAATATCATGTCCTAGTAATTTAGGACATACTTTAGTAATTTGAACTCCAACAATGTGCCTTATTCTCACAATATGCCTAATATTTTATTATTAAAAACTCTCTTTCATCATTAAAGCATAATATAAAAGTAGAGAGAGAAAGAGAGTGTTGATGAGAATTTATAATAAAATATAGAATAGGGCAAGGAGAGATGTGCCCCAAAAATAGGGCTTGGGGAGGTTGTCCTAGTGATATAGGGCATCACTAGGACATTGTTGGATCAAGTTTTTTCATCAATTGCCCTAAATTATAACTTAGGACATGAGATAGGGCATCTCTTGGACTTGCTCTAAATATATACTTTACTCTTAATAAAAAAAATTGTACTTTGTTGGTTATTTTTCAGTTATTTTGCGCCCTTAGCAAAAAGATACGAATGTCTATTATAATAATCACTCCTATTGGTGATACAATAGGTCCAGCAGTGGCGGAACCAGAAGGAGCTAAAAAATTTTATTAAGCACCCCTAAGCAATTTTTTCCTTAGCCTCATGGTATTCTGAGTTGAAATAAATTCGAGTTCTGGTATGCTTGTGATGACATTGAAAATAAACATGACTGCAGGAAAAGTTTGATTAACCAAGCCAAATGTAGTTTGATCGCGAACATGAGCAGGAGAAAGGCCAATATAAGAATCTGGCGGTCTGATGTTGCTCAGCTTCTGCGGATTGGCCTACACGAAGAGGCATGGTCGAAGGTTAATGTTTCACTAGAAAAGACTTTTAATTTATTTTCGTGCTGGTTTATGTTTAAGTCCACACTGACAGATGAATAATCTGCAGGTTGAACGAATAGGTAAAGAAAAGATTTGTAATTTATTTTCGTGCTAGTTTATGTTTAAGTCCACACTGACAGATGAATAATCTCCAGGTTGAACGAATATGTAAAGAAAAGATTTTTGATTTATTTTAGCGCTAGTTTATGTTTAAGTCCACACTGACAGATGAATGATCTGCAGGTTGAACGAATATGTAAAGAGCAGTTTATGGTCTCAGCATATGCCCAACTTTATCAATTTTGTGACTGCGTTTACCTCAACTATGATCCGATGAGCAGTTGTAGCAGGTAATTACAATAAAGAACGAGTTCATCAATTAATGATTGTTAGTTTAAAGTGGCTGTATATTGATATCATTTTGAGCACAGTGAATTGTCAGATGATGTTCATGAAGCAGTGTCGAGTTTAATATATGCTGCTTCAAGATGTGGTGATGTCCCGGAGCTTCATAGTATGAGAAACATGTTTAAGAAACATCTAGGCCAGGGGTTTGAAAGGAATTGTGTTGAATTGGGACCTGGAAACAATGTCTATCCTCAAATAAAGCAATATTTAAGCAGAAAACTCGTCGTGCCAGAGGATGTGAAGCATCAACTGATGAATGATGTAGTGAATGAAGAGAACATAGCTTGCTTGCGAATATCATTCAAAAGTGGCCAGGACATTGTTCCAGAATCTCAAAGGGCGAGATATAGCAAGACGAACAGGAGACAACAAGGTGCTACATTCAGAAATGAATTGGAGTCTGAAGATATATCAGTTACCAAAAACCGTGGGTGGCAGAGTTCATCAGAAATTGTAGCTGAAACTCAAAAGAAAGCCAGTGATCGAAAGCCTAGCTTTAGCCATGTCCACCCAAAGCTTCCTGACTATGATGACTTGGTTGTGAAATTCACAGATATGAAAAAAAAATCTGCGCAGAAATATTCAAACAGAAACATGATAGAAAGGCTGATCGCGAGACATTACTAGCTTATGAGGACATTAGTGTGCGCATTCAACAAACTGCCTTTTGTTTGTGCTGCATTTTCTGTTTGCATAAAACATTGCCAGATGGTTTTAGTTATTTCCTTGAAATTTAGTAGAATATGACATTTTAGTTGATTAATAAAGACTCTTTTCAATATGTCCTTAAGTAATGGAAGATTTGGCTCAGGCGCTCACATAACAAATTAACTGTATGCATAAAATTCAAAGGATAGTTTCAACTTGTCAAACCAAACAACAAAAGTTTTCTGAACCCTTGTTTAGCCTTGACAGAATCTTCAGCAGTCTCCCATTTCTTTCTAGAGGGAGGTGGCTCTGCCCTCGAATAAATCTCTGATGAGGGGGTTGACGTTTCCATCACTGAAAATTCTGCTTCACCTGTAGTATATATCTGTTCATGAGGAATTATAGGTTCAACAAAACTTTCTTGGCCAAAGTTGCTAGAAGCTCTCTTCTTTTCATGAACATCAAGTGCCTTTGGTGTTATCTTATTGTCACCTTTCATATGATCTGATTTTTCAGATTGGCTATCAGTCAGCACTTTGAAGTTTCCAATTCTTGATGTGCCAGTGCCTCCATTCTCGTCAAAAGCATTGCCTTGTGAACTTATGCTAATACTCTTCTCGACCGACAATTTAATGCACAACTCTGCAGAGTTATCAGATTTCCTAAAATTATTAAAAGGTTGAGTTTTACCCAAAGTACTGAAGTCTTGTGGCAATGTTGTCATGCTATCCTTCTTTTCCAGGGTTTTAGATGCGGGATAAGATAAAGTACTTGATGCATCTTGGCCTCTATTTTTTTCTGAATTCTTTGTGGCATTACTTAATTTTTTATTTCCAACTCTAGGTGTCTTATCAGATGGAAAAATCTCACCATCACTTCCTTTTGTGTTGTTCCTTCCATGTTTGCCAGAAGAGAGTTCATGAGTTATCCGTGAAGCAGCCAGACGATCAATGGTAGAACTCCTAAAGATTGGTTTTTGCGGTTTATCAATACCAGAAGAGGAACCTCGGACATTTACCTTTTGTTTCATCATGGACTCAGTGCCTGTTTTCTTTCTCTCTTGTAAAATCTCCTTTGTTGACTTAGAAGTGATCATACCTTTGCTCGAGCTTCTTTCAGCAATTCTGTTTTGGCGACGAGTCACTAATTCTTCCATTCTCCTTCTTTTTTCTTCTTCCTGTGATTAGGAAACAAGAAAGAGGAATCAGAAAAGCAAATTGACTTGCAAGTATGCAACTATAAAATACCAATCAACATCTGTGAATAATCATAGAATACCTGGTCCAGCTTGCTCTTATGAACAAAAGTTCTGCTTCCACCAGGGTTTTCTCTTCTCGTTATAATCTCAGACATTCTTTTCCTAAAAGAAGAGGTTAACATATTAGATTTTGTCTCCTTGTTAGTGTAGTTTCTTTCATGAGCTCCACTGGCTGGTCTTGTGGCTTGCTTACCATGAGATGCCAGGTTAGCATCAACAGACCTAATTGGCTTACCAAGGGTGTGGTTTTTAACGGCTTTAGTAAGTAGATTACTATTTCCATGATCCATCTCAGGATTCCAAGCTTTCGTATCATACTCAGAAACTTTGTCCCTCCCACCATGTTTTAACCTTTCGTGAGGCTCCAATCTAGAAGCAAATGACAATTTTTCACCTGGCCTTTTCGTTGTAAGATATTTTTTCTGCAGAGACTGAGGATCCATAACATTAGACCTCGAAGTTGCTTGCTTCATCAAAAGATTCTGAAAGGTATCCCAGTTCACATTGCTTTTCTCCCCTTCAGAAACTTTAAAACCTGCACTGCCAGTTTCTTGTGCTGAAACATCATCTTGTCCATGTACATGTTTATTACTCTTGCTTCCTTCTGTTCTTTCAAGACTTTGACTTGATCCAATGTGTCTCGTAGATGATCCAGCAGCTTCCTGCTCCTTTTCTTTAAGGGAATTTACGTTGATGGATTCATCCTCATCGGATGAAATCAAGGAAGTGCCCCCCTCCCTGTCATTCGTAGATGTACTATACTTGACGTTTCTAATAATGACCTTTCTTAAAGACTTCTTCCTATATTTTCTCATATGAATTTTCTTAGTTGAAGGGTAGCTTTTCCCATACTTCTCATACTTGTCTAAAGAACCACTCCCAGAACTGGAATCACTGGTAACACAGTTACCCTCTTGTTCTGCAGCCCGTGATGATTTACCACGTAAATACCTTACTCTTGTCCTAGAAGAATATTTATGATTGTGGCCTTCATCAAGACCCAGGATATCATTTCCAATGTCCCGGGTCCCAGACATATGTCCTGCATAATACCTAGAGGCCTGAATACCAGGGTACTGATCTCCAGGATACCGAGGCATATGAGAAAATGCAGGGTACTGAAAACTGTGCATGTACTGCAGAAGTTGATCTGTCCGTAGTATTTGCAACTTTGCATCTGTTGCAGACAACCATTTCATTGTACTTCATTTTCGCAAAAAAACAGAATGCTAATAAGGAGAATTAGTTTTTTTTTATAAGAGCATGAGCAAAATATCTCTTTCTAACATAACATAACTTTTTTTCACTGGTCCATCTGTTTTAGCAGTCCCAACTCACAAGGTGAAATCAGATTACAGACTCAGAAAATTTTCAATTACCTTGGTTATTGTCAACATTAGCATGACTTGCAGTTGATTTTGGTGCTGATACATCAATTGGTTCAGTCGGTTTCCTTGTAAAGAGCCTACCCTCCTGAGCATTAATCATGAATGCTGGGCTAGATTCATCATCCTTTGTTGGTACGTCGTTCCTCCACAAGCCATCACCATTCTTTTTATTGCATAATGCCTTGAAGTTTAGACATGCTACCCTGAGTAGGAAAAGTGGCAGTGGTAATCATACTTCAGAAGGCTAAGAAATTAGCACTGACCTTGGTGTAATCTTGTAATCTAAACTCAAATGAACAAATTCACTTAGGTGAACAGGCTGTGCTTGAAAATTCAAAATCAAATAACTAAAACACTGGTAATTGCAACCTTAAACGCGAAGCTCCAAAAGCATCAGCAAAAAAGATGAGGTCGTCGATATGATCCATCTCAAATCCTGCTACTAAAGCTCGTGCATAAGCCATTGCCTCTTCTTTCTGGAGTACAGCTTTTCGAGATTCCAGAACATGCTTAAGATGATCCCTGTCATCAGCAAGAAAAATAGTTGCTCTAGAAGAAACTATAGCTATCATATGCAATAGGATAAACAGAAAGATGATCTTACTTGGAATTTTCATCTTGCATAGCATTATCAGCTCCATATGAACCGCCATTAGACTGAATCATATTAAAAAACATCGACAAACTTTTGTAAGCTTTCAGATTTTTTGACACAATTACTTATGTTGTAATGTTTATATGCAACAATAATAAAAAAGATACCTTTTTAGATTCATTTGATACAGCAGAAGTTTTAATCTGAGCAAGCTCTTGCTCTAACGAAACGAATCTCTCAAGAACTTCAGGCGTGCCAACGAATTTCACAAACCTGATCCGCAAAGAAGTGAGTATAAATTTGAAAGATCTTCCCGGTTAGTACTGGAAAATGCTTCATGCACAAAATATTTCACAAAATGACATGTGTTACATTTTGATTGGAATGAGCCCCGGTATTCACATAAACAGCACCAATTTAAACATTCCACCTCAATTGTCATATCAATTTGTGCAAAATTTTGTACCCAATTTTATGCATGTAGCATTATGCGTTGTATAGAAATGAGGCTAATAGTCACCTTTCTAAAGTTGCTTTTGTGAACCAAGGAGAAATTTGAGAAGGTTGGAGACTAATGGAGTAACCACCTCTAGAAATCTGATGTTTAGCGAAGCTGAGATGAGAGACGAATGGTTCCAGCAATCCAGAAGCTAATTTTTCGCTTGCATTGCCTCCGAAAATGATCAGATCGCACCTTGTGTAGCCAATATTCAGAACATAACAAAATTGTTAATCAGAGTAGAAAAATTGATATGAGCATGCAATATGAAGCAGCTGGTGCATGGGCGGCTAACCTGGTTCTGGTAGGGGTAAGCCGAAAGACTGCATAATCAAGACGAGTTCTCGAGTTCATAACTGAATGCATACAAAAATTCAGCAATGGCCTAATGAAGAACCAGAACAACTATATGTATTTAAGATTGTTCTTTCTACAGAAAGATCCAGATTTAGAATCTAGTAAGTAGATGCCGACACTAAAAATTACCTTGGTTTGGTGTAGTATACAATTCACCCAGTGAGTTGATGGCACAACCCAGGTCAAATACCGAGTCCTTTTCTAAAATCAGGTAAGTGCCGAATTTTGAAACAGGACTTATGCTTTTATAAACTAAACTAGGAGTATCACAATTTCATATGTAATCTTCTATATAATCCGGACTAGTACTGGTATCTGAAGATATCAGTACTGTATTTTGCTATTTCTCGATAAATTAATATTTTTCTCGATCCCAGCATGACAAAGACGGTGTATATCTGACTTGAATAAATTCATAATTTTTAACAAATATATATATAAAGGTATTCATTCATCGAGATTTAACTGTGTACATAAACGTGGAGTATCTAACTAAGGCGTTCACGTGGGAGCCATGAAGGCAGATGAATGTAGCAACTGCACCTCTCAATAGGAGAGGAGGAGACACCCACCCACCGCCATTATTGATTAAGGTACGGGTATGTTCACAGATAGCTTTCTGGTTTTCGGACTAATTAAATTTGATTTGTGAAGAACTTAACAACATTTGTTAAGGGTTGTTTTTGATATACGGAAGCTGATCCCTGACAGCTAAGTCCTGGCTAGGACGTCCGTGGCGATAGTTAAAAGTCGGTGATTAATTACTGATTAATTCATACTTTTAGCTCGATGATTAAATCTTTGATTTTTCAATTAATCTTATATTACTCCTTCCGTCCCCCTCAATTGTTTACATTGGAGGTGGACACGGAGACCAAAACAATGTATAAAAAATGAGTAAAGTTAAATGAAAATTGGGTAAAGTGGTGGGACCTATCAATATTTAATAATAGATTTGAGATAGTGGAGGAAAGTAGTGGGTGTAATAGTAGTTTTTATTGTTAAATATATAGTAGGGGAAGATAGTTGGTGTAATGAGGGAAAAACTTACTATTTATAATAACGTAAAGAAATGAGAAGTACATCCCAAAATAATAACGGTAAAGAAATGAGAGAGACAGAGGGAGTATGTTTTTACCGATTAAATTTGATTCTCGTTTTCTACAACACTGGTCATGAATAATGATAAATGAAAATCAACAATTTCTAATTCTGAGTAACATGACTAGCATCGAAGCTCCCATAACAGATTCGTTCTCGATCGCTATAATGATATCGAGGTACGTGGTACTCTAGCAGGGCTATGTGTAATTAAAAACTCACCTCTGAGGCTCCTCTTAATTTTCTTGCTCTTCTGGTTTTCTTTCTACGTTGTCTGTCTGAAACAGAGTTAAAAAAAGCTCGGTTTAGGAAAAGATCCTGTTATGACCTTACACAGCAGATTCTAAAACATATGGTTTGTTAAGCCTCTTAGTTTTCTTTAGGACTTTAGATGGTTGAGTTCCATGTAGGTATCGTAGTAGTAAACTGTGTCCTTTTGACTTAATTTTCTGGAAAAAAAATTTGATAAAAATTATCAATAATAATTTATAAATTATCCATGAATCACTTTTATTAGATTATTATAATTTTAATAATCAATAAATTATTAATAAATTAAAATTATTTAAACAAATATTTTAAACTCCAACTTATCATATTAAATTACGTTATTTTACCGTTTACACTCAGCCGAACCTCTATACATTGCCATTATATTTTACTGCAGCCCTCGAGAGTCATACGTGACACAAGTGCACCCAGTGACCCATATATACACAAATTATTTTTGGACAGGCATGGGTGGGTGCAGTTTACTACTCCCTCCGTCCCAACAGGAAGCTTACGCTCACTGTTTGCACGCATTTTGAGGCTCTTTTAAAGTATAGTTTAATAATTTTCTTTTTAAATTTTTTTCTTTTGAATAAAAGTTTAAACATCAAACTTTTTTTCAGAATTTTTTTCAAAAAAAAAGACATTATGGAATCATACTTTATAGGGTTCTCAAAATGCGTGCCAAAAAGTACCGTAAAGAACCTAGTGGGACGGAGGGAGTAGTACATTATTATCATCAGGTGCTAATGCCACTTGGAGCAAGATGAGGCTTGGAGGCATCGATATCCGCCACGTGGAACTGCGATGCATACTTGTTATGTCTATTTTCGCCTTCTTCTGAAATCACTGGAGGCTCGTTCAAAAACGCTGAACTGCTCCTTCTCCACCTGCAACCATCAAACACCACCCAAAAAAAAGTTACTTCAAGATGACAATTAATTTCCCAATCTATTGAAAAAAATTTATAATCTGAGTTCGGGTGTTAAGCAATTTAAAATTTTTTACCTTAAATTTAAAATTATGACTTAGTATTTAATATGACTTAATATGATAATATGAAATTTAAATTATTTGTTTTCAGATTATTTGACTGATTAATGAGTTATTAATAATAAAAGAAAAAATAATTTATTTATGATTTATGATTAATTGTTAAGATTAAAAAGATTAGATAATTGAGAAAAGTACTTTAGCTAACTTCTTATTCTAAGTTTTTAAATCAATTTTTAATTTATTTCTGATTTTAAATCAATTTATCTATCACATAGATAAAAGAAACAGTTTTAAATCTCTAACTTAAAGAATAGACAACATGTTCTTACTAAAATTGGTAATATAAAAATAATTATTCGTGATAAGTGACCGTATATACTTACCAGCCATTTTTAAGTATCAAGTTCTGCAAGCTAACTTCATTTTCATCCTTGCTTTCCATGTCCACCAATCTTTCTTTGCCTCTTGAGAGCGGAACAGAGCTTGATCTTTGATAACTTCTCTTTGAATTTTTTACAACTCCCGCTTCCTATCGAGATAACAACTAATCAGTTTAACGAAACTCGAGCAATATTATTAAAACCGAAATATTCAAAAATAAATTTCCAGGAACTCGAAAATTTATACCTTAGAAACAAGTTGAGTATGTTCTTCTTCTTCGTGCTTCTTCGACTTCCAGTAAGTATCGATTTCTTCCCTCGTGAGTGAACGATTCCTCTGATGCTTAACTGAAATTATTTCGCAAAAATATATTTATTTAACGTGATAAAAGTCTGTATACTAAATATTAATACGATAAATATTACGAAAATGAAGTAAATATATTACGAACCAGTTTTGGGATCTGGAACGTTAGAGTCCCAGCCAGCCATAAGAGAACCCATAAGCTAATGTGATGTGAATAATGAATATTGATGTCGAGTTTGTCTTGCTGTAAAAATATGACATTTGATATCTTATATAGCGGACGGGGCCTGTTAAGTATTAATGTTGATCTTATCTGCTAGGTTTTTATATGAATTTTTGCATAGTTCTATGTTGATAACTTACAAAGTGGAGTGTAGAAAATTGTGAAAGATAAGATAGGAACTGATGTAAAATATACTCTCCTTATCCTGTTTAATTTTATTCATAATTTTTGCTATTCGATACGTATTTAAATATTTTTATAAAATATAATTTTTCAATTTTTTTTAAAAAATTACCAAAACAAAATTTTAGGTTAGATTTTATCTAAATTTTCATTTAAAAAAGTAATTTTAATATATTATTAATCATATTTTATAAAAACATTAAAATACATGACACCCAGTGTTACAGAAATCGGGAATCGGACATAATCGGTTGAGCTACTGATTTAAGGATTAATCGGAAATCGGGGATTAATCGGAAGGATTAATCGGAGTTAAAATCGGGTTTATTTTAATATTAAAATATTATTTAATATTTAGTCATTATTATATTAGTTATTTAGTAACTAATATATTTACTAGATTTATAAACTCTATAATTATTCATATTTAAAGTAATATAGTATTTTAATTTTAATAATTTATCACATATACTTCGATTATGAAATATATATAAGGATTAATCGGATTTCAAAAATCGAATCGGTGGGCGACCTTGCAGGGGATTAATCGGGGATTTATCGGTTAAATCGGGGATTTTTAGAACACTGCCGGTAGGCCTGTACGCGGTTCGGATTGGTTCGGTTGGAGGGTAATAACCGAATCAAACCGCAACTTGCGGTTTTCTAAAATCTCAAACCGCGACCAAACCGTTGGTTAAAAAAAACCAACCAAATCCACCCACGTAATTGCGGTTGGTTGCGGTTTGAGTTGCGGTTCAACCGCTAAAATAGTTAGACAAAGAAGTTCTATCATACACTCTGATATAAGTTTCCATTTGGAGCATGAAATAAATTACAATCATGGACACATTGACTAATTTATACTGGGCCTTGCTCAAAGAGTCCAAATTTCATTAATTTAGTAACTTTTTTTAATTTATGTGAATATCTATATGTAAATATATAAACATATATAATAAAAATATTTAAATTTATATAATGTGCGGTTGGCGGTTGCGGTTGGTTTTTTGCGGTTTTAAAAAAAATGAATCCGCAACCAAACCGCAAATTAATGGTTATTAAAAAATCCATCCGCGATCGTCCACATTGTGCGGTTATCCATAATACACGGATCGGTTGCGGGTGGTTGTTGCGGTTGATGCGGTTGAGCGGATTGAATGTACAGCCCTAACTGCCGGTACCAAATATATCACACTACGAGGACGGAGCTGAGTATAATAAATATACTCGCTAGTGGTAGCTTGTTGATGAGTATGATATGAAAGTCGTATGTGATTTATCTGTGGGCGTGACATATTTTATTCTGCTAAAACCCACAGGATTTATGTAGCATGAAGATAGTAGTTATCCGTGACTACGACATCGACATTACCCGGATGAAACAAAAAATTGGTGCCACGTCAAATAATTCTTTAGTACTCAAATCAGTCAAGATCTATCTATAAATAAATAGGTCTTAAAAAAAACGGTTAAAACTTTTAAATATATTTAATTGTATTAAAATATTATTAAAACAGTCTAAATACCGATCAATTAAAAATATTAATATTTTAGTTTTTTTTTGCCATAATAATATTTTAGTTTTAGTGATATATAAATCTGAGTTCGTTGCGTTTATATACAATATTTACAGAAAAATATTAACATGTTTATTACAATATTATAAAATTTATTAAATTAATATTACATTATTTATGTGCAGATGAGATGACATAATAATAATATTATTATAAGGGTTTGTAGTGTGTGCTCATGTGCATATGCTAAGCACTAACATTTATAAAATTGAAGGGTTTTGATTGGTTTGGTTGTTGTAAATGTAGGCGGTCCACCATTATTAGGAATAGAGCATCTCCAAGAGCCTCCTTGTTGGCTCCTAAATATAATATAAAAAATGTGGCTCTTAGTAATTTAGGACAAAGTTAAGAGTGTAAACTCCAACAATACTCTCTACATCTCTTCTCTATTTCATATTTTATTCATATATTGGGCTCCACTATAACAAAGGAGAAGGAAAAATAGAGGTGAATTGGAGGGAAAGATATTTTTATTGTGAAAAAATAAGTTAGGAGCCATGTGGTGGCTCCTAACTTTGAGGAGAGAGGAAAGAGAAACAAGAGGCTCTTAGTGATTTAAGAGCCACTCTTCGAGCAACATTTTTCCTCTCTCTCCTCAAATCTCAAGTTAGGAGCCTAAATGAAGAGTCTCTTGAAGATGCTCAAGTCGAAATCATTCAAATTTAAAAATTTTGGTGCTTAGTATGCCCGGACCATCATAAAAAAAAATCGTTATTTTTTTTTAAGCATAAAAAAAAACGTTTTTATAATAAGATTAAAAAGTCAGGAGTCTTGCCATGCAAATAAAAAGGAGCAAAGCTATCCTTGTAGCGGACATTGATGGGTTGGGCCTGGTGTACAAAGTGGACTGGTCAATACAGATTTAGCCCAAAACATTAAACACTCTTCTTCTTTGTGGCGGCAGTTTCCTAGGAGCACAGTGAACTTCAATACTTTCTATTCTTTTTACTCAACTATTCAAAGCCAAGAAACAATTGGCCCAATAGCAAATGAACCCAATAATCAAATTTTTTTACAAGCTTCCACTAAACTGAACAGACTCCTCTTTCGTAAAAAAAAAAAAAAAAGTCTCCTCATCGGTCAATATTGATGTTTTAATTTCTAAAATTCAAGTAGTAACAAAATTCGTACCTAAGTTTCATTGATGAACTCTTTTTAAGATTCATATGTACAAAATTGTGCCCTAAAGTAGGAGTAAGTGATGAATATTTCAATTGATATTATTAAATACTGGGATTTTCTTATTATATAACTATTGAAAAAGATGTACAAATTTGTGTATTAAAATTTAGTCAATGGCATATATTTTAGCTGGTATTGTTAAGCATTGAGATTTTTTGTAACCATCGAGAAACTGCCATTTTAATTGTCATTTTTTTCAAAATAAAATTGTGTCAATTTTTATCTTTTTTTTTTCACCAAACCTTGCTTTGTATTCACATATATATCATGTATGTACAACTAATGATCCATATAGAAACTCAGGTAGGAGTATTTGTTACATGATGGCTTCTTTTCTTTTTAAAGTATGGACCAGTTCTTATACACACAGATGTATGTATGAATCTTTAAAGGCAAAAGGAGGCAACAAAATAGGATTTGGTAAATGACAAACAAAAGAACCAATATCTCCACCCAATTTATCCTCCTTGTCTTTATTACTTTGATTTCTTCCACTTTGTTTTTATCAACATTATTATTATTCTTTTAATTAATATTCATATTGGTTGAAGTACATGTAATTTGAACTATGTGAATTGTCTTTATGCCGCTGAGAAGACCGGTATAAATTACAATGGAAAAAGATTATGATATGATAGATCTCTTTTATATTAAGAACTCAATTTTTGTTGAGCGTAATCACATGTATTTGACTCGGATTTAATTAAGATTTCAAATTATCCTATAAAAACTGATGATGATCAATCAGGATTTTAAAATATATTTAAAAATATAATGGTATTCAATTGAAATTACTTAAGATCCATTAAAATACAATCAATATTCAATATACTTATATAAAGGAGAAGCGTGGGGCGTGTAGGTGGCGCCTCTCACATCGCTCCGTTTTATTTTTCTAATTTTCTGGAATTTTTGGATGAAAAATATCAAAAATTAAAACTACCTTTTTAAGTTTCAGGAATATTAGAAGCAAGTTTCAGAATCTGATTTTGTTTCAGATTATTTATGGAATATAGTATCTTGAAAATTTTAATCTGATTTTGTTTCAAATTATTTAATTATGGGAAATACATATTTTCAGATTATTTATGGAATATAGTATTTTGAAAATTTTAATCTGATTTTGTTTCAAATTATTTAATTATGGGAAAGACATATTATTTATGGAATATAGTAACTTGAAAGTTTTAATCTGATTTTGTTCGGATTATTCAATTATGGGAAAGAGCAGCACACAAGTCTCTCTGCACCTATAAATACTTCTATAGATGGTAGGGTTTTGGATCATATAAATACAACCTCCTCTCTCTCAATACCACAACCCTACTTCTCTCTGGTGATAGTTCTGTTGCTCGATTTCTAACTCGAGGTGCCAAGTGAAGGCTGTTTATACAATATTAAAAAAATAAAGATTGTTGCAAACAAAGGTAGTTATAGACCGTTATATTGGAGTCGACAAATCCAAACACGGGAAAAGAATATAGTCTTCATATGATATTGATGGTTGATATCAATAAATTAACTATTAGTGATGTATGTTGGTTATTCTTTTATAATATTTGTTTTGTTCATCTGACATGTTGTTGTTAATTTTTATATATTTTATTTTGTATACAGGAAAAAAAAAAATTGGAGGAAGGTGACAATGTAAGAACATGATTACTTTTCAAAAAAAATAAAATAAATAAAATAAAGATTTGTCATGCTTTAAATTGTTAATTACGTGTATAAGTATTTTCATTTTCCACCATGAATTATAGTACAATTTTGTAATTTTATATATTAGTATTGGTATTACATCAAGATTTTTATAATATAAATTTATTTTATCCTACAAATATTAATTTTGAAACATGAATATACTTTTTATAGACAGCCACAAAATTATTTTATTTTGCAAATATTAATATTAAATCATTAATATAATTTTTATAGGCCGCCGCAACGCGCGGTTTCTCAACTAGTGATATTCAAATTCTGATGAATTTTGAATTCATAAAATAATGGATCATGCGAGATTGTTCAGTTAATTTGATGTTTTCTGAAATCCTACTATAATTATGAAATTTTAAAACATTACAACTAAATTCCAAAATTTTATCTCAATTCTGTGACATTTTATCAGAAATTCACATTAAATCAAAACCAGATATCAATAATCAAAATTTATGAATTATCATTAATCTATTTTTTTTTTTAAGAAAAGGAGATAATTCAATAAATAATGGCCATACGGCATCTACAAGAATGATCGAGTTGAACAAACATAGAAAAAATTAACATGCCTGTCTTCATACCTAAGATGAGACAAATAAGCAATGTTGAAATTGACGATGGTACATGTATAAATTTTTGCTCTATGTTCACCATCTTTTCCAAAAACTCCGTTTGAGCTATCGACCACAAATGCAATTCCCGAAAGGTTTTATCGATGAATCCAAACCACTCTCACAAAAGGAGAGAAAAATCACACACTCTCACCAGGGAGAGAAATCAAACTATAATCAAAACAAACTAAAACAATTAGATCTGCACTACGACGCTCAGGAGATAATCGATCCACTCACAAATCCAAAAAGGCTTCTGGAAGCGAATAAGAACGAAAATCGAAAGTTTCGGTGATATAGATCTAAGAAAACTTTCTCCGAATATGGAGATTTATTAAGAAACTCAATGAAAAAGCAAGAACAATCAAAAACTAGCAATCAAACGAAAAGATTTGGGGCTTTCCACCGGAAACCGATGTTTCCGGTGGAAAGCCCCGTCGGAGATGAAAATAGGAGGCGGCTGGAGAGAAGAGAGAAAAAGAAAATTGAATTATCATTAATCTATTAAAATCCTGTTAAATACACGCCTAAATCAAGACCTCGTCCACTTTACTCCTTAAATCGCAAGTTACCAAAAATGCAAGATAGAAACGAAGTGTGATCTAGGATAAGAGAGTTGTCCCTTTCAATGTCCCAAAATGAAACGTAATAACAGCAAACAGATAGCTGCTTCCAAATGCCACCTATGACCTAACTATGCATCCATAGGATCCAAGTCCACTCCTAATCACTTCCAACATAGTTGCAAACATGCGAGTTCTCCTTCCGCTTATACAGAGCTCGGACCAGGGTATTCCGACAAACATACGGAGCTCAAAAGTTAACGAAGTAGCTCACTTCTAGTATCGACTGACCTTTAAAATTTTTTAAAAAAGAAACAGGTTCTGTTTGGGGATTAATGGTCAGCGGTTAGCGGATTGAACTAGATGTTCTGACTAGCTGATTGAATTTGATGTTTTGACTAGCGGATTGGATTAGCTGTTTCTCGTAAAACTGTTTGGTAAATAGCTGATTGATTAGCTTTTTCTGACACAAACCAAAACCTCTAATCCAAAACGCTCCTCGAAGTAGCTTTTTCAAAATTAGCTTTTTGGACCCAAACCTCTATTTCAATCCGATAATTACCAAACACTAAAATTAGCGGATTCTAGTGGTCAAACCTCTAATTTTTGCTCAAACATCTAACTTCCAAACAACGCCACATCCTAACCTGTTTAGAAAAGTGTTAGAAGCTATGGCTTCTTCAAAATTCTAAATCCGTCATATTGTGTATACCAATAAATTTATATAATTTGATGATTTTAACCAAAGGCCGCATTCTCTGTAAAAAAAAAAAAAAAACACCAAAGGTCGCATTTTGATATATTTTACAATTAGTAGAAACTTAAATTGATTATAATTATAAAGACATTTAATTCATATTTAATGTGTCCGTTTAACAAGAATTAGATACTCAAACCCATTAGTGATTTTAGATTAGTAATTTTGTGATATGAATGCGAATTCTAATTTTATTTGGAGTGTAAATCATTCTTTACAATTTTTCTGAGACTTGTGATTTAAACGTCCCCTACATAACGAAAGTTGTTCCGGAATTGGTACCAGATATTTCAATGTCGAGGAAGATGCTGATCGATTTCTTATCTAATTTGCGAGTCCCCATCTATATCTCCTGTCTAGCACATTGAATGGTAATCGTTAAACACACAACTTTCTATCACTATCGGAAGTGCTCTAAATTATTAAAATTAATGCAACTTATATCCTGTCATCAGTTAGTGTCTTGATTATGATATATACTAACTATGTTCCATGATACTTTTAATTCTAATTCAAAAAATTAATTGACACATTAAACAAACAAAAAATTAAAATTTAAAGCTTCTAGCGAGGAGAGAGAGTTGCACACGTGCGTGTGTGAGATGGTCCGGGGACATGAAATAGCACACAGGCCCGGCTAAGGGCCAGCCTTTGCACATGACAAAAACGGCCCAACATTATATTAGGTGCTTGCATAATTATAGTTTGATTATTTTATATTATTCTGTTAAAATTTAAAAATATTTATATACATTGGAATCTCCCAATTAAATAATAATCAAAAGAATAATAACCTCGTTAAAATAATATTCTCTTACGCCCCCAATATAATATATAACATAGATAACAGATAATGTATTTTTACGCTCGATAACGTAATAAATTTTTTCCTAAATATTATTAATTTAAAGAAGTTTAACTATGTCACGATGAACAATTTCAAATCATTTTAAAATTATGTACAGTGAACCTTGATTAAATAATCATCTCATTAAAATAATATATTTCTTGCACAATATAATGTTGGTATTTTATTTTCGGTAAACTTATAAACTTAGTAAAAGATTGTTTTTTCTGTTTTTCTTTGAGTAAGTATCAATTCAATAATAAAAAGTCATACGGTATCTAAAAAATGTCGTGTCGAACTAACCATAAAATAGAAACAATAGCGTCGTGTCGAACTAACCATAAAATAGAAACAATAGCTGATTAACTCATTCTTTTTGATACAATCACGTCATTTGTTGAAGATGATATATTTACATGTACTCGTTTCACCATATTCAGTTGGAACTAGTCCGGTTTGAGCTATCGACCATAATTGTGATCCCATAAAAACTCTTATCACTAAATCAAACACCATACTCTCACAAACAAAGGAAAGAAATACCAAAACTCTCACTAAAGAGAGACTACAACGAAACTGAAATTGCAAATTAAATTAAAATTACAAAATAAAAGCAAACTTAAGATCCAGAAAACAAACCACAAACAAAAGAGAAATCGGACCCCTCTAAACCGTATAGCCATCCACAAACACAAGAATGTTTTTTCTTAATTCCGATATTATTATTGTTATTCTTGTTAATTGAATTCAAATCTCGTTATATGAATGGTGTATGAATTTACTTCATGTTACGTAGATGTTTCATTGTCAAAGTAAAAGAGTGAAAAGGAATATTGTAATATATTAAACGACAAGAGGCTTATATAAAAGCACATTGTAACTTGTAAGACAATAATTATAACCCAAAAAGCATGCATCTTGTTTCATGATTTTGCATAATATAACACAACAGGCTTATAGCTCACGCATTTGGAAAAAATATACTGATGACTATAAATAGTTAAAAAGCATGGTTACATGAGTGTGTCAAGGCAAAAAGAAAATTACAAAAAAAATATTAAGTAAGTAATCTTTTTCTATAATAGATATTATACATATTAATGACTGAAATTGTAAGCTATTCATATTGATACGAAATTGTAAGTTATACATATTAATATTTGTTACTTTGTAATTCGATTATTTATTATAAAAGGAATCATCGGATTTTATTACCCTCCAACGGGTCTTTTTCTATCCAATGTTTTAATCACGAAAAACGTAAAATGTTTGCAATCGGATAATTGCGTGGAACTGTAAAAAATTATCAAACACATGTATCTTATTCCAAAGGTACGATGAAAATAGTGAGTTAAAAGCTTTTTGTGATTAGGAGCCCGGTAGATTTTGAATTATGACCTATTGTTTATTTATCAGGGTGATTTAATATAATAAGTGTTGAGTTTAAATTATTTATTTAAATAATTTTATATTATTAAAAATTTTAAGAGTTATTAAAATAATAATTAAAAAATAAGCCCTAATAAATTATTTATAAAGAAAAACTTAAGTTGATAAAAATATAATCCTCCTAACTCTTAATTTTAAATCTTTTTATTTGTTTCTAATTTTAAATTGTTTGAATTTAAAAGTTGAAGCAGAAGTGAAAGATATATAAGTGTTTAGAAAAGAAGAAGTTTTTATCTATATGAACAATAAAAAAAACAGAAGCCAGAAGCAGCTGGTGCTTCTGTTGACCAAACGGTCACGATAATAGTTAAAAAAGCAGAAGCCATTAGCAGCCGTGCTTCTGCTAACCAAACCGCCACGATACCATGATATTTATATGGAATTTTCACGAGTTCGAGAATTATGAGAAGGATATCCTGATTTAAAAGTGTGTTGTTAATTCACAAGATTAGCGTCTAACTTTCGGTTGCATGCCTGGGGACCCATACTCGAGTAGAAAAGGTTTGAGTCCATCTAACGTTACCCCAATCTGCAGTGAATTGGCCATTTGGCCTTTGCGCCACCCACTCACAGTCCTCCACGTGTCACCCCGATCATGCATAAAGCTTTCACCTCTCTTTCTCACACTGCACCCCACTCCCCTCGTTAAAATTGCCCAAAAAAAATTAATTTAATTTAATTCCACCCATTTATTTTCTCGAAAAATTCTCCGGTCGCGCGGTGCGGTGGTGGCCGCGGTGGACACAGCCAGCATGTTCACCTAGTGTTCTGCATTAGTCAAAAGAAAACAAGGTGTTAGGAGAAGAGACACTGCACTAAACTCTCTTTGTTGTGTCCAAGACATTGGAACAAACTTATTCATTACACAAACACTTATCCTTACTTGATATTTTATACATTTATATCGGTTCTAGTATTCTCTCCGTTCCAAAACAATAGTCGTTTTGATTTTTTACACGTAACCTAAAGTCGTAGTTCATTGAATTTGTCCAAGTGACTCAGGGTGCACTTTCCAATCTGATATTGTGTTAGCAGCTTGGTTTTGAGTATCGAAAACTCGAAATGAGCAGAAGCTTTGCCTCTTGTCTACTCTAGTGGATCTCAATAAGTCTCTCTCAGTTGCAAATGCTTTCAACTTTCTCATTACAATATAATACAACAAGGTATGGAGCTGAATGGAGTTTCCGTTTTTTTTTCTTATGTGTGTGTGTCAGTGTGTGATTTCCGAAGTTCAGTCAGGATTGTAGCTTAGGTTAGCCTCCTCTGGTTCCACGGGTGCCTATTGTTGAAATGGGAGAATTAATACATGAAAAACAATTTTAACTTTTTTCATTCATTTGTGAATGTGCTTCTTGTTGTTGTATTTGATTTTTTATTCAAAATAATTCTCAGCGATTCAATTTCTATTTTGTGTTATGAAAATTGAACAATTTGTTGTGCTGTTATGAAAATTCGTATACATGATTCATGAATGTTATCTATGATAGAATCATGCAATTGTCAGAACTAGGTGTTTAAGACATTTTAATTTTGGTTTCAGGTGAAGAGGAATTCTTCTGCAAAATGCCTTTTAGATGTTTACTGGGCAAATGTCAAGGGGGTTCAGAGAGATCGTCGAATAGGCCAGCTGACCGGAAGTGTGGGACTAATCGTGGGCGGTCTTATGTAGCCCCTGAAAGGTTTCCATGTCCCTCAACAACGGTTCAGCAAAGCAGGTGGGCTAATTTACCTCCTGAGTTGCTTCTTGACATAATACGCAAAATAGAGGTCCGTGAGAAGTGGCCTGCACGGAGAGATGTGGTTTGTTGTGCTGCAGTTTGCAAGTCATGGAGAGATACAACTAAAGAGATTGTTAGGACACCGGAACAATGTGGCTTGCTCACATTCCCCATGTCGTTGAAGCAGGTAGCTTCGGTTTTTTGCCCTCTTTAAATTTTTTTCTGACTTAACATGTAAAGCTTTTAAATTATGTTCTTGCTCATCTTTACTCTCTCATGGTTGATTTTTTCCCCCTTTATAAGCCTGGACCAAGGGATTCACCACTTCAATGCTATATAAAGAGGGAAAGGGGAACATCAACATATCGGTTATTTCTTGGGCTTAGTCCAGGTAACGAGCAGTTAATCTGTAACTCAGAACACGTATAAATCTTTATGAAATTGATTAAAAAGGCGATAGAATCAGTGACCATGTTTATTCTATATGCAATTAATCTCAGTTTTCAATGTTGAGAATCACTTTCAATGCTAAGACTTCTCTGTTAAATTACAGCTCTGGCAGGGGAAGCTAGTAAATTGTTGCTGACAGCAAAGAAGATCAGAAAGGCCACAAAAACCGAATTTGTAATATCCTTGCTTGCTAATGACTTTTCTCAAGCCAGTGATGCTTATGTTGGGAAGTTGAGGTGAGCTTTGATAACGTAATTCCCTCCTTTCATCTCAAGCTCCGCATTCGTGAGCACTCACACATATTAAATTTTATGCAACAGATCTAATTTTCTTGGAACCAAATTCGTGGTGTACAATAGTCCGCCCCCATGTGAAACTCCAGCAGAACCTGATCTCCATTCATGTCAGAAAGTATGTAAAAAGAAGGTTTCTCCAAGTGTAGCAGTTGGTAATCATAAACCAGCAACCATAAAATACGAGCTTAATGTTCTGCGCACAAGAGGGCCAAGAAGAATGCAATGTACTATGCATGCCATACCGTTTGCTTCAATCCAGGAAGGCGGGACTGCTCCTACTCCATCGACGTTTGGGCATAGCACTGATGAAAAATATTGTCCCTGTACAGACCTCTCAGAAATATCAGAACTGGCTCATGGTACAAGAGCTCCATTAATTTTGAAAAATAAATCTCCTAGATGGCACGAGCAATTACAGTGTTGGTGTCTGAATTTCAAAGGTCGTGTCACTGTTGCATCAGTCAAGAACTTCCAGCTCGTGGCAGCTGTCGATATATCACAAGACATTCCATCCGCAGAACAAGAGAAAGTGATACTGCAATTTGGAAAGATTGGGAAGGACATTTTCACTATGGATTATCGCTACCCTCTGTCTGCCTTCCAAGCCTTTGCTATATGCTTAAGCAGTTTTGACACTAAACCCGCCTGCGAATAACAATGTTTATAGGACTTGATTGTAGATACGATCCTACGAAGCTCTGCAGAACCATGTGATGTTATTTCTGGAGATAATATCTAACCAGAAGTATCTGATCATAGAATCGGAATTGTTTGTAATGTCAGTTGCATTTCTTTATGATTTCTTGTTAGTTGTTCTGTGTACTATATGTAATCATCAAACTTGAATAAACTTTACATTACATGACATTGTTATTCATATTTAGCAAATCTGAAGCATCGCAATTCCAAAATAAAATAAAAAAGCAGTTTTGTGGATGGTGCAGCATCCTTATTTTGTACTCTTTGTTTATGCATCAGCCTCTGGTACTCAGTAGAGGCTGGTTATTTTTGCTCTCATCAATGTAGCTATCGTCGATGTCTATGACACTGAACTTTTTACAATGGTCTGGATCAGAATCGCTTGGTTTCAGGAAGGGGCCTCTAGGTATCTCCTTCAGATGGTGTCCTTGCGTGCCTCGGATGACCCTTTACCATCATACAGCAAGATGGGCTCTGTTGGATCGTAAATGAGAGTTACGTGGACACCGGGATTCCTTTCAGTAATGAAGCTGTTCATCAGAATGGAGTTATTGATGTCCTGGACATTGTTGTTTATAAATGCTTTTGTTATTTGGTTTTCTTGATCATTTTCATTGCTTGATCTCTTGCGCTTGGCTCTTTTGTTTCTCTCCTTCTCTTTAGTACCGTCAACAGGTTCAGTTTTGAGCGATCCTTCATCTTTTGGTGACTCGAAACCAAGTTTCATGGATGCTCCTTTGTTTTTTCCTACCAAGGCCACGACGCTTGCTAGCTGTTCAACCTTGGAATTCTCTGTATGTGCCATAGCCATCTTTTGAGCAAACATAGAAATGTCGTTTCTGAGCGAATTCTGGAAGGGAATTTGATCTTTATTTGATATCACAGGCTTTTTACGAGACTCACTGACAGTGCTTTTGATGTCTGTTTGTTGTGAAGGCATGGTATAAGTTTGTTTTTCTTCGAAGCTGGTGGCTTTGGGGATTTTCGCCTCCTTTCCAGAAACCATATGCTGATCCTTCAGCTGCTTCTGTTCCGTCTGAGATGAAACCTTTAGCTTCTCTTTGCTATTCGGTGATAACCCTGATGCCCCAGGAAAATGCACAGTCTTTGGCCTCTCCTTGGGTTCTTGTGCCACCAAAGAAGTGTTTTCGACCATTTCTATGTCTCCTTTTGGAGACTTTGCAACCTTTGTTGGGGATTTGAAGGTTACAGTGGATGTAAGTTTTGTCTTGGATTGATCCTCTGGTGATTGTGGTGGAGAGACAGCTACATGTGGTTTTACGGATACTGGTGACAGAGGCTTATCGGAAGTGGCAGAAGGCTGTGGGCTCTTCAAGTGAGTCGACATCATTGGTGGAGAAGGGAGCCTTGTTGTTCTTTCTGTTTGTTGTGCATCAGTTGCTGTGAGGGATGGAGAGGAGGTGATTGGAGATGTTTTTTTCGGAGGCAGAAAGTCCAGCTGTGATGGAGATCGAGGCTGTTGGACTGTTTCAGCTTGTGATGATTTTTGGAATTGCTGGCGGTTTGGTGATGAGGGCTGAGGGCTGGATTTTGATGATGGGAGCTGAGACGTGTCTCGTTCTTTAGAAAGTATTCGCCATGGTGATGGGGGCTGGGGAGTGGCACTCAGTTGAGATGGGAGCTGAGGAGTGGCACCAGGCTGAGCTGATGTCGGTGATGATGATGGTGATGGGTGTTGAGATGTAGTTTGGGAATGAGTTTCAGATGGTAATGCTGGTTTAGAAGGATCCTGGGACTGGGACTTGGTTTCTACTGATACTTCAGGTTGGGGAATAGGGTCTGAATCTACCACTGCAGATGTCTTTGGAGACCACAGTGGTGGCGCCTGCAGTGGAAATGCTGGCCCAGAAGGAACGGCAAGGGGCTCAGTTTGGCTTTCGCGTTGAACAGTAGGTTGAATGGAAGGAGGTGGTTGTGCTGGGGCTATACCCGGAAGCCTAAATGGTCTTCGAACAGGCGTAGTAGGGTTGATATTAGGCTCAATGTTTGGGGATTCAGCACGGGGAGGGCTTTTAGTTGCTGTTCCTTCTGTTTGTTGTACAATTGGGGCTGTGAGAGACGGAGAGGAGGTGACTGGAGATTTCCGGCCAGAAGACTGAAACTGTCGTGGAGAATGAGGCTGTTGGGCATGAACTGGTGATGAGGGTCGAGAGGCATCTCTTGATTTAGAAGATATAGGCCCTGGTGACGAGGGCTGAGGGCTGGATTTTGGTGATGGGAGCTGAGAAGGCAATTGCCGTGGAGATGGGGGGCGAGATACGACACTGAGTTGAGGTGACAGTGGAGGTGGTAATGCTGCCTGAAAAGAATTTTCAGACTGAGATTTGGTTTCTGGTGGTACTTCAGCCAAGGGACGAGGATCTTGTCTTGCGGATATTTTTGGAGACCATATTGGCGACGCCTGAGGCAAAGTTTGGGGGGTAGAAGTGATCGTAATAGGCTCACTTCGGCTTTGGCTTTCAACAATAGGTTGAATGGGAGGAGGTGGTGGTGGTGCCGGGGCCATACCCGAAAGCCTAAATGGTCTTCTAGCAGGCGTCGTGGGGTTTACATTAGGCTCGACTCTGGTTTGAGGTTGAGATGTAGTTGAAGGGGCTACAGCTCGGGGAGGGCTCGGAGTTACAGCCGGAGGAGGGGCTGGTGCAGACATCATCCATGGGAGACGGAAACGGAACATTGGCCTTTGTTCCCCCATTTCTTTGGTTAGAGTGATGACAGGAAGGGTTTGTTGATGTTGTATAGAACCAAATTAGAGTGAATCTGGTGATGTTGATGTAAACCACGTTAGACAGAATGGATGATAAATATGAATGAATTGGATACCTAGCTTGACACATCAATCTTTGTATATCTTTTTATTTCTTTGCACTCTTCTTTGAGAGGCACAAATTCCTTTGTTGATCATCTCCCTGATGTCCAGAATCTCCTTCTTACCTTTTCACGTTTCAGGTTATTCTGCCTTGGTTTAACTCCGTAAAACACGTAACTCTGCCTGATAAAAATTCTCACCAAAGAGGTAAACCCCAAGCAAAATTTAAGTATTCTCAAGAAAAGTACAAAATTATATTTGGGACAAGCAAAAGATTGCACTCATGAATGCATCCACTGTGTATCAAACCCTATGAACCAAACAAATGAGACGCAACAGCTTACTGCAAAAAGGGTAAAAATAATGACCATGTTTTACATTATTTTGAAATACGAAGTAAACTTCCATCCTAGGAAGGTCACTTTCTAGTTACAGCTATGGTTTACAACTACGGATTCATTAGCTGTTTGCAAAACAGGGGAAATGCATTACATTACATCAGAATAACCGTGAACCATTCTAAAGTTTACTCTGCATACTAACATATGGAGAGCTAAATCTAACTCCATTTAGCGTTTTACCTGTGACATTGGTTTGGACCAAGTTGGTCTCTTGGTATTGTTTAAAGTCTCAATCGCCATTAGGTGCACTTTAAGTTGATCTGTAGCAGCAAAACCCCTGGTTTCCATCAATCCTTGTACCCTTTTAGCATCTTGGGCAAATCCACCATTTATCAGTGATCTGATAACCCTCTCAAACTCTTCATGACTCAGCTGCTCCTTCTTACTCTCTAGAACTCCTAAGGCTTGAAGAGCCTTCTTTTCAACCCCGGCCTTCAAGTACATATCACAAAGGCTTATGTGAAGCTTTAGAGGAGGAGCCTCACCTAGCTCAGTAATCTTACCCAACAATTCCTCGGCCTCCTCAATCAGCTGTAATTGGCCAAACCAGTCGACCAGGACACTGTAAGTAGCCACACCAGGCTCAAAGCCATCCTTCTCAAGCTGCAGCAAAAGATCCAAGGCCTTGTCCAATAAATTTTTAGTCTCATACGCTGCAATCATGCTAGCTGTACACTTGTCATCTGCCTTGTGACCCATACTTAGCATATGGTCAAACTGGTGCCTTGCTTGATCTGGATCCCCAGTTTGCCCATAAGCCTCAACAAGCAACCGACAAAACTCCTTGGTCGGCTGGAAACCTGCAAACTGCATAGTAGTAGCAATCCTCTGTGTTCCGATAATATCACAAGTCTGAACAAATGACCGAAGCAAGGCCATATATATTTCCTCAGTGGGTTTAATATCCCTGGTCTCCATCTCAGTTACAAGCGACTCCGCCAATTTCGGCTTCCCAGCATTTACACAGGCCCTGATATAGGCATAATAGACATTCACATCAGGGATAAAACCTTGGCTCCTTAAGCTATCAAATGCCTCTTTTGTTCTATCAAGGTTGCCTGCTTTGCTGTACATGTGAACCATAATACTTAACGTCAATATATCTGGTATGATTCCAGCTTCATTCATTTTCTTCAGAATTCTCTCTGCGTCTTCTAATCTATTCTCTTTTGCATGATTGTCAATAAGCTTTGAGTAATCTCGAATGTTTGTTTGAAAAGATTCTTCGTTCAGTATAAGCTCTGCAACCTAGTAAACAAATAATAACCAGATAAAAATTACAGCATATTTGTATGTAAAATATTAGTAACAGCATAAGGAAAGATGCTAATACATTAGTAAAATCTTGTCAGTATTAGCAACTCCTATGCAAAATTGTAAAAGACAGGGAAAGATGCTAATACATAGTAGAGGGATTTATTGAAGTTCATATATAGCAGCAGCATCTTCACAAATCAACTTGTAAGTCTTAGCCTTTTAGGGCCCTTGTAATACATAGACAATCTCGTCATTAACTAAAAATTAGGTTGCTGTATTAATATTATAAAAGCACTTACACCAAACTTCTAGGCAACGCTTGTGAACATATATAATGAGATGCAAAAGAAATCCACATATAGTTGACAGATATATATACATAACTGTTTGAATTAATCGAGCAGAACGTGTATAATGATATATAAATATAGAACGAGTACACGTAAAAGGCATGGACAGCATGCATATTGCATGTACATATCTTATATTTTAAATTAAATTAAATGGTGAAGAGCACTCCTGGCTTTATTTGGACACTATCTTTAGAAGTATTTAAGAATATAAAGCGAAAAAGCTAATTTTCATTATCATGGGTAAAAGTGTTTTAGCTGTCTATGACTTGACTTCGAATCCATTACGATTTACAAAATACTTCATAAGATGCTGTCTACAGAAAAGGGGATGGGGAAGGATTACTTTCCTGGTGTTGCAAAACAATGAAGTGCCTCACTGCAGGAATTTTTTCCTGGCTGACTAAGAGTGAATGGTGATCAATTAAAATTTAACACTGACCAAAGAGCATAATTAGGTTTCACTGTTGATCTGTAGCCATATACAAATATCACTACCAAATTGTTTCTACACACTGACGATCAAAAAATTAACATGATTTCACTGTAATCTTTTTGTATTAAAATACGCTAATTGGAAGATAATGCAGCATGAAGTCCATCTAAGATTCACCTAGCAAACCACCAACCCAGTCAAGTTCCCTGACAGACCAGAGTGCATTTCCAGCCATTGATCTAGATTAGATATTTTTATCATGGCCAGATAGATTTATGACATGAAATTATAATAAATGGATTATGATAAATATGAGAATTGAATTTAGAGCTACATTTGTTGTTTTTTTCTAAAAATATTTACTTCATGTACATAAACTTGTATGTATGTATGTATGAACTCTCGAATGTTTTCCCTCTGTTTTTATATGCATCAATTTTTCCCTAATGAATGAAGTGCTACTGCTTTAGTTGCCTCGTTGGACAAAGTAATGCCAAAAAATTCTACCAAGCCAAGGAACAAACAAAGATACTCATTCCCGTTCAGAAAATAAACATACTCATTCCCGTTCAGAAAATAAACATAAACTAAAGAAATGATACTTTAAGAACTAACAGATAAGCAAAAATAGTATTAGGTCTTATGCTTTTCAAAATTGTATTCAAGGAACATGGCTGAATAAATTCAAATTTCAAACAGATAGCTTATTGAATAGATTAACTGCGCAGAACCACAAATAATTGAGACCGCAAGATAACAATTAAAGGTCTGACAGAGTCCATAAAGTAATCAATTGAAATTAAAACCTCCCCAAAGCAAATTTGCTTTGTCATATAGTTCCGTGAAAATAGAACGTGCAAGAGTAATATATTCTTGTTATCCAGTTTTTAGGATTTTATAAATCACCTGGACTAAAATAGAGACACACCAGATAAGCATAGGTATGGAAAGTCATAATGAAGCAATAGCCACTCTCTTAAACAACGTCAGTCCGCCATAAGAATTTACAGAAGCAATATGCAATGGATCAAGAGAGGCCCACACAGAAGCCCAAACCATTAATAACGTTTACTAGAAGAGGCCCAAAGCGCACAGGAGAAGGCCCGAAAGACACAAGGGCAGAAAGGTAAATGCAGCAAGAAAGGGCAGCGATAAGGGGGAATGGCAGGGAGAATTAGGGTTATCGATTATGTGTTAAGTAAACCTCTCTGAGGATTTGGAGTTCCAGCTACTCGAAAGTCTGGGTTTGTATTTCTGTTTAAGTGCTGCTAAGTACGTTGTAGTGTTGATTTTCAGTAACAAGTGAGTAAAAGTTATCTAGTCCATTACAAATTGGTATCAGAGCATTCTACGATCATGGTGCCGCCGCCCGAAACAAGAAACAATCAACGGTTGGACCAAATGGAAGAAACGATCACAGAACTCCGTCGTACCATGTCAGAGGACATTACAGGTGCTGTGAATCTAGTTGCCGCCGATTTGCAAAAAACCCTAATCTCTCAAATCACATCCAGCTTGGACCAGGTCACTCAAAAGCTGCAGATCCGTATAGATCGGGCCCGCGAAAACAATGAGACCCTCATTTCAGACGTCACGAAGAAACAGGATGAGTTTCAAGCGGAAATGAGAGCTACTGTCGCAGCACTGCGCCGGGGAGCTGTTGGAGGTAGTTTCGGTGGGTCTGGAGTGGGTTTTGCTGGTAGCTCCAACCGAAACAAAGATGATGAGATACCGGAGGATCACCGGGATTGGGGGGGTGGCACTAATCCAGGGAGTAATTGGAAATACAGGAAACTGGACCTTCCAGTTTTTGATGGTAGCAACCCAGATGGGTGGATCCTTCGCGCAGAGCGATATTTTGCTTTTTATCGCCTCGGTGATGCAGAGAAACTGGAAGCAGCGGTGGTGGGTTTTGATGGCGATGCGTTGTTATGGTACCAGTGGGAAAATAGTAGACGGCCGATTCGTCACTGGAGTGAACTGCGCCGTTTGATCCTTCAACAATTCCGTCCACTGCATTCGGGGTCCTTATGTGAACAGTGGTTGGCTGTCAAACAAACCGGCACAGTTGCAGAGTTTCGCCGCACTTTTATTGAAATGGCTGCACCTCTCGAGAACATACCAGAGAACATCTTGTTGGGGCACTTTGTGAATGGGTTAAAGGAAGAAATCAGGGCAGAGGTTCGGGTAATGGGCCTTTATAATCTGGAACAGGCCATGGACCTTGCACTCAAAATAGAGGAGAAGAATAGAATTCGAGGGCTACAGGCGGACGAAGGTAAGTCCCTGGCTCGTACTCATCGTTCCAATTCATATAGTCAGTTTTCATTTTCAACTGCTAACCCTCCAACTAGTAATTGGGGGGGGGGGTTTAATGGGTCTAAATCTGTCTCATGGGGTTCTACTTCTGGATCGGGGTCTTCTTCCCCCAGTATTGGTTCCCAGTCAAACTCTGTGAACTCTGGTGTGACACCTAATAAGGGTGTGTTACCAACCGCCAAACCAGTTGGGGAAGTGCGACGGTTGTCTGATAAAGAGTTGCAGTACAAGCGGGAACGGGGTCTTTGCTTTAGGTGTGATGATAAATGGATGGCCGGACATCGGTGTAAGAAGCGGGAGTTGAATGTATTGTTAACACAGGAGGACGAGGAAGAACCACTGATTGAAGAACCAGGGCCGGGGGAGGAGGAGCCGAGTCTGATCAACTCAGCTGTATCGTTGAATTCTGTGGTGGGTTTGACATCTCCTAAGACTATGAAAGTGAAAGGAAAAAAAGGAAAAATTGTAGGACAGGAGGTGATTGTGATGATCGATCCCGGGGCAACCCACAATTTCTTGTCTCGAGCAACAATACAGAAATTGGGGCTGCCCGTAGATGAAACCAAGGGATTCGGCGTAGCACTGGGGAATGGGGAAGAAGTACGGGGTACGGGTGAGTGTCGTGGCATTTTGTTGCAGTTGGAAAGTGTGGATGTCGTGGAAGATTTCTTGCCATTTGAATTAGGGAATTCAGATGTCATATTGGGGGTTCAGTGGTTAGAAAAGTTTGGGGCTGTAACTACAAATTGGAAGTCTCAGCTAATGAAATTCAAGGTGGGGCAGCGATCAGTAACAATACAGGGAGATGCCACCTTAGACTGCTCCCGAATATCTCTTAAAGCGATGTTGCGAACAGTTAGAAAAACAGGAGGAGGAATTCTGGTGGAATTAACGAAATTAGAGGCTGATCAGAAGGTTACAGAAGTCCACCCAAGCAAAGCAGTGCCACCATTCTTGGCAGAAGTGGTGAATAGCCGAGGCCAAGCTTTCCAGGAAGTGGAAGGATTACCTCCCCAACGCAGCCATGACCATGCTATTGTGTTGAAACAAGGCAGTAACCCGGTTAGTGTACGCCCGTACCGGTACCCGCATTCACAAAAAGATGAGATTGAGAAGTTGGTTCGAGAAATGTTAGCAGCGAAAATTATTCAACCATCTGTTAGTCCTTTCTCCAGCCCGGTTTTGTTGGTGAAAAAGAAAGACGGCTCGTGGAGGTTTTGTGTGGATTACCGAGCTTTAAATAAAGAAACCGTGCCGGACAAGTACCCTATTCCAGTAATCGAAGAGCTGCTTGATGAGTTACATGGGGCGAAACTATTCAGCAAATTGGATCTCAAAGCAGGCTACCATCAGATTCGAATGCGGGCAGAGGATGTGCATAAGACTGCATTCCGAACACACGAAGGGCATTATGAGTTTCTGGTTATGCCCTTCGGATTAATGAATGGGCCCTCTACATTTCAGTCCCTCATGAATGTGGTTTTCCAGCCTTTCCTCCGCAAGTTTGTTTTAGTTTTTTTTGATGACATTTTGATATACAGTCGGAATGAGGAGGAGCACCGGGGGCACGTGGCATCAGTCCTAGACACACTGATTGAACAGCAACTGGTAGCAAATTTAAAAAAGTGTGAGTTTGGAAGGGCTGAAATTGCTTACTTGGGACATGTTATATCTGCCGGAAGGGTAGCTGCAGACCGCAGTAAGATCCAAGCGATGCTTGATTGGCCAGTCCCGCAAAATCTTCGGGAGTTGCGTGGGTTCTTGGGACTCACCGGATACTACAGAAAATTTGTGGCTCATTATGCACAAATTGCGCAGCCATTGACTGAGCAGTTAAAAAAGGACCAATTTGGATGGTCTCAGGATGCCACAACTGCATTTAACCTGCTGAAACAAGCCATGAGTTCCGCTCCGGTGTTGTCGATGCCTGACTTCACCGTACCTTTTACATTGGAAACTGATGCTTCGGGATATGGCATAGGTGCTGTGTTGTTACAACAAGGGAAGCCGGTTGCATTTTTTAGCAAACTCTTGGGAGTCCAGGCACGATCCAAGTGTGTGTATGAAAAAGAATTAATTGCAATCTGTTTAGCTGTACAGAGATGGAAACATTACTTAATGGGGCGCCATTTTATCATTCATACGGACCAGCAAAGTCTCCGTTTTATTATGCAGCAAAGGGAAGTGGGGGCAAACTACCAGAAATGGATCAGTAAACTTATGGGTTTTGATTTTGATGTGCACTATAAACCAGGCCCCGCAAATAAGGTTGCGGATGCACTGTCCAGAAAGAATACAGGGGAAATCATCTTGAACATGTTACTTTCCACATGTGTGTTGGACTGGCAGAAGCTAGATCAGGAGGTGAATCGAGATAGTTTTTTGAGCAAGTTGAAGGCAGACTTAGTAGGGGGAATACGTGAGCACTTGGATTTTGAAGTAGTACAAGGCAGATTGTTGTATAAAAAGCGGGTGGTGGTACCACAGAAGTCAGGATTTATTGCCCAGTTGCTCCGAGAACACCACGATTCTCCGGTTGGCGGGCATTCAGGTGAAGTAAAAACGTATTTACGTTTAGCAACTGACTGGTTTTGGGTTGGGATGCGGAAGGACGTGTCTGAATATGTACGCCAGTGTCTGATTTGCCAACAGAATAAGGGCTCCAACAGAAGTCCGGCCGGGCTGTTGCAACCCTTGCCGATTCCATCACAGGTCTGGGATCAGATCTCCATGGATTTCATTGAGGGCTTACCTCCATCTCGAGGGTATGACACGGTGCTAGTGGTGGTTGACAGGCTCACAAAGTATGCTCATTTTTTGTTGCTGAAGCATCCTTTTTCAGCAGTGACAGTGGCCGATCTGTTTGTCAAAGAAGTGATCCGTTTGCACGGGTTTCCAACCTCGATAGTATCAGACAGAGATCGAATATTTCTCAGCGGATTTTGGCGTGAATTGTTCCGTCTTCAGGGCACCACACTGACTCGGAGTACAGCGTATCACCCACAAACGGATGGACAATCCGAGGTGGTTAATAAGTGTCTGGAAACTTACTTACGCTGCTTCGCATCTTCACAGCCAAGGACATGGGCTAAATGGATCCCTTGGGCTGAATTCTCTTACAATACGTCCCCACATTCATCTCTCAAGGTATCACCCTTTCAGGCCCTGTATGGGCGAGCTCCTCCCCATCTCTTACGTGTGGGTACTGGCCAGACCCCAGTGGGGAACTTGGAAGAAGAACTGCAGTTACGTGATGCCGTATTAGATGAACTGCGAGTTAATTTATTGAGGGCTCAACAAATCATGCGGAATGCAGCTGATGAGCATAGGCGGGAAGAAGTTTTTCAGGTGGGTGACTCAGTATACCTTAAGCTGCAACCATATCGTCAAAAATCTTTGGCAAAACGCCATTTTGAAAAGTTAGCAGCTCGATACTATGGGCCATTTACTATTGTTGCAAGAGTTGGTGCGGTGGCCTACAAGTTAGAATTACCGGTCCACAGTCACATCCACCCTGTGTTTCATGTCTCACAGTTGAGACGGGCGATTGGTCCGATTCCATCATCCCCTACTCTGCCTAATAAGTTTCCCCAGATCTGGAATTGATTACTATACCCGAGGCAGTGCTGGATGTGCGTTCTCGTTCACACGAACAGTCAGTCACGACAGAGGTCTTACTGAAGTGGTGCAATATGCCTGAGTTTGAAGCAACCTGGGAGGACGCAGATGTGATCACAGAACAGTTTCCAGATTTTCACCTTGAGGACAAGGTGCGTCTTTGGGCGGGGGGTAATGCAATGGATCAAGAGAGGCCCACACAGAAGCCCAAACCATTAATAACGTTTACTAGAAGAGGCCCAAAGCGCACAGGAGAAGGCCCGAAAGACACAAGGGCAGAAAGGTAAATGCAGCAAGAAAGGGCAGCGATAAGGGGGAATGGCAGGGAGAATTAGGGTTATCGATTATGTGTTAAGTAAACCTCTCTGAGGATTTGGAGTTCCAGCTACTCGAAAGTCTGGGTTTGTATTTCTGTTTAAGTGCTGCTAAGTACGTTGTAGTGTTGATTTTCAGTAACAAGTGAGTAAAAGTTATCTAGTCCATTACACAATATCATATTTTTAGAATGTCTACAAACGAGATGTTAATAAACATGTTTAACAGAAAACCTAGATAAAAAAAAATAAGAGTTTAATGTCAAAAGTCAACTGATTAGGTTTTTGGTAACGGACATAATAAATTAAATTAAGGTAAAGTGCTGAACCAATATTCAGTATTTCATTAATTTAACTTCTGATGTCTGAACAAAATCAGCAAGTTACAAAATAAGTACCAATAGCACAACTAAGAGAATGATAGAGCCATAACAAAAAAAAAAAAGTCTCGTAGGAGGGCTGCACACCAAACTAAAGTACCATTTTGGACGCATTCAAATTAGAAATTGAGAAAAAACGCCAAGAAGTGTATCACCTTAGCAAAGTACAGTTCCATTTTATTGTCCATATAACCATGGGAAATTGAAACATATATATTTAAGCCGATGACGCTAACTAATCTATCATTTAGTACCACGCCATGAAATTCACACACGGCAGACCTTAGAGAGCAAACATAACACTGCAGAAAAAAATGGAGTATACAATTGCATACATGAGATCAATAGGTAAAAAGGAAAATTTAGAGTATTACCTTAAAATATATGGGTTCATTCTGTTCTTTTAACTTATCAAGCAAAGCAATCCAGTCAATCCTGCGGGGACTGAGAAGTTCCACCCATTCAGCTAATAGAGGAGAAACGTCATCATCAGCTTGTAATGTAAGAATTTTCTCAGTAATAAGTTTGCATTTCCCTGATATTGGCTTTGCTTCCTGAGGCCAGATGATTTCTCCAGTCTCGTGAATTTTCTTCGCCACTTCGGCCCACTTAGGATCAGAGAGATCAAGGCCATAAATCTTGTATTTTATCTTCCCATGTCTCTTCGGAAGTGCAAAAACCTTATCTTTCTTTTCACTTCCCATCTCTGTACCACTTTCAGCAGTCTCTCCTTCCCTCACAGTTCCAGATTCCTCCGCTTCTTGAGCTTGCTTTTCCTCCTCTCGAAGACGCTCCAAACTTTCATAAAATTCACTCTCCTCAAGCTTCTCCCGAGCCCACTTAAACCTCAACTCCCTCAACATCTCCCCTCGAACACCTATCTCACCAGCAAACTTATACATCTCCCTAACTTCATCATCTTGAAGAAACTTCTTCATCTTCTCCTTCTTCCCCGCCTTCTCCATATCCTCCAAAACCATGGTACAAACCTCCCAAACCATCCTCCACAAATCCTCACTAAAATCATCCGACGGGACCATAGCCACCGAACTAAGCATCTTCTCAAGACCACTCTTTTCAATCTCCGCCACAACCTTCGACGCAATAATCATCAGCATTGCATCAATTGTCTGCCTATCCGAATCAACATAAACCTCCGACAACTTCCCCCGCATAATCCACACCATTCTCGACAAAAACTCATTCATACTCCCATCATCCTCCGGGTCTTCCCCATCACTCTCCACCTCCCCCAATCCTAATTCTTGAACAGACTGATAAAACCTCCTCCCAAACCAAATGGGTTCTGACCCGTTTGGCCTAACCGGGTTTTTCGAAACAAACCCCCCATAAATATCAACTGACAAAGAACTAATGGGTGATGCAGTTACACATAAATGGCCATTCTTAGATACAATTCTACTACTCAATCTTGACAAATTGCTAACAGTTTGCCTAGAACATAATCTATATATATTCATCACAATATAAATCAAGAAAACAGAGATTATGCGCAAATATAAAGTAAAATCAAAACTTTAAGAAGACCCAATTAAATCCAGTGAATAATGTCTAAATCTTTACCTGACAAACGAGAAATTAATTGGGTTTTTGTTTAGCAGCACGTAGAGAGCAGGGGCAAGTGGAGAAGCTGAAAAAGAAGTAGGGTTTACACCCATGACATTTTTATTTTACTTTTTAGATTTATTGATAAAAAGCATATTTTGAACTACTTCATTTAAAATATAATAAAAAATTTAAATATATATTATTATTTATATAACAACATTCTTATAATACATTTGATAGAAAAAAAACATTCTTATAATACATAAGCTATTCAGTACTCTAATATGTGCTTTTTATATATTTATTTTGTTTAAATTAGCATCCTTGTTTTATATCTTTATTTTCCCGATCATAAAATTATAGATTTCTTATGCAACTTAAAAATCATTATGATAAGTCGACGATTATATTTATAACATATAATTGATTGTCATATAAAAGTGCGGAAAGTAAAAGCTAAATTTGAAATTTATATGTTCTTAATATATATATATATATATATATATATATATATATATATATGTGTATGTATATGTATATAATTTTACAAGAAAATATGAAATGAAATTATAATAATAATTTAATTTAATGATATCTCTCCCCAATTAGAAATATTGTAAATTTTTATTTTATTAGAATGAAAATAAAAATAGGATGCTATATTTTTTCCAGCTATTAAATATTCATCCTTTTGATAACTAATCGATTATATAACTGAAAATATTTGTTCATTTTTTTTTAATTAAACTGATAGAAAAATATTTATTTTCATATTTTTGAGCAAAATATAAAAATATTTATAAATAATGTTCCTACTTAAGGCGGTCAGAACATGCTGTATACCCTAACAAACAAAGGGGCCAAGGGGGGGTATGCTTATGCAATTATGCTCACTGGGCTTGGGACTGGTTTTGTTTTCTATTATTTTTCCGATAACATACGTAAACTTTTAAAGCTTGGGTTTGTTTAAAATTGTTAGATTAGAATTGTTTTTAAAATTTTACCGGAAGTTATTATAAATTTATTATTGAATATCATCAAAATATGATTTCATTATATTATACCTCAAAATATGTATATATTAAAATTGTTATAAAACAGTTATTTGATTGCAACAATTTATTCTTGCCAATGAAAATGTAAATATTAGAAAAATCTCAAATTATTATATTTTTGTAATAACTATTTTCTGGAATGAACTTCACTCCCTCACAAACTCCAAACTCACAATCAATCTGTTGCTACAGTCCAGACAAAAGCTAACTAACTTTCATGTTATTCCATGACTAGAAAAGCTTAAACAAATCTAATCTCTTTGAATATGAAATCAAAATCATAATAATAACCGGGAGACACAGGCCATGTCTAATCTAGTAAAGAGAATAAACATACATGGGACCTGAGCTTTTATTCACTCTTTTCACTAGGAGCAAGAATAACATAAATATCTACTCCTTTTCTACTATAGATGGTAAAGAAATTATTGATGCAATTTATTTTTTTTCATTGTTTAATCATATAATTCTCAACTGAAATTATGCCATTCTTATTGGTTGTTCATGTATCCACTTATCAGCTAGAAGAATCCATCACTGAAAGAACCTTTTACTACTTTTTGCATTCAGATATAAAGAATTGAGATCCTTGCAGTATCTCAATCTTCACTTTATTCAGATGTGGGGTTCTCTGGCTTATTCCAGTAGTGGAGTGGACCATGTAAGTTGCTAGAAGTCAGTTTCTTAGGTTCACTTATCCACCATAGTAAAGAGCCTAACCACCTAGACTGTTTGACATGGTCACCAGACTCACCTCAGTGCTTAAAACTTACCGTACCTGGTCTCGGATAAAAGTGTCAGACATGAGTATGTGTCCAGGTGTAGACTCGTCAAATTTTGAAACTTTTAGATGTTTTTGGCCTAAAATAAGTGCAAGAATGTTTATACATGTAATCCGACACGTGTACTCTATGTTATCCCGACTATTCATTTTGTCTCGAGTATCTAAGTCCGACACTCGACACTCGGACATGAGTATCGACCGTTCGACTCTTATTTTAGGCCAAAAACATGTCAAATTTTCAAAATGTTGCCGAGTCCAAAACTTGGACACATATCGAGTTTGGATATTTTCAACCGAGTCTGGGTAACATAGCGTAAACTTGAGGCAAAATGAAGAGTCGGGATAATAGAGCTTAAAACCAATATCCAGTTATCTAACAGATAAGTGCTGTCCAACAGCGCAATGTTGTTTCCAGAATCAGATGTTTGATCAATGGTTGTTTTTGGATTTAAAGTGAGGTCCATGGCACTGAAGGATTCTACATATCAGAGACAAGACTAAATTGCTGTACAGACTTGAGACTCTAGAACCATCACCTGCATATTAAATTATCAATACATCACCTGTAACTTGTAACCATGGCCCTCCGGCTCCAAGTGTATGCTGCAAGTATATTAAAAGCCAAGGACCCCAGTAGGTTGTGGACTCTGCAGAACTATGAAAAACATGTATTCTTGATGATCTATAATAACATTGCTGAGTCATGTGATGCAGACTTTTGTACAATGACAGTATTCTTTTATATACTTTCTGATACAACTATATTCAGATACAGCAAGTAGATTTTACATGGCCAGTCTTCCAAATTGCGGGGCAAGGCTTTAAAGTTTTGATTGCAATGTTTAAGTGAACTCGGTCATCATGTAATTAGAGTACACAAACAGCATTAATTTTAACAAGACAGGGATCTAAAGTGCATTAAAGCTCCGCTAAAACAGTTGGGCAGAAAATTATAACAATGGATGATACTATACTTTGATCAGAGAGTTAAAACGTCGATGACTGCAATTCTTACCAGTCTCAGTTGTGTAAGAGGATTTCAAAGTCAACTAATTAAGTGCATAAATAAAAAGACCCAACACTTCAGACTAAAAAGTTGCTACAGAATAACTCAAAAAAGGGTTGCAACTCCAGCTACTTTAACTACCAAATGAACTAACAATGTATCTCCATAAAATCAGGAAACTAGTTGGCTGTACTGAATCAGAGACAAACAGGATCCAACCACAGATAACACAGTTGCTTTAACCGCCAAAATAAACCTTTTATAATGCTATTTAGAGATAAAAGCATAGCAAGGCATCATTTCCAAGTATAATGACGTGCATACCTCAAGAATATATTCTACTGCAAGACAGATATTATAAATAGATAATAAGAAGATTAGGGTAGGGGAGAATATTTGTGACCTAATTTTGACCAGACATGTCGGTCTTGGCATCTTTGCCATGTAAAACTTCCGATTATGTAAAATCTAAGAAATTGCTAATGACTGAAAGTAGGCATTTACGCATTGTTCAGTATGGAGATTTCAGATTTCATCTACCTATTACATAGAAAGTCAGAAGTAAAACTTCAGTGCTACAAGTGTTAGCAGTGCCTTATGGGGTAGATCATGTCGTTTGAACATCTTGAGTATTTGAAGATAAACATGAAAAGAGGATTAGCATACAGATATATGAGTTCATCAAATTGATGTTTCTGAACTAGTACCTTACAAATTAGAGAGTGTGGTTCAGAACTTCAACAAGTTGGTGTAAAATTGAAGCAACTATATCCCCAAAAGCTGTCAGAATATCTAAGTGTGTTATATCTGTGGGCATAAGAATTCAAATTGTTGGCGCATCTATCTTGATAAGTAGGCTTTGAATTAAGAATCTAATCCCACCAGCTGGGTAAATTCTCAAGGAAATTTATCCACTTGCTGATGATATAATAAAAGACAAGAAAACGACTTTCTGCAGAATTCATAAAGGGCTTGTCCTTTGAGACTCACTTCAAAGAATCTCCTCCACCTCCTGCGTCCTCAGTATTGTTTAATGTAGTGGCTCATAAGAAAACAAATCGCATCTTGTTGCACCTCCCATAGTGATAAAATATTCACCCACTTGTTCAATCGACCACTTCTTCCTCCAGTTTATAAGGAGCTAGCATGGCAACCTGTTGTCCATAACATCCCTTGACTTAAGTCTTCTCCCTTGACTGAGGCATTTCTTACCCACTACTACAAAAACTGGCTTAGACATCGGCTAAAAACCGATGTCTATTGAAAATAGGACCGATGTCTTCGCATGTGATGTAAAAGGTAGGGGTCTTAGACATCGGTTTTTAACCGATGTCTATAACCACCTTTCACAACGGTTCTAATTAAGAACCTGATGTGGTATTGCATTTTTAGCATCAGTTACTTTATTTTAACCGGTATCTATAGTTATACTTTACATCAGCTTTATTAACAACTGATGTATATTTACTTACCTTACATCAGCTACTTTATATTGGTTGGTGTCTATGTTTGTCTTTTAATTCATTTTCTTTAAATAACCGATGTATATATGTATATTAATTTTTAAGCCATGAATCACCTGCTTTGTATTCTGCCAAAATTCCAAAACTAAAACACTCATATTACCAAACCAAAATACCAAAACTGAAAAAGCAATATAACAAAAATGAAAATCAAAACAAAACATGCATTCAACCAGTCAAGTATATTATCTAATTCATCAAATAAAAAAACCAACTACATAATCCAAACCATCCAATATCAAAACTACATTGATTTAAAAAATCTCCAACAAAAACATGCATAGAACATATATTCAAAGCATGTCGATCAAAAATTTCTATACAATTTGATTATAAAAGATCTCTCACAAACTTCTTCCATTGTGTCCCCCTCAAATATATATTCAAATGTACACACATTTGCCTCACTGGGGTGCGGAGGCTTGTAAACCGCAGGGGAACATGTGCCCTGACCAACATCCCCCTGTCTGTATATTCCTGTAATCATAAACATATTTAATATCAGCATAATGTGGTAAACAGGAAATGATATAGGACCAAATTGCAAACATTAGTAATCAAGCTTCACAAGGTGTGCTCATGAACAAAGCCACCAACTATAGACAAATTGTTAATCCAAACAGTGGTTCCCTAACTTAATTATATATATTTGTTGAGTATATAATATTGCCTTGCATGAGTGGAAACTTAAGTACATTCATAAAATAAATACAAAAGCCAATATATTTTAAATAAAAAATGAGTGCAGAGTTGACTATTACAATTATAGAAGCAAATCTGGTACTTAAGAAACAAAAATATAGGATTCTCTAAACTTCCTTTACTTCTTTAGTTGTTCCGAATTTGCTATGTATTTATATTAAGTGAGATTCTATAAACATAGTATTTAGATTATATGCCTGTTACTCACACTATTCATGGTAACAAGGCTGAGATAACTCTTTAAGGTTAGAGAAAGAGGTCTCAGAGAGTTTGCTAGTTTGAGACAAATCTTTTTTCCTTCTTAATTTTTTAGATGTGCATCACTAGATGAATATAAGTATAGCAACATTTTTGCAAGGAAATATGCAACTAGGCATGTCCGTACCTGACTAAATGACTTGGCTGAGAGGCTGGATTCCTGAACTCGGCCCCGTAGTTGACTCCTAGAAGAGAAAGCCATCATTCAAAACAGCAGAGCATACATAATCATATGGAAATTAATCTTATTATGTCACTTACAAGGGCATCGGATAGCAAAGAGGACATTTTTTTACGGCTGGTACTCTGTCTAGTCAAAAGCATAAGCAGGGCTCATATTAGCAATATCCAGGGTCCAAAATGCTTCAAGAAAGAAACATGCTGATCAATATCTACAATCTTCTCTTATCTTTTTCCTTTGATCTACACTAGTTGCATTACACTTTTAACAAAATTACCTTGTTATTACTTTCGAGCCTTACACCTCACAGCAATGGCATCAAACTCGATCACCTCTTCACGCAACTGTGGCTCTACCTGGACACAAAGGCAAAACAAGCAGTTTGAAGAAGCCTTGGCAACATATGATCGGGACACCCCTGACCGCTGGCATAACATAGCCAGAGCAGTGGGCGGGAAGTCCACAGAGGAAGTGAAAAGGCATTATGATATCCTTGTCAAGGATATCATGCAGATAGAATCTGATCAGGTACCATTACCCAACTACAAAAACACTGGAGGCAATGGCAGAGGATTCAACAATGAACAGAGGTATCTTTTTCTTTCAAATAACTATCTTAAATAGTATATAACCATCTATAGGTCAAACTGAATTGCCTGTATTACACTCCCTGTCACTGTGACTTGTCGAGTCCAGCAAAACAAGTATGATTTTTAACGTAGTTTGCAATTAGGCCTAACACAAATTCATTATTCCTTTAGAAATGCCTGGTATTTTTACAAAATTTGAGTGCATTGCAGAAGTTCTGTGGAGGAGCTACGGTAAATACACTAACACTACCATAGCCTGATGTGTCATATTTTTACCAGTTGCAGATCCATCCCAGGATAGAAACAAAATGTATTTGTAGAAAGTGTGAACCTGATTATAATACTACACAAATCATTTCAAATACCTAAAAGACACACATGAAATCTAATCTTGCTAGTTTTAGATAACAATAACATGCACATGGAATTAAAAACAAGTATCCAACCGTCACATATAAGTTAAAATACTTTAGCCGGTGCTACTTGTCCTGATAAGCCTAACACATGTGGTCGCCCTTATTAAATTCAGATTCTCACATTCCTTTGTACTTCTTTCGGTAATCCCAACCATATGCTCACGACAACCCCAGTCGGATCACAAAAGTGTTTACATCATAATGTTAAAAAGGTCAACAGATATGTATTGTTTCCGTGAAGGCCCCCAACTTTTTTTAGAAAAAAAAATGGAAATGTGCAATTCATATGGTCTAGGAATCTTAGTTTAAGGCAGACTGGATATGCATTAAGGTTTGAGAAATACAGAAACTAAACAGTCTAAACTACGACGCTTTTTGTAATATTCTGATGCCCTTGTTCTTCTGTGACAGGCTTTTCAAGAACCTAAGGCTGTAGTGGAACCGGGGCATGCAAAAACAAAGAATGCTTGGATCAAAACTACTTATACTTATGTCATGCTCTTAATTCAGTTGTGTTTGTGTCGATATGTTCCATGGTCTAATGTATGCAACATACATGTGACCTGTTTTCTGTCTTAATGTCACTTTGTAGTATGTAAATCTTCGAATACCTCATGTGCAATAAGATTTTATATCCTTGATGTCGCTTAAATTAGTATAGCTTATCAGAGGCTTAAACTAATATAGATTATCAGAGATCAATAAAAAGCTAATTATAGAAACTGAAAGTGCCATTAACTTTTTATCCAGGTAGGAACTAGCAGACATGCAAACACTCTAGATATTATAATGAATGAAACAAGCCAAAAATCGAACAAATTTAGTTATATAACCAAACCAAGCATACCCAGTATATAGTGAAACACGAGTCTAAGGATGTAATCCGATAATATTACCTTCAATTCTAGGATGGATCATATTTGTGAAGGCTATAAAAAATGGTTGAAGTATGTAACGTGACATTTACAGAGATCTACATAAGAATAGAAGAGGCTTATATGATGATCGTAGATTTGTGGTAACTGAGTGGCAATAAGAAATTGTGTATGTTTCTCTGTATTTGGCTTTTCGTAGTACAAGGAAAAACGAAATGGAGATGCGGGGTATCGATCCCCGTACCTCTCGCATGCTAAGCGAGCGCTCTACCATCTGAGCTACATCCCCGAATGAGATCGTGGATTTGAAATAACGAGACATCGCCGATAAGAGATTGTTAAGGTTTCTCTGTTTAGTCTCTCGGAGCACAAGCAAAAAATAAAATGGAGATGCGGGGTATGGATCCCCGTACCTCTCGCATGCTAAGCGAGCGCTCTACCATCTGAGCTACATCCCCCAGTGTTGTGAAAAATTAAAAAACTAGTTATTTAAAAATATTCTTTTGTTTTGGGTTTCATTTCCTCCCCTTTCCGGTGCTTCATTACTTGTGTAGATTGATTAGGAGTTGCTTGCTTCAATAGACAGATACTCCCTCCGTCCCATTTTAACTGCTTTTGACTTTTTTACACGTATTTTAAGATGTTAAAAAAATCACATCTAAACATAATAATTCTTTATAAAATTTATATCAAATAAAAGTTTAGAACCTAAACTTTTATTTGATATAAGAATTGAATTATTTCATTGAGTGTAGATATTATTTTTTTACATATCAATATACGTGCTAGAAAGTCAAACATCAGTTAAAATGTGACAGAGGGAGTATCATGTTGGAATAAAGAATCAGATCAATATGGTATGAGATTGAGATGTCATTTTTCATATCAACGTGTTAGTCCAACCGAGAAATGTATATTTTTAATAATTGATTTTAATTAATTCAAATATTATTTTAATTGGTATCTTTATATATCTTTGAACTTTTGACTTAGTTTTGTACAAAAAATATATATATAATTGTATAAATATAGATTAGGTAATAATAAAAAAAAAAAAATTTATCATATCCATACATGAAACCCACCTCACTACTTGAATATGAAAGTCTCATATATGATGAAATTGAGGTAAAATAACCTTTTCTTAACCAAAGAGCATGTCATCTTTTTTGGTGCGGTGAGTAGTTAAGTGTCTCTTATTCACAGTAAAATTTATCAAAATATATTTTTTAATGTATAAGTTTAAAGGTTGTTTAATGAAAGATTAAAATTATCATTTTTCACGGACATTCTGGATAATAATTATATCGAGAGAGGAATATAACAACCTTCGTATCAATAATTTTGGTCATTGAAACTTTTGTCTTGGTTCATTTGTTAGTTACATTCATAGAAATTTTAATTTTTTTTGAAAGCACATTCATAGAATTTTTGAAATTAACAAAAAATTCCGTCATATAAAGGGGCCGTTTGGCTAAACTTAAAAGAAGTGACTTCTACTTAAAAGTAAAGAAGTGGAAGAGAAGTGAGAAGTTGGTTCAGATTAGAGGTGTTTGGATGCCGTGAATTTTAAGTATTTAGGTGTTTGGATAACTTGACTTATAATAAATAGTGAATATGATAATTTTAAACATAAATTTTTTTCTATTTAAAAATATCAAACTATTATTAATATAAAAATCATTATTAAAAATACATATCAAAAACTAAATTACTAACGAAAAGATAGGTGAGTTTTGTTTTACATGCAAGTAGGTAAGTTTTTGTTTTACATACAAGTTAAAAAAAGAAGCTGAAAGCCGGGGAAGAGAAGTTAGACTTCCTAACTTCTCAATTCTTCTGCAAAAGCTCAAGAAAAGTTGGCCTTGCCTTTTTATCCAAACAGTCATCAAAATGTAGAAGTTGTTTTTTCATGGAAAAGAAGCTCTGCTTCTCAATGCCAAACACACACAAAATGTAGCGAGTCCCTGGCCTCACTGAATGCGAATATGTGAAAAGTAAACAGACATTAAATTACATTATTTTGCAGGCTTTACACATTCCGACCTTAGCTCAGTTGGTAGAGCGGAGGACTGTAGTTGTGTAACAATAGTAATCCTTAGGTCGCTGGTTCGAATCCGGCAGGTCGGACAATCCTTTTTTCTTTTTCTGTTTTCTGTTTCATGCGCTTCTGATAAATTTTATCTAAATATATACACTCCTCTCTTCATTGTACTGCGCATTTACATCTGCTTTATTTTTCTTTTAAATTCTCGTAAAATCCAGATTTAAAAAATATTTTCCATAATAATACGATCATGCACCCAAACAACCGAACAGAAACCGTAGTGTAGACCTCCATGAAAAACTCGATCGAATCCTCGTGGAGCCAGTTTGTTCATCTCATTGCTACGTAAAATAATTTAGATCGAACGAGGTGGTTGGGATCAAGAAAGCATGGAGAGTGAAGATGGGTTCCCGAAAGATCTACGTAAGCCATTGTTGCACACGGGGAGCTGGTATCGGATGAGTTCCAGGCAGTCCAGCATGATGGGGTCTTCTCAAGCTATTCGTGACAGCTCCGTTTCTATTCTTGCATGTGTGCTTATCGTTGCTCTTGGTCCTATCCAATTTGGTTTCACTGTATGTTTGTTACACATTTTTATCACTATGCACGTTACACGTATCTTTTATGGCTCGAGTTTTGCAGCAATTGTTTGTCACAGCCTGCTTACGTATATTTTATGGGTCTCAGTTTCACGACAATGGTTTGTCACAATATACCATACGCATGAGTTTACACCAGAAATTCTTATAAATTAATGTACACACAGTTTATGACTCCAGCTACATATCATACCTACTCTGCACTTTTGTTGTTATAAATTGACATACACACGTATAATTTATGGGTCCAGTTTCACAAAAATCGTTGATCACAACATACCTAGAGCTTGTGTTTACTTTATTTCTTTTTTTTTTTTTTGACTAAATTGCTCACACTAGAAATTGTTGTTGTAAATTGATATACTTACATATATTTTATGGGTTCAGTTTCACAATAATTGTTTGTCACAGCTTATTGGACGCCTGTTCATGCTAGAGATCCCTGTTGTAAATTGATTAACACACATGTTTTATATTTTATGACTCCGACTTCACGTCACTTGCCACATCATACCTGGACTGCGCTTGTGTTCACACTACAAATCTTTGTTATAAATTGATATACACATATATAATTTATGGGTTCAATTTCACAAAATCCTAGATGTTCACATTAGAAATGCCTGTTATAAATCAATTTACAAACACATATATTTTATGACTCCAGCTTCACGTCGCTTGTCACATCATATTTAGGACTTGTTTTATACTAGAAATCATTGTAAATAACCACAAGTGTTTGCCAGAGACTGCCCCCTACTTTATGTATACAAATCCCAATTCATGTATATATTTTTATCTATGAAAATTTTGTTTGTGCTGTGTGTTTATGTTTTTGAGTAGGGGAACAGGGCCAGGGGTCTTATGTTTTATGTCGTGATAGAATTTGTTTGAATTGGATAAAATTGAATATATCTGAGTAAGGTTCTGCAGAGAATTTTATTATTAGATATCTAGATGGAGGACCTTGTTATGCAAAAATGGTCATTCTGTTTTACAAAAATGAAGATATTCTATAGGTAAAACATTGTTCCCAATTAGAAAATATGAATTTGGGCGATAATTGAAGTGCCATTAGAGGAAAACAATTTCACTCAAGTAGTCGTTTCATGTGATTTTTGAATTAAATTTGCTAACATTCGTTTCATGTGATTTTTGAATTAAATTTGCTTTATTGATCTGTATCAATGTACATTGGAGTCAGGCAGGTTCTGGGTGTGTAAGTTGTAACATTGAGACCCCATTTTCGAAGAATGATAAAGACTATGGCAGATTAGAAGTTAATGTTGTCATCTAATTTTATTGGCTTGAGTCAGCTACCTGAGAAGAGAATGTTGGAATACTATTTTTTTCCTGGCTATATATTATTGGTAACCCTTTTGTACTCATTGCAGTGTGGTTATTCTTCTCCTACTCAAGATGAACTCTCTATGGACCTCAAACTTACTGTGTCCGAGGTTAAAATTCATATATCTTTGATGCCTTGTAAAATCCTCCTTAATTTTTTTGAAAATAATTACTAATTACATGTATGTCCACAGTTTTCTTTGTTTGGGTCTTTGTCAAATGTAGGTGCCATGGTCGGGGCAATAGCTAGTGGACAGATTTCTGAGTACATGGGACGGAAAGGGGTACTTTCCTTCTTTATTTTCTTAGAAACAATCAAACATGTGTAATGTGTTAACTGAAGTTCTTACTCTTTGCCCTCTAGATAGGAGTATTAATTTATCTTCGCTTTCTCTATAATAATTTTTAGCTTTTTACGTGCAGTCTTTGATGATAGCAGCAATTCCTAATATCATTGGTTGGCTTCTCATATCAATTGCAAAAGTGAGATTCTCCTGTAGTCATTCTGGCTATGTTTGTTTATTGACAAGAATTATAATTCCCAGATTATTTACAGTTTTGCACTGATTTTATGATAAAGTATAGTCTCATTGACTATTCTTCATCACTTTGTAGTTAATTTTGGGGGAAGTTAGTCCCACCAGTTCGAAGGTATAATTATTCCCATAGAAATGCAATAAAAACTTATTGGGAATTAATCCATGAGATACCTGTAGCGGCTAAACATAAATGCAGGGTAAAATCTGTGCAAAACTGCAAATTGGCCAATAGTCCAATAAATTACTACAATATGCATCTTTATGTAGAGTATCTAATAGTTCTAATCTTGTTTCTTTAGGATTCTTCATTTTTATATATGGGTAGGCTATTGGAAGGCTTCGGCGTTGGAATTATATCTTACACGGTATTATAATGTAAAATTGTATTATGAGCCTGATCTGCAGCATATGGCCGCTTAGTACAATGCTTTTATTTTGATCACAGGTTCCTGTATATATAGCTGAGATAGCACCTCAGAATATGCGAGGAGGACTTGGTTCGGTAAATCAGGTAGCATGAACTTAATTATATATTTAATCTTACACATGGTATTACTTGTGAACCTGAATTCTGATTATTCTTTGTATTTTTTGTTATGTTAGCTCGGGGTCACAGTTGGAATAATGCTGGCCTACTTTCTGGGGCTGTTTGTTACTTGGAGAGTACTAGCAATTTTAGGTATGTTTTGTATTTTCCCCATGTTTATATTTTTTTTTACTATTATATGCACCATATTTTTTAGTTTTTCGCCCTGGAGACTAGATGCCAACATTTCTGTGATGAAAGTGCCAGTAGTATGCAATCTTTAACGCCCTGGAGACTAGATGCCAACATTTCTGTGATGAAAGTGCCAGTAGTATGCAATCTTTAAAAAAGCATTGTTCTGTAGTTACTTAAACTGGCGTGCAAAATTCTATATTATATTTTACGAGAGGGTTTCACAAAGTAATAAATATAACGTAAATATGCCAAATTCCTGCTCCGTTGTTTGAGTATGTAATTACTGGTAGGGAGGTCTGATATATACAAAAAGGAAAACACTGGATAACATATGATGCATTGAACTTAATTGAAAATAATGGGAAGAGGTCCATGTCCCTCTACTAGGCCAATACAGAGGTATAAACTGAACAAGGAAAACCTCTGTATGGCAGGAACCACTGAACTAACTGGATTATCTCACTCGCAATACCTACTCATTTTTCCTATATGCATAAAAGTATCTTCGGCATGCACATGTTTAGTTATTACTTATTAGTTAGTGTGTCAGACAGGTCTTTAACTTTGTCTTCTGCTGACAGGAACATTGCCTTGTCTGGTGTTGATTCCTGGCCTCTTTTTCATCCCAGAATCTCCTCGTTGGTTGGTATGTTTTGTAAAAAGAGTCTCTATTCCATGCTTGTTATATATGATCACATTGATTGATTTAAGTTCTTGGTTTAACCTAGGCAAAAATGGGCATGACTGAAGATTTTGAAATTTCTTTGCAAGTTCTTCGTGGATTTGAAACCGATATTTCCGTTGAAGTTAATGAAATCAAGGTACCCAGCATTCTGTGCGCACCTAGACTGTTGTATCATGTTGTAGTTAGAACTAAGCATCCCCAGAGTAGTTTCCGCAATTTAACTAATTTGGGAGGAAGAACTTAGTATTAGCAAATTCAACTTCAGAACTGGTATCTTTTTGTTATTGATTCATATTTTCTTGTCTTATTTACTGTTTAGAGGTCTGTGGCATCATCAAGTAGAAGAACTGCCATCCGTTTTGGGGACCTGAAACAAAGAAGATATTGGTTTCCTCTGATGGTAATATTAGAGATACTATTTTTTCTTCTCTCATTCTTTTTTCAAGCAATTAAGATCAATCGTAGAAATCTAGATACCAATGCACAAATACCTCTACCAAGGGTTGAATCCTCAACCTCCTATTACCAAAAGAATAGGGGTTTTACTAGGTTACAGTGCTTAGGATCAATTATTTTTTAGTGCGCTCCTTGCTCGTATGTAAACTAAGTACTGATTAAACAGATAACGCACTGTAACTTCCCATACTTGTAACCTGCAGATAGGAATTGGGTTGCTTGTCCTTCAACAGCTATCTGGAACTAATGGCGTTCTTTTCTATTCGACTACCATTTTTGAATCTGCTGGTGAGATGTCACGCCGATAGACTATCTTAGGAGAATGAATTTGTTTGTTTGTTTTTTAATGATTAATTAGATGGTTTATACTACTCGAAGTTTGATATTTGATGTTGGTATCGTTTAATAAATGGTGTGGGTTGTAGACTTGTAGAAATATATTCTTGCAGCAAGTTACATGTTATGAGAAAACGTGCGTTTTTCATATTGAATCTTTCAGCAGCATAAACCTATACTATTAGTTTAAATGTGGTCGAAAATATGGTTGTGTGTAACTTAGCTTGCTTTCCCTGAGTGTGATCCTTTGTTACCTGTTCTTAAACTGATCATGGAAAGGAATAGATTAATTTTAAAGTATATTGACTATTAGTTACAGAGATTTCCTTGATTGAGTAGGTATTTCATCAAGCAATGCTGCTACTTTCGGTCTTGGGGCTGTTCAGGTACAATCTGAAGCATCGACTGCAAGTTGATGTTTTTTAAGATATATCTTTTTGTCACATTCATCTCTGCACACCATCATGCAATCTGTAATCATTTTTTCTACTATTAAGGTGATAGCCACTGCAATTGCTACATGGTTGGTGGATAAAACAGGCCGACGCATTTTACTCATAGTGAGTCAAATATTACTTTACTAAATAATCTAGTAGTTCTTAAACAATTGATCCAATGGAAAATAATTGTTTGTTGCAGATCTCGTCCTCCGGGATGACTATCAGTCTCTTTATTGTTGCTTTTTCTTTCTTCGGAAAGGTAGTGCTACCATGATTTTTTTTAAATTTTAAACAAATAAATCTTGAGACTAGAATTACTAAAAAAATAATTATGACGTGCTTGTGCATGTTTTTGCATGTCAGCTCAGATACTAAAAAGATCTTATTATTGCAAGTGATTGCAGGATTTCGTGTCTCAAAATTCCACATGCTATAGCATATTGGGCATCCTATCATTAGTTGGGGTCGTGGTAAGTTTACCAATGTTTCCTTCTAGTTATGTTAGTTTCATGTAAGTTTTTTTAGTTTGTTTAAACATCACTTCTCAGGGAATGATCATCGCTTTCTCTCTTGGAATGGGGCCTATTCCATGGGTTATAATGTCCGAGGTAATGATACTATATTTCTATGCATCATGTCAGTTATCTTATGTGACTTCTCAACAATCGTTTAGTGGTTAATCCTTTGCCTAGCCTCTTCTTCTGTCAGGTCGTTCACCATCGTTTATATTGGTTATTAGAGTCAACTGCAGGATAGTTTTTTTGAATCTGATAGTTTAAAATTTGCTGGTGACCTTATGGCTTATCTTCGGTATGTTATAACTGTTGGGTGTCTTAACTATTTATCAGTGATTAGAATTGGATAGTGCCTCTTTTTTTTCTCATTCATATTTAGGTATTGAATAGCTGATGTATTTCTTGATGTCCGATAGTTTGGTGGTTGTGCATAGCTGTATACGTCCGTCCTTCAACATATTGAGTCTTGTAGATCTACAGTCAACTGTTACACCTGGTGACTGATATATATTTTGTTTAAGTATCGTAGTTTTTCTAGTAATCCTCTGATTTTTGGATGTTATTGTCATCCGATTCCTATTTCCTATCTTGCCTGTTATGCAGCAAAATTTGTTTATAACTATGCCCTGAAGTTCACTGTCCTTAATGTGTTTTAATTGTTCTTTCTTTCTTTTTCTATCTGTATTTCCTTTTAATTATTTATTATTCTCAGATTCTTCCCATCAAAATCAAAGGCCTTGCCGGAAGTGTTGCAACACTAGCAAACTGGTTCATCGCCTGGATTGTTACTATGACTGCGCCTCTGTTGCTGTCTTGGAGTAGTGGAGGTTCCCCCTATTCCTCCTCTTCCTATATAACATCATTTTAACAGAATGCAAACAAATCTGATATGTTTGATTTTTCGTACTAATTTGCACTTTCTGCGTGTTTTGCAGGAACCTTTACTCTTTACATGCTTATGTGTGCTCTCACATTGGCATTTGCAGCCACTCTGGTCCCCGAAACCAAAGGCAAAACTTTAGAGGAAATTCAGTTGTCTTTCCGATGATCTCATTTCTGTAATTTTCTTATAGTGAACTGATCCTGTGGTCATGTCAGGTTTATGTGTACATAATTTTTGATATCTTCACATGACAAGATCCAAAACACAAGTATTTTTTTCCGAATAAATGAAAATCAGCATTCAGGCATGTGTTACTCGGAATCTCTTTGGCATTTCCAGTTATTTGCCGGAAGAAAATATAACCTTGTCTGAATTAGGACCTTGGTGTCCTGTCTCGTGTTTAAGTTTGTTCCTCAGTACACAGAAGATGTTATTTCACATATGAGAAATTTTTCAATACTATTGCACAGATAAGATTTCGATGATAAATTAAATAGTACTTCACTTCAGCTCAATGAATCAAACTATTACGATTGCATGATTGAAGAAACTACCACAAGGTGAATAAATAAGAAAGAAGCAGCAATTATGCAAATTTGAACTAGGCCGAACAAGGAAAAGATTCCTCCCTTTAAGTTGTTATATAATTATATAGATAGACTATATTTAACAAAATCAGAGTGGCGCAGCGGAAGCGTGGTGGGCCCATAACCCACAGGTCCGAGGATCGAAACCTCGCTCTGATAAATTTTTCCATTTTTGTATGGAAAATTATGAGGTAATTTAATTTTGAGTAATAACATTTAAACGACGGGGATGTAGCTCAAATGGTAGAGCGCTCGCTTTGCATGCGAGAGGCACGGGGTTCGATCCCCCGCATCTCCAGTTTTTCACTATCTTTATTCTTTTTCAGAAGCTTGATTTTGAGAGCAACAAGTCCAATTTCACTTTGAGCATGAGCGCGCCAATAATGAGCCACCTTATCCAATCATCATCCTCTTCCACCGCATCTCCTCCGCCACTTCACACCACCATCACTTCACCGCCACTTCCTCCTCATCAACAACTTCATCTCCGTCGCCGAGACGCCGCCGCCGTTTTACTCTCCGTCTTCTCCCTCTTTCCTTCTCTCAATCAACCTCCCAAAGCTGCTGCACTCTCCTTCGGCATTTGTACCTCTCTCTCTCTCTCTCTCCCTCCCTGGATATTTTGATAGTTAATTACTTCGATTACATAAACTCCTTCGGCATTTGTACCTCTCTCTCTCTCTCTCTCCCTCTCTCTGGATATTTTGATAGTTAATTACTTCAATTACATAAACTATCCTGTGGTCTCGATTACTTAATAAAATTATCTTCCTGAGCCTTTTAATTTACAGAAAATGTGTAATCACTTGGATTATAATGTATGAACATTTATTGAAATGCAGCAGGACCAAAGGATTGGCTGAGAGAGCAAAAGAAGAAGGCGTCTAAATTCGTGTTAGCACCTATCGATGCATCTCGCAACAGCCTTCAGTTTGCTTATCAGTCTCTCAGTTAAATTAAATTTCTCTCTTCTTCCTTGTTAATTTGCTATAGTGATATGTATATGTTTGATATTCAGTATTAACTGGTTAATAGTTTTTTTTTTGGTTGAATTTGATAGCGAATGGCAAATTAGATTACACTACTAAGGACTTGGAAGATGTTCAGAGGCTGCTTAAATCAGCTGCCAGGGATTGTATCCTTGAAGATCGTGATTCGTTGATTACTTTTCAAGCTAATACTGGAGTTGAAGTAATGTCAATTTTCGTGCAGTATTAAACATTTCGTTTGTGTGTTTACAGCAACTCGACGTAGATAATTTGTTCTGAGTAACATGGACATTAACCTAGAAAGAAATCAAAATAAGTGTAAATAAAAAACAATTGCTCTTACATGAGATGAAGAATCCTATTGTGTATGTGTGTGTCACGGAGATATTTAGGTCAGAGTTATTTTTCATTACTAGCTTGAATGTGGATGACTAATTATTTCTGATCCTTATATAGGATATACACGGCTACTGGTATTAATTAATTACAAGGGATTTCAGTATTTTAACCGAATGTGAACTATGTTTGGATTCAAAGACAATTTAGCATTAATTTGTTTTTTAAACTATAGGTGTGCACATTTAAGTTGGTTGTGAACAATGCAGCATCATTACTTGACGATAAAGATCCAGTGAAGTTGGAAGCTGAAGCTAAACTCAGTGACCTCGTAAGGTAGTTTAGTTGTAAAACAGCTTCTGCAGTGTTTTGTTTTTGCTTTTTGCAAGTAATTTGATATATTGGAGTAGATTGAAGATGCTAAATCTGATGTGAAATCCCTTGTTTGCTATTGGATTACAGATATTTTAGATGCAAGTTTCAAGATGATATATTCTTGTGGAAAATATCAGATTACTGAATATTTAATCTAAAATTTCAGATCTTTCACCTCACTTAGTGGCGTGGCAAATGCTGTTGATATTCAGCTTGCCTCAAACAGGTACTCATCATAATAGTGATTTATGTTCCTTTTGTTTTTAGTAATATTTCCGTGAATTCTGCTATATAGGATAGACAAATAGTGTTCCATACAACTTAAATCATTCTTCCAAACAAAGATCTTGGTTTAGGAATATGATGTTAAGTTTGTTTTTTTTGACGCTGTCTGTTTGCTTTTAATGATTGGTTGCGACTTGTATGGTATCTATCAGTTTGATATTTTGTCTTGAGAAACTCGGGGGTCTCCACTTAACCTTTCTTCTAGTAAATTTAGATGATTGAAAATTTGAGATTGATTCTTGGGTCATTGCTATCATAAAATTCAATATCAATTGAATAGCTCTGTTAAGCATTCCCTTTAAATTTGTACATAACTCTGGGTTTCAGATATTGTTTTTACTACTATAAATATTCAAAGCAGATGGTGGTAAGTGGGAGTTAATTATAAAATCAAAGATTGGCTCATAATGTTAGAAAATATCACAACATTAAATTTTTTGATGTTCGAGGAGAATAGGTGGTCTAAAACATCGGCAAGTATACTTGTGTATTTATTGAGATGTTCTCTTATATAAATAATTTGATCAGCCTTTGCAAGTGAAGCTTACTCTTGTCACAGATTTGACGTCAGCCAAGATATTCCTTTTGAGCCAGTAAATTATTGTTTCTTGTTCATATGTTCTTGAAAAATATTAATTTGGTACCCCTGACCCAATTAAATACAGACTAATTTTCAGGGGTTTGGTGCTAAGCAGTGTTTTCCGTTAAAAATAAATTTCTTAAATCAAGTACCCTAATTACCAGCTTGGTTCCTCTTGTTGGCCTACAAAATTAGGTAGTTAACTATTTGCTGCTCAAAATTTCAACTTAAAATTTCATTATTATTTAATAAAGAAGGGTCTATCTCAGCGTATAGCTACATGACCTACATCTCTATTTAAAGACCTGTCTTGCTGAAGCACAGACTTGTCTGAGAACCCATGTTATAGTACTATGTTTAAAGCTTGGTTCACTTGCAGACAGAAGATGGCAGATGCACTCATGGATACAATAGCTTCACTCAACAATTTTGAGCAGGGTATCAAGGATTGTCTTGAAATTTGATCATGCTGATCCTTCAGTATGGAGGCTTTGGAGTATGTTACAATATTTTCTGAACTAGGTCTTGTTTTATGCGATATTTTGTATATTATCTTTGTTATGATTGTTACTGAAAAAATATATCACCTTCCGTATCGAGTGGAAGGCACTATTGAAAGATATGTTTTTGCTAGCTATCACTTTAAACATTTGCAGCAGTGTTATGAATATTTCTGGCACATTTAGATTTATTGAGGCAATCCAGCTTATGTGCTTGTGCCTTCAATGCACTGTAAAATACACCTTTACCTCTACCATCTGGTATAATATCTTATATCTCAATGCATCTGATAGATGATATTGTTCCTTTTGTGCCTCTGCTGGATCATATTGCTAAAATGAAGCAGATATGTATATTTGTTTACTCTTATGAAATTGAGTGTGAATTAAATCTATAGTAAAATCGTAAAACTATGTTTTTTTATCATGAGAATCTTCTGGTGAAGTTTCTAGTAGACGGACATATACAATGATGATGCATAAGCTAGATTTAGTTTTCATTCATCACTATACTATTAATTTATCTGAAACATTTATATTTACACCACGATGAAGATTGACCTGGAGGCGAACTCAGGAATACTGAGGCCTTGTCTTAAAGGCTGCGAGGATTGCGTTAGTTAACCGTTAAAGCCTAGGAGGTGAACATAAATTCCTCAAACCAACCCACTATAAATTTTGTTTGTCAGTAATAGCTTAAAGAGTGCCTCCTATATCCTGGTTGGAAATTAAGCTATTACATACTGTGTTGATTTCTGGACAATTAGAATTTCAACGTTCTAAATATATTTTGAAGATAAAGTCATCTATGGATGTAATAAGTTGTTTGCATCTAGATATATTTCTCATGCTGGTTCATGAGCTGCATGAAGATAAATGGCCCTATGCAGCTATTTTTCTATTTGTATTACCATGGTAGCACAAAAAGTATGATGCGTAAATCTATACAGCCGCAGATTAGTGAGTTTGACATGTATAATGGCCAGATTCACTAGAGTGTTGAGTCTTTCAAGGAATTACTTGGCTTGGTGACCCCGAGCCCTGCACCAAATACAAGCGACGGCATGGTGTTCCATCATCTGGGTGGGTTTGGAGATTTCTTGGCAAGCTGCGGAGCTTGTTGAACAGATTTAAGGGATCAGGCAATAGGCCATAATTGGCATCAGGATCGCCAATTTGTGAAAGCTTGACATCAGAAAATCCTAAAGATGGCAAGAGCTGATCAGGCCAGTCACTATAGAAATGAAAGACAGAACTGGACAATGCTGTAGACTGCTTGTTCATAAAGTCTGCTAGGAGTATAGTGTGGGTTAAAGTGCAATTTTCTGCTATTGTCTTCAGCACACTCATTGCTTGGGAGTGGGTAAGGTAATAGAGAATACCTTCCAGAATCCACACCGTCTTCTTCTGTGGCACAAATCCTGATATTTGAAGTTTTTCAAGCCAATTGTCGTCTTTTATGTCACCTGCCACTCTGTTTAGTGATTTTGCTGCTACCATTAGATGCTGACATTCAGTTGTGGAATTAATTGCTGCTTGTATTATTGTGTTCTTCATTTGCAAGACCTCGGCAAAGTCAACTTCATAAACATCGCTTTCTTTCAAGAAGCTAAGACGATAAGCCCTTGCATCCATTCCTGCAGGTAAATATTTTTCTGAGTTTAAACTTATGTTTACAGTTGTACTTTAAAGTGATGTTTACTCATGTGAGGGCAGAAGGGAATTTATCTAAGTTCATGAGGGGACTGTAGGCAGAATTATAAAGCTAGCTTGTCTTCATTTGATACATCATTATCATATGTAAATGCCAATTACTACAGGAACCCCACAGATGAACCATGTTTCATTAGTTGATTATGCTATCTTTCCTTAACTTAATTTCTGTTAATTGTTTTTCATACACATTCCCTCTACACTTTATGTAGGCTGATGATAATTGTATCTTAATTGTGTGGTTGCGGAACAACCATGTATGTAAAGGTAGTCACGTCGTGAAAGAGAAGTCTGCTGTAGCAGAGTAACCCTTTGTCAACAGAGAGTGATCTGTTACTGTAACTGACAAATACGTATAAATCTTTGGATTTTTCCATGTTAATTTGTATTATACAAAGTAGCTAAAGACAGGAAGTTGATTATCTGTTTTGTTTATCTCAAGATATGCTTGCAGTGGCTAACGTCAGCAGTTCGAGTACAATGCTAGGAAGAAAATTGCAAGAAGAGAAAAATGGTCACCAACCTGCGCCAAGAAGAACAACCTGTGCGGCTCCTCCAAATGAATTAACTGCAGCTTCAAGGTTATTATCAAACCAAAGCGTCCGTACAGCAAGAATAACCCCGGATATTTCCTTGGCATTGTTGCTCGTGTCCTTCTTAATCTTCTCATAAAGGCTATTCAAGTAAGTTTCTCCAGCAAGTACTTCAGCCAGAGGGTCATGGATCACATGCTTCCACAGCGCTCTCCCGGCTGCAGTCTGGCACGCGGACCGCCTGAGCGAGTCCCAGTCCTTTTCAATAACTGCATGAAGCTCCTGAATGGTGTCACTATAAGGTAAGTCAGGCGCTGGCCATTCCAGGTTATTAGGCAAGCAAGGCTCTGGCTCTTGCTCTGGCATGGCTATGCTTTTTCTATTTCTGCCGATTTTCGAGTAGTAATAGAAGAAGAAAAGAGGAAGTGATAATGCATGGGAATTTATAATGTCGAAATGTGTGTTATAGGAGAAAGAAGAGACTGTAGGAAAGAGATAAGGAAACAGAGCCACACACAAAACCAACGTCCCAGAAAATTACTCAATCGTAGCCAGCTTCTCCACCTTTAAATGACATGCCCCAGGCTGAAAGTACAAAACATAAAGTATGCCCTATCTCAGGAGCTCTTTTCCCTCTCCAACATGTCCTTTTTCCCAAACCAAGTTGCAAAAAATCAGCATTCAGGGCGGTCCCCACCTTTTATGATCTGATTAAACTGTCACAGATTAAACTTAAGTTGCCCATCCTCTCAACTTGTATTTTGTAAACATATCTGCCTGGTTTATCCAGAAAAGATTGGAGGTGGATATTCAGGGGCGGATCTAGTAAGAGGTCTAGACGACAAGAGTCCTTCATAAACTTTTTTGACAATTTTTTTACTATTCTGAATTTTACAAAATTATAAAAGTGTTCCTACAAAATTTAAAAATATATAGGTGTTTTTCAAGAATTTGTTTGATGGTCCCAACATTTTAATCCTATAAATCTGCCTAGCGTGTACATGCACCCACACAAAAACTGTCTGTCCGATGGAACTTCATCCCTACCCTTGACAACCCTCATGAGTTTTCGCCATTACAATGCAGTCATGTATGAATTTTCGCCATTAGAATGCAGTTTTACATGATTTAACTAGGGCGAACATCTCACAAGGGAAAAATACGAAAAAAAAATAGTACTCGAGATTGGATAAATTACTTTAAGCCGTCAGGAGACGTTTAGTAAATCAGTTCTACTTCAGACTTCAGATAAAAATTAGTTTCGCCAGAGTGGTAATATATTACCCTATGTAAAATGTTGCGACTTTGTCGCAGCCTAGCAAGGTATTTGGAACCAGCTGCAGTCTGCAGTTGGATATCATAACATTTCTAGTGCAGTACCCACCAGATAATATGCCAGGAGCTAAAGGATATGCGTTTTGTAAAGTACTATGTTGATTTGTGTAAGTTGGTAATGACGAGAATAAGATGTGTTTAAGATGATATAAAATCACCGCCAAAGACAGGTTTTGTATAATCCGTTGAGCTGGCGGAGGATCTTAGACATGTGTTTGTCTACTAAATAGGTTTAATACTAGTATTAGTGCCAATAATCCTATTTTTAATAGATTATCTTTTGTTAAGTGTGATGTGTAATATTTGATCAGCAGAATTATGTGGATTTGTGGTTAGTGAAGCTAGTTAGTGAGAATGGTTTATTGTTAGTACTTTCTCCATGTGTTTGCAACTTTGTGATTCATGTAATAAGAATGAGGAGGTGATTATGGGTCCATTTTTAGTGGCAAAATATTGATAAAATTATTTAAATATTGTTATGTTTTGAAATTATTGAGTTTTAATTTTGACAAAGGATAGGTTAGCTAGAATTTTTATATTTGAAATTTTATTTTCAAAAATATTAAATTGATATTTAATTCACAATTTTTTATTATAATTGAAATTTATAAAAATGTCCAAGCAAGAATCCATTATTTGAAAATAAAATAAGTAAATTATAAGTTTCATACTCGAATTTATTACTAGTGGTTAACTTATACTACTAATAGCTTTTTGCATGTAATCATTTCTCAAGAAGATTCACTTGAATTTTTTTTTAATGATATTTTTTACTAGTCAAACCTTGACAAATAACTCTCAAATTTATGTTTACAGCCTAATTTAAATTATTTTTAAAGAAATACGCAATTTATCAACTTGTTTATATGTGTTGATTTAATAATTGTTATATATAAAAGGGAAAAACACCCGAAAAAATTGACATTTCTATCTAAAAATTTTTCTCCATAATGATTATAACAATATAAACAAATCCCATATTCATTTTTGCAATATATGACTTCTATCTTTTTTCTGAGATTTAAAGTTAAAAATACACAAAAATAATTCTATTTATAGTTAAAAGTTAGGTACAGGTTAATGTTTGTAGCCAAAACCGTCCCTTAATGGCTTCCAAAACATGATTAGATTAAGCTACTTAATCAGTCTTAGATTATTACAAGAATAATAAATCAGCGGACCCAAATCAAGTTTAGAATCTTTTTGTTCTTCCACTACCATGTTGTCACTCAATTTGCTATTTAATGAAACTACACTTGTTGTACTTTCTTCCCTCATGTAATCAAGAAAAACACATATATATCCATAATTATTATAGATACAGACAATATAACAAAACCCCATATACAAAAACTCTTCAAAACATCAAGATTTTTGAAGAATTGAAGAGATGGGAGCTGATATACCCTGTTGTGGAACAGAGTTTGTGTTGTATGTGTTTGCAAGTTTGGGTTTGGTTTTGTTTGCTGGGCTTATGGCTGGCCTTACTCTTGGCCTTATGTCTCTTGGTCTTGTGGACCTTGAGGTTCTTATCAAGTCTGGGCGGCCTCAAGATCGTAAGCATGCTGGTGAGTATCATCTCCTGTTGATTTCTTGAGAAATTTGTTGGGTTTTGGTTTGGGTTGTTTCTTGATTTGGGTTTGTGTTGTTTCTTGATTTGGGTTTGTGTTGTTATGATCAAAAGATGAGAACATGGTGAAAGTTTTGGATTATGCCTAAATTTAAGAGCTTGGTTGTGTTTTTTTGTATTGAATACTTGTACTGTTATATTGTGTGTGAAGAATTGTGATGTTAAGAATCTGTACTGTGGATGTTGGAGTTTATCAGCAGCATTGCAGACTTGTAGAGTTGCAGTCCGGTGTATATTTATGTTCTATTTGTAATGAGAGATTGAGGATCAGTATTTGCATTTATTCAATTGACCTTTACGGCTTTACCCGTATGAACAAAAATGTTGAAATGAAAATGGGAACTTGAGCTTGTGGATTTTTACCTTGTTAAGCTTTACTTATGATTTATGAATAATGTTACGGAGTTTGCATTTCGTATTTCATATAATGGTACGATTCAAAGGATGATAGTTGATGAAAATCGTGAACTGTTTTTCTTGTGACAGCTAAAATATACCCGGTGGTAAAGAATCAGCACCTATTGCTTTGCACACTTTTGATTGGAAATTCGTTAGCAATGGAGGTTAGACGAGCTTCTGATTGCTTATTTGATAATGCCACTGTTTCTAGCCATAAAAACAATTAACTCTTTTTTGTCATGCAGTCTCTTCCCATATTCCTGGACAAGCTTCTACCTCCATGGGCAGCGATTTTGCTTTCAGTGACACTTATCCTTTTGTTTGCCGAGGTGAATATCTCTATAATACATCAAGAAGCCATTTTTTACGAGTCTGTTTAGATACACATTGTTTTCATTTCCTTTTAGATCTTTTGATTTGTGGTATTCAATATTCACTAACAGATTATGCCTCAAGCAATCTGTACCCGTTATGGATTAACTGTTGGAGCAGCAGTGGCACCTTTGGTCCAGCTCCTTCTATGGTTGTTCTTCCCAATTGCCTACCCAATCAGTAAGGTGTAGTTAATAATCTTAACATATATGTCTCCTACCAGTCTTCATTCCAATTTCCAACTGCACCTAATTAATGTGAAAATATAGAGTGAGTTATTCTTTTTGTTTATATTATTGTAAATTGTTAAATAACATTTTTTACTGGAACTATATAAATTTTTGTGCCTGCAAAAATCATAGTACATGATGACTAGACACAACTTCCCTGAACAAAATTTCTGCCTTTCTTTTCCCCTTATACTGGTGATGAATTGAATGCCAAAATTGTTCTATACTGTGTTTAGTTCTTTTACTGTGTTTGATATACATCTTTAGCATTGAATTATGTCTAGGTTTTGGATTGGATGTTGGGTAAAGGACATGCTGCGCTTCTGCGTAGAGCAGAGCTAAAGACATTTGTGGACTTCCACGGAAATGAGGTACTTTGTCCAAATCCACTTTAGGTGTAACCCATCTCTATTATATAGTCAAAATTCTTAAGTTGAATCTGCCAAATACCAGAAATTCTATTTGAGCCTTCAACCTTTTGTACAAGCAAGATTGCAAGATCTATCTCTCTCTATCTCACGCTACCTATTTAAAATCTTTTTGTACTATCTTTATAGGCTGGTAAAGGAGGGGACTTGACACATGACGAGACAACTATAATTGCTGGAGCACTTGAGTTAACTGAAAAGACGGCCAAAGATGCCATGACGCCTATTTCAAAGGCATTTTCCATTGATCTGGATGGAACTCTTTCTTTGTAGGGTCATGTCTCACTTCTAACTCTCTATACTGCTTGCACCTGTGTTATGCTTGACTCTTTTCTCCATTTCCCTCTCTTACAGGGAGACCTTGAATGCCATAATGACAATGGGTCACAGTCGAGTTCCTGTTTATTGTGGGAAGCCTACGAATATTGTCGGAATTATTCTGGTAATTTCTGAAGTGTACCTATATCTTATTTACACAAAACCTAAAGCTCAAAACCGATGAATGATGTGTCTGCCATTGCTTATGCGGGACATGATCCGCATGTTTGTCATATCTAAGTGGAAGCGTGTTAGAAGTATGCTTGATAAAATGACACTGAATGGCGTTAAATACTTTGGCTACAGGCACAAGCAATATACAGTTTTCCTGTAAATTGAAATTTATGGTAACACTATACCAGACAGTTGAGTCTTTTGGATTTTGGTGTATGCTCTGGGCATGTGGAATTTATTATTGAGTAGGTTACATGTGTCTTTCATTAATCAGCACCCATAATTTAAGTAGCTGATATTAAAGTTAATCCTATCACTTCTGCCTTGGGTTAATTTCAGGCAATCTCTTTGCTTCATCATGTTCAATATGATTCATTTTTGTCAAGTGTTTAATGTTGACAAGTCATTTGTGTTAGTAATGGTGTTCTAAAATCTGTACTGTGTATTTTGATTAGCTTCATTCTTATCCATTGCCATTGATCTACCAATCAAACTGGGGTCAATTTGTCAGTGTGTGCCGCAGTGTTTAGCTGCAGTAGAAATGTAAATGTTTGATTTTGTGCTTGAAGTGATTCTTTCTTCATGAAAACTGTGACCTTCAGATAAGAGTCTGCAGTCAATAGTAAGTCTTTATTTTTGCTATCATCGATATCAATCATTTCAAAATGTAGCAACAATGATTCTCTTTGGTAAATTCGTGTTTTTGCTTTTCTATGGGGAGTATGGAGCCTTATTGGTTGACTGTGTTGTTCTTTCAATGAGGAAGAGACTGTTCTTTTTGCCTTGATGAGAAATTCCATAGTCTTTCATATTTGCTTTGTACAAGGTTATGGGGCAAAAAGCTCTAAAGACTTATTACTTTGCATTATCTGTTGTTCTTTTTTCACTTCTCAACAAATTCTTAGCCTTCCTTTGTCATGTCAACTAAATTATTGTACTTTGTTTTCCAGCCACTCATTCTTGATCTTCTGAAGCAATAGTTCTCACCTATATAACCATTCTGCAGGTAAAAAATCTCTTAACAGTTGACCCAGTTGATGCAGTTCCTCTCAGAAAAATGATGATTAGAAAAGTTCCTAGGTATGGATAAGATGGCTTTGCTATTATTTATTGAATCGAGGTGGTTATAAATTCAAAAGAAGCTTTCCCATGATTAGGATAAAGTGATAAACCTCTGTCTTGTTTATCTGCATTATCAGACATCATTACTCTGATGGATTCTATATCTATCAATTTCGTGACAAACTTTCTTCTTATTATTGAGCCATCTTAAATCCCAAGTTTGTCTATGAAAAGCGGGTCACTGGAGTCAGTTTTAAAGAACCCTAGGTATGTACGTATTTTCTTTGAAAGAAATACATCAGTACATTCCAATCAACTAAATACCATGAAGTTGGGTACATTTATTTTGTTCCTTATATTGGGGTTTAGTGACTCATTTCTTCCCCACTTACAGTTGCGTAACTATAATCATTTTAGTGGAGAGATAAATAAGGGTTAACTTGAAGAATCAGTGTTATACTGTGATGGTGGTTTACCTTTTTAAATTATCCTTTATCCTCTCTTTTTTCTCTGAGTTGATTCTCGTTAGGATTTCTAAGTAATTTTTTGTGCCATTAGCAAGCTAATAATTTTTATTTTGTGTTCGCCCAGGGTTTCAGAAGACATGCCTCTATATGATATTCTCAACGAATTCCAGAAAGGTCACAGCCACATTGCTGTTGTATATAAATCTTTAAATGCGACGAAAGAGTTTACAAAGAAAACGAATGACGGTAAATAATGTTCTGCTTTGGCCAAGTCTTGTTACAAAACTTGTCTAACATCCAATTTTCCACCAAGTTATTCATCAGTCCCTCTCTAACTCCACAACTTCCTGCAAGTGTAATAATAATATTATAGTATAGAATAAATAAAATTATGGGTGTATTACGTATATAGAAAATAACACATGAAACTTTCTGTGTGTTCATGACACATATAGAAAAGTAGAGGATATAGAAAAGTAACGGAAACAGAGGAAAGTAACGCATATAGAAAAGTAACATATGTGGAAAGTGGAAACATAAGAAAGTAACGCATATAGAAAAGTAACGTATGTAAAAACGTAGGAAAGTAACGCATAGAGAAAAGTAACGTATGTAAAAACGTAGGAAAGTAACACATATAGAAAAGTAACGTATGTGGAAACGCAGGAAAGTAACGCATATAGGAAAGTAACGTATTTGGAAACAGAGGAAAGTAACACGCATATATATTCACCTACGTTTTAAGTGTGCAACTGTTCTAGTGGTTTCCGCGTGCATTTGGCGAAAAATTTGGTTCTTATATAGATATATACATGCATTATGTAGATGCATGTGATATACTTGTACTATCATCCTCCATTTACAAAGAGACTCAAAAATGAATTTTAGCCATTATACACTAACACTTGGGACGATGTCTAGTGTGGCTGGTCAGAACATTCTTTGTAAAGCCGCTATGGCATGAGAAGCATGGTGTCTCATTGGCAGTAGATGAAGTTGATGATGAGCCACTACAAAAAATAGAAGTCCTGAAGCTAGAGAGTGTAAGTGAGGTGTAACAGAACTCATACCTGGGGACAGTGCTTGCTGAGAGAACTCTCTTTGGTTGGAAAAACTTTAACTTCAGAGATAAATCTCTTCAATTATAAGCACTTTGTCCCCTGGTATGAGGTATTTCACACCTTCATCTACACTCTCTGGCTTCATCACTTCTTTTATATGAATAATGAATACACACATAACAAAATCCGTTCATATTACTTAAATTATCTTTTTTACTTGTAAGTATCCTTTTTATGGGAAAGGGTATTACATCAACTGTTTTTCATTATATTATTTTCTTATAGAAGTAGCCATTAGAGTTCAAAGAGATGAGTGCTTAATTATGTCTATACATTTATGTTGACTGCTGCTGATTGGATAACTATCCACTAATGTTAAGTTTTTCTGGATATTCTAGTTATGTAATCTTTGTGTTCTCGTTCTGGATTTGTGGTTATAACGCAGCTACACAAAATATGACTAGCAAAACACGCTCTCATGTCGCTGACAGGACCGATGGCAATGAGAATAAGAAGAGTCCTGTTGCTGCTCCTGCCTTTAAAAAAAGACATAGAGGTTGCTCGTTTTGTATTCTTGATATAGAAAATACTCCCATTCCAGAGTTTCCGCCCAATGAAGTTGTAGTTGGTGTAATAAGCATGGAGGATGTCATTGAGGAGCTTCTTCAGGTAATTACTTAACTGGTTAAGCATAAAAATATTTTCCAAATTGTTGGCTTCTAGCTTTCACCCACAGATTAATTCAACAAAAATTGAGAATATGGAAATGCACTAACAATGAAGATATGTGGAAATTGAGTTGGTTGTGTACACTAATATACTCCTTCAATCCTTAATATCAGAACTCTTCTCTACACTAATACTAATTTTTACCTCTTGATATAACATCTTATTTTTTTGTTTGACAGGAGGAGATACTTGATGAAACGGATGAATACGTAAACATTCATAACAGGTAGTAACTTTTTACATGCAATTTTGTGTGGCTTTGAGCAAATTTATATGGATCTAAATTTTTGTAGGACCGGTAGATATATTTCTTTTTTGCAGACTTAAAAAATAGGGATATTCTCTATGCTACCACCGTACAATTGGCTTCACATTTTTTGTTTCTATCCATGATAACACTGTACATTTGGTTTTTCACATATAATACACTTATGTTAGGTAAAATGTAACAGATTTGATTTTTGATTGTAAAAAATATGTAAATCTGAAATCTTTTTAAAAAATATACATGAAATAGACTCTCATAAATCGAAACCAGAGTCAAACTGAGTGAGATATAAATTATCAAAGTTTGATTATATCTCACTTATTTTAACTCTGCTTAACATGATTCAAAGGTGTATTTCATGTAATTTTATTTTGTAAAGATTTTAAATATACAATTTGTTTTACAATCTAAAATCAATTCTTTTATGTTTTACATAACGTGAGGGTATTATATGTGAAAAAACCAAACGTATAGGGTTACCACATATAAAAGTCAAAAATGTGATGGTAGCATTAATAAAAGCCAATTGTACAGTGGTACCACGGAGAATATCCCTAAAAATATTGGGTATTCTTCAATTATCAGTGAAATGGCCACTCCATACTGCATCATGGTTTTGTCTTGTGCAAAATAGGATGATCAAAGTGTAAACTTTGCAAACTTTCGGTCAACATAAATTCATTTAGGGTCTAGATCTGTTAAACCAGGATTAATGCACGAAAATTACATAGCAGGACATAAAATACATGTGAACGTAAATGTTTATACTTTGGGTGCAGGATAAAAGTGAACATGCATGCTACACAAGAACAAGATTCTGAAAACCTGGAGCGGGATTCCCCAACTTCCACTCACCAGTAAAGCACAACAAGAAGAAAAAAACACAGTTCAATCTCCAAAGGAAAATTGTTCATCCACTTTACTAGTCTTTCATTGCTACTGTAGTTTTCGGGAAAAAGATTCAGTTACGCGTAGAGTAAGGAAAAAACGATATAGCCTTAACTAGATGTTGTGCCTAATACTAGTGTCTATATAAACTTATTACTGCGGATATATGCTATATGTATATTGATGTACTAAAACAACAGACTCCTGAAACTCTTTGCCGTGGTTGCAGAATTTAATTTGCCTCTTGTGTTCTTGTATTCAATTTTAGGTAGCTAATGTGTAACATCTCACATCGATTAGTTAAAGATCATATAAAAAGAGTATTTGGGTTCTTGATACAAGTCAATAACCATATATGCTAATATGCTTTGCTAATTTGCTAGCCCATGTTTGTCAGAAGCTAAAAAAGTGAATGAGTTATTTTAATTTTTTGATTTTCTCAAGTAGAATTCAATTTCATCCATTCAAGTAAATAGTTCATCAAATTTATTTTTATTATTATATTTTAAGAAATTTATAGTATAATTATTCGGGCAGACATTATAAACTATGAAATTATCATACCCTCTAACTTGCCACAACTCTGCAAGTTATAAGCATGATGATCTATATGTTCAAAATAAGCCTTTATAAAGTGATTGAAATTAATAAATACATTACTTTACCAAAGTAAATACTACCGCTTTCTGAAAAGACTCAAATCTTTGTTGGGCCTGTAAAAGAGAAAATAGTTTACCCATAAAGTAATTAGTAATATAGAAAGTAAGCTTATACGAGGCCCAATAAAGTTTGGTTGGTCTCATGAGTCACAGTCCCACCAGTTTTCTCTTTTCTGTTCACGTTATATCATAAATATGATATACACATGCTGTTTGTTTTTTCTTACCTTCTTTATTATTACTTAAAATAGAAACTAACAAAAAAAATTGACAGAAGGAATGGTCCTTGACAGGACACTCAATTTTTCATAATTCTTTTAACTGAAATACAGAACATCTCGCATATTTAGAAAAAGAAAATATATCACATGTGTTCATATTTATATAAAATCAAATTGAAATATTATTAATTTTATTTTAAAAAATTATTGAAATAATAATATAACAATTTCCTTGATGCTCATCATGGCCGCAGATGTCAGGAATCAAAATTAGTAGGTTGATCGTGAAGAATCTATCATGAATTTTTTTGATAAATCAAATATTTTAGTCAGATTAAAATATAACCAATAAATTACTAAAATATTTTTAAAAAATTAATATAAATTTTTTCCATAAACGGAGAGAACAAACTTCGTCTCATATAAAAAAAATGTCGGACATGTAAGATGCCATCATGCCATTTAAAATTACCAAAAACCCAAGTGGAATATCATAAATCCCATTCTACCCTTTTATTCTCCCTGCCATTTTCTTACATTCTTCAGTAAGCTAATAATGACTTCTCCAACTAGGTGAATGCTTATGATTCTTGCTCTTATTTTCTTACATCATTTTACTTCAACATAACTTCACTTAACACACACAGACATTTATGTTGTTGTTTCTTTGTTATTTGTCTTGTATGTGCTTATAGATCTCTGAAGTTGATGCTTAACTATGGTATAAAAAGATTGAATTTTTATCTTATTTTGAAATCAAGATTGAATTTTTATTTCTTTTTAAAATCAAGATTGGATTTTTTTTTGTTGGGAATGGCTATAGTTGCAAGATTTGGTAGGCAAGCAAAGAGGTTTAATGGGGTTTGTATAAAGACTAGTGCAGTAGCTGTATTGGGCTTGTGTTTTATTTTAGTATGGTCTGCTTTTTCATCTTCTTATACTTCAGTGACTGATCAAAGAAGTACTTTTGGTGAAATTTCTCAGCCCATTTCTTCAAATCAGAATCGTGGTAAACCCCAGATTCATGAATTTAAAAAAGATAACACTGAATCTGATTTAGAGAAGGATGTTAGGAAAAGAATTAATGGGTCTGAGCCATTGGTTAAGGTAGATAGTAAAGAAGTGAAGGAAGGGGATGTGAAAGTTGAAAAAGATAGTAGTAAGGAAAGTGAAAATGGTAACGAGGAAGAAGAGGAACATAAGGTTTCGGATGAACCCGAGAATGAGGAGGTGAGGAAAGAAAGTGAGGAGGAAGAGGGGAAAGTGAATGGGGAAGTTCAGGGGGATGATGATGTGAATGCTGTTTTGGATTCAGAGGGAGAAGCAAAAGTTGTTGTGAATGAAGAAGATGAGAGCAGTGAATTGGAGGGTGAAAAGAAGGTTAAGAAGAAATTGGGTCCGTTGTTTGATCCAAAGGAAAAATATAATTGGAAATTATGTAGTAGTAGGAGTAAGCATAATTACATTCCTTGCATTGACATTGAGAAGGCTACAGGAAGGTTAAAGAGTTATCGGCATCATGAGAGGAGTTGTCCCAAACTGCCTCCAACGTGTTTAGTTCCTCTTCCTCATGAGGGGTATGGGATTCCGGTTAGCTGGCCTGAAAGCAAACTGAAGGTATGTGTATATATTTGTTAAAGGTTTTGACATTAGCTTTAGGTATAGTCAAATAGGTGAGCATTAATAGATTGTTTCTTATGGTAGTGCCATAATATTTCCAGATCCTGTATAAGAATGTGGCACATCCGAAACTAGCTGCATTTGTTAAGAAGCAAAGCTGGGTGGTAGAATCTGGTGAATATCTCACTTTTCCGCAGAATGAGTCTCAACTCAAAGGTGGAATCTCGCACTATCTTGAATTCATTGAAGAGGTAAAATTTTTATCTATTCATGTACTTATTTCCATTTAAGGTTTGTCACTTTGTATGTATGGGACTATGGGACATAGTCTTTAGCCATTTTCTCATGGGGCGGCTAAACTTGTTGTATCAGACTTCATACTCCAAAAACTTGAGCAATATGTAAAAAAATTGAACAATAAATTGGCAGTCAAATCAGTTGATGCTATTCCAAATAAAATTAATCAAAATTTGTTTGTACCTACTAAAAAGAAAAGAAAGACTGGTATTGGTTTATTTGACTGCTTCTTAAATCTTATTAGATGGTACCGGATATTGAATGGGGGAAAAACATTCGTACAGTTTTGGACATTGGATGTACTGATTCAGGCTTGGCGAGTTCTCTACTTGACAAGGATGTGCTTGCACTTGCACTAGGTGTGAAAGATGATCTAGTTGACCTGGCACAAGTTGCTCTTGAGCGTGGTTTTCCTGCTGTAATTAGTTCCTTCGGATCTCGGAGGCTTCCATTCTCCAGTGGTGTTTTTGATGTGATTCATTGCGGGGAATGCCTTATACCATGGCATTCTAATGGTTTGTGCTGCGGAGGATACCTTAATTTTTATTATTCATCGTTTTCTACATTGTCATCTATTTGTTAGGAGGCTCATAATTTTATAAACTTTCAGGTGGAAGACACCTTCTGGAAATGAACAGAATTTTGAGACCAGGGGGGTACTTCATTTTGTCGAGTAAACAGGACAGTATCGAAGCCGAAGAAGGTTGGCAGTGCACATTTCTATATAAGTAACAATGTAATATATTTCCCATCAACTATACAGTGACCCTAGTTTAAATCAGCAATATCTGGCCAACAGCCTGCTTTAAAAGAGTAGATATCGTGTCATTATATTTGCATATTTAATTGGCTTTCATAGTTATTATGCATTTCTGTGTATAATATTCATCAACTTTTAATCTTTAATCAATCTGAATCATATTCAACTCTCATATCTCGGAGCTATTTTGTTAAATCAAATACTATTATTTAGAACTTTATCATACACTTTGTTACACAGAACGAACACACGCCTGGTTCTAAAAGGACATCATGGGTATATTGTTAGAGACAAATTAGAAGAGCAAGCTGTTCAATTTTGGCATTATGTCCTGTTTAACATCAGTTAACCTTAACTTTTGGCAGGAAACTTCCCATTTAAGTTTAGCAGTGCATCATTATCCACACACCTAGTTTTCTTATTATAACACACATTTTTAACTCGTCCAGCTATGTCCAAGCTTACTGCAAGTATTTGCTGGAATATCTTGGCACATAGGAGCGATGAAGTCAGCGATATTGGTGTTAAAATATATCAGAAGCCTGAATCGAATGATATTTATGAACTGAGAAGGAAGAAAGTTCCTCCGATGTGCAAAGAAAATGAAAACCCTGATGCTGCCTGGTAAGTAGACATCTGCCTGCCTTTCTTTTTAGCATCATATCCTTTGTGGATTCTTTATTTGTTGGTTATTGGATATAGTCAGATACCTCTACTACCCTTTGTGTTCGTTAAGTTAAACAAGTAAAGAACACATAATTGGATAAATCATCAAGTGAAAGTTGATCTAGAGATATAGAAAAAATCCTCTGTGACAGGCATGCGACTTTTTTGTCACTCAGCCACTCTACCTTCCTGGGCTGAGGGCCTATCTCCTCATCGGAAGCTACATAAGTCATCAGTGAATACAGCAAGTGATTGGCCTCGTATAAATAAACTCGTGTTTTCACTATTTAAGCTCCAAATTTTATTTTAGACATTTTAATTATGTGAACTACCGATGAATTTTCTATAATAAGGTTAATTGATTTTATTCTTATCATGGGTAATTATGTACTGTACATGTCATTTGCAATTTATTAGTAATATATGGAGCTCATTTATCAATTCCTATAGTGAATCTCTACTTAATATTTTTTTGGTCTAAGAAGTGAGGAAAACTATATGAAGAATGAACGGTTAATTGTACACGTTAATATTGTCTGTCAACCTACAAGCTCAGTCCAAATTAGCATTAGTAAATTGCATACTCTGGTAATTATAAAACACAAAGTCTTCTTCAGGCATTCCAGTATTAAACTCAACTTTACCAGACTTGACAAAACTTTCTTTATATTACAGTATGTAGTGACTAGTGATCGGGTCAAGCTGAATACTGGTGGTGGGGCTTGTATGAAATATATCCCCTGTCTTTGTCTGCCAAGATCTTATATTCAGGATTCTTACAGCAGTATAATCCATCTTTAGTTCATGTACCAATTAGTTTCACGAAAAGATCCGTCGTACACGGAGTTCGAAAAAAATCATTCCACAGCACTGTTGTTAACTATAGCTAATTGCTCTACAGGTATGTCCCAATGAAGAACTGTTTACATGCCATTCCAACTGCAATTGAACAACGCGGGACTGAGTGGCCTGATGAATGGCCTAGAAGGCTTATGACTTTTCCTGAGTGGATAAACAACAAGGAGAAATTAATTGCTGACAGTGATCACTGGAGATCTATTGTTACCAAGTCCTATTTAATCGGAATGGGTATTGACTGGTCAAAAATCAGAAATGTAATGGACATGAAGGCCATTTATGGAGGGTATGCCAACTAAATTTCTAATTGCAGATAAGCTCTCATTGTACTTGATAAAAATTTGGTGGAAATGTTTAAAAAAGAAAAATAAATTACGTAATGCTTCACTGCAACTTCACTTCTTACTTCTTCTGTTCTTTACCATCCTTATTTGCTATAAATAGTTTTTGCAACTGCCGCAAAAAAACAAAAGAGGACTGATGCCTTCTATATTTTATATAGATTTGCAGCGGCTCTTTCACAGCAGAAGGTTTGGGTAATGAACGTGGTCCCTGTAAATGCACCAGATACACTTCCAATAATCTTTGAACGGGGGCTGGTTGGTGTCTATCATGATTGGTGTGAGTCGTTCACTACATATCCAAGATCATATGACCTTTTGCATGCAGATCATCTCTTTTCTCGACTTAAGGATAGGTAGGTCGGACCATCTTCATTATTACGCCTTCCTAATTTATATCATTTCCATCTCATTTCCTACAAAATTAGAATGCTTGTTATTCATGTGTTAAAATATAAACCATATTTTGACGGAGGAGCCAAGAATCAAAATATCTGATTTCTAAGCACAGCCATACGATTTTGCAGGTGTAAGCAGCCTGTGGGAATAGTAGTCGAGATGGATCGGATTCTTAGACCCGACGGTTGGGCAATTATACGTGACAAGATGGAAATACTAGAACCACTAGAGGGTATATTCAGAAGTATGCACTATGAAATCCGTATGACTTTCGCGCAGGGAAAGGAAGGTTTACTCTGCGCCCAAAAAACCTTGTGGCGTCCTTGAAATCATGTTGTTGAGTTCGTTTGCATCTCCTGATCTTCAAATTACGGTATATTCTCTCCACCTTAAAGAATTAGAGTATTTAGAAGGAGACAGCTTAGTTTTGTCTTTTTTGAGGCATACAAGTCATTTTTTTCATCATTCTTGACATGAACAATACTAGCTATCTTAGTTTTTTGTATATTGAAATTTTGTTGTTGTTAGATTGCAGAGAATACACTGCATTGTATGAGCATTATATGATTTGGCACATAAAAATTCCCTCAATGATGCAAAGGTTACTTATTATAAAAAAATATATTTGCTTTATTTTTGCAGCTTTCTTATTAAAATCGCAAATGTCCTGTATTCGACATCAGGTAGCGTGTCAATCTGGGGAGTGCAGATTTCGATTTTGATTACAACAAATCGAACAGATTTTTGTTGTTTCTACCTCCGTTTCAAATTACATGTCTACTTTCAAAAAATCACATAATTTAACAAAAGTGGATTTTGAGAAAAAAGAGGGTGTATTAATTCATTAATTAAACCTAATATGTGGTATATGGTTGATTTTGGAAATATAAAATTTGAAACGGTTTTTCTATGGTTTGTCCATGAGTACACAATAAGCACTAACTCCTATGAGTTTGGTGCATTTATTGGTCACCTAATCATAAATAAAGATGGTCTCCCTGCATTTACATAAGTCCACCAATCAAAATCCACCAAAACCATCAATTTTAGTGTATAATGTGTGCCCATGGGCACACACTGGACAAACCCAATTTGAAATATGTGATGGAGAGTCGATTTTGGAAATATAAATTTACATTAAAAGTTGAAATTGACAAATATTTTGAAACAAATTTTATTTCAAAAATACACATGTATTTTGAAACGGAGGGAGTACTTCATTTTGAAAATGGATTTCATTAAATGTATCAGTCTATCAGATGAATCACCCGTCTTAACAGTACAAAGAGAGCACAAAATTTATAAGATGAATGTTATCCACAAATCTTAATTTGTGGATGATATGTCATTTTTGAATATGTTTCTAAATATAAATGGTATTTAAATTCAATTTACATTATTAATAATAATATATGACCCTACTATAGACATTCATTTAAATTTTACATATAAGTTTTTTTTTATGAACGGGTTTTGAAATTTCTGTCGCAAAAGACAGAGACGGGCATTGCTTTTGAATGAACGAGAATTCGAATTATGCAGGTGGCATTTCTTGTTTAGTCACACAAAAAAAGTGACTTACAAATATAAAAACACTATTGCATTACATAAATTTCAAATTATACTTGTCACCATAAATATATTTTTTGTAAAATATGGGAGGAAGCTATATTTATAGAGGATGAGTGAGGGAATAATTTCTTTAATATGAAAAGCGTTTTCTACTTCAATAATCAATCTCAATGTTAATATTCCGTTCTTAAATTTTTTTAGTTAAAGAAAGCCGGAGAAAAAACGGTGGATGAAGAAATAACAAATTTTGACAAAATTTTATAGCAATTTTTTATGTGTATTTTTAGTTTTGGGTAAGAAGAGGGGATTTAGAAAAACAAATGCTAAAAAATTGCCCAACAAGAAAATTATAACAAAAAATTTCTTTTTTTATTTTCTCTCTTAATCTAAATTCATAATTCTTATGAAATTCATATATGATTCATTTGTAATCACAATATTATGATTTTAGTCAACGGAGAGGTCTTTTAGTTATTTACAATTTTTGTTTTTTGAGTTTTTCAAAATTTTGTTTATAAGTATACTAAAATCTATCATTTGTATAATTTTGTACGTAAATTTCAGTTGTTATTTTATATTTTAAAAATTCATAGTAGATGGAGTTTGTATTAAAACTTTACAAATAATATCATTTCAGGAAGATCTTTTTCCGCTATGCATTACTTGTTCACATTCTGTTATTTCAAAGACTCAAATGTCATAATATCAATACTTGATTTTGTTCCTGCAGTTTTCATTTTGAATATTACAAATTTGTTACCTCTTTTTTTTTGACATCATTCTTGAAGGATTTTATAATTTTATACAACTCAGTTGTTTTATACCTTTATATTTCGATTCTTCTTCATAGTGTAAATTGATTTTCTTTTAGACGGCCTAGGTCCGATTTTATTTTTTTATCTTAATTTAGTGATATTTGTTTGTGTGATCTTTGAATTTTCGATTTTTCTAGAAAATTTTATAAAAATGAATTTGTCCAGTTGTTAAATTTAAAATCTAAAAACATCCTTCAAAATTAATAAATTATTAGCTCCCATCCCATGCAACCCCCAAGTTGAAAGAAGTCTGGTAACAATAGATGATGAGTTCGCACTTGGCAGTACCCGTGATCGTGAAGCACCAAGTTGGCATCCGTAGGGGCATAAAGGCTGGCATTGTCAGCAACAATACATTCAAACAAACTCTCAAATCACAATTGGCAAGAAAAATTGAAAAACCAAAGTTGACACCAACCGTGCTCGATGCTTAAGCTCCCTTATTTTTCGAAAATAAATGTGTACGTAAATGTTTACCTTTTTCTAGATAAATACTTATTTTTATGAGTATATTAAAAAATATTAAATATTTTTTAAATACTTAATTTTAAAAATAATATTTAAATATGAAATTAATACTCAAGCTCCTTAGATTTATGAAATAAGTCGAGCAAAACATCCCGGGGCACCCAATTGTACTCCTAAATACTCTCTTTATTTCAAATTAAACAAATTCGTTAGTTTTGGACAAATTTAAAATCTATTCACGACGCAGTTATATAATTTTTTTAAAAAATTTACTTCAGTCAAACAAATTTTGGGTGAGGAACCAGGACTTGAGAGGAGAACCGATTAATGAGCGAGAGGAAGCTAAATTCAGCTAGTCAAAGACAAAAGCAACAGATATGATGCAGGGCTTTATTATCAAAAAAAGTAAATCAGCTTTCTCTGAAAACAGAAACTGCAATAGTACAGCATACAAGACCATTCATATTCATCACCAGAAACCTCAAATATGGATATAAATCATTCATCAGTTGACAATGGCATGATTCTTGAATCTGTTCTTGAACAAAATTTTAGTAATCTCACATGCAGCCAAGCAACTAATCTACACTACAACACAAACATAAAACCAGTACTACAAATATTACACATAACAATCATGTGCTGCTTTTTCTAGGTTTGCCTTTTCGCTTAGCTCTGCTACTCCGAGGCTGCTGCTGCTGTTTTTGCTCTTCTTCAATCCTCAGTGCACCGAGGTCACTTGTCTTAGGTTTCTTGTGGTCATCATCAGTTTCAGTTTCATCTTCTTGCTCCTCAGCTGATGTTTCTTGCTCAACGACTTTGCGAGGTCTTCCTCGTTTCCTCGGACTGGTGATAATCTGTGGCCCTTCTTCTTGTTCAGCCATTGATGATTCTGAAATGGCTACTGAGAGTTCTTTTCTCTTGGCAATCACTTTCTTTTTCCCCATCCAACACAAACATATAGCTCTAGCTCAATATTAGCTAGAACTTGCAATTAACTTGCAAGTAAGCTAGCTAGTAGTACCGGTGTTATTGTTGAGCTAAATTTGCAAAAAGGTTTATTGCAGCTCTTTTTACCTACTTAAACCAAACATGGAAACTGGTATTAATAAACTAAGACCGAGCGTACAAAGGAGAAGCCCAGCTAAATTTTGACTACATGACCCAAACATGTGCAATTGTTCACTAGAACACTATGCTAAAAAAAATAAAATTAGAAATCAAAATTAATCGACTAACCTATTAATTCAGGATTTATTAGAAATTTGTTAGAAATTTTTTGATAAATAAATATTTAGTCAAATTGAAATATAATCGATAAATTAATATTAAAAGTTTTAAAAATCAATGGGAGATTTTAATAAAATGGAGATTTTTAGACACTTAATAATACTGTAAATCAGATGGTCACACAAGCAGTCCATTTTCTATAATGTAGGCTGTAGCAACACAAAACTTGATTACTTAGGGGCCGTTCGGCTGTGCTTAAAAGAAGTGACTTATTGCTTAAAATAAAGAAGTGGATTAGAAGTCAGAAGTTGGTCTGGACTTATAAGTTATCAGAAGTGTTTGGATACCGTGACTTATAAGTTTTTTAAGTGTTTAGATAACTTAACTTATAAGTTGACATAGTTTAGTAATTTTATAATATAATAATTTATTTTCTTTTAAAAAATAAATTATAATAATATAAGACCTTTTATTATTAATACATGAAATATTTTACAAATTCAATATTTTAAACTCTGCAACAAAAAAAAATTAATAACTGCTGATAATACAAGTAAAAAGGTACATCATTTATTTAATACTTATATTTATTTAATATAAATACAAAGGTATTTTTTATTAATTAATATATGAAATAGTTTAGCAAGAAGTATGAAAGAAACATGCAATGCAGCCAATTACTACCTTCTTGTTTGCCTGGATTACTTTTAGACTAGCGCCGCTGAGTTCGTCTGAAAAGAAGCAGAAGCTGCGTATCAAAAAAAACTGTATTTTGAAGCTTTAATCTTCAGCTCCTTTTGGTGTGATTAAGTGCTTTAAGACTGATTGCCAAACGCACCACAAAAAGAAAGAAGCGGGCTTCTGAGCTTTTAAGCCCAGAAGCTCCCTTCCCAAACACACACTTAGTTTTATATTTTTGTCTTACATTTACATCTATAATTTTATATTAGTATATATAATACTAGCTTATAGCCCGTGCAAGTCACGAGAGCTTTTTAATTATTTATAAACTTTTTAAATATATTTTAAATGGTGTGAAAAAATTTAATTTATCAATAATAAATTAAAATTGTATATATCATGCCAAAATATTAAATTCCTTCTATAAAATTTTAAATTATTTTAAGTAGAATATGTGATGCCAACTCCTCCTATTAGATTATACAGGATTAAAAAAAACCAAAAATACGTGAAAGACAGAATTTGTTTTGGATTCAGAAAAAAAAATTATAAACATGCAAATAGATATCAGTTTCCTTATAGAACAGAATTTAATTTTGTTCTACTCTAACGGTGTTTATTTGTTCAATATACGATCTAACGGATGATAAGCTTTTGGATCATAGGACCATGCGACCAAATTATCTCCCTTACGCTTATTATATATAAGTATATAATGTATGTGATAGGGAAGTCTGTAATGCAGTGCATTTTTTATAAATATATTAGAATATAGAATTTCAGTAATTTATGATCATTATTTTATACATGAACCTTAACAACTAACAATAATACATAGATCCATTTTCAACCAGTAAATAGAAAATAATGGGGATCAGAATTGTAAACATATAAAATTAATTCTAAAAGTAGATCGAGATATATGGTCCAAGATAGGATAGTGCGCAACTGTACAACACAAATTGCAGTGTCTCAGTCTGACCCTTTTTGTCGACTCTTTTCATCATCGGGCTTTGTTCATTGCCACTTTCAGCAACTTTTATTTCCAATCGTTGATTTTTGTACAAGGCAGTATACTACTCCTTCCATTTCAAATTACATGTCCATTTTAAAGAAATCACATAATTTAATGTGTGGTGTATGGTTGATCATGGAAATATAAATTTGAAATATGTGGAGGAGAGTTGATTTTGGAAATAGTATAACTTTACATTCAAAGTTGAAGTGGACAAGTATTTTGAGACAATTTTTTTTTCTAAAATGGACATGTATTTTGAAACGGAGGGAGTAGTATCTAACACATACATTATGATCACGAGACATATCACATTTTCCTATATAGTTTATTGACAGAGATTTGAACCATAGGATTTTAGCTAATAGTATCTTTTTTTGCCTGAAATTTAAAAATTCAATTGAACAATATTGATCAAAATTTTACATAATTAATATTAAAAATATAGTATAGTATTAATGGATCGTAAGTAAATGTTATTCAAATGTATAATGAACAAAATGTGTTTTTTAGTTGAAAAAAAGGTTTTAATTCAAAAAACTAATCAAAAAAAATATTTTTAGGAGTTTTTTTAGATTAGAGATTTTAATAAAATTTGAGGCGAGCTGTTTTTTATAAAAACAATATTGGTTTTGAGTCAAAACTATTGTTTATAATGACTATTTTTAAATTTAATAAACAGTTTTTACCATTTTTGAGTAAAACACTATTATTATTGTCTAAAACAATATTAATATCAAACAATAATCTAAACCGCTTAAAATAGACTTGTGAGTAAGTGCAATTAGAAGCGGAGCAAACGAGGCTTTTTTAGGTCCAAAATCGCTTTATGTTGTAGAAATTCATTTGCAAGCATAAATATGCATAATTTTTATATTCATGTAAACAAAGTACAACAGCGGAAATGATGAAAATTCACATACTTTGATCTTGCAAACAGTAACATATAGTTTTTCTCAGCCGAATTACAGTATTTCAGAAAAAAATAGCACCGAAAAATTATGCATATAGTTCTCGACTAGTTCATGTACTCCCACCAGGATAAGTGCATCCACCGTAACCTACAAATTTCAATTTAAGGCACTCTTAAAAAAGTAGATTGGAGGCACAAAGTAACGAAATCAAGACAGCCTTAGTCGATATAAAAAAGTTGACAATATTTTTTTTTACAAACGAATAAAAATTTATTAAAATAAAACACTTAACAAAAAAGGTATCATCAGTCCACCAGACCGCCACAGAGTAGATGTTATGTTCCTAAAACTTTTAAACCACTTACTAGGATTAGTTGATGTGAGCATGGCTGTTTGTGAGAAATCACAGTTCCATGGATTCCTTCCTGAATTTTGGTAAAGGAGATTCATCGCATAGGCTGCGTGACAGGACACGATGTTCGGTTCGAAACAAGATCCTCCCGGTTGAATAGGACTGCAGTCTATTGCAAATGCGCAAGCATAATCCAGATTACTTTGTAGCTGTGCAAGTGATACCCCTGTCTTAGGTACACACCATGGACCATGTTTCGTGCCTCCTGACGGAATCGGAGTCGGAGTCAGAGTCGGAGTCGGAGTTGGAGTTGGAGTTGTTGGCTTTCTTGTTGGAGATGGGGTGGCCGGGTTTTTGGGCACGGATGGAGCCTAAAGACATTACAAATGAAATCAGTATGCAGACACGTACGAGTACATAAGACTCCCGTGTCATCATGCCTCACTAAAAAGTGGTTGTTAGTCTGTCTAATAGAAAATCTGTTTCAAAGAAAATTGTTTTCCAGGATCTCAAAGCAACAATTAAACAAAGAAAGCAGTTTTTATTTACAGTGAATTCTGACCTGGTTACTCTTAGAGAGTTCAATGTCATAGACCATGGAAAGATCGGGTTTATAAATTCCGAATGATCGTTCAGAGGAAGGTCCCGGTTTCAAGTCTTCGTCGAACAATGCAAACAAATATGTATCAACTGATTTCCCTGGCATCAATGGAGTTCCAACCATAGACCGCAGGTGAGCTATTAAGTTTCCATTGTAAGCCTTGGCATTCTCAATGCTTGGACCTACCTCGTTAACGTCTCCTTTGTAAGGCCACCCCGTCTCTGCAATCACAATCTCGACGTCTTTAAATGACATCGCGTTCAGTGCAGACCGGACAGCATCCACCTACACATACTTCATTATATTAGTAAACGGATTTTCTAGTGCGTGCCTGGTTGATTTCTATCGGCCACAATCTCATTAATAATGATGGACCTTCTGCATGCACAAAAACTCTACCAATAAAAATTTCCACCTGTATAAAAAGTGATTGCATGGGCACACAGCCACACACTAGAAATACTCTATTAGTAAATTGAACTTAAAGGATTAAGAGACGCCTTGATGATAAAAACGTATCATCAACAATGAAATAACTCAGGTTCATATATTCCTATCCAATTTTATTAAAAGGGCTATATTCATAAAAAAAAAAAAAAAATTCATAAGAAATTTGCACCTGAGCATCAAACATGTTGGTATACTTTATATTGGTGCCCGAATCAAACCGCCCTGAGTTAGGTTGAAACAAGCAAAACGCCAGTGTCTCAGGCCTAGGATCACTCTGATACGCGAAAAAAGGATATGGATTAACAATAAACGGGGATCCATTTTCACTGTTAAACTTCAACAAACCCTTCAAAAAATCCTCCAAGCCCGGATCAAATCTCCCAGACGAGGGCGGCTCAGATTGCTTCAACACATTCATAGAATGGACCGTAGAGACCTTAATTTTTCCACCTAAAGAAGCCGAATTAAGGGCATTTTGCACATTTTGCATGGCAGGGAGCAGCAGAGTCATCAAATTCTTGTCCCCAGAGATCATCACTTCATTGCCAACATTAATCAAAATAATGTTGCTTGCTGGATAGTAGGGAAGCACATTATTATCAAGCCAACTTTTCGCGTAATTTGGATCGGTTGCCATGGCTGGTATGTCTCCATTTGCTGACCCGATTGTGAGGCCTATTCCAGTGTTGGCAAATGCACTGATTATGGCAGGATCAGCACCGTACAAACGCACCTTCTCGATCGCGGTGGACTGCAACAGCTTTGCTGCTGCAGCAGGTGGCGGCAGATTATCGGCAACTTGGCCGTAGTTTATTCCAATAAACGGTTCTGATTCTGCATGTACAGAGCAGACTTTTATAAACAAACACGAATGTCTGACTCAAACAAGAACTATACTCAAAATGTTATGGAAAACCAAAAACACATGACTGATTTGTTAGTTACAAAACGAAAATCAAGAATTGAGAACCCTCTGGAGCACTTTAATTAATAGACACCTAGGTCTGACTCAAACGAGAACTATATTCAAATTGTTACGAAACCAAAAACATAGTACAAAATTTATTAGTTTTGCAAAACGAAAATCAAGAATCGAGAACCATACATAACATTTTTATAAATATCTCAAGGTTTCACTCAAACGAGAACTATGCTCAAAATATCATCGAAAACCATTAGTTTACAAAGTGCATATCAAGCATCAAGAATGAAATGAGACTTACTAGCAAGATGAGCTGTGAGGTGAATGAAGAAGACCATCAAATACAAACTGTAGTGAAGATTCAACATAACTACTGCAAATTGTTGCTCTGTTTTGTACATTGCAACATAAAATAATGTTTTCTTGAATATATAATGGCTTATGTTCCTTCCATGTTAAGAAAAAGACATTTTCATCTATGATTGTGCACAAGTGAAGTATAAAGTGAACCCTGCTTTTGCTTTCCCGGTGGAGGCAGATTATTTGAACTTAGGAAATTTTGTGATATACTATTGTCGTGTCCATTAAATAGCTTTGGATTTCGTTTTCAATTGCGTTGGTTTTTGAAACTCAAATCGACCAATTTCAACCGACAAATTAAGTCTATCGCATAATTAATTTTAAAAAATATCATAATTAAATTTGGATATCCTGTTTTAACGTTCAATTTACGAATTTGTATAATCATATGCGTATATAATTAAATTGGTAGTCAAAACTAGATAAATTTGAATTTGAAGAATTAAATAAAGACAACAATTATGGTTCAGAGAGAGTATTTACCGTATTTCAAATGAAATTCATATTCTCGAATAAGTTATTATGATTATTTAAACCAAGTTCTTGAATGAGTTTTTTTTTTTTTTTTTGATGGATGGTTCTTGAATGAGTTGTTATGGTTGTTTAACTCTTAACATGAAATTTCTTGCGCTACTGTCTTGTAGTGTATTTCTCATGTGATTTTATTTATTACTCCCTCCGTCCCTTTTACATGTTCATTTTGACTTTTGACCAGTCAAATTGACTTTATTTTGATTGAACTTTACATGTATCAAATAATTGAGAAAAATAATAAAAATTATATCAATAGAAAGTATATTTAATGTATTTTAATATGCAACCTTCAGATTTTAAAAATAATGAGTAGATTTTTATCAAAAAAATAAAATAATGAGTAGATGATTTATAATGTTTGGTCAAAAATTGATCAATTTAACTTCTCGAAATGCAAAATAGACATGTAAAAGGAGACGGGGAGTAATAATATGACTGAATCTTGACTAAATCACTATGTCATTTAAGAATAATTCTTCTAAATGTAAAAGAAGCAGCCTACTTTATTTAGGCGCGCACAAAGGATTATCTTCTTTAGGAGAAAGGTATAGTTCTCTTGCAAGTAATGCTTTATGGGTACATATATTTTGAGTCTTTTGACCGCACAGTGAGATACTTAAAAGATAACATTTTCAATTGACAAATATTCAGGGCCAGTTTGTTTTGCATAATCGACTTCTGTTTTTATTGACATATTTATTAAAAGAAGTAAAAATATTTTTAAAAAATTAGTCCGTAACTTTTTCATCTTCTAGAACTTCATAATTCTACCGATTAAACGTTAAACCATCTTTGAACTCACATCCTCTCTTCTATGTCTCAACTTTTACAAAAAATCAAGATCTAATCTTTTTTCAGTGAGATCTTGAGTACTTTCCATAAAAGTTATCAGTGATCCGATGTTAAGTTTTGAAATTTTTGGGATGTTAGATTCTTTATTTCACAATAGCGTTATAGTTCATCGTTCGGAGATTTGTCTCAACTGTACTTTAGTAAACTGCAATTTTTATTCTGAAATTAGTAAACTGTATTTTGATGCTTGTTTGTTGAACATTTTATGTCAATAAAATAATTTATTTGTCAAAATTTGACATATATTCGGATCGCTACTGGTGCTCCTGACGAAAAATCATGACAAGAGACTAGACGTGCTCGACCAAAAGTCCAAAACGGGGAGCCAGGCTGAGAAGCCCAGGTTATGTCTGGTTGTGCACAACACATTTTGGACTTGTTTGTTTAAAAGTTAAAACTTTGGATTTTCCAGAACAAGTTTGGGCTTTTATTACGAGGACTGGATTCTTCACCAAGACTTTGTAGACCTGATAAAATATGTTATTGTCGTAACAAATCCGATACTCTGTCTCTAAGAGGGGTGTATTGGATTGAGATTTTAAAGCATTTTTTTGCATTCATGAAATCCGAGGGTATTCGATTGAGATTGTTTGAAATCCATTAAAATCTTGAGGTATTCAATTGGGATTTTAAATTATGCTACAAAATCTGGTGGTATTCAATTGGGATTTTAAATTATGCTTTAAAATCTGAGGGTATTCGATTGGGATTGTTTGAAATCCATTAAAATCTGATGGTATTCAAATGCTGATGAATTTTTTTTCATTTCATAAAATGATGGATTTTGTGGCATTCTTCAGTGTATTTTAAGTTTTTTGAAATCCCACCAAATTCAATGGGATTTTGAAGCATTGTACTTAAATCCTATCAACTCTGCGACATTTCGTCAAGAATCCGCACAAAATCAAAATCCCATACAATCCATTAAAATCCATAGACTAAAAACAATGCATCAAAATCCCAATCGAATACACCCCCGTAAGTTGCACGAATACAAGTACGGGGACGGAGACATGAAACGATAATTTCAAAATTAAAAGGTACAGAGACGGCACATAATATATTAATAAAAAATTAAAAATTTAATATATATGGGACAGATGCAACATTCTCAAATATTAATATCACCGGAGATCAACTCATTCTCCATTTAAGGCTCACAAGGGAGGTTGATTGTCAGATCCACTTCCACTTTCATCATGTCCATATCCAGTACCACTAATACCATGTTGTGATTCCATTGAAAACTAATGAGTTATGCTTATTTGGTTGAGAGAGAAAGCAGGTGTTTGGCAAGGGCTTATAAGCCCGGCTTCTGAATTATAAGTTAGAAGCACTTGTTTGTAACGTTTGTGTAAGAAGTCAAGAAGTACTTAAAAAAAGCTACGATTACTAGCTTTTGTCTCACGGCTTCTACTTACTTCCCAAACACTTTTATCACTTATAAGTCTTAACTTGCTTCTAACTTCTACTTTACTTTTTTACTTTAAGCAATAAGCACTTATTTAAGTTCACCCAAACGGCCCCAAAGTAGTTTGAGAAGAGTTATAATTGTATGTATATATGAAGAACGTGTGAATAATGTATGTTATAACCGATTTTGGCTATGAGAGAGAGAGGAGGGCGCGCCCTCCGTAGGGTAATCCCGGGAGGCGCGGCCCTTTGTTCAAGAACAGGTGTCACCTGTCTGAAATGTGAGAGAGGTAAAGATCAAGGGCGCGCCCTTCATTGTCGCGCCCACAGAAAGGTAATGTGTGTGTGAGGTTGAGTGAGTCTCGATGACGACCCTTCCGAGGGATACGAAGACTTACCCTTCCGAGGGATATGAAGACTAGTGCCGGGCTCATCTGGTAGTTATCAGGCTCATCTGGTAGTTCCCGGGTTACGTCCGGGCGTGATCTATAATCCCCAGTCCTGCTATCTGCCGGGTTGTCCTCGTGCGGGGGCCTGGGGTGATCATGGTTGTAGAAGGCCCTCAGGGGTGACACGAAGGCCGATCATATGTCCGGGTCCTGTATTCTGGTGAGTTAGCCCTCATTGGGGGACTGGGACGATCGTGTAACTTGGCTCCTCATTGGTCTTACCTCTTAGTGAGAACCTTCGCTAGGGGGTAAGGACGCGTCACTACACCTCAAGGAAGTGGTCACGGCTCTATCCGATGTCTCCTCCATGCTACGAAAGAGTAGCGGTTAGTGTCATCTCTCGTAGTGGGGGTGATGCCGTATCCGTGATGTACTTGGACTAGGAGTCTAAGGTAGTCGCCTCAAGGCATACTTCTAACTGGAGTAGAACTCTAAGTGATAAGTCACCGACCCACGGTTGGTCTTATCCCCAAGAGGCCTAGTCCTGATCAAACTAGGACTCCTGGTTCTATAGAACTACGTACGGCTTGATCCCCTATATAAAGGGGTACGTAGGCACATCAAGGGGATATATCGAGAGTTGTGAGAACGAGAGCAGAAATATATTCCCTTGATCTCAGCCACCCTCAAACACCTAAAACCACCGCCCACAGCGGATCTCCGTCATATAATCACCGTAAAAACACCTAAATCCGTCAACGAACCTCACGTTTGTTGATTCACCAAATTCCTCTATCAACAAATTGGCGCTAGAAGGAGGGGAACCGGGTGAAATCTCAAAGAGGAAGAGATGGCCAACCACGACGATGATTTGTATGAAGGAGAGTACTACGTTGAAGACGAACCAGTAGAGCCGTACTCACCGGTGCACATTGAAGACCCCCGCACCTTGCCTAACAACCCACCTCCGGTTGTGGTCAGTAATACGGAGCTTCTTAGTGCCCTTCACCGAATGGAACAAAATCAAGCAAGATACAACACAAGGTTGAATACCCTGGAGTCCGTCCTAGAAGAACTCGCACCCCGACGTCCTCATCAGTCTAGGAGCCATGATAGGAGGGGACGCAGACGATTCAGGCGCCCTACACCTCGGATGTTGGAATATGGAGATGCAACTCCTGGCGCTAACCATCCCCAAGGAACAGCCGGCAACCACGGGGCTCATGGCACCCAGGGCGCGCCCCTGATCGTCTCCATACCGCCAACTCAGACAGGAGGGTCGGGGCAAGGAAGAGGGAATCAGATCACAAACGCCCGACCCTTGGCCGAAAGACTTGGGATCACACAAGACAGCTTAGCCATGATTGTGCATTTGGCGGGAGAGGAACAGCGAGAACGCCAGGGGACCCAAGGCGCGCCCTCGGAGCAAAGGCGCGACACTGGCGTTGGCAGAACCTACCGGGGAGTAAGAGGTAGAGGCAGAGACCATACATCGGTCGGAGGAAGAGGTCGCGGACCTCCCATAATTGAATACCTCCCTTCGCAGAGTGAGTCTAGCCAGCACACGCCAAATCAGTTAGGTCGAAGAAGGTCGCGCCCCCTCAATGGTAACACGGGCGCAACCCATCAAACCAATCCTCAACAAACTACACCTAATGGCCAGACGGGCGTGACCACTCAAACCACCCCTCACGGTCATACGGGCACGAACCCTCAAGGCAATACTCAGCAAACCACTCCCATCACGACCAACCAACAGGCCACTGCAACCCAACAACAAACACCTATGGGTACGCAGACGACCCTTGCTACGACAGTCATTCAAACCCCAGGCGGCAACACCAATACTGTGACCACACCTATCACGACCCTAGCTAATAATACCGGCACAACGGTTACACCCATTACTACCCAAACGACTACGCAAACTATCCCTGGACTCGGAGCCATCAATGGAGAAGACCTTAAGAAACTGCTTGCCCTCCTGCAAGCTGGACACTCCACCGCAGTACCAAACATCCCTTCACCATTTACCGCTGCAGTTCGTGACGCCCAACTTCCAACGGGATTCAGACATGTGAATGCAGACCTTCGATACCATGGCAATTCGGACCCCCGGGAATTCCTAATCAGGTTCAACATTGAGATGGACTTGTATCAAATCCCAGACCTCGTCAGGTGTAGGTTCCTCGCGGCAAGTCTGAGGGAAAGCGCTCAACAATGGTTTCAGAAATTAGGGGAGGGTGTGATCTCTTCTTGGGTAGACATGCAGCGAATGTTCATGATGCAGTTTCAAGCCGCAACCAAATATGCCCCGCCAGTCACCACCTTAGCCAACGTCAAGCAACGCGATAACGAATCTTTAACCGCATACTTCAAAAGGTTCAACCAGGAGTCTATGGGGGTTACGGGAGCGTCGGATGAGACCTTGAAAAATTTCCTCATCGCCGGTTTAAAGGTTGGTACCGATTTCTGGAAGCACCTACAGGGGAAAGACCCGTCTAACCTGTCAGAGCTGTACGCAGCAGCCGAGTCCTTCAAGAAGGTAGAGCAGTCACTCGCCGAGAATCAGAAAGAAATCGTTAAGTCGCGGGGTAAGAGAAAGGAACACACACCTAGTCCGGAACCAAAAGGACGTGGACGTTCCCCAGCAAGGGTACACATGGCTAGTGATAGAAGGAATTGGAGTCCCCCGAGACAACCAGGCACGTACACCCCTCTCGTGGCGTCAGCCGAGCACATCTATGCGGTAAGCAAAGATAAGGCCCCTTTTCGGAAGCCGCAGCCTATTCCCTATAACGTTGCCAAAGACAAGAAGAAGTACTGTGACTTCCACGAATCGGCTGGACACAACACCGCGGACTGTAGACACCTTAAGGAGGAGATTGAGGAGTTGCTCAGGGCAGGTTATCTAACAGAATGGGTGAAGAAATATAGAATGGATCACCCACCGGAAAGGCGCGCCCGCGGAAGATCACCCGAAAATAAAGATGATGAGAAGCAGAACGACACCCAGTTTGTGAGGGAAGGTAGCATTAGAAGCATATTCGGAGGCCCGTACATAGGTGGAGGTAGTCGAAAGGCAATGGAGAGGTACGCCAAGGAGGCAAGGGACTACCCTCTTACCAACGTAAACCATTTGTCAGCCAGGGCCCCGAGAGTCTTCAACGGAGAAACTATGGACATCACTTTCACAGAGGACGACGCTAGATGGGTACACCATCCCCACAACGACGCCCTGGTGGTCGCCATGCGCATCGCCACTATGAACGTTCACCGGGTATTCGTGGATAATGGAAGTTCGGTTAACATCCTCTACTACGACACCTACAAGAAGATGGGACTACCAGATAAAGACATGACAGTAGAAAACCTCTACATCTATGGCTTCGGAGGAGAGGCCATCAAGGCTAAAGGAACCATCCGCCTACCTGTGACATTGGGAGAAGCCCCACGGGCGGCCACACAGATATCTGAGTTCGTAATCATCGACCACCCGTCAGCTCATAATGCACTAATGGGGCGCCCTCTCTTGAAAAACATGAGGATAGTCACCTCCATCTATCATCTCACTTTGAAGTTTCCTACTCCTGGAGGGGTTGGGTGCGTAAAGGGATCTCAGTACGAGTCTCGCGACTGCTATGGCCGATCGCTCAAAAATTTCCAAGAAAAGAGAGGAGTGAGACCCCACGAGGAACTCCATTCAGTCAACGCTATCTACTTCATCCAATACCCGGAAAGTGATACGGAGGGCGCGCCCTCACCCCTACCATCAGAAGAACACATCCACTTCGAGGATAAACTACCCCCCACACATGAGCCAAAGGTGGGAGAATGTGGAGAGCAAGTCGCGGAGGTAGAGGTCACACCCCCCGCCAAAATCCGGAAGATAGACAAGGCAGAGGTAGTGATGGAACTGGATGATCCCGTACCAGTTGAAGGAACACCCGAGGATGCATCCCCAGAACACAAGGCAACCCCCCAACAATTTGATTTTGATCTAGACCCTAGGTTGCCTATGCTCGTGCAGAACACGGGACCAGCTGAGGACACAGTCGAGATACAGGTTACACCGGGGAGTGACGACAAGGTCCTCAAAATAGGGTCGAAACTAAGTTCTGAGGTAAGGACCAAACTGACAGAGTTCCTAAAGGCCAACCTTGATGTGTTTGCTTGGAGTCATGAAGACATGATCGGGATTGATCCGGCTGTTATGTGTCACCATCTCAACATCGACCCCACCAAAAAAGGTATTAGACAGAAGCGCAGACCAATAAGTGGGGAAAGAGCTGAGGCCCTCCAGGAAGAGGTAGACCGTCTCATGAAAGCGGGACTAGTAAAAGAGTCGTTCTACCCAACATGGCTAGCAAACCCTGTGCTGGTGAAAAAACCCAACGGGAAGTGGCGTACCTGCATAGACTTCACAGACCTTAACAAGGCGTGTCCTAAAGATAGCTTCCCACTACCTAGGATCGATCAGCTGGTAGATTCAACGGCCGGCCACGCTCTCCTTAGTTTCATGGATGCGTACTCGGGTTACAACCAGATCCCCATGTACGAGCCTGACCAGGAACACACCTCATTCATTACGGACAGAGGTCTATATTGTTATATTGGCATGCCATTTGGACTCATCAACGCAGGCGCGACTTACCAAAGGCTCGTAAACATGATGTTCAAAGATCAAATCGGGAAGACCATGGAGGTGTACGTTGATGACATGTTGGTCAAATCCAAGAAAGCCAATGATCATGTGTCTCACTTATCTGACATGTTCGAAATTTTAAGGAAGTACAGGATGAAGCTCAACCCTCAAAAGTGTGTCTTCGGAGTAGAGTCAGGGAAGTTTCTTGGGTTCATGGTAAATCACAGAGGTATCGAGGCCAATCCCGCGAAAATCAAAGCTTTGTTAGAAATGAAGTCTCCAACCAATATCAAACAGGTCCAAAGCTTAACCGGGAGGATCGCCGCTTTGAACAGGTTTGTGTCAAAGTCTTCCGAAAAATGCAAAGAGTTCTTCAAAGCCGTGAAGGGCGCATCCAAGGATTTCGAATGGACGGTAGAATGTGAAAGCGCTTTCGTAAAAATCAAAAAACACTTGGGCGAGCCACCCCTCTTAGCCAAACCAGATGAAGGTGAGACGCTCGTACTCTACCTAGCCGTCTCAGACTACTCCATCAGTGCCGTTTTGGTAAAGGAGGACGCGGAGGGTCAGTCCCCAGTCTATTATGTAAGTAAAAGGTTGTTGGACGCGGAGACTCGCTACACAAGTATGGAGAAGTTGGTGTACGCTTTGGTACATGCATCCCGAAAGCTACGACCCTACTTCCAGGCACATAAGGTGGAGGTAAGGACCGCGTACCCCCTTCGTCAAATCATGCATAAACCAGAGGTAACAGGTAGGATGATGAAGTGGGCGATTGAGTTGGGACAATTCGACATAGACTACAGACCACGAACCGCCATCAAAGGTCAGGCCCTGGCAGATTTCATTTTAGAATTCCCAGAAGATGGAGAGAACTCTGGCCTACTAATCAAATATGACCCAGACCTACCACCACAACCGGACGCCCCGAAAGAAGACATCCCCGAACTATGGTGGACGGTGCACACCGACGGAGCAGTGAATAGTGATGGAGCAGGTGCCGGCATAGTGTTGATAAGTCCCGAGGGACACAGGCTCTTAAACGCCATCCACTTCACCTTCCAACTATCTAATAACGACGCAGAATATGAAGCGTTAGTGGGAGGCTTAAAGCTAGCCCTCGAGATGAAAGTCAGAAGGCTCGTGGTGAAGCTGGACTCAATGCTGGTGGTAGAGCATATAAAAGGGGGATACCAAGCCAAGGGACCTAAGACAGCTATGTACCTCAGATGCGTCCAGAGGTTGCTAGATCAATTTGAGGAGGTACAAGTAAACAAGGTACCTAGGGAGTTCAACGGAGACGCCGACGCCTTGGCAAAATTGGGGTCTCAGAAAGAAGCTTCCTTATTGGGGGTAATTCGATTGGAAGTTCAAGAAGTGCCTAGCATCCCAGAACTAGATGTCATGAAGGTAGGAGACGGCGTCGAACATCAAACATGGATGACACCGATATGGGATTTTATTAAGGAAGGAAAGCTACCCGAAGATAAAGCTGAAGCACGGAGGCTAAGATATAAGGCAGCCAGGTATGTCGAGTATGATGGCAAACTATATAAGAGGGGCTTCAACCAGCCATTGTTGAAGTGTATAGACGGTGATGAGTGCACCTATGTACTGAGGGAGGTCCATGAAGGCATATGTGGAAACCACTCGGGAGGCAACTCATTAGCTATGAAGGTCCTGAGGCAAGGATACTACTGGCCTACCCTAAGGAGTGACGCCTTCGTGTTAGGTCCAATCAGACGTAGAAGGGGGGGGGTTGAATACGTCTTACCAATTTTCTTAGATTTAATTTAATTGCGGATAATCTTTGTTTCAGTCCATGTTAAATCAATCGTAAATAAATAACTCCAGCAAGTCGGGGAATATTCTTGTATTAGAAATAATCCTCGGGTGCTACAAATTCCAACACAAGTGTCGGCTGCAGAGACTACAATCACTCTATTACAAATTCTCGATAAATATGATCTTCTAATTGAACTCTCGAGAATGTGTATAGTGTGTGCACTTACAAAGTGTGTAGTTGTTTTCAAATGAAAACATCAACCTCTATTTATAGGCTTTCCAACAACTAACCATGGTTAACGAGTTCGTCCTGGACGACTTGAGTTCGTCCTGGACGAATTCGTTTTATAGAAATAAAACTAACTCCAGTGAGTATAGTAGATGGCGCCACTTTCATATACACATATATGTATATAAGTATATATATATGAAAGTTGCGCTCTACATACACATATTCTCCACTGTGGTCAAAGGTTGCGCTAGGGGAGTCAAACTTGGCGCCCCAACTGATGCTACTGGTTTTTGACTTAGAGAAATTATGTATTCTCACATACTTGCGCTTAGTGAAGAAATGAGAGGCGCAACCTTTGACTTAGTCAAAGGTTGCGCTCCTATGCAGTGGAAACCTCACTGTATGAGGTACTTAGGCAATTCTTCAACATTTACACTGTGATGAAGGGAAGCGCAGGTTTTGACTTTAGTCAAACCTGGCGCCTCACTCCTTCCACAGTGTAGAGAGCAATGTGAGCGCAGGTTTTGACTTATGGTCAAACCTTGCGCCACACAGTGGATGCATACTGTCTATTACTTAGACAGATTTCACAAGTCTCCTCATCTTGCATAATGATTAAATATACATATATATATATATATAATTAATTGTGGTAAATTAATTATTTGAATTATATATTCAAATAATTAACAATTAATATATATATATATATATATATATATCTAATCAAAATTCTTTGGCAATATATTCTGGAGCAGCTCGATTGACTTGATCAATTAATTCGTTGATCGAATCCATTGAATACTTTCGTATGTCCTGACGTCCTGTGCACTGGTCTGGTTCACGAACGACTCGAACTGAAATAATTCTTTGAATCCTTTGCTTGATAATATACTTGATCAGTCATTCCGGGTTAGATGTTGCTTCGATAAATTTGATTATAAATAATCAAATCAAATATACTGGAATCTTCTGGTCTTTGATACTTGATCTTCAGGCAATCTTGATAGCAGAAACATATTGTATCTTTATTCTTCACTGAGGCTTGAACATGTTAATGAACTTCTTCCAGTGGACGGATGCTCGTCTCAGATATCTTGATTGTCTTTGTCTGTTCGTATCGAATCTCCAACCTGTAGATTCCTGTATGATACTTACGTATTGTTTCCTGTCTTTTGTTGTGTTGAGTTATCGTAATTACAGTTACATTACATTATGCTTTACAATCTCCCCCTATTTGATTTTTAGAGTTCGACAAGCAAATCCTTTAAGAGGATAACTCAACTGACACAATGAAAAAGCATACTATTTTAAACAGGAAATAATACTAAGTACAGTCTGGATTATATCTTACATTTTCCAGAAATCAAAAATAAATACAAGCAGCCATTGTTCCTCTAGCCTGAACTAATCTTTCCTTGGTTTCTTGGCTCTTGCATTAATCAGCTTCTGCTCAGCTTTCCTCTTTGCAGCTTCCTCTACTTTCTTCTGAGTAAGCTTGTTTTCAATTTCTTCAATCCTTGCTGTAATGGTACTCAGTGCCACTTGCTCCAGTGTATTCTCAGGAGGAGGTTGCTCTAGGTTTTTCTTCATCTTCTCTAATGTTTGCAGGTGAACCATCTTTTTCAACTTCTTGAAAGTGACATTCATCTCCATTCCTTCAATTTTCATAATGATCCTTGATGGATGAGCACGAACTCTAGAAGTGTTGTGGACAGTCTCTACAGCTTTTCTTATCTCCAGAAGATCAACCAAATCTTTGAGCACACTCTTGTCTTCTTTTACCACTGACCACTTAACAGCTGCAACTGCACGAGTGATTCTTTTGGAATTGAGTTTTCCAATTTCTGTGAGTGGTATAGCAGTGACTTCAGAGTCTTTCTTCTTCTTGAATATTACAGATGTAGGATTGTAAGTGACAACAGGTGCATTTGGATTTTCAGGAACTTCAGGGTCTAGTGGAGGCAGTGGATATGGTGGTTGACGATTGATGGCTGATAAGTCTAATTCTCTCAGAGCAGCAAAGTTCAGACGATAGGCATATAGCAGTTCAGCAGTTAGTCTTCCCTTGCTAGTCCTTGAGCACTTCTCCCTGACTTGAGCTTCCAGATATTTCAGTATACGAGGATTGTATGTTGATAGTGCTTCATCAGTGAGTCCTATACTCTGAATCATACCATCCTTGAAGTACTTAATAACTGAGGGCTTGTCATGAATTTCAACTCCAATATCAGTGATCCATTCTTCCACCATATCTCTGAATACTTCATTATGCTTTCTGCCGGTAGAGATGATCTTGTTTCTTACCACAAACAGCTCAGTTAAAGATAGATCTCTGAGAAACTGACTTGACACATGCTTGAGTCCATGGCCTTCTCTTTGTAGCTCAAATGATATGTTAACCATCCATCCTCTTCTGGGAAGAACAGCAACAGACACAGTAGAAATGATATCATTCAACACCTCGTGATAATCATGTAAATCTTTGTAGTTGTTCCTGAAGGAGTCAAAGATATCTTTTACTTCGTCATCATCATTATCTTGAGTGACCTCTGGAAAGTCAAACACAGATCTAGCAGCATCCCATTCAGCTCCATCTTTATGTAAGTTGGCAAGTCTCCTTTCCCGTCGAATCCGTCTTTGGTTTTCTAACTTCTCCCTTGCTCTCTTTTGCTCAGCATAATCCCTAGCAACATTAGCAATGTCTTGTGGATTTGCAATTTCAAACTCTTCAGCAGGAAAGATGTCATTGTGATATGCAAGTTCATCAGCAAAGACTTCAGCATCTGGGATTTCTCCTTCTTCAAGATCTTCATTCTCAGCACCAACCATCCTAATCACCCTGTCATCAACAAACTCAGGGATGTATTCATCATGACTATAACTGAATTGATGTTTAAGAGCAGAATCAATCAGTTCTTCAGACACCCCTGTGATCACCCTTTTCCCTTTTGCTTTTTCTGCTGCTCTCTCCCCCTCAGTTGAGTAATCCTCTCTGGAAGGTTGAGATGCCAGCAATTTAGCTTCAAGTGCAGCCAACCTTTGGTCCATTGTTGATTTGATTTCCACTAACTCCTCCCGTAGAACAAGATTCTCAGCTTCAAGATGTTGAACTTTGAATTTCAGAGCTTCAAATTCTGTCACAGATACAGTTGGAATAGCAGTTTCAATTGAAGGTGGGGCTGATGGGTTCTCACTTGTTCGTTCTGCAGGTGTTTCTCTCATTTCACTCAACACTAGAGCACTCAGTGGGGCAGAGGGTTTCTGTATAACTGGTTCTGTAAGTGTTTCCCTCTCACTCAAAGAATCTCCAGCTTCTGTGGATGTACCTGCAATAGAAATCTTCTTAGCCTCTTCTAGAGAGGTCACAGAAGGTGCAATGAAGGTTCGTAAGCCTTCGTCCTCGGTTTCCTCGTCAGATGAATCTGAGTCATAAGAGACAAGTTGCCGACCACTTGAAAGTGGTGAGTCCTTTGATGGATCCTGAGTTGGAATCTCAGGGTGGGTAGACACAGGGCTCGAAGGATGTGATCCTTGAATTGGCGAAGCACCCTGGTTTCCCACAACTGCCTTTGATGGCGAAAGACTTTGTGACAAGTCCTCTATAACTGGCACACTTCCTGATACGAAGGGCTCAGAAACAGATTGCCGTTCACCTTCGAGAGGTGAAGAGTCCTTTGAAGGATCTGGGAATGTTCCTCCCAGGGGGGTAGACAAGGATGTAGAAAGTGGCATTTCATCCAAGTTTCCCCCAGAAGCCTGTGAAGGCACTTGACCCTGAAAAGGATCAGAAACAACAGTGTCTATCCCTGACATGGACGACAAAGTGTTCGCAACCGTCAATTCTTCAACTGTGTGTGCAACCTCACTGTGCATTGGAATAGTATTTGGCTGAGGTGGTGAAGAAATAGACATATCTGCAGTTGTCTCAGGTTCTATTCTCCTTTCCTGACTAGGAGACAGAGCTGCAGTTTCAGAAACAGACTCCTTGTGTGGTGCACTTAAGGCACTTTCTCCCTCTCTCTCAGAAATAAGACTTGGTTGGCTGAGGAGTAGAGTAGTTTCTGCTTCAATTGTTTGTGAAGTGGTGCCTTGGTTATGAACTTGGGGGATTTCAAATTCATTGGCACTTGTGAGAGGTGGTGAAAGCTGATTGGAATCCAAAAGATTCTGAACCCAATCAGGTGCATCAAATGACAAGTTGTCAGAGTCAGAAGGAATACCTGACTGTAGCAGTGGATTGTAGGTGTTAGAGAAAAGTTCATCAACATCCACCATTACATCAGCTGCAGTGGATTGAATAGGAGTATTCACTTCATCTTCTGAATCAGTGGAGTTGTCTTGCAGTGAATCCTCTCCTTCAGATTGAGCATTGTCATCTGAGGATGTCTGTGCATCTTCCACTATCACCTCTTCTTGAACTTGAGAAGTTTGAGTCTCAGGAATATCAGCTTGATGAGATGACTCAGTGACTTCTTCAGTTTGTGTTTCAGGGGCCTCCTCTTCCTGAACCACAGGATCAGCAACATTTTGAATGTGTGGTGGAGGCAAGTTCTGGTTGTTTAAGAATTCTTGCATTGCCTCCGGAAGAACCACATCCTCATTGTTAGTGTAGTTCTGGTGACTCTCCAGCATAGATATCACCCTTGTGGTCATGAAGGAGCATATGACATTGTCTATATTTGGATAGACAGCTCTCTCAGCAGGAGTCAGCATTTGATTCAGAACAATCTGAAAGAACCGAGGGTAGAGAAGTACATTCCTGTTCTTTCTTAGAGAATCCTGAAAAGCTCCCATGATTAAGTGTCCCAGATTTATCCTTGTGTTCTGTGCTATTGCAATTCCTATCTCCTGGTTGAAGATAGTAATTCCATGGAACCCTCCAGTCTTTGGTGCAAATACATGAGAAATGGAATTAAAGAAGAAATTCCATTCTCTGGGTAAATGCTTGACGTACATCTTTCCTGGAAGATCACCATTCTCCCTCTGGCAGTGAATAGCAAAGAAAAAGTTTGTTCTTTCAGCCCTATCTGGAACAGCTTCAAAGTCCTCTGTTGGAAGTTGCAGAGCAGTGTTCAGGGTATTTTCAGTAATTGATAGTGTTCGTCCCTGAATTTGACAAGTAATACCAAGTACCTGTCCTGCATTCACAACAGAAATAGAAGACAAGAAATCTCGTAGAAGAGATTTGTTAAGATATACTGACTCTGTCATAGCAAATCTAGCAAATGAATATTCTGACATATATCTAACCCAGCGTCGATAATTCGCTTGCGTAATTAAATTATTATTTTCAACAATAGTGAAATTTGTTTTCGGAATATCAAAATTTGCAGCCATTTTTAATTAAAATTAAAAATGATTATAAATTTCGTTTCACGAATAAATACGAACAAATATTCACTTTATGTCACGAAAATAATTAATTAATAACGCTCCGAAAAGCCCTAAATTCAAGAATTTCAGAATTCGATGAAATTAATGTATGTTATACTCCTTGAAATTCTAAGAATAATGGTATCGGTTTCGTAAATTATCGATGCCAAAAACACGTACAAAACAGTCCTTGAAGGTGAAAAGTTTCGAAAAAGCCCTAACGAAAAACAACGACGGATCGTTAAAAGATTTATATGAAATGAAAGCTCTCGTCAAGGGGATTCTAAAACTGGTTTCAGAAAATCAAATGGACAAGAACTTGGTGGTGTTTTGTTCGAACAAAGAACTCGACTCGGTGAAATTTAAATGGCAGTGGGAGAGTTTGAGTTCGTGTGTGTATAGACGTGTGTATATGGGTGAATAATGAGAAGAAAACAGCTAAGTGTTTTGTATATATACACAGAGTATAACTCGAGGCGCAAGTTGGTTAAAGACCAACTTGCCCTCCATAGACGACACAGGGAAAGCGCAGGGCGCAATAAGTAGAAAGACCATGTTGCCCTCCATAGTGAATACTGTGGAGGCGCAACTTTGGGGACTTAGAAAAAAAATTCTAAGTAGACTCAAAACTTGTAAACGCCTGAGGCGCAATGTTTGACTGGGTCAAACGTTGCGCTCCTCAGTGTAGCCTTGGAGAGAACGACTGAGGCGCAATGTTTGACTGAGTCAAACGTTGCGCTTCACAGTGTTGCCTTGGAGAGTTTAACAAAGAAACTCAACGGCAAACACCCCACTTATTATTTTATTAAATAAATTTGTTTAAGACAAAATTATCTAATAATTTAATAAGAAGAAAAACACAATTAAATCAAATAAAGTTTAACTAAATTAATTTTAGTCAACAATATCTAATTAATTATGCTGCAAGTATTTTAATTAAAGTTTAATTAATGGACAACTTAAAATAATTTGAATTGCTTCAAATCCATTAATCAAATATAATTAAAATATGAATTAAATAAACACTAATATTCATTAATTGAATATAAGCACTTAAATAATTTCAAGAAAATTAATTCTAAATATCTACCACTTAGCAATTAACCACATAATCACATAAAAAATATGCAAATCATATAAATCATGGCAAATAATCAAAACTAATTATCAGATGATTATGTAAAATACTGGATGCACTTTGTAAATTCACAAGTCCTGAAAATATGTACATTTTAAAACTTGTGAACTTACGAACAAATTGCAGTTATTTCTTGTCTAATTAATTAGACATATTTAACATCCCAAGTTCACCAACCAGTCTAGAGAAAGTGGATTCGTCTAGTGGTTTAGTGAAGATGTTTGCAATTTGTTGATCAGTAGGTACGAAGTGTAACTCTACTGTCCCATTCATGACATGCTCGCGAAGGAAATGATACCTGATATCAATATGCTTTGTCCTGGAGTGTTGAACAGGATTGTTGGCAATGGCAATGGCACTCGTGTTATCACACAGAATCGGAATTTTATCCAACATGAGTCCATAATCTTGTAGTTGATTCCTCATCCACAAGATTTGAGCACAGCAACTCCCGGCAGCTATGTATTCAGCTTCTGCTGTAGACGTAGACACGGAGTGTTGCTTCTTGCTATACCATGACACCAATCTTCGTCCAAGAAACTGACAGCTTCCTGAAGTACTTTTCCTATCAATCTTACATCCTGCAAAGTCAGAATCTGTATAGCCAACTAGATTAAACCCTGTATCTTTAGGGTACCAAATCCCTAGATTGGGGGTTCCCTTAAGATACCTAAAAATACGCTTAACAGCTATAAGATGTGACTCTTTAGGATCAGCCTGGAATCTAGCACATAAACAAGTTGCGAACATGATATCTGGTCTACTAGCAGTTAAGTATAAGAGAGAGCCAATCATACCTCGATACTTCGTGATGTCAACTGACTTACCAGATTTGTCCTGATCAAGTTTGACAGCAGTTGGCATAGGGGTTTTGGCAGTAGATGCTTCTTCCATTCCATATTTCTTCAGAAGATCCTTGATGTATTTAGATTGGCAGATAAAAATACCGTCAGGCTTCTGAATGACTTGAAGTCCTAGGAAGAAGGACAATTCTCCCATCATGCTCATCTCATACTTGCTCTGCATTAACTTAGCAAATCTTTCACACAAAAGATCATTAGTAGAACCAAATATGATGTCATCGACATATACTTGTACAAGAATTATATCATCCTTATGCTTTTTATGGAAAAGAGTTTTATCGATGATACCTCTGGTGAAACCATTTTCAAGTAAGAACTTGGAAAGAGTGTCATACCAGGTTCGAGGGGCTTGCTTCAGGCCATAGAGTGCTTTGAAGAGAAAGTAAACGAAGTCTTCAAATTCTTTGTCTTCAAACCCAGGGGGTTGTTCAACATAGACTTCCTCTTCCAGATCACCATTCAGGAATGCACTTTTCACATCCATCTGATATACTTTGAAGTTGGAGTGTGCAGCAAATGCTAAGAACATCCTGATTGCTTCAAGCCTAGCAACTGGAGCGTAGGTTTCATCATAATCAATTCCTTCTTCTTGTGAATAACCCTTTGCAACCAGTCTTGCCTTATTCCTCGTAACAATACCATCTTCATCCAGTTTGTTTCTAAAAACCCATCTGGTGCCAACTATAGATTTTCCTTTAGGTCTTGGCACCAGCTTCCAAACTTTCTGCCTTTCGAATTGATTGAGTTCTTCCTGCATTGCAGATACCCAATCTGGATCACTTAGAGCCTCTTCAACTTTCTTTGGTTCTGTCTGAGACAAGAATCCAGCAAAGTTGCATTCATTCTGAGTTGCTCTTCTAGTCTGCACTCCTGTGTCTGGATCACCAATGATTTGTTCAACAGGATGGTCTCTACTCCATACCCTTTGTCTTGGCAGATTCAATCTTGATGATTCACCAAAATCATAGTTGTGTTGAGTGTGATGACTAGTGGATCCACTTTGACTTACTCCCCCTGAGCTGATGTAGATTCTATTTGATGATCCTCCACTTTGACCACTGTGACCATGATGATCATTTGTATTGTTGCCAATACTTCCTCCAGATGGTTCAGGATCAGCATTCTCTTCATTTGCATTAGGATCTCTTATATCAGCTTCAGGTTCATCTTCTCCTAAGTAGATGTCTTCTAAATTCTCAAATTCCAGAGAATCAGATTCATTTTCCTTTTGAAGACTTGGGAGTCTGGTATCATCAAATCTTACATTGATGCTTTCAATCAGCTTGTCGTCATTGATCAGATAAACCCTGTAGGCCTTAGACTCCAAAGAATAGCCCAGAAAAATGCCTTCTTCAGCTTTGGCATCAAACTTTCCCAAATGCTCTTCTTTTAACACAAAGCATTTTGCACCAAACACATGAAAGTAACTCAGTGATGGTTTTCTGTTGGCCATTACTTCATAAGGAGTCTTATCCAAATCTTTGTTAATCAGGGTACGATTTTGAGTGTAGCAAGCAGTGCTTACAGCTTCAGCCCAGAAATAGATTGGAAGTCTTGATTGACTAATCATAGTCCTTGCTGCTTCAATCAAGGTTCTGTTCTTCCTTTCTACGACACCATTTTGTTGTGGAGTCCTTGGAGCTGAATACTGACGAGAAATGCCCTTATCAGTACAGAAGTCATTAAGAACAGCATTACGAAATTCTGTTCCATTATCTGATCTGATTGCCCTTACTGGCAGATCTGCTTCCTTTTCAATCTTCTTGATATGATCAATGATGACGAGTGCTGCTTCATCCTTTGAATGTAAGAATAATACCCATGTGTATTTTGAGTAGTCATCGACGATCACAAGAGCATATCTTTTCCTTGATATAGAAGGAATGTTGACTGGTCCAAACAGATCCATATGAATCAGTTGAAGGGGTGAACCAATATCAGTCATGCCTTTGCTCCTGTGTGATGCTTTCTTTGACTTCCCTTTTTCACATGCATCACAGAGTCCTTCTTGACAGAATTCTTTCTGTGGCAATCCTCTCACAAGTTCCCTTTTGACTAAAGAGTTCATAGTCTTAAAGTTCAAGTGTGAGAGCTTCCGATGCCATAACCAACTATCATCAGCAGAGGCCTTGGTGTAGAAACACTTGACCTCCCCCTTACTTGCTGAGTCTATGTCGGCTATAAACAAACTTGATTTTCTTACACCACGGAGTGTAAGATCCTTGTTCTTCCGGTTCTGAATTAAGCAAACTTCCTTCTGAAAGATTACGTCGTATCCTTTGTCACAGAACTGACTGATACTTAGTAAATTATGCTTGAGTCCTTCCACCAGAGAGATGTCTTCAATTATGACATTTCCAACTTTCAGCTTACCATATCCCGTTGTAAAACCTTTGCTGTCATCTCCAAAGATTACAATTGGGCCGGTTCTCATCACCACATCTGTGAGCAGGGACTTTTCACCAGTCATGTGTCTTGAACAACCACTATCAAGAACCCACACAACTTTTCTTTTCTTTCCTGTGCCCTGCATTCACAAATGGATTAAACTTTCTTTGGTACCCAGACGTTCTTGGGTCCAGGTGATTTAGTAGAAACAGGATTATCAACAGGAACTTGTTTATCATGTGCTTGTTCAGGAATGACTGGACTCTTCTCCTTTTTAGTCTTAGCAGAAGTGCTTTTAGACTTGGAGTTGGGAGTTTCCTTCTTCTTAGAAGGACTAGCAGTCTTTGCCACAGGGGCAACAGAAGGTGCAGGCATATTCATATTCATGGTAGATGGTGCAGAAAAAGATGCATTCAACATGGTAAAACATGCAGACATCATATTCATGGCACATTGCATGCAACCTACTTTACCACATGGCAAATGAACAGCATTCATGTTAACAAAGTTTGGCATGCTAGAAACAGAATTATCTACTTTAATCACTTTACATGCATAAGTAAGATGATTAGTAGAATTGCAGTTATTACAAACCTTTCTAGCATTAGAATTCCTAGAGTTGGTGTTCTTAGGATCTAACTTGCCATTCCTGTTGTTCTTCTTTTTGTTGGAACTAGTACTTCCTAATCCAGTTTTATCTGAGTCATCTCTGACTTGGGAAGTAGAAGGAACATCTTGTGATTCCTGTTTTACTTGAGGCTTAACAACTTCCTCATTTTTCAACTCTTCCTTGATTACAAGATCTTCTTCTATCAGAGGTTCTGTTTGTGCCATTCTAAAGATAGGGGTCTTGGTGTTCTTCAGAATTTTAGGTATATTTGTTCCTTCAGGAGCATTCTCAGTTCCTGCTGAAACAAATATGCCTTCATTCTCTTTTCTCTTCTTTCTTTTAGCTCTTTCCAAAGAACTATAGTCAAGGCCAATAGCAACCTTCTTATCAACCCTTTGACTATCCAAGATCTCTTTCTGTAGAAAGGCAGAATTCTGATAGGCCCTAAGCTTAGTTTCTAGGTCAGCAATCTGAGACCTAAGGGACTCCTCAATTTCTGCACTACACTTCTCCTTATTCTCTAGATATTCAATTCTATCTTTAAGGTTAGTGTTTATGAGTTTCTCTAAAGCTAATTCATCTACTCTTTCTTCAAGTTTAGCTATCTTTAGAGAAAGACTACTGTTATCTGATTCTGAAGCTAATAAACTAGTGTGCAAGTTGTACATCTCTTGACCTAGTTCATTTATAGTCTTTTTATAATCAGCAGTAGTCATATCATCAACAGAAATTTCAGGAGTTACCTGAGATGGAGATTCCTCGACAGTGTCAGCCATTAATGCAAATGCATAATTGCTCTGGACAGGTTCATCATCAGAATCTGTGTCATCCCAGCTTTTTCCCTCAGCAATGTAAGCCTTTCCTTTGTGCTTGGCCACCATTGCTTCCAACTTAGCTTTTAGCTTCTCATTCTCTTTCTTCAGATCCTCATAAGAATTCTTCTTATCATATGAGTTGCTTCTGACAGGAGCTGCTTTGGGTTTCCTGCACTCCGTTGCAAAGTGCCCTAAGTCATTGCAGTTGTAGCATCTGACCTTGCTCTTGTCATACATGTTTGGTTTGAAACTGCCAGTAGTCTTTGACCCTGAGCCTGAGTATCCTCCTTTACCCTGAAACTTGTTCCCTGAAGTTTTCTTGTACCGGGGGTTCTTCCTGAACTTGATATGCTTGAACCTTGCAGCCATATAAGCCATTGACTTATCTTCCAGCTGCTCCAGCTCTTCTTGAGTGTAGAACTCATCCTCCGGTTCTTCAGAAACTTCATCAACTTCAGCTTCTACAATCTCAGTAATGGTAGAAGGATAGTCAGCTTTGATGGATGAACAATCACTCTGAGCAACAGTGTGATCATTGATACCATATTCAACTAATTGTTGATAACCAAAGTATGGTTGATCAGCAATCAGTGCAGTGGTCTTCTGTAAGGCCATACTCTTGGATTCTGTTGATCCACCACCATATATGATCTTTCTCTGTTCAAGTTCCATCTCAAACGTCTTCAGTTTTCCAAACAGCTTTTCCAAAGTCATAGTCCTGAAGTCGCTTCTTTCCCGGATGGTCTCTGTCTTTACAACTAGATGGGGTGGCATCACAAATGAGAACTTTCTGTTAATCTCTTTCTGTGGATAAGTCTTTCCATGCAGGGTGAGTTCATTCAGTAACAACATGAACCTCTCGTAGATTTGAGAAATGTTCTCTCCAGGTATTGCCTGAAATGCTTCATATCTGGCAATTAGCATATCGTATCTGTTTTCCCTGACTTCTTCAGATCCCTCCATCAATGCCTCAATAGTGTCCCACATCTGCTTTGAAGTTTTCAGACTTAGTATCAGATGTGTCATTGTCTTGGTCATTGATTCAACAATTATGAGTTGCAGATTATGATCTTGTGCAACATATTCCTTATCAGTGTCAGTGTATTCACTTTTCTCTTTGGGAACAGACTTCTGTGGAATACGAACACCATTTTCAACAGATTCAGGAATAATCTTCATAGGCACAAATGGACCATTTTCCAGAATCCCAATGAACATGGGATTAGCAACTCTGATGTACAGCAACATCTTCATCTTCCAGTTGTTGTAGTCATCCTTGTCAAATGGAGGTACTTTGATTCCTAACTTGTGCGTCGACATTGTTATCAGATAAAATTACGATTGTACGGACAGCTAGCTTTTCAGATTGGTTACGGATCTCAGATCTGTATATCGATCAGCTAAGCTCTGATACCAATTGTTAGGTCCAATCAGACGTAGAAGGGGGGGGGGGTTGAATACGTCTTACCAATTTTCTTAGATTTAATTTAATTGCGGATAATCTTTGTTTCAGTCCATGTTAAATCAATCGTAAATAAATAACTCCAGCAAGTCGGGGAATATTCTTGTATTAGAAATAATCCTCGGGTGCTACAAATTCCAACACAAGTGTCGGCTGCAGAGACTACAATCACTCTATTACAAATTCTCGATAAATATGATCTTCTAATTGAACTCTCGAGAATGTGTATAGTGTGTGCACTTACAAAGTGTGTAGTTGTTTTCAAATGAAAACATCAACCTCTATTTATAGGCTTTCCAACAACTAACCATGGTTAACGAGTTCGTCCTGGACGACTTGAGTTCGTCCTGGACGAATTCGTTTTATAGAAATAAAACTAACTCCAGTGAGTATAGTAGATGGCGCCACTTTCATATACACATATATGTATATAAGTATATATATATGAAAGTTGCGCTCTACATACACATATTCTCCACTGTGGTCAAAGGTTGCGCTAGGGGAGTCAAACTTGGCGCCCCAACTGATGCTACTGGTTTTTGACTTAGAGAAATTATGTATTCTCACATACTTGCGCTTAGTGAAGAAATGAGAGGCGCAACCTTTGACTTAGTCAAAGGTTGCGCTCCTATGCAGTGGAAACCTCACTGTATGAGGTACTTAGGCAATTCTTCAACATTTACACTGTGATGAAGGGAAGCGCAGGTTTTGACTTTAGTCAAACCTGGCGCCTCACTCCTTCCACAGTGTAGAGAGCAATGTGAGCGCAGGTTTTGACTTATGGTCAAACCTTGCGCCACACAGTGGATGCATACTGTCTATTACTTAGACAGATTTCACAAGTCTCCTCATCTTGCATAATGATTAAATATACATATATATATATATATATAATTAATTGTGGTAAATTAATTATTTGAATTATATATTCAAATAATTAACAATTAATATATATATATATATATATCTAATCAAAATTCTTTGGCAATATATTCTGGAGCAGCTCGATTGACTTGATCAATTAATTCGTTGATCGAATCCATTGAATACTTTCGTATGTCCTGACGTCCTGTGCACTGGTCTGGTTCACGAACGACTCGAACTGAAATAATTCTTTGAATCCTTTGCTTGATAATATACTTGATCAGTCATTCCGGGTTAGATGTTGCTTCGATAAATTTGATTATAAATAATCAAATCAAATATACTGGAATCTTCTGGTCTTTGATACTTGATCTTCAGGCAATCTTGATAGCAGAAACATATTGTATCTTTATTCTTCACTGAGGCTTGAACATGTTAATGAACTTCTTCCAGTGGACGGATGCTCGTCTCAGATATCTTGATTGTCTTTGTCTGTTCGTATCGAATCTCCAACCTGTAGATTCCTGTATGATACTTACGTATTGTTTCCTGTCTTTTGTTGTGTTGAGTTATCGTAATTACAGTTACATTACATTATGCTTTACACTTCGATTTTGCCAGAGCATGTGATAAGTGCCAACGGTTTGCCAACTTCACCCATAACCCAGCAACATCCTTGACCAGCATGACTAGTCCTTGGCCCTTTGCCATGTGGGGAATAGACTTGATTGGGGAACTCCCTAAAGCCAAGGGAGGTGTGAAGTACGCAGTGGTAGCTGTGGATTACTTTACCAAGTGGGCGGAGGCCGCGCCCTTAGCCACCATCACAGCCAAAAAGATTAAGGATTTTGTTTTTAACTCTATTGTTTGCAGGTTTGGAATCCCTTACAAGCTGATCTCGGACAACGGAAAGCAATTCGACAGCAAGGAACTAAGAGGCCTCTGTGATGACCTAGGAATAAAGAAGGACTTTGCAGCGGTGTACCACCCTCAGAGCAACGGGCAAACGGAGGCAGTAAACAAAATCATTAAACACACCTTGAAGACAAAGCTGGAGGATAGCAAGGGAAACTGGCCAGAGGAACTCCCCATGGTGCTATGGTCTTACAACACGACTCCTAGGACTACGACAGGGGAGTCGCCATTTGTGTTGACCTACGGATGCGAAGCCATGGTTCCAATAGAGGTTGGAGCCGGATCGTTCAGGCGAGATTACTTTGAAAAGCGAGACAACGATGTCAACCAAAGACTTTACTTGGATATGATAGAAGAAATCAGAGCTACCTCGCAGATGCGGCTAGCTGCGTATCAGCAAAGAACAGCGAGGTATTACAACAGCAAAGTAAAGGCTCACCCATTCCAAGTGGGGGACCTCGTTCTCAGAAAAGTTGTGCTCAACAACAGGAACCCCTTGCATGGAGTCTTCGGGGCTAACTGGGAAGGCCCCTACAGAGTAAAGGTGATACTATGGAAGGGAACCTATAGGTTGGAAGACCTAGATGGAAAGCCTGTTCCGCGCCCTTGGAACGCGGAACACTTAAAGAAATACTATCAGTAGCTTACGGCTGCATAGACTAGCCATGACACTAATGTCACCCCTAGTCTAGGGGAGTGGCGATGCGTATACGCTCTCTCCTAACTAAGGTTTTTTGCTAGGTCTTTTATGTCCCCTTGGGGTTAACAGCCCCCTGGGACGGGTGCGGTTTCGTACTCGAGCGCATTATTCTTAGAAATATTTAGGTATGGGCCAGAGGCCATGTTATGTTTCAGCCATCTTAATAAAGGCCTAGAGCCAGTCTATTTTCCACAAAAAAGATGTGTTGGCAGTGTGCTGTTAAACTGTTTGATTGAATTGGCTCAAGAGCCGCGCCCTTGCTGATAACACAAAAATACAAGCCCTAAAAATATCTTAAGGCAAGTTAAGGTCGCGCCTTCCATAAAAGGGGATGAACCCTGAAACCATATGCTAAGGCAAACAAAGGCCGCGCCCTTCATCCAAGGCCCCCCCCCCCCGGATAAGATTAAGTATGTCACAGGTAAAATACTCCTCATAACAAGGAGGATGTGCCCTCTCAAAATCTGACAACTGCAAAAGCGTGTTATGATTTAAAGTAACAGCATCTATAAAGATAACACGGCATAAGGGCGCGCCCTCGGGGGCAAAGTGGTGAAGGTTACATAACTGAATCTCCGCACCC